>NW_028080827.1:28231564-28831564 GCF_014824575.4 Sturnira hondurensis | reverse complement strand
TTGGTTTTGTCCTTAGTGCTGTCTTCAAACTCTCTATAGTTTTACTTCTCTCTTCCTCTTCTTCCTTCTCTAACGCCAGCAGAGATTTTCTCTGTGCAAAGAAAACTGAAGTTACTTCTTCCAATTTTATGTTTTAATTATGATATAAGCAAGACAAACCCACCTGTTATGTGTTTAACACACATAAATAATAAATCCATAACAAAGATTTACAACAAGCCAAAACATAGAGCAAAAGCACCAAGGATTCTATAGATCTGTTATCTCTACTAAAAGTTAGTTCTTTCAAGTTTTAAACAAGGCCTTGAGGAAATGTTTAGAAATCAGTAGAGGTTAAGTTGTCCAAATGTTTGTGTAACTACACTCTGATAAAGATACCACTATTTGTATTTGGTAGAAAGAAGAGTGAACCTGTAGTTAATTATAACATCCTGGGCAACTAAAGTTTCGTTTGCACACTGTCAAACTGAAGTGGGCAGCAATCCTGACACCCTATTTCTCTCATTCCTCAGCTGAAAAGTGTAACCTTTTATGATTTTTTTGTTAATAAATGGTTTTTTAAAGGAAGAATTAAATTGACCCTGATACTAAGATGGACAATTCCTTCAGAGGAAACATTTAAGTTTTAGAAATGACTCAGCGTCCCTTGGAAATCAGGATAAGGAGGGCGCTCCAGCATGTGCTCGCGCCCGCGCGCCCAGGAGGCTGCGAGAGCAGCGCGTCCCAACTTTAATGTGCATACGAGTCACCTGGGCATCTTGGGGACGCACAGGCTCTGCCTCGGGGTGCCTGGGGAGAAGCCTAACGCGCTGCACTTCTCACTAGTTTCCGTGCAGTGTGGATGCTGCGGGGTTGTGGACCTCACTGGGAAGAACGAGGCTCTAAGGAAGCAAATCTCAGTTGATATTGCAAAGTCACGAATGCTTGTAAGGCTTATAAACTTGTTAAAAACTCTCTTCCATTCCTTTCACCCCAAGACCAGCTAATTGTACTAAAAGTATCCCCAGTGTATGGCCCCAGGAGCCTCTGCCCTCAGGACCACTGGTCCCTCGAACACATGCTTGTCTATCTCAGTTTTTTTACTGTCACCAATTCTGATAAAATGCACAATTGGGGAACAGACTGGGGTGCTGAAAAATAAATGTTAGGCTCTTATCTAGTGTGTCACAATGACGCAGTCTCTCCCTTTCTTTCGGCACCACAAATCACCAAGGGGAAGGCGGCTTTACTCCATTTTCCCCCCAGTTTGTAAGTAACTAGATGTTCACTGAAGCCTTACTTTGACTTCACAGTTAGGGGAGTAAAGCCCAAAGCAAACAAATGTATCATTTATGGCAACTGAAATAAAAATCAGTGGGGCCTTGTTTTTTAAACCATGATTGTTTCTGCTGAAGCTGTCCTCTGGCTGGTGATGTGTCTGGACAGCTGTCACCAGAGGGTGGTCAGGGAAGAAGCCGTGTGCAGAAATAGCCAATCAATTCCTTCACAGCTCTGTGGACCCGTCCCCTGGAAAATTCAGCACAAATACAGCCAAGTACGTTTAATCTCCTATGGCACAGCTGAACTCTAGCCTCTTAAGCAATCACTTTGAATCTGTAGCTCAGAATCAAGCCTTTTATGAACATCACTCCTTGTTCCTAAGCTTAATCACACAAAACTATCCCCAAATTAAAGCCTACTCACATTTTTTCTTGTGGTTCACTAATACTAAGGGAAGATACACGTATTTATCTTAACGATCTTGAAGAAGATGGAACATCTGTATAAAAGCAGACTATAACGAGTTTCTCCCTAGTAGACTTCGGAGTTTTATGAAAAGTCAAGGAAGCCAAATTGGAATTTCCCTTCCCAATATAAGGACCATCATTTTCCTCTCAAAAGATAATATACTCTTTTTTGTATATGATATGATATAAATATTATTTATTGTATTGAGAAAACTGAGGATATGTAGATGAATCAACATTCTAATGTGACTCTTCAAAATAAAATAACTTATGAAATGTCAAGATTTAAGCTTCGAATTTAGGAAGAAGGCTTCATTTGCAACTTTTTGTGGAAAAATGGGATGTGCCTACATTTCTGAAAATGGCGGCCACACCAAACACCCAGTACGCACCTTGGCACATGTAGGACTGGCCGGTGACCCTCTCTGGGTGCCCTGCACACTGAGTAAATCCCTGTTCCCATGAGAAGCAGATAAACACCCTGGCAGATGCTGTTCTGGGCAAAGCCGCTAGAGCAGGCACTGGACATGCAGGGCCGAGGGAGGGGCACAGATGAGGCACGAAAACCATTCCAGCCTGCGAGTCTGGGGCCGAGCGCCAGTTTGGAAGGTTTCATTGGTGTGAAATCACTCAGTGAGCAGGCTTAGCACACTGAATTTCATTTCCCATCCTTCCTTCCTGAGTGCACAGAGAAGTCACACACAAGGAACGCCCAGGTCCTCCCAGAACCCTGCGGGGCTGGAATCTTTTATTGCTCTTTCTCACTCTTTAACAGATCATTCAGGGGTCCTTTAAGAATAAAGCATTCTTGTTAGGAGGCTTACGTAAGTAACTGAACTTGTTCCACAAACAGCTTCACGAACCAGTAAGTGCTGCAGTCCTTGACCTGGACTGTTTATCACTCAAGGCCTGTCCCTTAAAGAAAACAGATGCCTGCCCCAGTTCAGAAAAGTTTGGGGGGGGGGGTGGATTACCAGGCCTCTTTTACAGGTTTTTAACCCAAGTTAGTGAGAGGCAAATTGGAAAGGAGTCTTTGAGCTCAGGAATAGATGGGTTTAAATTCCAGCTGTACCACTTCCTAATTGGATGACCTTGGGCAAGGTAACCTTTCTCTGATCTCAGACTCCAGATCTATAAATAGCACTTAGAGCACAGGGTGCTTGTAAGCCTTTAAAACAACATGTAAAGTGTCTGTTATACTGCTTATCACATGACCCACACTCACTAGCAGCAGTTGCTACTGATGCTGAAGACAATGGACGATGACATGGACAAATGCCCCTTCAACAATTTCCTAAGCGCAGAGCCAGAGTCCAGCTGCCAGGCCATAAAAGGATTTGAAGGAACTATGTGCCTTTCCAATCCCTAGGGACAATGTCTCAGGATTTCTACCATGGTTATCAGAAAGATTAGCCAGAACTATGGGAGGAGGTAGTGGCAACATGCATGGTGAAAAAAACCCCAGAAAATTCTGCAGTTTCCAGTCTCATCAGGCCTCCTTTATTGCTTTATGCACACAGTAGTTCCCAGGTCTCCTTAATTCACGAACTGTTAATGCCTTTTACCTTTAACCCTGCAAAGATGCTGGCTGGGACCTTGAAGGAGCATTAGAAAGCTTTGTTAGGTGTTTACCATATAAAGAACAGCGAAGGGGCTGACAATTTAATAGCCTTGAGATTCTCTTGGAAAGGACGTTGGATTCGGAAGCAAATATGATTACAATGTGCACAACTTGTGAATGTGGTGAATGCAGCCAAAGGCTGTTCAAGGAACCGGATGGAGAAAGGCGGCTCCTGGAGGAGGGTCACAGACTGGCGCGTCACGGACTCCCGGAGGAGGAAGGGAGCAGCCAGGCGGACTCCCAACAAGGCATGGACTCCCGGCAGAGTGTGGGTTAAGTCATGCAAGGGCAAATTAACCCCACTGCCCTGAAATTTGAAGAAAGGAAAAACCCATAGTGTGTAGTGCTTCTCCATTTATAGAAGTGAATTCATTAACAAAGAAGCTTCGCTGCCCTTGTTAGATGTCAAACAATGCTGACTTAATTAGAAAGAGAACCTGCCTTTGCCTTTATCCCCTAACAGCAAGGAACGAGAATTCAGAAAATAACCTTCACGTGCAAGAAATGTAAATGGCTCTACACAATTATGGTTTAGATGGAAGCATAGAAAATCCCCGGCTGTCCTCACATTCTGCTAACACAGTCATACAAATGCGCAAATCACCCCCTCTTCATCGTCTCCAATGTGTAGGATGCCTTGTATGAGGAGGATGTGGTGGCTATTTTCTGTTCTTTTCTGCTGTGCTTTTAGACTAGAAACCCTTGGGGCCAAAGCCTCTATAATTTATACAGCTCTGTTCCCATGTCCCAGGCTGTTTATTATTCATGGTGTGACAGCAGAAGCAGCATCTTCAAAGGAGAGGCTAGAAAAGAGGAAGTTGCCAAAAGTCAAGGCCTCTCTGAAAGTTTAGCAAAAGTGTGAACGATTCACGTGCTCCAGTCAGTTTTAAACTTTTGCAGCAGCAGCAAAAGGTTTGCTTTAAGTGATAAGAAATTAATTCTTCAGAAGGACTCTGGGGAAGGCAAGAAAGAAAGAGGTAGCAAAAAGCACCAAGGAAGGTATCATCTGAACTCAGAGCTGAATTTAACAGACTGACTCTTTAACTCACGAGTGAGTCCACTGAGGCAAAGGCTGGGTTCTACTACGGACAACAGAAACAGGATTTAAGTTACTGAGGCTCAAAGGTTCCTGACTTGTCTTCTGCAGCATATCTCAGTAAGGATCAGTGCATGGCTGCTCAAACTGCTCAGAATGCTGATATAACAGAGACATCAGCGCGACCAGAACACATATTTTAGACACTGAGAATGCATTTTAAGCAATGATTAAGCCAAAAATACATGTACCAAAATACATTCCCAAGGGCATCTCAGTGGGTGTTGTTATTATCATCATGCCTTTTCATAAACCACTTATACCATGCACTTTTTTTGTTATTTGTATGAGTAAAAAGTGCCTTGGTGCGCAAGGAAATCAAGAACCCAGGAACTAAGCAAACCCTCAGTAAATAGGAGAATGGGAGGAAAACAATGAAAAGACATTTCACTGCACTATTTTTAAATGACATTAATTTTCAGAATAGTGCTGCCATAACTAAACTCCAAATAATTGTAACAGCAACTGCAAGTTAAAGTTGAACGTAAGCCAGATTTAAGATTAGATTTCCTCTTATAACATTAAATTCACATTTGAGGGTGTGCTGATTTTATTTAAAACATACTGGAAAAAAAAACATTTTGCCAAGTGCCACTCCTGCCTGCCACTGCCCCTTTTCCCAACAATGAACATTTGGAATGGAGTTGGAAAGATAATGACATTTGGTAGTTCTTACTCAAGTGGATTTATTGGGCAAACTGTGTGCTTTGTACCAGACTTGTATTTTAAACCGGGTGTTGGAGAACAGAAAGTGTACCTACAGCGGCCATGGAGTTCAGCTGATCGATGTAGAATTCAGGCCAACTTGTTGCGCCCTTGTTTTCTTCCTGGTCCTAAAGAGGAAAACAAACACGTGATATACCACCAGATGTATACACATACAGGTCATAAGCACATCTGACTTCCACAGTGTCTAGAAAATGGCCCACACAAACCATTAGAAGGTAGAGGGATAGAAAATATTTGTCTGTAAATGCTGGCTTTCAATCAGACTGTCCACTGGACTAGGGTGGTCTCCCCTATCAATTTCCAGAGAGTGCTGACGTCAGTTAAATGCGAATTTAGCCACATCATGGGGTGAAGCTGTTTTCCTTTGGGGGCACAGTAACCTTGGGCAGGGCACTGTGTCTGCTGCCAGGACAAAGTATCTCCAAGTTCTGTGTCACACCGAGGACAGTACTGCTGGACTATACATCCAGATGAAATCCACACAAGAGAGAAAGGTGTCTCTAAAAATGAATGCAAGATTTAGCCAGTTGTTAACTCGATTTTTTCAGTCAGTTTATTCCGAACCCAGCAGAAAGTAAAAATTTTGAAGGAGGGTTTAATCTGATGTGACCAAAACTATGTACTGCTTCAGTGAGGATGGAGAATAAAGCCTGACATTGAATGGAAGGCAATAAAATGAACATACATTAGTCCTACGCTCAGACCTCAGGCTATGAAAGACTGTGAGTTTGGATAAAAAAATATCATGCATCTCAGCTGAAGAGAACTGAAACCCAAGGAATTCAGGAACTTATTCTGCACCAACCAGTCTTGTCTTACAAACCAGTGACTTGAAGGCCCCAGGCATTCTGTGGATGGGAGGTCTGTGCTAGACTGAACCCACAACTCCAAAACAAATGAATGAATGAATGAATGAATGGGGCAGCTCCTTTCCATGCATGTTTGTGCTGCAAGTCATTTGTGATCAAACAGACTCAAAGAAAAGTTCAGCTATTCTCTAGCCTCCCATTCAAAAGCAGCTTAGTACAATCAACCTCCCCTGCCCCCCACCCCATCCCCTTGGAGAAGACACCAGACCAGTTACTAGTACCTGTTATCAGATAATGAAGTATTTGTTACCTATTAACTGGTGTCAGAATCCCAATCCTCAGGACAGCAGTTTTGGGGGTGGGGGGACTTTTAATTTCAGTTCTAAACTTTCCCTAAAAAAATACACTTTCTGCAAGCAATCTTTCTAGACAGGTCTACTTGTCTAACTGGGTAAGAAAAAAAAAACATTTTCAAAACTGTTCTTTAAGTAGTCAAGTAGTCACAAAAAGGGGGCAAAGTAACTATTGCTTACAGTGCCTTCAAAGCTGGCAGTAACTGATATCTGGACTCAGGCGGTCGCATGAATTTCACTTAAAGACCGAACAAGCCAGATGATGGGGACAAAGGCTACCCCAGTGGCTTTGAAGTTGGGCTAGATTACACTTCCATGGTTCTAAAAGGTTGAGGAAATCTGATGACTTTTTAGAAGAGCCCTTGATTATTATTTAACATATGTTACTAAACGAGCTAAGAGGCAGTGCGAAGGCGGAACCCTTCTCTCCCCCTAAAATGGAGTAGTAAAGTTCACACAATCCCACTGTCACCAGCCTGCTCAGCAAGCCAAAGCCCATAATGACATTCATTGGTATTTGAACCTATAAAATGAAATAGAAGTGCCAGATCTTTTTATTCCCTCAAACTAGGGCAAATTTCCAGAACTACAACAAAGTCATGCCCCGTGTTCAGGGTCCCATGAGATCCTGTCTGTTGTAAGCTTAATAGTCATGGTTATAAAACAGAGCTCATTTTAGAAACTGAAGATTAATATATATGGAGAAATTGCTACACTTTGGAAATGCTTTAATGATGTGAACAGATTAATAGTAGACCTAGATACTGTAGTCAAAATAAGGGGAAGACTTATTTTCATTTCACATGCCTCAGGACTGAGAAAATCAAATGAGCTCATGTATGTGAAAACTTCTCGTAAATGTACCAAGTGTAGTCACTATACCCCTGGGGGGGGCCAGTTCTTCATTCCATCAATGCATCTCCAGTTTCCCTTGTGAAACCCTGGTCCTTCTATACAGATGTGCACTATAGTAGCCCACTGAAATTCCCATCTGTGCATCAACTCTCTCCTACCTGGTGTGGCTGCCAGAGTGTGTAGTTCTACGGAGGCCCCGAACAGAAGGAAATGAGTGTGGCTGCTCCCTGGGAGTCCCCTGAGAAGCCCTGGACACTGAGATTGGCCAGGAGAGAGCTACTACCCCAGGAAGTCCATTAAAGAAACCACTGATGGAGGAGTGTATGCTACTCCTGGAAGGCAACTGGGTCCTGGTTTACCCCCTCTAACAGGTATTATTCTTCAAGCCATCTGTCTCAATTCTATGTATTCGTTCTGGAGAAACACATGGAACATATACAAGATTGTATAAAATGTATAAAGGAAGTTACAATGGAAGCAATAGCAAAATGGAACACCTATATAGCTTATGTGTCAAATACTGTTCTAGGCACTGTGCTCTTCATTTAATCTACTCCATGAAGTAGGTGTTGCTATTATACTCACTTTAATAAAGAGGAAACAAGAGGCACAGAGGGGACAGGTGAGATGCCAAAGGTCACCTTGCCAAAAATTCAGAGTCAGTAGGAAAGAACCAGAGCCACTTCTTTCTAAGACTAGACTTCAGATAAACCACAAGCAATGCACATTAAGTGCAAAGCTACCTTTTCTCTCTTAACCACTTCCCCACAAGAAACTCAAACGTGGTCACTTCTATCACCATCAACGGACATGCATGTGAATCCTCAGTCACTACCTTAAGTGACTAAAAGGTAAGCAAGACAAGTGACTTGTCTGTGTGACTCCATTTTAGTTTACTTATCTATAAATGGGAGCCTACTTCATGAGGTCGTTGTAAGACCTAAAAAGTTAACATGAGTTAAAAAAGCAGTGGGAACAATATACACAGAATGTGCTCAATAAATGTTAGCTAGGATGACAATGAGACTGTTCCAGAACCTCTAGCTGTGGCCATGCTAACTAAGTCCCTGTTATTATGACGGTGAAAATTGGAGCAACCAGTTTGGAGGTAAATTTTGGCAGTAACTGTCAAATTAAAACACACACAGCCTTTGACCCTATATGTCTACTTTCAGGAATTTAGCCCACAATTACATATTTAGATTTGCACTGATATACATTACAAAGAACTTTTCTTCACTGTTAGTGCTCTCTGAACTAGTAAATCATAAAATTAACCAATAAAAAGCACATCATCTTGTAGCAGGAATAAAGAATGAAGTAGAGTTATGCAATGATATGAAAATGACAAAATGTACTGAGGTAAAAGTACTTCAGAATATTATTTCCTACCTGTAGAAAAAATACGTACACTTTACACACAAGTATTTCTGAAAATATATACAATAACCCTGGCTGGTGTAGCTCAGTGGATTGAGCACGGACCTTTGAAGCAAAGGGTCACTGGTTTGATTCCCAGTCAGGGCACATGCCTGGGTTGCAGGCCAGGTCCCAGCACGGGACCCATGAGTGGCAACCACACATTGATATTTCTCTCCCACTTTCTCCTTCCCATCCTCTCTCTCTAAAAAATAAATAAAAATGAAAATATATACAATAAAATTTAACGACAGCCACCTCCCAGCTGCAGTAGGGCTTTTACTTAAACTTGTGTGCAATCCAAACCTCTACAAAGAACATGCACCATTTTTGCAACTAAAGTAGAAGTTTGAAAGCATGCCATGCTCTGCTAGGACAGGAGCTTTGCTTTTGCTGCTGCTCTGTGCAAAGTGAACTGCATGGAGTCAGACCCCGCGACGTTTAGGCTATCTCTGGTCTCCACCCTCGGTGGTGCCCCACAGCAGATATTTAAAAACATTTCTCTAATTGTCTTCCTTTCATGGATTTTCTATTTCTAAAATTCACCATAATCCTATACCCCCAGTATCAACTATTTGTGCAGAGAAAGAAACTTTGATTTGGGCTAAGATTTATGTACCCAAAGCATGCTAAAATTTTCCAAATTTCCACACTTACATATTTGTGTGGCAAACAAAGTCTTGGTAGCAGCTGAAGTCTTTCAGTAATATATAAGTGGGACTTGGAGTAGTTTAAAAATTAAGTCTTGGCCCTGGCTGGTGTAGCTCAGGGGATTGAGCGCAGGCCTGCAAACCAAACAACCGTGGTTCAATTCCCAGTCAGGGCACATGCCTGAGTTGCAGGCCAGTTCCTAGCCGGGGATGCACAAGAGGCAACCACACTTCTCTCCCCTCTCCTTCCCTTCCCCTCTAAAGATAAATAAATAAAATATTTAAAAGGTTAAGTCTTTAAAAATAAAAACTTTTGAAATTAATAAAAAGCAAAATTTCAATAGGGTCATTTCCCAAGTAATAATACATAAGAACTAGTAGTTTTCCTTCAGTTTAAGACACTCTTGGTAAGGCCCAAAATAGACTGCGTGAAGATCAATCAACAGGAAAGGACATGCTCTGGGACAGGGGTAAAGGATGCGCTTTGTGTTCCCAAGACCACACATCACAGACTGATGCAACGAGCACTTGGCCAACTAAAGCTCTAAGTCTCCATGTGCTTGTCATGCACCCATGAGGTTCTTAGACACCGCTTGCTAGGAAAGACAGACACACACTTTCCCTGTCTGGATTCACTCACAATCCCTTAGCAATGTATAAGAATACTACCAACCCCCAAACAGTAGGGACATATTAAGGTTTAGCCAAGTGAATTTCAACAGCAGAAAGGTATTGTTTTGGTATGACACTATGAGGTAAATGTCATTCTGATAATTTGCAGCACAGGACAAAACAGAGCACTTGGCCAACTAAAGCTCTAAGTCTCCATGTGCTTGTCATGCACCCATGAGGTTCTTAGACACCGCTTGCTAGGAAAGACAGACACACGCTTTCCCTGTCTGGATTCACTCACAATCCCTTAGCAATGTATAAGAGTACTACCAACCCCCAAACAGTAGGGACATATTAAGGTTTAGCCAAGTGAATTTCAACAGCAGAAAGGTATTGTTTTGGTATGACACTATGAGGTAAATGTCATTCTGATAATTTGCAGCACAGGACAAAACACAACTAAATGCCAATAAACACCTGTTCTGCTTGTAAAGAGAATGCTACAAGAGGACATGTTAACTGTGATCATTTATAGGATCAAGAAATTCTATCCTTTGGTAATGACTGAAATAGTCAACCTGTTGCATTAATTTGTCACCACTATTCTAGATTTCATAGGTCCACTCACAATGCTAATAAATGCATTCATTCTGCACCTATAATTTTTACAGAATTCTAGTTAGAAAGAGGCAGAAAAGCCAAAATGTCTACATGATGTGTGTGGCATCCATTATACTCAAGTAAGCGACAGGAAACAAAAGTCAATGTGAGCGAAACTGGATGGAAGGAACAGGGAAGGAAGAGCAAGCACGATGGGAGACAGGACAGCATTTTGAGGAAGCCCTTGCTAATCACTTCTGCTAACTTTCCCCTCAGCCTTAATAATAGTGTGATGAGTATCTTCTCAAAAGATGGCCAGGATGAAGTACAAAGGAACAGCTCAGACTGGCGTGACTTCTTATGTTTTCTGTAAAAGGCCAGATAGTAAATGTTTTAGGCTTTGCAGACCACACAGTCTGTTGCAGCTACGCAACTGCCACTGTACAGTGCAAAAGGCCGCCATAGATAACACTCATATGCATGAGCGTCGCCATGTTTCAATGGTACTAAATTTACAAAAACAGGTGACTGGCCAGATCTGGCCCAAGGCCACAGTTTGTCAACCCCTGTGCTAAGATACACTTTGGCTCTCAAGAGGGCGGGAATAGATAAAAATTCTAACTTGATTACTAACTATTTTCCATGCTTTTTTTTCTTGAAGCCACTCTGTCCCTAGTAAATCCCAACTGTAAGTTAAAATCAGCTCAAGAAGTGTTTGAAATTTGCCCAGTAACTTGCACTCTTCCTAGAGAAGCAGCAGGACCTACCATGCCTGAAAGGTCTACCTTTGTACCAA
The DNA here is from genome assembly GCF_014824575.4 of Sturnira hondurensis. NCBI lineage: Eukaryota > Metazoa > Chordata > Mammalia > Chiroptera > Phyllostomidae > Sturnira > Sturnira hondurensis. The sequence goes on along the minus strand of NW_028080827.1, from coordinate 28,820,297 downwards.
GCTCACTCCTCCCTGAAAGTGGTTAAAGTAGCACAGCATCCTGGGTCCTTTACGTCCTGGTATTAGCCCCTGACTCTATCTTATTCATCTTTCACTGGGAAGAGAAGAACCATCAGGCCCACAATCCTGGGTTTCTGAGACTGTTGCTTCACTCAGTGGTTCCAGTGCTAACCTCTAACCCTTAATAGTGGGCTCAAAGTAGATCCTACATCCGAAGCTTGTCAAAGACGGGCAGTTGGTTTCAAAAAACAATTCCCATGTCGTCACATTTCAAGACAGTCATGTGGCTCCTGGGACTGCTGACCCTGGTTACATTTTTTGGCCACTGCCACAACTGTACATGAAGTGCATCTGTTGCCCAATCTGGTTGGGCCCACACAGAACAGCAGCTTCTTTATCTGCCAGGAAATCCAACATGCCCTCCTAAGCTTCAGAATGTCAGTCATTTGCTGGAAAGACTGGAGGATGACTTTGCAAAAACAATGGCTTTGATATTTAGCATTTAGAGTCATGGAAGAAAAGCAAATCTCTGTCCCCATTTTTCCTAATGCTATAAAACATCTGCGTGTTTTTAAGGAAAGCCATTGTGTAATTATATAGCTAGGTCTTTGACCCTGGAGACGCCCTAGTTTGAGTTTCCCCATCTGGGAGTCCTTTATGTGAGTCATCAGCAGGTGATCGATCGTGTGCTCTCCGAGAGAAGGCTTCCAGGGGCCCACAGTCACGGCCAGTGCTCTGTTAGGAAATTCACCTCATACTGAATTGACAGATGTCTCCTTGTAACTTCAAGCACTTGTTGGCCTTAGTTTTGCCCTTGGGAACTGCATGGAGTAAGTCTACTTTCTCCTATGAGCTATAACCAGCAAATATTTAAACAATTNGTGTAATTATATAGCTAGGTCTTTGACCCCGGAGACGCCCTAGTTTGAGTTTCCCCATCTGGGGGTCCTTTATGTGAGTCATCAGCAGGTGATCGATCCTGTGCTCTCTGAGAGAAGGCTTCCAGGGGCCCACAGTCACGGCCAGTGCTCTGTTAGGAAATTCACCTCATACTGAATTGACAGATGTCTCCTTGTAACTTCAAGCACTTGTTGGCCTTAGTTTTGCCCTTGGGAACTGCATGGAGTAAGTCTACTTTCTCCTATGAGCTATAACCAGCAAATATTTAAACAATTTGAATAAAGCTATCATGTTCTCCCAAAGTCTCCTCTTTAACCAGGCCAAAGAATCTCCACTGGCTCTACAGCACAAGTTTATCTTCCTTGATTCATAAATAAATCTCAAATTTTCCATAAGTTCATCATCCCTTCATGTCCATTCTTCACAAAAATAACTCCAACATATGTATCTTGATTCCTATGGAAGGGCTCTTCACACAAGGCCTGTCAGCGAGGCACGACTCTAGACAGTCTCCCCCAAGAAGGTAACTGCAAGAGTCTGACCCAGATGTCTTCCCGAGAAGAAAAAAAGCAAGTTCTTGCTCTCCCGATGGTCCCTATCACATAGCATTTACGATTTAGAAATGAAAGATGCATGCCATATGAAACAGAGGTAGACATGGATAGTCCTTGTTTTATTAAGTCTGTCTAGTTTAGCAATAGTAAACTTAGTTTTCTTGTTACAAGACTGAGGACACTTTATCTCTAAAACATAAATATAAGTTAAAGAATTAAAACTAGGTGATTTAGGAACTGCCAAGAAACTGTGCGGAATGTTAAAGACCCTTCAGAGCTTCATTCTTCCGGTCTCTGGACCACGCTTCTGAGCCCCTTCTCCCCTCCTGCACAACCGTCACCCCTCAGACATCACGGGAACCTCTTCCATGAGTGCGTGTGTAAAGCCTGGCACCTCTTCTGAACCCTGGAGCCCTGCTCCTTCCCTTTCTTTGGTCTCTGCAGACATGAAGCTCACCAGAATCAATACACAATGCATGTGTTCCCACAGAGAGCCTCCTGCGATCATATCAAGTTCTGCAGCCTACAGTATTATTAAAGGTCTCACATCACTTAGTACAAGGGTGTCAAACTCATTTTCACCAGGGACTACTGGCCTTGCAGTTGCCTTCGAAGGGCCAAAATAGTTTTAGGACTGTATAGATGTAACTATTCCTTAACTGTTAAGGAGCTGAAATTACATTTGGCCCTTTGAAGGCAACTGCAGGGCTAATGTGGCCCCCAGTGAAAATGAGTTTGACCCCCCTGACTTAGAATGTTAGTCCCTTTCTCAATCCTCAATGTTAAAAATTCTATATTATTACAGGACACATTTTTAAAATGTAAAATTATATCACAAACTGATGTCAAAGATTTTAGTGAACTCATTAATAAATGAGGGAACTGGTAAGATGTTACAATGGGCTCAGAAGAGAATCTAAAAGGGCAAAGACATATATAGGCATCTGTTTACAAATGGATATAAAACTGATCAGTGGGCCACTAGTCAATTGCATTACACAATTTGCACTTCAACAGACAAGAATTATTTGCACTATTGGGTTTTTAAAACAATTTTCAGATTGGTTACATAGCTCAAAGATAATGAAAAGTAGAGATCACTCTACAGAGTGCCACAGAGAGAATTTTCAGTAACCCCCGCCCCCCGCGCCCATTTCAATATGATTACGGTGTAGCAGAGTAAGAGATGCATGACTAGTACTTCCTGGCTGAGAAGAACACAATCTCCGAAGGTGTAACGTGGGAGCCAAGCTGTATGACAAACACTGCTCTAGGCTCCCCACACCTAAGTCGCCCAATTGCTCAGGCCTGCCCCAAGCTCTTGCTCAAGAACACTTACAACTTCCCCCCAATTCTGCCTGTTTTGTTGCCTTGTCCAGGCTGTGTGAGTCACTGAGTCTCTGGCTCCAAACCGTCAGACCACTCCACTCTACCCCCCTTCCATGCCCAGCTGCACCTGGTCCTCCATCCCACCCAGAAACTTGCTGGGCAAATCACTGGAGTACTTCTAAGACTTCTCGCACTGCTCATAAAACAAAACAAAACAAATTAAAAGCTGTGAGCTCAGTGAGCTTAGACTGAAGCCCCATGCCCTCTGACCTCCAGCTAGAAAATAAGCTACACTTGATCACTGTTGCCTAATAGTTTGGTCTGAAGCCAGATGCCATTTAAGAGGAGCACTTAGCATAACTTGGGAGCAATATTAACACTATACTTCTGAACCCAGGGCATCTCAAGGGTGGAATTGGATCAGAAACCCTCTGTCGTCACATTTAAAACTCACAGCACTGAACTGAATCTAAAAAGTCCTTTGTTTTCCTTTTCATTCATTTACTCACCCAATAAATATTTATTGAGTTTTCTAATGGCCTAGGCACTGTTCTAGGTGTCAGAATACATAAATATCAATAAAAGAACAAAGCTTCCTGCTTTCCTTGTTAGTGATCCATGAATACAAGGCACGAGACATGAGAATATGTTTCCAAACTTGAGCACTGGGAGATTCTTACAAGATCATAAACTTAATTCTGACAATAGGTTCTCAGTCTTTGCAAGTATAGCTACATCAAACTGTGCTCATTTACAGACTTTACTCCCTCTTCTCATCTTGATATAAAGAAACAGTAAAGTATTAGTAACTTGTGCATTCTTATTGAACACCAATCTTTATCAATGTAGCTTCAAAATAAAAATCAAGTGTAAATATTCCTAAGCTCTACTGGGAAAAGTGCTTTGAAACATTTCTTTGATAGCGTGAAATTGTTGCATTATTTATTTTTCTTATTGTCACAAACTTTATTCACACTGGTACAAATCATCAAACCCTTCTGAATGACCTGAAATGAAAGCGAGCACACTGAACAGCCAGCTTGCACTGCAGTTCTCAACCAGCTATCACTTTTGTTCTCCTCCATGTTTATACCCCAAAAGGGCAAGAAAAGAGTGGTATTTCAAAGGCATCTAGTCTCTTGATGGGGAATAGTAGCAATGAAACAAAGAGACAAGTAACCATAAGATTTTAAGAGTTTAAAGAACCAACTGCATTTCTGAAACAGTTCAGGGGTCCGTCTCTTCCAATACCCTCTTCTTTCCCGAAGAGGCCTTGGCCTTTACAGACTTGAAATCCGAAACGCCATGTGCCACAGGATCCGGAGGGAAATGAATCGCATGTTCTGATATGTCTAAAAAACAGTCCACAATCCTACCTAGAACTAAATGCTGAGACTTTACATCACTTCCCGAAGTCCAAGACATTTGTTTTGTTTATTAACAAGTCACTTCTTTGGCAGAGTACTTCACAGCATGGAGTATGACTGGAGCCTACAAATCTCAATCCGTATGACTCCAACATCTGAAGCCAATTTTAGATGACAATTCCCCTTCATTTTCATGGCAAAGAAAAAGAAACATTCTCCAATTACTATTTTCAGAAATGATACAAGCCCACATCCCCATGTTGCCTATGACACAAAAGTATACAGAGACATAAAACAAATTACTTCTATGTAGCTTGTTAAGAGTCAAGTCTTGGGCCCACATGTCACCGTGGAGTGCTACAAGCCTAGGTACAATTTGGGCCAGCTGGTTGGTAAATGTACACGTTTGGACACACATCACTTCCCTCATGCAGTGTGGAAATCCAATCAGTGGTGTCAATGGCCTTTGATGCCTCACATCTTGCTACCAGATTTGCTGCTACCAGACAGGCCTTTCGGAATGCTGTAAAGCAGGTTTTGATGTTCGGAAACCTGCTCTTGGGAAAACAATCAAAGTGTGTTTATGATTTGCAATATAATGCTTAACACGAGGCTATAAAGGGAGAACTTTGGAAAACAGTAATTAAATTAAGAAGAGAACTGGGAGAAACAGTAAGCCTACAAAGGCATATTCCATCCACAGAAGCGTGTTCAGGATGACTGGAAAATGCGATGCCAGGGCTAATGTCCCCCAGAAGGAGAGTCACAGTCATATTCCTGACTTTAAGCATCACTGACTCTGTGGCATACAACTGAATCAATGACAGCGTTTTTGGCAAAAGAAAATAAAGAAGAAAAGCATCAGTTGGAAGATGTCCCTACTTGGTTATGTTTAAATGTGAGGACATGCGGAAATACAGCTTAGAAAGTGAGAGAACATCTATGTTTGGGGACAGAAATGTTGTTCTGTACTGCAATGACGAAGAACAAGGGAATTTAAGACATTGTAATTTGGGGTCAGTATTCTTTGGTGGACTTTATACTAGGTTCCTAAAGTATAAGGAATTGGAGAAGCCTAAATTAGAGGTATTAGCAGCACATTCTAACTTACACTGGAAGCTCAAAGCTCAAAGCTTCTCCATGCTTTGTGGGGGCGGGGGGAGCAGGGGTTTGGTGAAACTTTGAATTGTACCAAGCATAACATGAATCCAACAGTGTTAAGTGTGCTAGAGCTATTAGTGAAAAGAACAAATAAATACGTGTATAAATTGTTCTGGAGTGTTTACTGTGCTCTATGTCCCTCAGGGGTCCATTGGGCTGGTGATAATCAGACCGGCAGCTACTTCTGGATTCTCAGATATGGAATCAGTGAGGTGCCTTCCACCAGAGACACAGCTCTCTCTCAGGAGAGCACTCACTCAATGTGCAGTTCTGCATGGGTAGGTGCAGAATGCTGGAAGTGAGACGGAGTCGTGCCTATGTGTTCAGTCCACAGAGGCAAGGGGCTCAAAGGGCCCCATGCAGCTGCATTCGGAACCTTGGTTCCACAACAGCACTGCTGACAAGTACTCTGTGGCAAAGGCTGGGAGCTCCTAAAAAGGCAGCCGTGGACTCCTCCCTCTGCAATCAACACACGATAGAAGGTGTCCTGTACCTGAGCTGTCAAAATGAACCTAATTAAGAATTAAGATTGGGAAGCCAAAGACAGCTGCTCTGTGGCAGTGGAACACCACCACCCTCCTAAGGGCTTCCATTGAAATCTGGAGCTCCAAGCCTTGGATGGGAGCCTAAGCAGGAGCGTTCTCCCCACAGTGCAGCACCAGTGTGGGCATGACTGACAAGCACAGGGCGGAAGCTGTGGGAGTTGCTTTCCTAGCCTCTGTTCCAGAGAAGGAAATAGAGCTCCCCAGGACACACCACTCCCACGCTCCCCATAACTCCACATTAACTAACGGGTTTGTCCACCAAGAAATTATCTTACTTTATCTCAGCTGTATATTGCTTACTTATCTTTATTGCTGTTTGAATGATTATAAGTGAACACAAACATGGGATCATTCTCTCCACTCTCTTCCAGCCTGGTGGTCCCTAATACAAAGAGAGCAAAGCCCTGGATAAAGGGCTAACACAGTGAAGAAATGCAAATATGAGGAAACACAGAAGAGAGATGGCATCCATGAAGCAGACACACAGTCACTGCTTTTACAATGCTCTAAAGAACAAAACAGAGTATTTCTAGACTGAAGAATCAACAATCCCCAAATCTAAAAGCTGACTTGTACCTAGACACTAGCTCAGAATTTAGGCCTGGGGAATAGACAGACGGCCGGCGGCACACCTCGATTGCTTAATATTTGAAGGAGTCAAGGAGTGCAAGAAAGAGAGGTTTTCCCAATTTTTGTAAGGAGATGCTGGAGATAAAGATGCTATGGTTAGAGGAGGAGAAAGAGGCCAGTTGTGTGATTTCTGGACACAGGACTCAGCTAGTCTTTGTTTGCCCAGAGGAGCTGATTCTGCACGGGGGCGCCTTAGTCACCCATTAGGGAAGTGGAGAATGCCTCAGAGGAGCTTCCCCCACTTGGTGGTCAGTCAGGAGGCTGCAAGATGGAAACACAATTTGCTTGGGGCTAAAACTGAGGGTGTAAAGAGATCTAGAGAAGAGGAAGGGTGAACCACTCATAAAGCACTTTCCTTTGCAGTCAAACCACATAAACACAGTGCTGGGTGAAGTGTCCATTTTTTTTGTACTTCTAACATTTTGTACTTTGTATGGCTTAATGGATATTTGAGTGGAATGATTTTCATTTTCTAAATACTGAGTTTTCCATTTTGAAATGAACACTTTCTATTTCAGTAATTTTTTACTTCAATTAGATTTGCTAAGACATACGGGGGAAATGGAAGAACTTGACTGGCAGTTTTTTTGTACCTGAAACATTCAAACTTATGTAAAGTGATTGATCAGGGCAAGGAGAAACTAATTCTCTCCCCTCAGACAGCACCAGCCTCTCAGACAATTGACAACTAATTCACTGGCAACTATAACCACTCTGGAGGCAATTAAAGATGAAATGTTCATACCAAACAACCATACCAAGTAATTAAGTGTTTAGCTATTTATCCTAGAGAAATTTTTGAACACATGCAATATTTTTTAATAAAAAATTAGAGCCCTGGCTGGTGTGGCTAAGTAGATTGGGTGCCAGCCTGAGAACCAAAGGGTCACGGGTTCGATTCCTAGTCAGGGCACATGCCTGGGTTGCAGGCTGAGTCCCTGGTTGGGGACATGCAAGAGGCAACCAGACATCAGTGTTTCTTTCCCTCTCTTTCTCCCTCCCTAACCCTCTGTCTAAAAATGAATAAATAAAATCTTTTAAAAAATTGGAAGTAAGTATTATCCAAAGTGAGTATAAAATAAACTGTGGCATTTTCATGTAATGTAATATTATTAATTGCAGTTAAAATGGAAAAAAGTACATTTGCTTATTAATTTAAATGTGAAGAATAAAATCATAAATATGTGAATGAGGAAAGAAACACACCACCTTCAGAACAGAAGACACCACTGGGATTCAACCATATGTTTTATATCTTAAAAAAACCAAGATGAAAATGATAAAATGTTGCCATTTGTTAAAAATGGGTGCTTATTATATTCTGCACATTTTTGTACATTAAAAATTTCATAAAAATAAAATTATCAACCAGGAAATAATAATTTATCCCATGATTTGAGGTTTGTTAGTTTTGTGGTTTTTTTTTTTTTCTTTTAAGAAATTTTAGAATGTGCCAACTTATTGGAACCTAGAATGTCTGCTCTGGTAAGTAGGTTTAAGATTTACATCAATAACAGTAACTTTCTTTTATAATCTCAACATTTAAGTTTTGCTTTGTTAGCTTAACTTCGGAAATCACACAGCTAGATTTATTACTGAATGTAATGCCATGACTCTGAACAAATTTTGTTGCTGAAGAGGGCACTTGTAAATCTGGCTCACTTCAACCTAGTAAGTTTCTTATTTCTGAAAATTGACTTGTTTAATGAAATCTCTTGATGTCGTGTCCTTTCACTAGCAATATTTCAAGCCCGAACCTCCCCCCCCCAGAAGATTCCAGAAGGTGTCTACAATATTTTTGATTCAGTCACTTCTCCACATACCAAAGAAGAAAGATGGGTATGTTTTGGTTCATTCTACGGGCAGATCGGTTTACTGCTCCTTCATTACTGAAGCTGGGCACTGAGTGAACATTTATGAAAATACATTCTGGACAAAGCAGGGGTGAGAAGTAGGCATGGCTGGAGTGACAGAATTGGTAACACTGGGGAAAGATTCCCTTAACTGTTGTTATTGAACAAAGGAATGACAGGTAGAGGAGGCAAATAAACACTCACGCACCTACTGCCCTTACTGAAATACAACTTCGGTTTCAGGGCTGCTAGAGGCAGCGCATCCAAATCTAAAATTTGGTGCTCGTTTTGATAGCATTTCTTTTGTAGTAAAAATAAAATAAAGGAAAAAAATGAATCACTAGTTTTGAGATGATGCTACTTAGTGGGAAAGGGTAACCAGAAACTCGGCTTCAGTGGATTTCTGGGTAGAAACTAAGGAACTCTCATTAGGCCCCAAATCACCAAGTTCTCACAATCACTGCTTAAACCGGAAATGATACTGAAACTTATCATTTCCACTTTACAGATTCACCTTTGTTTTAATGCATCCGAACAGGAGTAGAAAAAGAGATAAAGAAAAAGGGTCCATGAAATAGGCTAAAAAAGAAAAAAAAAAGCCAGGGTTGTCTTGACAACACAAACACTGGTTGCATTTTAAATAATACTTATTATTCCTCCTAATTTCAGTAGAAATATGTGGTGGCTTTCTAATACTCCAATGGGCTAAGCTGAATGAAACCCTTCTTTGTGGGTGTCCGGGTGAGATAAGGGTGAGCCTCTCACGGCAGATGAGGGCAGAAGCCAGGTGGCCGCCATTTTCCGGTGCACCCACGTGGTCCCCCAAGCTGGCTCCCCTCATCGGCACAGAGCAGCCCGCCGCTCTGCAACTGCCCCTCCTTTCCCTGGATTCTCCTTGTCTTCAGGGCCTGGAGTGTGCGTGTGTGCGTGCGTGCGTGTGCATGCGCGTCGAATGCCAGGATTACGGCTCAGGCTTCCACAGGCCACCCACGTGAGAGACAAGGCAACGAGGTGACACAGGCCTCCGTTGGTCCTCATGGGCTCCAGCCTGTCCTTGTTCTCCCCCAGTTCACATCCACCTTTCCTTCCCAAATGCCTGCTCCACGGACATGAAGCTCCAGCGCTCCGTGTAAAGTTAGGGGCTCTATACCGTGCAGAGCCGGCTTCCATGATTGCCTAAGGGCGGGGGTGGGGGTGGGGGTGTGGGGTGGGGGTGGGTGTGTGTGTGTGTGTGTGTCCAGTCATCCTGCTTCTCTGAGTGAAGCTTCATCGATACAAAATATAGTGTATGCATTTTTTTTTACAATCAGGAAAACAGTATTCCTAGGTAGGAGGGAGGACTAAGCACTGTGGAAAATTTGTGCCAAGAAAATAATATAAATCACAATAAATCAGCCATGACAGACAAACACCAGGTTTGTCTGCCTACTTTATATGTACTCATGTACTCTGCAAACTTTTGATCATACCGGTAACAGTTTTGTGTCTTTTTCTTCATCTTAGTATTACATGCTGAGTAGTTTCCCATGTCATTAACGTTACTTTGAAAATAGGACTTTTCAATGGCTGCAGACGCTGTTACAGCTGTGTACTGTAATACAACCACCCTCCTTGAAGTTGTTTACCATCCTCGGCTGTCAGAGACAACACTGGAAAGAACCCTACACACAGTTCTTCACCTCTAACTCTCACCACATCCGTGGGATCAACTGCTGAGGAGGAAGGTTTCAAGATCTGGACACACACTACCAACTGGCTTTGGTCACCATCTGCAGGTCTGTCTCAGCATCTCATATTTAGGACAATGTTCAAAACATTTATCAACATTACAGCATGGACATCAATGAATTGGAACCAATGATGCAACATGGGCACAGGGTCCGGGAGCCCCTGTTGTGCCGTGTTAGGAGTTAGGCCTTGAGTCGGGGAGGGGTCAGTTTGCAAGTGTGGTTTTACTGGGAGGGTTTGAGGACACTGCCCTTTACCATCTGAAAGTTGATAATATTTCCACAGATACTATAGTCCCACTGGGGTATAATCAGTGAACATCAGCTCGTGTTGAAGTTTCTTATCTTTTTCTTCTGCAGGCTGAATAAACCTCAGTTATTTCAGTCTCCACTTCCCCCAACCCCAGTGTCTTTATTTTTCCAAAGTTCAAGCCTCTTACAGATTTCCTAACAAGCCCTACAAATTGCATTTAGTAAAGATCAGATTAGGCCAACAGTCTAAATTTGGCCTTTTAAGCACTGGCAAAAGCAACAAAGAACAAAGTACAAATCAAGAGGGAAAGTATACAGTGCATGCAAACATAGCTCGACCGTTGGAAAAGGAGCCAGTTTCTAGAGGATGGGATAAAAGCAGGGCAACATCAGCTCTTTCACTGGAGTAACCGCTGGATGGGTCAGAGTGGTGAAGAAGCTCATCTCAGTCACATACATCCACCCCCAGAGCATGGTGGCGCCTTCCTCTCTGCCCCAGGGCCTGTCTCCTTACCCTATTAACAGCGCTTATGACAAGACCTGGCAATTATTTGATTGTATCTGCTTCTCCTACCAGGACCTCTCACTCCAGGAAAATTGACTTACTGGTTTGATCATCCTCAGAACCTTGCCAACAGTCTGCCCCTGAGAAGGGACCCAGTACACATCAGGTGATCCACATACCAACCTGCCCTTCGCCGATTCATTGTTTCACTAATTGAAGTTTCCTGATACTTAAAGCTTGTTGTTTCTTACCATTTCCATCTGGGATTATCTACAAATCCTCACATCTCAAGCCAAGAAATAGGTAGATGAGGCAGGGAGTTTCGGAGACATGAGCCTGGAGCCTGGAAATGCCCATTGTCCTCCAACTCCTGTGCCTCCTTCATCTAGTCTTTAGAGAAATAAAGAGGGAAAGACCGCCCAGGCCTCCTTCCGATCATTACTCCTGCACTTTCTTCAACCTCATCAAATTAGGAGCACAAATGCCAACTGGAATCCATTATTGGGGTGAGAACACAAAAGCAGGAGACCAAACAAGGTGTTTCTCAACAAGTCTAGAAACAAGTGTTACCGAAATCTAGTCCCTCCCCCCATTACTGCTTCCCTCTCCCAAATCTTGACATCTACCGAGGTGGGCACTGAAAATTCCAAGCTCATTCCAATGTCTATTCAAATAACCACAGTAAAGAAAGAAGACGATGTCTAACCTGTCCTTCTTCCTTTCAAATCTGTCCGGTTGAACGCCCACCCATTCATGCTTCTCCTCCCCGCCGACCCACAGCAGCTGCTCATTAGGGTGCTGGGAACAACTAGAGGATTACCGTACCATCTTTCTTTTCCAGCTAGTTTGTTTGACAGTTGTGTGGAAAACTGATGATTCCTTTTGTCTTTAATTCCACCTCTTTAGCACATGTTCCTTTTAATCTGTGTTTTGATTAAACCACTCCGTCTGGGTGCCCATGCAGGTGGGCCTTCCATTCTCAAGGAACTGAAAGAAGTGTCTCCTGATGACCGTATGCAACGCAAATTTGATCTTTGTGTATGTTTGGTGAAAGGAGAATTCCTTTCTGGGGAGAGTGGGGAGGTGGTCCAATTAGGATATGCACTTTTCCTAGATGTTTTCAGAATCAGTACACTGTGCAAATCACAACAGCTGAACTGCAGCCAGGCTAGGCAAGATTCTGGAATAATTTAAACTAGAGTCAAACATAAACTCAACAGCAGAGTAAAAATTCACCTTCTCTAAAGTAAACCTCAAAAGATACAGAAATGTAATGTAATGTGCAGGCTACAAAGCCTTGTACTTACACCTTGGCTTTAGAGATCAGATACGAAAGGAGGAAAAATCAGGTCCTGATCTTTGCCTTCATATCTGATGTCACTACAGCTAACAGTGTCTAACCCCATTCACTTCCTTTGCAAACTCAGAAGCTCAAGGAGGGGAAAAGCGTGTTCTGGATACTGCTAAGGACTGGTTAAGTGACACAACTATTAGAATTGCTCCAGTGAAGAGCTGCAGTTCGAGGAGATTCCTGCCTGTGCCGATAAGATTGCTGTGGCCGTAATGCAGTGGATATACCATTTTGTTTTCTCCTCTCTGAAGACCTACTCCTCACTTTTCCCAGGGTTTAAAAATCATGTTAACAATAAGCAAATACAGCATGGCCAGATGCCTTTCGTGGTCAGATGGTTCATTGTTTAAAAAGCTTCAGTTTAAAATCCAAAAGATTGTTAACAGATGCAGTTTCTGGCTGGAGACTGGGAAAAACCTCACTTAAACAAAAGAGTATGTTGTGATTGGAACTAAAAAGGGAATTACCTTTAAAGATAAGAACCACAAACATTTCCTATTTGAAAATACTACCCCCCCACCAACAGCCCCACCAACAAACCTTTCTGGGGGACCTTTCATGAGAGTTAAAAAGCTTGACAGTGGACTGCTGTGTATGACAAACCGTGGCTGACCAACTGGTCCAGCCATTTCTACAGATTTGTTTGGACTTTCAACAAGGCCACAGCATCCATCTCTTGCTCTCCCCCGGATTACTCAATTAGGCAAAATTCCAATTAGTTTCTTTCCAATTCTTTTAGCCCCAGAAATACTTCTGCTGCTTTCATTTTGGCTCTGGAAATAGGTTTTCAAGCAGAGACTTAGATAGAGAAGTTTGAGAAATGAACACAGAGCTTGATCAGCAGATAGCCACTGCTGGGACTCTAGTCACTATTGGATGGAAAAGAGCCACTTGGCTGAGAAAGACCTGGCCCCATCTTCAGTTCCCAGTCCTGTGAACTTTTAAACAGAAAGCCTGCCTTTCACCTACTCATGCCTGTTTCTGTTGGCTTTTGTGGGTGCTTACCCTGTGACTTCACTATGTGTGAGAATGTCTATAATGCCCTGGGTTCTGATCTTTCTTGAAAGATGGGAAATCTAAGGGAGCCGTAGGTAGATAGCTTCCCCTTTGGTTGGGCTTGCTAGTGGCAAGCCTTATTCAAAAAGGCCACACAAGAGATGGTTAAGGAAAATAATCCATTCTCAGTATTTGGGAGAGGCACCATGGCTCCATTCTGAGACGGTCAACCTGTCGCCTAGATCACATTCTTGGAAGAGAGGTAAACATCATGCCCTTCTGTGCTCAGGTGTGTGTGTTCTCTTATTCCTTGTGTTTCTTCCTGACTTACAGCTCAAAAAGGTCAGTTTCAGCCCTGGCTGGGTAGCTCCATTGGTTAGAGCGTCATCCCAATACAACAAGGTTGTGGGTTCAATCGCCAGTCAGGGCACGCACAAGAATCAACCAATGATGCATAAATAAGTGGAACAACAAACCCATGTTTCTCTCTCTCTCATTCATCAATAAAGAAAAAAGGGTCAGTTTCCAACCAAAGGCATGGCATGTAGTTTTAGATGCCTGAGAAGCTCTGATCAAGAAAATCCTTGGCACAGCCACCATCCATTTTGAAGTGAGGTGTATCTATGAGCACATGGGACTCCCCAAAGAGTTAAATGGCTGTCCCCCACTGCTGTGCCACTGCTAAGTCGCACAAGAAATCCAGGCTGCTGGAATGAAGCTAGTGGAACCGCATTCCCAAAGATCTGAGCAATCTGGCCAGGTACTCGCAGGAAGGGGCCATCCATCAAGAAAGGGGATTCTGAGCCAGTGGCCACATCCAGATCCAGCCTCCTACATGCGCACGAGAGACAGGGCTTGCACAGGGGGATTTGATAGGCCTGGAAATTGAAAAATGAGCAGCAGCTGCGAGCCCTAGGTCATTACAATTCTCCAGGGTTTGTGTTTTCTAATCTAAGGGGCAGTAGTTTCCATGATTAACTTGCAATAGCTGTCAAGGGTGTAATAAAATCTGGGAAAGAAGAAAACTTTCCCCTCGGTAAGCTGCTCCCATTTTCCTGCCCGTTCCTTTCCCCCGGTGCATACTTCAGTCCCCACTTCATATTGCTTCCTAATTTTGAGGGGAAAAAATCTGTTCTCGGATGAGCCAAAATAGACAGTGTCCTCTGTGTACACAGGCTCTTGGGGACTTTTCTTTCTCAGTTCTAGGGGCCAAGAGCTCGGGGAAAGTTCCCTTGTTTCCAAGGGCCTTACAATACCATTACTTGCTGAACTGAGCACATTATATTTTATCTTAAAATTCTCTCCCAGTGTATTGTATCTTCTTCCTGAGTCATGACAATCAGTCCAACGAAGGAGAAGTTTCCTGGATGGCGAGATGTGTACAAAGAGAACGGGAAAAGAGGACACATTCATTCACAAACACATCCTCCTGGTTATGACTGGACAAGGAACCCTTAAGACAGCAACTGGTCTGATCTGACAGTGGGTTGAAGACCGTATTGAGAAGTTATAGCTGGACGCATCTCTCAGCAAGGGCCCTGGGAACCAAACCCCACACAGAGTTTTATCAATGGTAACTGCTCAGGTAGGAAATTAAATGTGCTTCAAATTGTTGACAGTTCAGTATGACAACGATGAAAACTTAGTGATTCACTCATCAGACATTCATTTCAAAGTATCAGAAGCTGGAGTTACAGAGATGAGGAAGACATGGGGCCTCACCACCAGAGGAATGGAGTCTGGCTGGAGAGGGGCACAAGCAAGCTCTTGCAGGAGAGGGCTGCTGGGAGGGTGCATGCCAATTACTCAAGGCAGCAAAGAGGGACAGAGGGGCTGCGAGATAGCCATGTGGCAAATGGAGGCCCCCAAATGCATACAAGTCAGCTAAGAAAAGGCTTCCCTGATGGAGTCTGTCTTGAAAAGACACTGGATTGCTGTAGTTTGTTCTTACTTCCCTGGGGCAAAAGTGAGCAACAGGAATGTCCACTGCCTGCGGGAGAGAGGTGACCTTTCTCCCAGGTGCTAGCTCTACCCTTCCTGTTTACCCCAGATTGATCCAAATCTCTGTTCCAACAGAAGGGAAGGGAAAATGCCTGAAGATGGCTATGGGCAGGACTGGTTCCAAAAATGGGATGGGATTAGTCCCAGAATTTGCCACAGGGTTGAAAAGATGGCAGACGGAACTCGATGGCTGGAGACACAGTCAACAGGGAGATGCCCTGGAATAAGAGCTTTAGTGTTGCTGTTACCAATACCCGTCCTCCCCTTCTATGAAGGTAACAGAACACCCAGCTTTTAAGTGGGGTGACCACCCAAATAGAGACTGCGTTCCTTGCAATGAGGAATGGCTGTTGGCTACCGTGGGATGTGACGGGGAATTCAGATGTGTGACTCCCGGTACGTGCCCCTTAGAGTGCAGGTGGGGAGGTTTGGCCTTCTTTCCCTTTCCTCCATCCTTAATTTGAGATGTGAAATGGCTGGAGAGCCACCGTGAGGACAAGGTCTTAGAGATGGCGAAATGGAGAGTTGTTAGAAGGCAGTCACAGAGGACTGTGGCTTCGCAGAACTAGCCCTAACCTACCTACCCATGAACTTTTACATCAAGAGCGAGGCAGGGCAGAGAGGCCTTGATCACTGTGTAAGCCAATGTTACTTTTGGGTCTCAGCTGTATAAGATTATGAGTAATGGTTACAGATACAAGGTAGGGGTGGTAGTGTCCAGTGAAATGTTGATAAAAACAACATCCAAGGAGTTGGCACTTTGCCAAAGGCAGCACCAAGGCCACAGCAGAACAGGTTGAGTCTTATTTGTACATTAGAGACAGTTGTCTGAATTCTGGTAGTGAAATGGGAGAGCAAAAGGAATCAAAACTGATAATCTCCCAGTTAACCATGTATACAACAGATATCTTACCTTTTTCTTGCTACAGTATATCTGCCACTTCTTCTCGGCTGGAAGTGCAAACATGGCTTCCCTGTGTTTGTCTGTGAGATCAAGTTCATCCTGAGAAGAAAAATAATAATTAGTATTTGATAGATTATCTGTTATCCCAGTAGAGGATGTTATCAGCATCATCAATGAGAGAAAAAAAAAACCCAACACATTTAAATGAACTCAGAAAAGACCAAGAGGCTAAATTAAGGTGTATGTTCCCACCACTAAGAAAGCACATCCCTCACATGGGGCTTGGCACTGAGCACAGCAGAGGAGCAAGGCCCTGCACTCACTGAAGGGTGTGGGGAAGTGGGCCGAGCACAGACAGGGTTATCCTGAGTTACATGCACTGCTGCGGAGGGTCCATTGACCAGTGAAGGTCATCAAAGCTCAAGTTTGAATGGGTTCATCACATTACAGATCAGCGCTTGCTAGGGATGGCTCCACAAACACTGACTATCAGGCTGGGGCCTGAAGGACTTGGACGTGATCAGAGGAGCAGAGGAACAGCATCACAGGCTGGGAAATGGTCACAGACTCGGTGCATTCAGGGGACGCAGACCAGCCTGGCTGAAGCACTGAGATTATGAGAAGCTTCATCACATAAAAGCTTTGAGAAGCAGAGTGACTAGTTCGTAGAAAGTCTTAAATACTAGACGAAGCAGTGAACTGTGTTGTCCAAGGAGATCCAATGAAGGTTCCGAGCAGTGGAGTGACATCTTCATCACCATCAACTCCACTGATGCTTATTTAGCACTTCATGTGCCAAGCACCGTGCAGGCATTTTCTCATTTAGTTCTAAAACAACCCGAAGAGTTCCACTCACTGTTACCTACTCCTTGCGATAATAATCCCTGTTTAACACAGCTGGGGGAAATTTCGGCAGAAGGCTGGGTGCGTAACTTGTTCAAGACCACACACCTGGTAAAGGACAGGCTGGACTTTCAGCCCAGAGCTGCCCGACTCCAGAGCCCAGACTCCTGGTCTCTCAGACCAGTGTCTGGAAACATCAGTTTTACAGTGGTGTGCAGCTTAGATTGGATGCTATGGGAAGGGAATTGATAAACATCCATAACTAATGAGTAACAACAGAGAGATAATGAATACACAGTACTTAGAGGAAAGTTCTTGGGATTTAACAACTCAATCCATGGTTGGTAGGATTGTGGCCCATTACTGGAGCATTGGGCCCATTTTCACCCTTATAGGAAAAGTTACCTAGTTGAGGGTGGTGGATTCCTGGGTATAAGATTTATAAAAAGATGCTATAAATTAATGCACAGTTATGTTTAGATTCCTGAGAAGTATAAACAAGTCCTCTCTCTGAAAGCCTTTGGTGTGTGTCTACGATTCTACCATTTGCGGTTCCTGACTTTCTATCTCATACTCCGACCTCCATTTAGTCGTCAAGTCCCATTATTTTGCCTTGAAAAGCCTCATGATTTTCTGTTTCATTTCCAATGAAACTACCCAAATTTAAGCCCTAATAACCTCTCCCTTGGCTTCTGGCAATAGCCTCCACATGCTCCTCCTTGCCCCTCCTCCACTCCTGCCCACAGCAGGGCCAGAATTCATTATGGAGTGAATTCTCAAACTTGAGCAAACATCGGAATCACCGAGAGGACTCCTCACATCGCTGACTAGGACTGCGCAGGTGGGAGGAAGTGTAAGAATTTCCATTTCCATTAGGTTTCCAAGTGTTGCCGATGCTGCTGGTCCGGGGACCACAGAGCACCTGTGCTGTTTTGAGCTCCCAGTTCAAAAAACTTCATTCATCCCCCAGTACCTACAAAATGAATTACACATTCCTCAGCCTGCCTTGAAGGTCTTCCATGTATAACTGTGACTGACTTTGCCAGGCTCATTCTCCTTATCCCCTGAAGTCCTGTCTCATTAACACACATACCACCAGGGCCTAGCCACTCCGGGACTGATACTTACTGGTTTCCTGGGTAAATTCTTAATCTCATTAAACTTTTACTTCCTCCTCTCTAGGATAGGCATATCATTTCTCTTGCCGAGCTATTGTGAAGATTAGCAACATCGACTAAGCACGGAGTAATGCCTGACAAGGGGTGGAGGTGGGGAGGGATGGCAAACTGTACTGTTGTTATTCCTCAGCATTTAAACAGAAATCTTCTTTAAGAACAAAGGTAAACAGTTAAGTCACTAAAACATACCCACATACTATTACATCTGAACCACAAAAAAGCTAGTTAAGAATGTCAACAATGAATAACCAGGGAAAGAATGATATATACAGAAAGTTCCATTATAAGAGGACATGCTAAAAATGTTTAAATTTTGGCATGTAACTATTATACATGTTAAGTAATTATTTTTCTTCCTTTCTTTTTAATTTCCTGTAAGTCACACCTGCTTTCACCTATTGACGAATGAGGAAAGTAATGGTAACATAAATCACTTCCGAACAATTACGATTACATTCTGGGGGGGTTGTGGGAGTCAGTTATCCAAACAGCTTAGTAATACGGTGCTTAGTTTGGGGAAAGGACTGTGATTTGTAAGAAAGTGAACAGGGTTATTAACACTGCATCTTTTACTAAACTGTGGCACTGTGTTTTTGCTCAGTGAGCTTGAGATGGGAAGAAATGTGAATACCAAAGCCTAAAAATTCACAGCAAAGGGTATTAATATTACCATATTTTGCTGTTAGAGGCAGAAAACTTCTGTGTCTTCTACTGAGACACAGAAATGACCAATTTTGAATTCAGAGAACTCCGTTGGACAAGGATTTAGGGGCAGATGGTTTCATGCAAGAAGTGAATTTCCATAAAATAAATTAAAAATTGCTATTGGGTCTCTGGATATAATTTTAGATCACAGTAAAAAAATAGAAGTAATGAATGGATACTGAAAATAGTAACAGCACACATTCTGTGTGCTTAATGTTAGTGTTTTATATGAGTTAATTTCGTTTATCCTCACAACAATCCTATTAAGCGGATAATATTACTGCATTTTCCAGGAAACTGAATTCAGAGAGATTAAATAGCTTGCGCAGGGTAAGAAAGGTGGGAGAGAAACCTGAGTGCAGACTGTCTAGTTACAGAGCCCACATTCTTAACCACTAGCCCGTTCATTGTACTGATCATTCCACAGGTAGGGAGAATCACGACACGGGTGCAAACATGAAAGCACATGCTGTCTGTTAGTGGAGAGGAGGGTTTTGGTGTCAGACATCCCCGAGTTCCAGGTCTGAATATTCAGGGTTATGCAACACTGAGCAAGTGACTTAGCCTCGGACTTTCAATTTCCTCACCGGAAAAATTAGAGTGACAATATATGTCTGCTGGGCATTACAAAGATTCAGTCATGCAACGAAAAAGTATTTTTCAAATATTTTATTTATTTATTTTTAGAGGTGGGGGGAGAAAGAGAGGGAGAGAGATATTGATGTGTGAGAAGAATATTGATTGGTTACGTCTCACACACCCCCAACTGGGGATCTGGTCCGCAACCCAGGCATGGGCCTTCACTGGGATTCAAACCACAACTTTTCGGTCCACAGAATAGCACTCGATCCACTGAGCCACACCAGCCAAGCCCAAAAAAGTGTTTTGAGTGACTACAAAAGTCAGGCATTGTGCTAGGTATAGAGGGAAAAAAGGTATCACAGAGCTCATATTCTCGAGCAGGTGGAAAGGAAGTCAAACAATCACATGATGCTCACACAGGAAGCTTCAAGAGCCCACTTGTTGTGGGGAAAGGTGGGTTAGTGAAGGCTGTCCCTGGGAAGTGAAGTGAGATCTGAGAGATAGCTAGGAATTAAACAGTTTAAACAACAACAACAACAACAACAAGAAAAGCAGTACAGACAAAGAACAGCAGCCTTGAAGGCCACTGTCAACTCTGGTCTTTATCCTAAGAGCAATCAGAGGTCACTGGCAGGTTCTGAGCAGGAGACTGACACAGACTAAATTAGATAATGACTGGGAGTGCCTAGGCACAGTGCCCAGGGTGTAATAAGACCTCCACTCCGCCATTCCAAAACTGTCTCTGCTCTGACTCACTCCATTTTAATAACATGGCTGAGTCAGGCATGCAAAACTCGAAGAGATTATCACAGCCTTAGAGATCAATCAACACTTACTCGCCGTCCTACCCACTCCAGGACGGAGGCCAGACATTGTAAAGAACACAAAGATGAATAACAGACCCTGATTTTATGGAATTTAGAATCTAGTTAGGAAGAAAAGATGATAGAAGGCTTCAGCAGTACCCCCTCTTTTCAGGATAAAGCCCAAATTTCTTAGCTCGTAGGTTGAGACCCTTCGTGACATGGCCTTCGCCAACCTGCCCTCCCTGCCCTCTTCCTCCTCCTACAGCAGCCTCGTTTCAGGACTTCTGATCACATGTCCACTTGCTTAGGGGACTGGCAATTAATGCCAAGATAATGGGAACAAATTTTCTGCCACAATACCTTAGACTTGAACGGCCTAGCTTCATTTATTGGCCAACAAGTTTTCTTCCATTATTGGATATTTTTAAAAGCTGATTAAAGGAAAATGGCTTACTGAGTATTGAAAGGAGAAATTTTACTAAGCATCATTCCTCTTCACAGAAAGTTCAAGTTTCTGAAAAACCAACAAACAAAACCCTCCTTCTTGGAGAGGACAGTAATTATATTGTTATAAAATTATTTATAATACCTTAGAGGAAAGATATTAATTATATATATATATATATATATTTTATTAAAAAGAAAGGACCTTTAAGAGAAGCCCAGCTGTGGGAACTAAAGTTCTGGGGTTTATCCCTAACAAAGCATATTATTAAGGCCCACTTCTAAAAGATTCTGTGCTGAGAAATCTCACCAGCCCTATGCTCTGAAGTAGGCAGGCAGCCCTACTGAGAAATCTACATAAATCAGAAAACAATTCATACATACAAATAAATCTAAGGAAATGGATTGATTTGCTAGATAAAGCAAGGGAAGGAATTTTGAAATAATGTACAATAAGGGTCTTGAAGGAGCTGAGAAAGCTCTGTGAACTGAATGGAAGTAGGGGATTATTTATAAAACCTCCAAAGCAATATTAAAAGCATTCATTGTTTGAAAGTCTACCAAATCAATAGATTTCTGTGAGCCAACAATGAAGTTTCCGGCTAACAGGAGAAATCTCTAATTCAGGAAATTCAGGATTTCTATTCCTAATGAGTTAAGCTAATTCTTTACACACATACTAATACAGTCACAGAGAGATAGGAGGAACATGTAGTTAATGCTGGGGGAATGGAGCAGGAGGAAAATGAGGAGAGGGAGAAGCTAAGAGAGGCCTCTGCAGTCACCTGACAATCAGCTCATTGTTTCGTGTGTTTGTGTTTTTGGTTGGTTGAGTTGTGTGTGGATCTGTGTGTGGATCTGTGTGCGCTGTACTTTTTAATGGTTCTTGACCATCTATCTGACTCAATGTACAGAGCTCACAGAATTTCTAATCATATCATTACTCAGACAAGGCTAACCTTTCTCCTTCCAATTAAATATAACAAGTATTTGCCCACAGCAAACAAGCGCAATTCAATTCACCCATCCTCACCCGACCCACATGCCAAAGTTTTCCCACAGGCCCAGCAAGCCGCAACCCTTGGCTTCATCTCGAATACACCCAACACTATTATCGAAGCCTGCCTTCTCTGGATTCCACCCTCTTCGTCACTAACCCTCTCCCCTCCCATCCTACAACTCAGCACTACCAGAAACAAGTCGAACCTTCAGTCATGTGGCGTGGTGACAACTACACCACCACGAGGAAAAAGCCAGGCAAGGCAGAGAGTGGACTTGAGGGTGATGCTTTGGCAGTATGGAGAAAATGTACTGTGGGGCTGTGACAATTCTTTAAATTTATGAACGTCTATTCCCACCACAGCAAATGACCGTCACATCCGAGAGTCATGAACTGCCAATGCAGCTCTTAAAATTTAACCACAATGACCCCGAGAACAGTATTTTATCTTCCCAGTGATCATTTGGAATCTGAAAGTTAAATAAGATTTTTGTCATATTAAACAGAGGTACACTCAGTGAATTATTAGCTGCTCCCAACCAGTCAGGAAAGACATAAATGGAAAACAAAAGAGTTTTACATTTCAAAAGGGATGTGTACACCCAGAAGACAAACCTTAAAGGTGTTTAGCCTGTAAGATTTGCGCCAACATTCTTAGTCATTTCACAAAATGCCACAACATGACTCACTACCACCTACACAGTAACACTGTGTCTGACAGACACGCCTTCCTTCAGTCGATAAAAACAAGACCTGGGGAACCCTACAGGCAAAGGCTGACTACTAGAAATAACTCTGGGTTTCTTACTACCCATGGTTGAGTGTTCTACACTATTTCCCTTCCAGCCTTGAATGGTAGGCAATGCACACTATCCACATTTTGCTAGACAAAGTCTGCTGCTAATTGTAGGGTTCCCATTTAGTTTCTTTGTGTTATTTCATCTAGAAACTCATTAGAGTAACTTCAACTTTTAATTAGTCTGTATCACCAGCAGTTTTCCAATAATTTCAAATAAACAGCTCTGTTCTAAATATGTGTTAAAATCATCTTCCCGTAGCTATCCAGCCCCCCCAGTTTCTGGTTTTTACACCTGCAATCTAGTATAACTTCTGTCGACAAGGCTTAATTGAGAGAAAGCCCAAGACGCATTTTCCTAATTGAATGGAGGGACTCTGTCTCCTGGGACACAAAAACAGCTGTAAGGTGACAGACGAGAAAAGTGCGGGTGGGCAACCGTGAAGCCCAGTGCCACACGTCTCCCTCCCTCAGTGATACCAGCACCACTCTTGTCAGCCCTTCCCACACCTGCTCAGCATTCCCTCCAGAGACTTGTTTGGCAGCTTAGGTGACATTTTTAAGTTTTAATTGGGTCACAAGACATCTAGTGCAATGAGTCTTTCCCACATTGCATGTATTTATTTTCTCATGTAGTATCTGGTACAAAGACTTGTTAAGGACAGAAAATATTTCTTAAACATTAACACACTTATCCTTTTCATCTGCTACCCTTCAGGCCAGCCACTTTGTTACTCCCATTATAACTGACCTCCAAGTGAAGATGAGCAAAGAGAATGACATCCGGTGATGGGGTGCAGGACGAGTGCAAGGCCCAGCCCAAATCTGTCACTACCACTTTGAGAAAAATCGAAATACAAACCCAGCTGCTGAAACATTCAGCAGCCATTCATTCATGCACGCACGCACGCATGCATTCACTCACAACTTACTGAGCACCGCCTGTGCTATCCTTCGGTAATTAGTTATTCACCCATGCCATAAGCATTTACTGAGCACCCACCCTGGGAAAGGCGATGATGCTCCAGGCCCTGAGAATCCTGAGAGTGAAATAACCAGATACAATGTCTGTGCGCCTTCTACTCACTGAAGGTGCAAGGGTGCACATTCATAGTGGATTTAACGTAATGAGTATCCCTGTGGAAATGAGCTCAAGCTGATTGTTTAGAAGATGAGAAAGGATGACTTACTTTTCCTTCTCTATGGAAGAAATGCCCATCTCTCATGAAAACAACATATATATCTCCTGGGTGTGCTTGCATTCATTTGGTTTAGTTTAGCTCTTAAATATTACATTGTGTGATGAAGTAAACAACTGGCAGCTGTAGGATGTTTACAGTGGATTTATTTACTATTGGACAAGAGGGGAAAATGTATCTTTTTCAGGGACCTGGAGCTCCTATAATACCCATGAAGAAACAGTTTTAAATTCTAGAGGACTTCTGGGAATTGAAGGTGGGAGGGGAGGAATCTAAGGGCAGCAAATAAAAATATTTGAGAGTTTTGAACTAAAATACACTACCCACATATTGGGCATTTACCTTCCACAGGCCAAGCGACATATATTTTGTAAGAGCAAATGATGTTTAGATGTTTAAATGATGTTTAGATGTGCACTGATATATACTCTCATGTGCAGTTATTTGTAGAAACTACCAGAGTGTTCCAGCCATTACCGAAACACATTTTCAAAATTATACTTGAAAGCTTAGCTGAACATACTACTTATGAAGGTCAAATTATTCTCCAAGTCTTTTAAAACCTCTACGGTTTATATGGGGACAGGCAGAGAGTTGGAGAGTCAAGACAGTATGTTAACTGTGTAATTTGCACATGGTAGTCTGAGGCGTAAATTAAATAATCAGATTTAAACCTTAGCCAAAAACTAAGTAGGTACCTGATGCTCAGAGTCTCTTTAAGATTCATAGTAATGAAAGTCACTGAGGCCAGCAAAACAACCATGGTTTTGATAACATTATTAAGTTCAGAGACCATTTTGGAGTATCTGCATTAAAAAAAAGAAAGTTTCTTTACTCCATCTCATCACGCTCCACTCCCCACAATTTCAATCCCTGTAGTCTAAGTTAAGAAGCACTCAGAAATAAACATATTGATTGATTACATGGTATCTAACTAACATTCAGTCAAAATCTAAATTTAATGGTCCGTAGAAAAGGACAATAAAATGATCTTAGCAAAATCAGAAGTAAATTTAGGACTACAAGGAATAAAATAGTTTCCTGGTTTGTTTTTTTTTTAAGATTTTATTTATTCATCTTTGGAGGGGAAGGGAAGAAGAGAAGGAGAGAAATATCAGTGTATGGTTGCCTCTCATGTGTCCCCTGCCAGGAACTGGCCTGCAACCCAGGCATGTGCCCTGACTAAGAATCGAAGCACGATCGTTTGGTTCGCAGGCCCGTGCTCAATCCACTGAGCTACACCAGGCAGGGCAGTTTCGTGGTTTTACCTTAAACTTTACTGCATTTGGTTAGTGAATCAGAGGACAAGAAAGAAATGTAGGGATCCATGTTGATCATCTTACTGTCTCTAAGCAGACAAGACCCCTAGCAGTACAAGGAAATGCACTCGGCCCACAGGGAGGAAGGGTTACTGCTAACCCTACTTTGATTCTTAGAAGTAATGCAATGTTCTATGCAAAAGAGCAACAGATATAAGTAAGCAAAACCACCTATATCAGTACCACCCTGTATCACAGCCATCAGTTGTTCTCAGGGCCAAAGGAATTTATTGTACTTACAAAGTTCTGGGTTTGGGATCATTTTTTCCTCATCCTTAGACTGACTATACACTGGCAGCAGCTCACATCTACTTCACAGGAATTTAGCACTGAACACACTTAAGCCTATATCTACATTCCCACTTCCCTTTGTGATATGCAGCATATTTTCACGCTGTTCTAAGTATTTTTCTCTGTACTCATCGAGTCAATTTATCCAAAAATGCTAGTGTGTAGGGAGGAGCTACTCAATATTTTTTTCTTCTGTCAACTAATCATGTCCTTTACCTAAATGTAATTTTCTCCTTTGAACTCTGTAAGTTTTTATAATTTTTAACCTCATGGAAACAGGACAATTTTAATAGTGATTCCTTTGTTAAACCCTGATTTTTGGCTTCCAGACAACTGAATACTTTGAGATTGTTCTAGATAAATCTTTGAAGTCTTTATGTACTCTGACTTCTTCTGCTTAATTACTGAGTAATCCTTTACATTCTAATTATGAAACTGATTAAAATTATGACTCCTTATAACCAGTTTCCTTTTTCTTCTGATAGAAAAAAATAGAAAAAATTTCTATCAGATGAAAAAACAAATCAAATATTCTTGCTACCCAATGTTTTCATCTTTCTTGGACGCAGGGAACTGAATAATAATAGCTCCTGTACGAAACTTTCTGTTCTTAGTCATGGTCTCAGTATAAACGGCTAGTTTTAAAAAGAAAGAGATAAAAAAATGTTGAAACTTTTCATAAATTCTGGTAAAGGTGGAAGAATTTTATTATTAAAATGAGCTTAAAATAGCCCTAGTAATGAAAAAAATTATACTGACATCCTGAGAAGATAGGCTACAATTCACGAGGCTAAAATTTGCACACTAGCAAGTCTATGAGACTAATTTGGATTCCTGCAGTGCCTTTCATACCAGAGTGACTTCAGGCACTATTGAAAAATGAAGAGATAACTGATGTAGGTCCCCAAGGGAATTCACTTGGCACATTTTACCTTGACTGTGAATTTGTCTAATTCTGATACATTGACCAAATTCTCTCATTCCTTCTATCTTCATTTTTCAAATTCTATGCTGGTTACTAATGTTCAGGATGTCCTCAGTACTTAATTAAGCTGACCTACAGTAAGTAATTATGTTTATGAAGATACATATCTTCCCATCATCCTATGGTATCCATCATTACAAGCCTCCTCACTAAGATTATAACTTTTGTTGACAACCCTTGGTAGTATAAATGGCAGTTTCATGATCAGTAATGTTAAATTTCTCAGCAAGTTTCTTTGAAATATTTTACATTTCCCAGGAGAAACAACACTGTACATTATCTCAAAATATTAGACTCATTGGCCGAACAAATGGAAAACTGAGCACTGGGTTGTAGAAACAGCAGATTAACAACCACCACCACCAAAACAGTAGAAAATGGAATTGGTAACATTTCAGGCTTAGGAAAACTTCGGTGCATACTGCCTACTATTTCCAACTAGGTAAAAATTCACAGTGATGTACACTACTAGAAATGAAAGCTCGCCTCTCTGATAAGTCAGTAAGACTGACTGCAGGTATACAAACTGTGTGTGTGCTATAAGACACGAGATTTACTATAGTACGCTTCAAAAATAATAACATGGCTTGTCTTAAACATGGTTTCTCACCTACATTCTCACCAGGAAAAGCGGGGGAACATTTTGCATGTTTCACAAGGCAAAAGAGGATAGGAAACCTGAGAGCAGATATCAATTCCAATGTCACTGTTTCCATAGAATATTCTGTAGGAAACCCTCAGTCCATCAACTACTGGTATAGGCAAGAGCCTAGGCACTGAGTAGAAAAGGGGAAGGAGGCTTCCAGTAATTTTATTTCAAAACTAAGGTAGCCAAGAGGTATGAACTGCAACAAGAAGGCATTTCACCTCAACAGGTGAACTCAAAGGAAGACATACTCAAACTCTACTCAGGGATTTATAACACCTTTTTGCTAAACTTACCGAAACCTCACAGAGATCACAAAGAGCAATAGTTACGTTTTGTAAATATAACCAGGTGGCCAAACATTTTGGTGTACTTTGGTATATTTAGTTCACTGAAAGATAATAAAAAAGCAGAGGTATTTTCCTCCAGTTCAGAAAATATCTGAGACATATATTTAATGAACAACACAGCCATCCCCACCCCGCTTTCCAGGCTTGTCTCCCAGAGCCCCAGTGCTCACAGCCGCCTATTTCATGCTCCATCTGTAGGAACTTTCAGTTCCTCAAGCGTCCCACCCTTTCTGCCACCTCCCAGCACTCACGCATGTTCTTTTCACTGTCTGTAACACTCTTCCCTCCTCTTTGCCTCAATAATTCCTTCTTGGTTTTCATGCCTTATATTCAATGTCACTTCCTCCAGGAAGCCTTTCAAGGACCTTCACACTGGGTTAGGTACCTGTGGGGCTTAGGAGTAGAGGTCAGTACACAGCGCCTTCCTTCCCCAGCAAGTCTGGAGTTATCTGAGAGCTAAGCTAAGGAATCATCATCAAATGGAAATGACAAGTTGGGAGAACTCAACTTTCATCTGCAGACAAGTGGGCTTGCTGAGATTTCAGTGCTGAATTAGCCATTTACCCACCAATCATAAGGATAGCTGAGCAGCTGCAGAACTCCCCAAAGGGGGCTCATCCTCTGAAATTTATAGCACCAAGGGTCACAGAATAGGTGTTTTCTGAAAGCAGGTTAATTTGCAGAGAAATAGAGAACAGGAGAAAAACTGAGCTTTGCATATTCCAAAGAGGAGATGCAAGGGACGCTGGCAATGTTATCTTCAGCATGAGCGCTAAGGGTGAAAGTAACACAACCTGTGAGTGGAACTTCCTCCTTGTAAAAAAAAAATGGGAATAAAGGTTATTTGCCCACAAAACGTATTGCTTGAGCACAGCCCATCTCATAGCAGTTGGTCACATTGGGTAAGACCGTGTGTTTAGTTACCCACTTCCCTCCTAAACCTTCAGCCCCTCAAAGCAATTAAGGGCTGTGTGTGTCTGTTTTGCTTTCTAGTTACTTCAAGGCCTGGCACAGAGTCAGCACTTAACACACACACACATATAGGTTAAAAGAATTCGTCTGTCAAATAATGACACATTCTGCTGTTCAGCCCCAAAGAAATCTCCTACTACTAACACTGAGATGGAGAAGTTACTTGAGCAAATACCGTGTATAGAGTTGTCATGCCTAGGACTCTTGAAATAGGTTGGTGGGAACAACCTAAGATCTTTAAAAGCCTGCAGACAATTTAGGGAGATCAAAAATATGAACAATAAAATGGCAATAAATACATATCTATCAACAATTGAATCTAAAAGACAAATAAATGAACAAGCAGAACGGAAACAGAATCAGATATATAGAACTATTTTGAGAATTGCCAGACAGGAGGGGGGTCGGGGGGATGGGAGAAAAAGGTGGAGGGATTAAGAAGTACAGATTGGTAGTTACAGAATAGTCATGGGGATGTAAATAAAGTACAGCACAGGGAATACACTCAGCAATAGCCTAATAACTATACATGGTGTCAGACGGGTGTGAGATTTATCAGGGTGATCACTTACTAAGTTACGTACTGGCTAATCACTAGGGTGTGCACGTGAAACTAATAGAATATTGTATGTCAGCTGTAATTGAAAATAAAAAAGATTTAAAAATAAATAAGTAAATCACACACATCAATAATAATAATAATAATAAAAGGCTGCAGCAAAGACAAGACTTCGGCTGACTCCCACTTTACAGCAACAGTGCTAGGTCTCAGACTGGTTATGTTCCTGATTTGTGGGGAAGGTAATAAGGGAAAAAAAGATGGACACTTAAAGGCATAAGATATAGGGTTAGCAGAGATCACACAAACTCTCAAGAGCTGGCAAATATGTGAAGAAATTGAAACACTCGTATGCTGTTGGCGGGAATGTAAAATGATGCCGCCACTTCGGGAAACCATCTGGCGGTTCCTCCAAAGTTAAACACAGTGTTGCGATATGAAGCAGAAATTCTACTCTTAGGTGCTGGTATACATCCATGAGAACTGAAAATATATTTCCACACAAAAACTGTTTATAGCAGCGTTATTCATAGTAATGACTGACAGGACCCCAAATGTCCATCAATGACAAATAGACAGACACAATGTGGTACGTCCATACACGGAAATACTATTGGACAATAAAAAGAAATGAAGTGCTGGTACATGCAATAACATGAATGCACCCTGAGAGCATTTAAGCTAAGGTGAAAGAAGCCAGTCACAAAGGACTACATATGACTACATATGACCACACATCCTATGATTTCATTTCTATGAAATGCTCAGAATGGGCAAATTCACAGAAACAGGGAGCAGATAAGAGGTTGCCAGGCGTTGGCTGGGTTGGGGAGAAGTGGGGAGTGATGGCAAATGGGTAAGGGAGTTGCTTTGGGGGGGGGTGACAAAAATGTTCTAAAATTTATTGTACTGATGGTTGCAAAGTTCTGTGAATATAATAAAAGCCAGTGAATAGCACACTGAAAATAGATGAATTATATGGCACATGAATTTTTATCTCAATGAAGTTGTTATCTTTAAAAAAATAGGCGGGTGTGGGAATGGACCTCCAGAAACCACTAGAGTTCCTGAAACTGGAAGGACTCAGTTTCTTCTGCTGTGACAGGGAGCCTGCTAGGGCACGAGGCGCTCCTCGCTGCCCACCTTCTTTAAAGATTCACACGGCTGACCTCCCATTCGGGCTTGCTTAATTTATGAGATGATAAGGTTGCAGTAAGCTCTTCTGAAAGCAGCCTATTTGGTATCACTTCTTAAAACATCAAGTGAGTGACTCATGAGACAAGGCCGAGGGAACTGCCTTACAACAACCAGCTCTGATGAGATGCTTTCCAACAGATACAAGCTGGGACCCACATTGGCTTGCTCATGGCAGGCAGATTAGCTTTCAGGAAAAGGAAAGTGTGGGATACTTATTTGCTAGAAAATACCTGCATTACCTCCCTGCCCTAGGATGTGGTACCGCATCCCAGCACCTACTAGGTGCCAGCCCTTTAAAAGAAGTTATCTGCTTTAACCTTCATACCAACCCTACAGGAGAGAGGGTAATATCCCCATTTCATAGACAAGAAAACAAACTCGGAGTCCGACAGAAACCATCTTAAATGATGCCACTCTGGGTTGCAGACTGGCCCGATTCCCAAGGCCATGCGCTCTCGCTGCCGTCCCCGTGGCCTCCCTCTCCTGCGAACTGGCAGAGGCGGAACTGCTCCGGCGACTACTCAGGAGGAGCCAGGGCAGAGGTTTCCAGTGGCTTTGAGTCCACCTCCCTCGTCCCGGGACACCCTGGGCAGTTGCAGAGCTTTGTGGTCTAAGTCCCTAAAATCAGAAGTAGACAAAAATTCATCCCTCACTCACCAGGACAGATACAAACCTCAAGATAATTTGTTTTCCAATGGTTTCAGCTTCAAGTTCTGGTTTGGCATTGGCTTTCTTAACAACTCACAGCTGTGGGCAATTTTCACACAGAATAAAGACATCGACAAGGCAGAAGGTGAAATTTTCTCCCTGATGCACACAGAACAGCGAGCCGTCTTCAAGACGGACACGGCGCTGCCACCGCACAGCCTGTGGCTCGGGACTCATTTCAGAGGATGACAGAATATGATGGAAAGGACTAGGGACGCGGATGCTTTGGGGGCACTATCTCTGCCCACCACCTCCACGACCACCACAGAGGTCTCCATCTATCAGCAACATCCGTCTCCTTAGGTTGACTTTTGGTTGTAACATCCTTTAAGTGGGAAATAAAACCAAGCCTGTCAATACATCACTGCTGCCCATCTTGGTAGCCACCATGGCAGATGACTCACTGCCCCTCCCTAGGAGAAAATTATGGGTCCTCCACCCGCACCAATGACCTCAGGCTTGGCTGTGTGACTTATGGCACCAATCTTTACCGAAGGATGATGCGTCCCTGTCCTCTGAACTCAGGAGTGGCCACCCGCTATGGTGGCCAAAGAAATGTGGGCAGAAGTGACATGCCATTTCCAAGCATAAGCTCATTGCCTGCTAGCAGTTGACCATGTCTCGCTTTCCCCTTCCACCAGGGCTGGGCCCTGGAGAGCAGACCGGGAGGAGCAGAACCACAGCTGACCCACACTGGTTACTTCTGCAGTTGTAACCACTGAGGTTTTGCCATCACAGGAACAACTGGCTTACCGTGACCAAGATGGTCATTAACACCGGTCCCCTCCATTTCCCTTCTCACCTTCAACTGTCGCGCCTCCCACCTCACTTCCTCCAGGAAGCTTCCCCTCCACCACCCTCCTCATCCCTGTGTTTGCCATGCCATTTCCACACATTGATGCGTAAGTGGGGTGTGCCTGTTTGTTTGGTGGCATTATCCCTTTCTGGGTCCCCTTCGCTACTGAAACTGTCAGCCCCTTGGGAGCAGATTCTAGTTTTCTGGCTTGAACCTCCTCGCTAACACCAAGAACAGAGTTCTGCAGCGGTGAAGATGGCAGAGGGCAGAGATGCCTGGAACACTAGAATATTCAGTACCATAAAGCAGAAACATGCTGCCAAGAGTCATCTCTTCTTTCTGCCAACGAGTTAACCTACTCAGGAGACCAGAACTCGGACAACAGCTTCCTAGTACTCCCTTATCCTGGCTTATCTTGTAGGAAAAGCTTGGAGGTGAATTCTGTCTAGGAGCACTGAAGCGGCACGTATCAGTTCAGATAATACCCCTGGAGGGCAGTGACACAGCCTACCTTGCTTAGAGGCAGTCATGCAAAACAATAGCACTCCCTAGTATCTGTTGAACCACACACACTGTCTGAGTAGAAGTAACCCCATTACACAATGCCAGGGGTGACCAAGGCGCACAGAGTACTCTTGTAACCGGTAACCAGGCATCGGGCCATTACACTATTTGTTATTCTCATTTACATATTACATCAAATTAGAAGGAAGTATTATTTTTTTCCCACTTTACAGAAGACAGGCTCAGAAAAGTCATATGCTTTTTCCATACTTATACAGATGATAAACTCAGAGCAGTAATTTGAACCATGGTCTTCCTAATCTCCATGCCAGTGCCTTAATATCCTCTGGGAACATGGAATGGAAAGAAACACTGCTTCGGCGGTACCTGAGAAGCTAAGGTGAAGAAAGCCCTCAGACCTCTTCTTGGTGAATGGGACTTACACCAGAGGCATCTCTCCTTTCAGGATAGTGGACTCTAAAATATGATAGCATCTATGAAAAGTTTCCCACAACAGTTATTATTACAATCCTATCATTAGGCTAAATAATTATACTGTACTTCAGCAATAATGTCTTTCATCAAAGGGTCAAGGACAGGAGGAGTAGTATGACTAATTTTTAGAAAGACGTTAGTACTGTACACTGGAAGTGGAGGGTGGACCCCCAGGAGGTAGGAGGCAGCTGAGGGAATTGTCCACGCACACAAGCACAGACTCCGGCTGGGATGGAGAGGGACTGGAAAGGGCAACTTGGGAGGCAGTGCTGCCGCGTGTTTGAAGACCTGAAGGTCTAAATCGCTCCACTCAAAGCACCGGCAAGGCCCTCTGGTGTAGTCACGCTGCCTTCCTCCTTCCTGCTTGGTCCACAGGCTCAGTGCCGACAGTGCAGCTCAGACATTAGGGGCAGCTGGGGGTCACCGCACCGAAGCAGGGCACGCACACTCTCTCCTCTCCCTCCCGGCCCCCACCCACCGCGAGGATGGGAATCTGGGACTTACCACCAGTTCACTGAACATGACGTCCAGCTCTTCCACAGGGGGCATGGGTAATGCAGGCTCCATGGTCTGAAGGGCAAAGTTGCTATCATTTCGCAGCCGATACGTGATTTCCGGGTGATCGTTATTTCGGAAACAGCAAAAGATGAATGAAATCCCCCGTCCACCTCTCTTCCTTGGGGCCATGGCTGAATTCTGTCCTATTTCTTGAGTGACTACACTCTGCAAAAAGAGGACATGACATCGTTAACAGTGCAAAGTGAAGAAATGATTTTTTGAAAAATTACACCAATCCAAGAAAGAGCCCCCTGCTCTGGAGGCCCCGGCAGTGCCTTGCAGAGCATAGAGAGAGTGACCCCAGGGGGTTCGGAGTCCAGCTGGGCACAGCACACGTGTCTTTCTACTTGCTCGTTCAGTGTGTCCTACGACCAGCTGCTGAGCCAACGGCACAACCCAGTCAGTCCACCCCCCAGCAGACGCCGCATCCCACTGGGCTACCGGCCGTTCTCTGTGCAGCCAACTGCTCTGTCCTGCCAACTCATGTTGTTGTTATTCCCCTTGTATGAATGGCCTCTCTTTCTTGCCCCCAGATCCCTAACTCATCCTCTGTAGTTCACTTCTAATTTCCCCTTCTTTGCCTTCCCAAGCAGAATTAATAATATATGTGCCAAGCAGCAATGGCATATCTATCCACTCCAGCTTACGCCACTTTCTAAGTTTTTTAGGAGTGGGTCTTCCTGTTAGACTGTGATAAGTCAAACAGAGGGAAGGGAGCTACATATTAAGCATCTTGGGGACCTGCACGGTGCCAGGAAGACAGGAAGCACTCGGTTAATGTTGATCGTGTTGAATAATTAAAATTTATAGCAAAGGAAGAGTGACTTAACATGAGCTAGAATGGTCAGAGATTTCCGAACATGACAGATAAAATGAGTTCACTAATAGGGAGATGGTTAAATAAATCAGTGTATTCACACAATAGAATACTTTGCACTCATTCAAAAGAACAGGCATTTGTGTATCTAGATATGAAAAATGTTCAAGATGCTACATGATATATGTACCACGTACTACAGGATTACATGTTTTAAAGCATGTATGAGTATATGTAAGAAAGTGTTAACTAGCAATAACATCCAAAATAAAAATAGGAAGTTGGAGAACTATTCACTGTATACCCTTTTAAATTTTAGTTATTACCATAAAACACATTTTTAATGATTGCATATCTTTTAAAGTTAAAAAAAGGTATTGTATTGATTTGCAAGGATACTATCCTGTCAAGTGAAAAAAGAAAAACCTAATCTTTATATGTAAATGCATAGGAAAAGGCCTGGAAAGATACACAGCAAATTCCTAACTGAAAAAAAGAAAGGGGACTGGGAAAAGGCAAAAAAAGAAAACATTCTTTTGGGAGAGCATATTTGTGTATAACTTTTGTAGATTTTCAATTTTTAAAAACAGATGGAGTAGGAAGAAAAAAGAAAAAGGTAGGGTGTGAATTGGCCCTTTATGAGTTGTACCGGCAGAGGAGGAGAAATGCATCTGTGCACGGAAGACAGAACAAGGACTCACACAGCTGCGAATTTTGGGGAGACGCCACGGGGAGTCAGACTGGAGAGGGGTTCCGGTGTGGGGACACTGCAGCCCTGCCTGCGGAGCCCGTATTTACCCCACAGGCAACAGGCAGTTAAATTTAAAAGCTTCTCCTACTCTTCTCTGAAAGAGAGAGAGAGAGAGACTGAGCAAATATGATTGGGTCTTGACCACTCTCATTTTTTAGAGCTGTGGGCAGGTGACCTTGCTGGAGAAACTACAGCGAATGCAGAGCACTCTCACGGCGAGGAGACCGCAGATAATCAGACGATATAACCAGTGCCACGTCCTGACAGTGTCAGCATGCCTGATACAGGGCTAACACCACTGCAGGCATGTCCTGAAAGGGAATGAAGGCCCGAGGGGCAGGCAGAGGCCTGCAACTATCCTTGAACTGATTTCAGTGCTGATATCCAGAAACAGGAACAGTGCTATGTCATCCCCAAGGTTAAATTTAAAACCCGTGGGTAGCTGCTATAAGGAGACACAGGGAAGGACTTCCTATGCCTGCGAATGGGACAGGTGGAAAGGAGAAGTTCCTGGCTCTGTTGTCTTTAGACTAGACCGACTAGCCTGCTAGAAATGCCTAAGGTGTAAGTACCCCCCATTAGATGGGAGATGGTGGCGAGATTAGGGATTTTCATTAGATCAACTTCTCATTCCAGCTTCAATTCCAGCTGCTCCGCTTTTATCCATTTTGGATCTTGAATTATTACTTAGTAATCTTATTTTATAGAAAACCTCCTGTGGCTACTCACTGTAATTATAAGAATAATGCAAAGGCCATCCAACAGCGTCCAAGGGTCTCCATGCTGGCCCCTGCCTGCCTCTCCACCTCACGGATGGGGCGTTCTTTGTATGAGTCACTGCACTTCGACTACACTGGCCGTGCTGGCTCCTACCTCAGGGCCTCTGGACCAGCCATGCCCTTCAATGGCATATTCCGGCCCGCATCTGTGCCTAGCCAAATTTTCCTCATCACTGTGACCTCAACAAAAATTTCACTGTTTCAGAAGACATCTCCAACTATCTATCCGCAGTAGCGCTCCTTCCATGCCCCAGTCACTCTGGATCCTTTTCGCCTGTGTGTTCTTCATGGCCACCACTATTTGAAGTCACCCTATTTGATTATTTCATAGGGCAGGGGCCTCGTATATATTGCTCATTGCTATGTCCCAGCTCCTGACAGCACACGAGACACACGTACTAACCTACTCAGTGGAATGCAGTCTGGGCCCTCATAGCATTTTGCGACCCCAGAACATACAACCAACAGAGTACTTTGTGATCAGGGTCTTTCTCCTCCCATTGAACAGTCAACTCCGAAAGGAAATGCCCAGCACAAGTGCTGAATCGTGCCTTACATGTGTCGGAGTAATACCGAAGTACTTGGGAAATTAATGGAAAGACAACTGCTTTATTTTTGAAATGTATTTAGAAAGACAACTGGTTTACTTTTGCATTTTGCAAGTTGTTTCATTTAAACCCAAGTTACACTGTGTTCTGGATGTACTGAGGGTGGGCGCAGAGGAAACGTTAAGAGCTATCAATCAATCCAAAGCATTTTTATAAGAATTTTTTAAAAGATTTTATTTATTTATCTTTAGAGGGGAACGGAAGGGGTAGAGAGAAATATCAATGTATGGTTGCCTCTCGTGAGTCCCCTGCTGGGAACTGGCCTGCAACCCAGGCATGTGTCCTGACTGAGAATCGAACCGCAATCAGGTGGTTTGCAGCAAAGCATTTTTTTTTAAGTCTTAAAAAATGTCAATAGTTCTATAAACCAATGAATATGAGAGTCTTGGCTAGTTTCTAACATGTGTAATAAGATACAGAGCCTAGTACATTTAAGAAATTAATTGAAATCATTTTAATGAGGACAAAATATTTCTTTAACAGGTGATTTGTGTTCAAAAGCCTCAGTAAAGCCCGAAGGCCAAGTCTGATGCCGGTTTCTCTGTGGAACCCCAAATATAAGGTCCTCTTTCAAACAAAAACTTAAACTATAGATGATGGCAAAGACTTGAGATTTCTACCAAGCAACCATTTTTAATACACACATCTGGAACTCCACTGTTCAGGGCCGAGTCTCCTAGACACAGACCAAAATGGGAAGCAAAAGTAATCATTCCACTTGACCTCCTCAGTGACAGGAGACATGTCTAGCCAGGTAACTGCCCCAGCACTTCACTAAGGAGAGATCCGGCAACCGCCCGTGTGCCTGACTTTAGTAAGTGCATTCACACCCATCGCGTCCATTCCATCATCCCCATTTCACATGTGAGACTTTCGAGGGCACTTGGGAGGAGGCAGGGCAATTAGGAAAAGTTTGAGAGAGGCTTTGATTTGCTGGTAAAGGCAAAGAGATGTTTATTCAGAGAAGCCTAATTCGTTGGGAGTGAGGCAGGGAAGCTTGGCAGAGGTCAGGAAATCTGGTTGCTTAATAGGCTGGAATCCGGTCCCCACCCTCTCCAACCTCAAGGTTCTCCACATCAGTTCAGCCTGCCCCCTCTGCCTCTCCCTTTGGAATCACTGCAACAGCTTCTTAATTCTTCTCCCTGACCCTTGACTCCCAGACTAGAGGTTGGCAGATCTTTTCTGCAAAGGGCCAGATAATAAATACTTCCAGCTTTACAGGCCATTAAACCTCTATCACAATTAATCAACTCTACCACTTTATCATGAAAGCAGCCACAGGCATCTGTTATCATGGACATGCCCATGGGTCACTAAAACTTTATTTATGGATTCTGAAATCTGAATTTCATATAATGGCATGTTACAAAATATTCTTCTTATGATTTGCATACCATATAAAAATGGGAAAACCATTCTTTGCTCGTGAACCACATGGAAACAGGGGGTGTGCCCACGTGGGCCCAGGGGTTGAAGGCCCAAAGTTGCCCTAGTCCATCATATTCACCCATTTAATTCACGAAGCCAAATGCTGATCAAATACCAATTATATGTTAGGCACTGGGATAGGTGCTTAGGAAAGACAGATGAAAATGAGATAACATAACCTCAGAGGGCTTATTTACTCTGGAGAAGGCAGAAAAAATCAGGTAAACTAAAACAAGTATTGATTTTGGTTAGTGTTACAGGGAATGCGAGAAGAAAATGAAAGAAGCCGCTGGTAATGGTGGTGGATAGTATGATCAGGGAAGGCCTCTCCAGCAGGGGCATTTAAACTGAGACCTACTGGGTAAATGGACCAGCTCTGCAAACGTCAGGGAAGAAGATTCCACGCAGGAAGGAGGGTACACAGAAGCCAGAAGCAGGTGGGGAACTTGGCACGTTTGAGTTAGGGCAGGAAGACCCCCCACCTAGTGTGCCTGGGGCACAGTGAGTAACAGGAGAGGGCGGGGCGCCCAGACCCCAGGGCCGAGTCCACCAGAGTGACGTCTCTGGGACTTATTCTCTGCACGTCCTCAATCTGACTGTGCCACTCAGCTCTGCACTGTCTCCTGGATAGAGTCGCACCTTCCAGCCTGGACCACAGTACCCTCAGTGGCCTGGCCCTTACCTACTTTATTCTCTGCCCTTGTGTCCTGACACCCTGAATACTGTGTGCCCACCCTGGAGCATGCAGTCATCAGATTGTAGCAGGGGTCACACTTCGGAGCCCACAGCCTGGCAGTCCCCTCAGCCTTGCATGTTCTTTTCCTTCTTAACCTGACCACCTTCCACTCACCATTCAAGACCCACTCAATTCTGCTGCATTTATGAACCTTCAGTTTCCCAGAGGCAGTCACACATTTCTTTCCACAACCCTAGAGGGACATACATAGTTGAATGCATTGTTGTCGTTTAAAAAATTCATATCTGCTTCACGCCACTAGACCAAGAGATCCCAAGACAGGGGCCATGCTTCATTCGGTCCCTGGCACAGAGCTTATTCTCAACAAATGTTTGTAGACTGCAAGGGCACAAATGCCCAAGTGAACAAATGATCTCATCCCTGAGCTTCAGGGTTGTGTGACTGCGTGTCCTCGCCACAGTGGCCTGCAGATCTGTTTTTCACAACTGCCAAAACACTGGAGGCCAATCAGCTCGCAGGTGCTCTTTAGCCACTCGTCAAGCTTTCTGACGGCGACAGCAATCTCACAAACAGACTTTATCCTTGGGGTATTTGCACCTTCTCTTGAGAGAGGCCATGTTTTCTGGCTGAACTAACTGGGGCCTGTTTTTTCCACCCATCTTCAAGTAAGCTCTTTTGGAAATAGACCCACTAAGAGAATCTCTGAGACATTTCCCCACTCCTTACATCCAGTGAACACTGCCCAAGACATGATCACTTACTCAGCTGTCAGAGCTGAGCCTCCTCAATCCATAGGCCAGATGCAGCGTTTGGTGCTTGAGAAACAGATGAGGATGGCCCACAGATTAGAGAGATCACAGCCTTGCAGGAACATTTAGGGAGCAGTGAAGTTGGTCCTTCTGCCCAGGAAAGAGGAAATTCAGTTACTGAAACTAGGAGCCTATGTGTCCACATCTTGGGCCCCTTTTAATCAGCTCAGCCCGAAGGAAAGGATTAATTCACCATGACAACTGGGCCCTCAACCAGAAGACATCTCCTAATCTCAGCTTCTGGCATTGTTGCAGAGGGGGAAAGTCACTTCTGGGACGTCCAAAATGCAGTCCATCTACCACATTACATATGACTATTGCTATGCTGTGCACCAGGAAGCAATTAAAAAGCTACTTAAGATTCTGGAGCAGGTGCATTTTGCTTAGCAAAGAATAAGAAATTTAATCCATCTGTGGCCTCGCTCAAAGTCAGAGTCATTTGTACTGTCTTTAACAAAACAAACAGGACTCTTAATGTGGTAACAGTAAAAAAAAAAAAAAGAAAGCCAAACTTAAGGAATGTAGATGATGATAATCGTGATGATGAAAAATACCGAAGAATAACTTACAGTCCACAAGAAAACCCTCCTTAACATCTTCCTTTGATAATGCCAAGTCACAGCACTTGAGTGATGCAGACAGTTCGTTTTCCACAAAGCAATACATGATCAGTTCCAAATCTGGGGGGGAAGCTTGAAGGTCATGTAGACAAAATAGACCTGCACTGATCTATACATCATTTAAGCTGGTTCATCAGAGACTTCTGCCATACATTTATCAGATGGCTGTCCAAACAGAGAAATATGCTCACTGGCTAAGTCACGAAGGTTCTCCTCCTCACTAAAGTGGTTACACAGGAAACAACAACTTAGCTGCTGGCAGAGGGGAGAGCAGGGGAGACTCCGAGCTCCCTGGCCACCGAGTTGGTTCAACAGTTGAGTTTCTGCATGTATTTTTGGAGTACAGAGGAGACCACATATGTCATGGCCAATTTCTATTGTTTTCATCAAGACAGACAGTAATTCGCATTTAATTCTCCAATTATAATTTCAACACTAAAATACTGTCTTTGATTCTTTATTATAAATGGTCTCTGGAGTTACTGAAACAATGCCATGGACATAAAAGACGGACAAGAGAAAATTTACCCTGTAGGAGCAACTAGAATACTTGGGAGAACTCTCCATTTTAATGGCCATACCTATTGTTTTCAGAGCTGCAGTTTACTTCACGTTTTTCATTTTTCCTAAGGGCCCTGACATGCAATTTCGGTTTCAACAACACGATAACATTAACCGAAATTCTCTTATCGCAAAGAATGTGAAAAGAAAAAAATTGCTTTGCTTCTTTCCTTGGCCATCTCACTCCCCTCTCACATTCCTCATGTCTGCTTTCATTTCCCAAGTACACTAGGTGCCAAATACTATTTGGAGCGTTAAAAAAAATCATGAGATACAGTCTAGAGGTTGTAGGAGAAACATTTGAAAGGGGATGTGTTTTCCCTGCAAGTTTCAACATCATCGCCATCAGGAAACGGAAAGGGTGTTTCTCAGTAAGCGTGTCTAATGGAGGGACAGCCCTCCCCATGTACTTGGTCCCCAAAGGATGTTCTACTGGAGCACTTCTTGGAGGAGCTCCTAGAAATACACCGAGCAGTCAGTCCTGTCAGTCCAGTGACTTTTCTGATGCAAGAAGACAACGCAGGCACCCCACCATCAACAAGAAAACCCAAAGCCAAGCAGTCGAAAAGGCCCCTGGCACCCTGGAAACACATTTGCTGCCCAGCCTACAGCAGAGTAGCAGAAGCAAGGCCACCCCCCCCCCCACACACACACACATACTGTGTCCTGCACAGGGTGCAAGCAGGGGGTGTGCAAGTGGAAGCCAGAACCAATCCCCTACCTCCCCCACTTCCTCCCCAGATAAGGGAGGAAGGAACCCAAGTGAAGTCCACGCACACCATCACGCCAGAGCCAGCCTCAGCCAGCACTTAATTAACAGTTGTTCTCCAAGCCTAAGTCATGCACTCCTGCCAAAAACACCCTCTCCCTCACGTAAAGAGCAAAGGAGGAGACCTCTAGGTTTCACCCTAAAAAGCTGGCAATGACTGTTCTGTCATGACTCAATACTTTAACCATGGGTTTAGGGCATAAATCCCTAAAGCCAATATAACACAGTTCTTGAGTGAGGAAGTTCGTGCTGTTCATGTGACAGAAACCAGTCTGGAAGCCAGGACATCTCGTCTTGATCATCCGGGAGAAGAGCCAAACCCAAAGTGTCATTGGAGCTCCCCACCGAAGAATGCACAGCCTTGCCAGAGAGCCTGTGCCCTCGGGCCTGCTGACCGGGGGCCAGTCTGTGAGTTAAGTCAATAAACAAATTTAAGCTGAAACTGAAAGAAATGCAAATCATAATCCCCTTTTGGGTTTCTATCTTCATTGCCTCGAAGGGCTCCACTCAGACTGTACAAAGACAAAGTTCAGTAGGAGGGTTACACAAACATAGGAAGCTACAATTCGATAGTCACATCAAAGCTCTCATTCTTCCAAGAGGTCAACTTTTGTTCTTTAACAAGCTGGTAAAAAAAAAAAAAAGAAAGAAAGAGGATGCAACTGTTTTGTTGTTGTTGTTTCATACTACTTTATTTAGGGGGGGTTCCACTTTCGCTCTTCAGTAGATTTCATGTATTTCTCATATGCTTCTTCATTTATTAGTACATCTAGTTCTGCAGGCTTACTCAGTGGTATCTTGATCAGCCAACTATCTTTGTAAAATGATTGGTTGAGAAGTCCTGGATTTTCTGCAAAAGCTTCATTAATTTCAGTCAGTTTTCCTGATAGAGGAGAAGAGAGTTCACTGGCAGCTTTCATACTTCCCAAAGCACCAAACTCATCTTTTTTTGTTCAATTTTGTCCCCATTTCAGGCAGACTGTGGTAAACAACGTCTCCTAAAGCTTGCTGTACAAAATTGCTGACTCCCACTGTTCCAATACCAATTTTCTGTTGTTATCCATTCGTGTTTCTCTGTGAATGTATGCACCAAGAGCAGATTGGGGCTGGTGCCCAGCGCCCGGACTGCGCCTGCCCTTGGGCCCCAGGGCTGCCCCTTGGTGCAAACCTGCAGCCCGCAGCCCTGGGCACCGTGTTAGCAGGGGTGCGAGTGGCCTCTGGAAGAATGCAGGTCTTTCAAAATGGACATGAGAATGAAACATCACAGTTGCAAGAGCAGCATTTGTATACGGCAAGACACCAGCAATCACCTGCACTCTGTATGCGCTGGTCCTCTGCTGACCCCACAGAAATAGCCCCCAAAGTCAGCCTTCACCACTACAGGTAATGTGGGGCCTCTTAAAATGTCCCCCCACCACGATCCCTACACTGTAGGCATTTTAGCTTTCAGACCTTCCCCCACAACCAGCCAACCTTTGGGTGCGATCCACACAGAAAATGCAACTGATATTAAAATGCATGGCCCCCCAAAAATACATCATTAGGCATTTTTGGAACCTTCTCACAACTGAAATAATCCTGGCAAGTCCTGAGAGAGAAGAGATTGGACAGTCATATACTTGGTTTGAGTAACTATATTTTCCAGATCTCCAGGCAACAACGTTCAGTGTGAGTTAGAGACGGCAAACTGAACTGTTCTGGGCCAAGGACGCACGGCACCATCCTCGCTGTAATGTTTAGGTCCCTCTCCCCAGGGGGCTACAAGACATGGTCCCTGGAAAAGTGATGACGGCCACTGACCTTCACAGCCTCAGCCGAGTGCTGTTCAAACCTTACTCCTTCTCATAGACTATAACTCCATTTTATCACCAAGGTGCTTTATTGCCAAGTAGGTATAATTTGTATTTCTACACAGGCTTCTACAAAGGATAACGGCTACTGGCATCCTAGAGAAACTCTGGTTCTCTGAACGGAAAATAAAGGAAGAAAAGCTTGCCTAGAGGCTTTCTGTGTTCATGTTTACTGTAAGCAAATTGAAAAACTCGCTAATTATGGTCCTCTTTTCGTGTTCTCCTGACTACTTTTATGCCAAGATGACTTTACTACAATTGCAACGAGAGAAAATGAAACACCATGTAGAACAAAGTTCTTGGTTAAAATTAGCTTCTCTGGTAGCTATTAAGAAACCCCCGTCTTTTCCACGGCCAGTATCTGTGCTCTTCAGTTAGGGAAAGGCTGAAGGTGAACGGACACAAGGGAACACAGGCAGCCACCGAGGCAGGGCCCGGGTTCCAGTACCAGCTCAAGCACTTCTTCCTGGGAGTGACTTTAGGAATGGCTTCGGCATCCCAAAGTCCTCCATAGCTGACGGACTGGGAGTGGCCATTACAAAGGGCAATGAGAACAATATTGCCAAGGTGGAGGGGGAATTTATGTTTGACAGCTACTGTGTGGTGAAAGTATGTTAGCCAGATTCCTTTCTCTGACATTCCTGTGTGTATCAGCAGAACGAATTCCTGGAATGAGGCTGGTTTAATCTCTACAGGGCAGTTGTCATCACTGACTCAAGACTCTGCAGGTTAGTCAGCTTATCTGCAAACTGAAATTCTCTGAGGGTTTGGGAGTGTGTGCAAAAATGCATTAAAAAAACCACACAAAACCCTTAGCTTTCTTGTACATTCTAAAGCATTGAACAGGTTTAATAGTTCAGTCCAACCACTTACACAAAAACTACCATGGAGCACACCCA
Source organism: Sturnira hondurensis (assembly GCF_014824575.4). Classification (NCBI taxonomy): domain Eukaryota; kingdom Metazoa; phylum Chordata; class Mammalia; order Chiroptera; family Phyllostomidae; genus Sturnira; species Sturnira hondurensis. The sequence continues at coordinate 28,776,701 of NW_028080827.1, read as the reverse complement.
GCCCAGTCCCTGCAAAGACACCAACATCTGTAGCATCCACCCGCCTCCCCTTCACACTGTCCTCAGTCACTGATCTCCTCTATCGACGAGCCTGCTTTCTACATCCAAGGGCATCTTCTCTGCCCAGGAGAGTAATTATAAACTGGACACCAATACAGAAAACCCACTGCAAGCACCCACGGCCACTGGCTTTCACACTTTTGCCTCAGCAAGATCATTCTGAACATGTGTGGACACAGCCACCACTTGCCATTACAAATATAAAACATGTTTATAGTGAGCTAAATACATGGTGATTCCTGGGTCTAAAATTACAGTGGGATGAGTGTGCTGCTCAGAGGGGCTCATTCTGGGCAAGGCGGGCGCCACACCTATGCTCGGGCTGTTCCCTAATGAGTCCTCCTCATGACGAGGCAAGGAGAAGCCACCCTGAAACAGGACAGACGATGGGGAGTCATATTATGAAAACTGAAACTCCCTTTGAAAGAAGCACTCTGCCCTTCCTAACAACTCTACCTACAAATTTTACATAATAAATCTTCAAGAGAGGTTTATGGAAAGATGATAGTAAAACCTTCAATGGAATGCAAGTTCAAGTGTAGAAATAAGGCAGTAAAGGGTCACTCCAGGCTTCACCTGTTTCAGGTGGTGTATGGCTCTAGTCAGTGGGTGTTGGTCTTCAACCAGAACTGCCCCAGCCCTTCATGAGAGACACACACCCTCCAACAATTAGAAGTGAAGGCATTACGTTGTCATGTCAGCCTATAAAACTAATTCTTAAAGGGGCAGCACTAAAGAGACCTAGAGAAATAAAGCTTTGACAAGAGGTTTCCCCAATCTCCCTTCATGCTGGGAACTGCCATAAGCACTTAGACATGCAGCCCCCCAGAATCAGAACAACATTATTTTTTGTAACATGGGAGGGGGACAACAGGGAGAGCCCCTAGCCCCACATGGGCAATCTAGTAACCTGTGGATGGAAAAGTTGACTTATTCCATCTCCTGCTTTTTTTAATGTATTGGCTCTTTCATCTGAGAATTGCTAGATTACATATCTAGGGATTAACCTACAGATATACTCATTCACACAAGGGCACAGAGATATAATAACAAAATGTACACTGTTTTATTGTAATATAAAGAAGACAGGATTCATTATTGGTAACAAGAGAATCATCCAAGTGTCATTCATCAGAGGAATGTTTTAATAAATGTTCGTGCATCTGTAGTATAAAACACTGGTTCTCTTATCTTGATGCCCTGGCTTGCCTCTGGACCACTTATATGAGATTCTCCAGTAGTGGGGGCCCAGGCATGGGAATTTCTCCAAACTTCACAGGTGATTCTAACGTGCAGGCAAGTCTGAGAACAGAATCTTATGCCCAGGTTCAAAGAATGTGCGAGGTCCATGGATACTGACACTGAGAGATCTAACATATTCGTGGGACTGGGGAGAAACAAATCAAGTTGCATAACAATACATATGTATCACCTTTTTTGTTAAAACTAAAACAAAACTGTTATTTGTAGCTACACACACAACACAATACATACTTGTGTACATGTGAACGCATAGAAATCTATCCAGAAATGGAAATATTAACTGTAAAGTCACTAAGATATTCAGCCAAATGCTTGGCACATGGCAGATGCTCAATAAACGGTGGCTATTATTTCCATGTGCGTTTAAGCTCTTTGGAGCCTGTAAAAATCGTTTCACATGGATAATGAACTCTCCTAAATGCATCATGCAGATGTCAGGATTCTATTAAAATGAGAAAGCGTGTAAGCTTTCTCAATAACCTCATAAAACTCTAAGCACACACCTGAAAACTTCTAAGTCATTACATTGATATCTTTTATCTAAAATTACAGCTTGCCTTGTGCATTCTTGAAACCCATACCCGAAAATGCAGACAGCTTCATTGTCAATATCATATTGATTTGAAAATCCACCAAGATGGCCCATTTAAAAGTGGTTCTACGTCAACAAATCTAAATTCTTGGATGCAACGCGAGATGCAATCCTGGCAAACACAGAGAGGAAGAACATTCCCAAGGCTGCAGGCACCAGCTAGAAGGATAACAACATGACAAACTTAAAAAAAAAATGTTTTGTTTTATTTTGTTTTAAATTCTGCATGTCCCCAAGAGGTAATTATGGGAGAATTTCCAGTTCACAAAAGCCATTATGTTGGAAGTTCTTCAAACAGTTGCAGGGCCAGTTAGAAGAGAAGTCAGGAAATTCTATTCTATTTTCCTTTTATCTGGCTCCGTTTCAATGAGACTTTTATTGTGGCTCAGAAATCATAAGGGCATCACAGATACAGTCCAAAATGGGAAGCTTACGGATGCTCATACATGAATGAAACTTAGTACTGGATACATTTTTGAGATACAGTAAAATATTTTAAAAACTGTATAAAAGTACATTTAGTACAATTTTCAAAATTCTTCTATACTTTTAGATACTTTAAAAAAAAGATGTGTGAGCCATATTTATTGGGACACTGATTGTTTGGCTACAACAACTTCAAGGCTGGTTTCTAGCAATTTATTTCAAGTATGTGCTCCTGAGATTCCATCTTTAAAAGGTGGAATGTTTGGGGTCCTCCTTATCAATCACTAAAAACGACATCACAATGCTTATAGAACCAAAAGAAAACATGCTGATCACATGAATTTATAGGAGGCAAGAAACAGTCTCTCCAGGACCAAGTTAAGACTTTATCGAGAAATTTTATGAAACTGAGGTCTGAGAATGCTAATCACCATCCCATGAGATGATTCTAATTATTTCCTGACCACACCTCCAAAAAGTTTATGTAATTGAAACCGGATTCTTTCAAATGTCACTAAATATTCATTGCAAACAGCTGGAAAGGAAATTTATTCTGAAAACTGCAAAATAATTACCAGTATACTGCTATCAGTCTCCGTGAAATAAAGTTACCATTACTTTGGAAGAAAATGTTCCCCAGAAAAGTAAAAGTAAAATGGATTTTTCTGAGATCTTCATGAGAATATAAGTACACACAGCTCACAGGACAAGAGTGACCAGGTCTGAACAAATGGTCCAGCATCAGTCGGTGGGATATGCCTATTAAGCTTTGCGAAAATATAGAAGACAGCAGGACCTTGCTCTGATACCTGTTAGACTTAATAGGCTCCTTTGGCAACTGAGTTTCAAGTCACTTCCAAAAATCCCAGAGGAGTGCTCGATTCGGCACACGTATACAAAAATCCCAGCTGATGCAGCAAGACGGATAATGATGCCATTTCTGGGAGTTAAGAAGCCGTACAAAGAGTCCTGAGGAAGTACCAAGGCCAGGAATGCGCTCTCAGGAAAAGTGCTCACCTTTTAACAGGCACTTGAAAACCACCTACCCTGTACAAAGTGAAAGTGATGCATAGATCTTGAGGATAGAGAAGGAATAGGGAAAAGTTGTGAGTACTCAAGGTCACTACCAAGGACAGGACAGCACGTGTGTTGAGCAGGTAAATTAATTAATATATACTCCTAGATCATCTCTTTTCATTAAGCAAAGCTAATAACCAACCAAAATACAACTTAGCAGCAGCTGCAATAAAGAGTGTTTTTTCGCGGGTGATTCTATGTGACAAACATGCTTGGGAAGTTATTCATATAGCTTAATAAACAATTCTGCAATGGCAGGAGCCAAACCATAGTGAAGAAAGATCTTTACTGAATTTTAATTACTTACATGGATTACCACACTCTTGATTTAAACCTGAGCCAAATGGAAAAGAATTCATTCCACAGTCATCAAAAGGGAAGTGTGAAGGGCGCTGATTACTGTCCAATGTGCCCACTCCACCCCACTCAGTAATTTTCTATATAATTAGGCAAGAGCAGTAGTTGCTTTATTGGGTAATTCAAGAGTAGACACTAAAGAGACTGCTTCTCTTGCAAAATTTATTCTAAATGTGGTAATAAGAAAAGCTCTGTTTGAAATTGCTATTCAGACTCATTTACCAAGCCTAGAGTAGCTGGACTGAGGTTAATACTTACTTGGATTTCATATTCTCAGGAATATTGTCAAACAGCCAAAGTCACTGAATGGCTGAATATGGGAAGCTATCGATACAGGACTGGTTAAATAACCTAGGGGCCCCTCTGTAGAATGAAATATTATATGGCCTTCTAAAAATGAGGCATCTTTTCTGATATTACAAGTTCTAAATTATAATAAATAAAAAGTTCTAGTTGCAGAATAAACAAGGTATATCACATATACTTATTTAAACATGCAAAGAAATTGTCTAGCATGCGATAAAATAATAGATACAAGACTCCATAAAGACTGACTCCTTCTAGAGGTGGAGATTGGAAAAGGAAGGAAACTTGTCCCTTCTACTAATTTTTTTTAAAATATGGGCTTGGACTACATTTTTTTTTTTGCCTTGATTATCAAGCTGTTGTGGGAGTTTAGAAAGGTGTAGCCATATTTGTTTACCAACAAGTATTTTTAAAAAATAACTTAAGTGCCCTGGCTGGTGTGGCTTGGTGGATTCAGTGCCAGCCTGAGAACCAAAAGGACACCGGTTCGATTCCTAGTCAGGACACGTATGTGCCTGGGTTGTGGGCCAGGTCCCCAGTTGGGGTCATGCAAGAGGCAACCAATCGACGTGTCTCTCTCACACGGACGTTTCTCTCCCTTTCTCCCTCCCTTCCTTCCTCTCTAAAAATAAATAAGTAAAATCTTTTTTAAAAATAAAAATAAAAAATAACTTAGTGATCAGCCCTCTTCAATATACTAGGCACTTTCAATGTGCTTTATATCCATTCATTACTGCATTAATGAAAGAGATAAACAATCATCCTTAAGTATCTCATTGTGTCCTCCTGGGAATACAGTCCAAGGTCAATGGACATCTATGAACTGACCTTGCTTCACAGAATGTTTGCATTTCTGCACTTTGTCACGTCACCACACACCCAACCCTGCCATTACTAGGTCTCAAAATGAAAACAGTTTGTTCAACTGCAAAATATCAACAGGAGCAATGACTGTTTCCCTTTACATTTACAATTTCAAATGGGGTCGGGGAGGAGGAGGAGAGGGTACCAAAGTGCTTACTAAAGACAGCGCTACATACCTATCCAATTCCACCCCACAACCGAATGCACGGGCTGCTCGCTCTCCCTCCCACAGGAAAATTCAGAATCCCCTTAAATCCACTGTAGTGTTTGGCACAGAGGTAAACATTACTATCTTTATCTTTAGAACATCTACTCGCCAGGTGGCAGCCCCAGGAACATTATATAAAAGACTAGAAGTGTCTTATGAAGGAATTGTTTTGTTCTGTCTTAGCAATCTCAAAGTCCTGCTTCCTAAAGCCGGATTCTGAAATGAATGCAATAGCAGTCCAGTGGGCCCCGTTCCAGTCGTGGCTTCTGACCCCACCTTAAATAGGCAAGCAAATACAGTAACAGAAAGTATAAATTACAGAAGGGCACCACATGCAAGCCTAACAGCTGTTCACAAAAGATGAAGGTAAAATGCTGGTGGCTATTTTTTTAAAGAGAGACGAGAAAATTAATGCCAAAATCAGAGGTGTATAACAGTAAAAGAGACTCGACATAACAAAGTCAGGAAGGTTAGGCTTTGTATTTCAAGGGAACATTCAATCTACTACTTGAAGGACACGATCAAAAATGTTTTACAATTCTTATTTATGATTTCTACATATATACCATCACCTTTTTCCCTCTGCCCCACATCTTTTTTTAAATGTTCCTTCTAAAATTACCGTTTACCTTACAGGTACCACTTTCCACTCCACGAACATAACCAACCAGGACAATCTGTTTTCGTCAGGTCTCTCTCCCATTCACCAGCAGTACCCAGGGCTGTGACCAATGTTCTTGCTAATATGGTTACTGGCTCCTCCTTGGCTAATCCTCCCATAAACACCACCCACCTCACTGGGTGGTGGCACATGAAAGGTAAAAGCCAGTCCCTTTGTGGAAAAACATGCTGGTTAACAACTGGACTTGCTCATACTGGAAAAGCAACCAGGACACAGATGTCTGTGGATAGTCGACCTAAACACACACACACGCACACACCATTTTGAGAGCACGCTGTATGTCTTTGGGACCTCTGAGAGCTACCTCTAATGGATATGTCTCTTACCTATCTGTCTACCTTGCACACCTTTGGGGATTACTTTACCTCCTCCATGTATTTCTAAGGGGGTAGTCTACTAAGTCAGTCCTGCCACTCCATCCATAGAGGAGGGCACATGGCATGGCTTGGCCAATCAAGGCACTTCTTCCCCTGGACAGAGCAACTGATCTAGAGATGGGCACACGACACCACGAAGACCAGAGGTCTATGTGGATGGGTGCTGCAGGTGAAAGGGTGCCCTCCTTCTCTTGGAATCATGGGATAGGACCACGCACAACTGGAACTTCAATAGCTGTTTTCCCCACCGCATGTTGAAAAATGCTCAAAAATGAAGTCAGCATAGACAAAAGCAGAACTGAGAGAAAGAACCAGGGAAATAGGGAGATGAGGAGGTTTCAATGACATCGCTAACTGCTAGATCCAGCTGAGCCACAGTCAAATATCCCTTGAACTTCCCAATGCATGACTCAATAAACTTTCCCCCCTTAGGTCAATTTACATGGAGTTTCTGTTCCCTGCCAATGCAAAAGACCCTGATCCATGCTCCACTTGACTAAATGAGACGACGCTACCCCTTACAGAGAACCTCCCAAGTGCTGGAGATGATGTGAGACACCAACACGCATCATTTTAATGCATATTTACAATCATGCTTGGAAGAATATATCATGGTTTCACAATAACAAGGTAAGATACGAACAAAATTCACAGACCTAGAAGGTAGCAGCGAAGAGCTGAACCTCACCTGTCTCATCCCAAAGCCCACTCTTTCTCTGCACACTGTAGCCCCTGGAACCACAAGTTCATCTCTTCCGAGCTACTGTGTTATTATTTTCTAAGAATCAACCTAATAGTCAACCTAATTAAGCCATAAACCCAAAGACAAATGTCTCATTTTAGAGAAGATGCAGAAGATTTTGTTGCCCAGAAATCAGCATGCATAATGTAACACCTCTTTTCTCAAAAGGTTCTTATTTTCGGAAACAAATTTTGCTAGACTGATTTTCTAGGAATCTTAAATAAGTTAATGAGGAACTTACTCCTCAAAGCTTGGAAATAATGCAAGTTTTGGTAGATATGGTGCTGAAAAGATATGGTTAGGAGAATGTAAAAGTCATCATCATTGCTAAGCAGGCAGCATTCAGAAATCAACACCCCACCCCTCTTTCTCGAAGACAGGCCACAGTCCAAAATTATTTTCATCTCTCACTCCATCTCTGGGAGTAGAGTTTGAGAGAAGGAAAGGGAAGAAACATAATGGGGGGGGGAGCATACAGCAAGGCAAAATTTAAGAAAAGTATCAAGAATCTGAAAATTCGACCAGAGGGCCTGTAAAAGGAAGTGTCCCAGGTAAAGGTCATCAAACTAGCTGGAGAAGATGAGAGAGAAGGGGACTGGGATAGGCAAGGGAGCGGGGGATAAAGTTCAGTGTTCTGCTCTGAGCACAGAACTCATTAGCTACCTCTCTCTCTTTTTCCATGAAGAAAAAGAACTAGTAACATGGCAATAAAGAAACTGTTGAACTAACTGGGCACTACTTATTGTCCTTTTCTTCAGGAATTGTGTAAAACAGGTGGAACTTGAGGCCCCTATCTGGGTAACAGCCAACTGTCCTAATTATAGGTTGGATTACTTCTTTTATAGAACCACAAAAAATGTAAGTGTTAAAACGATAGGGTGTCACCCTATTTCATAACAGTAATGGTATACTCCCTCTGTAAGGTAATTTATGGTTTTCTAAGTACTTGTGTATGTACCACATCATTTGATTTTCCCAACAACCTTGAGAGAGGAAGAGGGAGGTGCAAGTGACCAGATATCACGATTTCAAGTTTACAGACGAGAAACCAGCCTTGAGTACTGAAGTGACCGCCACAATGCAAACCACTCCTAAGGAGCAGAGTAGGAGCGTGAAATCAGAATATTCCCTGCAACGCCGGCCTGCCCAACCCAGACTCATCTAGCAAAGCCTATCCTGAGCCTCTTTCACCGAAAGGCTCTGATGGAAGAAACACCATTGAAATTATGTTTAAAACAGATGATTACTATGTGTCATCAACACATTTGATGTTTTAAAGGGCAACGCATTATACTTTCAGGAGGTGTCTATAGCAGCAAAAAATCATACACATAAAGATATTCTAGTGTTTTATTGGGTGAATTATAGCTTTACTCACTCTCTCACTCATCTAAACATCCATTAACCAGCTATTTGTCTGGGGTTGTATGTGAAAATATACAAATGGAATACAAAATGGAACAAGCCACACTCTGTGCCTTTCAGAAATTAAGCAGATAAAAGGGAGGCCGACCTGCAGATGTGCTCTGAGAACACAGAGAAAGGAGAAACTAACTACATGCAAGATGTCGTGATTGGGTGGGAAATAGTAAGAGAAATCACACTTGGTTCCAGTCATTTAGGAGCTTACAGTCTCACAGAGGAGAGACTCATGAACACAGCAAAATGCAGAGCAATAGATATAAAAGCCACAAAAGAGGTATTAAGTGCTGTAAGGGATCAGAGGACAGAGGGCACTTCCAATTAGGATGACCTCAGAAAATTGTTTAAAAAGATGAAATATGAATGGGCCTTTAGAGAACTGTTACATCTTAGTGAAGCCAAAGGAGGAGCCTACAAGCCAGCTGCCTGCTGCCTGTTAGAGATACATCTGAGAAACTCTGGGTTCCATCTGGGTCTAGCTGAGAAGAACAGGGTGCTGCTGTACTTGAACTCTCTCTGATTCCCAAGATCAAAAAGATACCTTACAGAATGGACAAACAAACAAAACTGATGGAAGACATCCAAGACACTCATCTTCCTAGGACCTGAGCCATTATGTTAAGAACATGAATTATATTTGTGCCCCCAATATTTCTCTCTAAATAGGGCCTTCATACCTACCCACTGGGGGAAAGACCACCATGTAAAGAACAAACATCCCACCCTTCCAAATCGTCAATTACATCCTCACATGTCATTCTAAACACACTGTTTAGTTCTGAAGGAAAAGCAACTTATGAATATATCACCTAAAAGCAAGCTAATACCTTCAAAGGGATATACGAACTTCACTAATTTTCCCACTTCCAGCAAAGCTGGAGCTGCCGTATGTGCTCAACTAAAATTTATCACAGATTATAAAAGAGATTTGAGAGCTCATCTGTATTTCCTAGATAAGGGGGCAATGAGATAAAATGACTTCCTCAAGGTCACAGACTAATTATGAGACATGTCAATTAACTCAAGAAGTGATTCTAAATAGATTTTTGATAACTTGAGAGCTAGACCTAGCAAATGAATCTCAAAATTTTACGTGAATGTGTTTTTTTTACCACAATTAAAAAAAAATTGACTGGGCCCTGGCTGGGTAATTTGGTTGGTTAGTGAGTCATCCTGATACCTCAAGGTTGAGGGTTTGATCCCCGGTCAGGGCACACATACCAACAAGTGCATAACTAAGTGGAACAAAAAACTGATGTTTTCCCCTTTCTCTCTCTCTCTCTCTCTCTCTCTCTCTCTCTCTCTGTTCCCCTTCCTCTTTCTCTGAAATTAACAAATACTAAAAAAATTAAATACTTCAAAAAATTGGTAGGTAAATTTAAAAATACCTATATGAATATTTTGAGATTATAATTATGCTGTTTATAAAACACTGCTTGGAATCTTATCAAGATGTTAAGAATCTAATTCTAACTGTTCAGTAGAACAAGTCAACTTTGATGATATTTTCTCTAATTCTTTCAAAGAAGAGAAGTAGAACCAACTCCAGAGACAAACTATATGGCATGTCATCTGTGAATCTGTGATCCTTCAGACAACTGACAGAGCTAGTTCAGAGCGACTTCCCACTGACCAGGTTCCTGCTTTTAGGAACAGTGGGGGGAGAAGGGAAACGGTCCAGGACCTAATGGTTTCCTTGGCTACCAGGAAGCTCAGTCATGTGGCAGTGTCTTACTACAGACAACAGGGCCTGTGCCAATCCCAGTTAAAAAAACATTTTATAAGTTCAGGATTTCAAAAGTATACTCAATAACATACAGGTAACCTTGAGTTTATTCTTTCTTCAGAAGAAAAGCACATAAAGTGCTCCATAACTTCAGACACTTCCATTCCCTAAATTTGCTGCATTTGCCTAAACTAAATCCTTCTATTGGCTTAGGTTGGCCAGGCGTGGCCAAAATAAACTTTTTCAACTTTCAATTCTTGTAAATATCCCTCCTGGTATTTCCACTGCAATGCTAGATCAGTACTTCATTTTTCTGTTACAACAATTTCTAGTATGTACTCCACCACCTGGGGGATGTCCCTTTTCTGCAACGTTTCAATCATGTCACAAATAATTTTACTACATTGTTCTTTTCGAGCAGAATACAAATAGATGTTCTCATGCTCTAGCTGTAAACCAAGTGACCTGAGCTTCCAATTAAGAAGCTACTCTTCAAATCCCACACTCTCCCACATACAGTCCAAAACGCGTAAGTTAAAACTGATGGACTTTACACAAGGGGTCGGCAAACTGCAGCCTACAGGCCAAATGTGGCACCCCTCCCCTCACCACAGTGTTTGTAAATAAAGTTTTATTGCATCGCATCCACACCCATGTTTATACACTGTCTATGGCAGTCGTTGCCAGAGATATTTTGGCTTTCAAACCTAAAACAGTTACAATCTAGCACATTATAGACAAAGTTTGCTGACTCCTGGTCTATATTAAGTACATGAAATAAGAGAAGTTTGGGGATGTTTTAAAAAACGCATGAAAAGTAAACTATTTCATTCATTTAACAAGCATATATTAACTACCTTTGGGGACTGTTGCCAGCACCAGAGACTGATCTATGAGCCAGAAAGATCAGGCCCCCATCTTCCTGGAGGTCATATGCTAGGGAGAGGAGACAGGTAAACATAATTACTCTAACTTCAGATAGATAAAACGGGATATTAAGAGAGCGTGGCCAAGGATTCTGAAGAGGTAGTGACTCTTTAGCAGATGCAAGGTCATGAAAACGACAGCTTGGGAAGATGCCACTGGAACTGATATTTGAACGATGAGACGAAGCCAGTCATGCAAAAATCTAAAGACTGTCCCAGGCAGAGAGAATAACCAAGGGCCTGAGGGGAGGAAATGCTAGGCCTGCTCAGGAAACAAAAGGTGACTAATGTACCTGAAGCACAGTGGACAATTGATCAAGAGGCCCAAGGCAAGGTCAAAGGGGTCAGCAAGGACCAGACCATGTGTGATGAGCAATAAGCAAAATCATGAACCTAATAAATTTCCGTCTTCAGACCCTTAGCTATTAAAAACACTACTAGCTAGAAAACTAATCAAAGTGTAAGGACTGTTCTAGCAACTTCATTCTGCCACAACTTCCTTTTGATCTGCCAAAAATTACCTGAAGCCTCAAATGCCAGGAGCTCCAGCAAGAACACTTTGTTAGAAACAGTTTCTACTAAGGAAGCAATTACTCACTCCCCATAGTCCACACAAACGACTGACTGTGCTTCTCATTGTAAGGACATGAAGCGACCATTGCAAATGAGATTTGTTTTTTTAAAGAAAGGGAATTTCCTGTTATTAAGCATAATTAAGTCTATTTTCTTAAGTCTACGAGGCTACTCATTGGATGACGTGAGGTCTGTTTCCTTACCACTTCTGCACACCAGCTGGGAGCACGTCCCACCAGCAATCTTTCCAGGGAGTTGACTGGTTTGGACAAAACGTACGATTCCTCAGAAGCCTGTAGAGATGTACCATATGGCTTTGCTCACCATCTCCAAACTCAGTGGAGGGTCGACTTTCAGTATGTTGGTGAACGGCTACCATATCACTCTCCTATGTGAATGCCCTTTCCCCTCCAGCTTTTTAGAGGGTTTATGAATCTGAAAAGACAACTTTCCATTTTTAGATCCAAAAATAAAAGAAGTCGAGGGCATTCAGAAGAAAGGCCAAGGCAGCACTGCTCTGATAAAACCAGGACTCCCAGTGAACAACCAAAATTTAGGAGGAAAAATTACTTTTGGGATACTCTGGAGGGACGGCATCCAACTGGCCTTCACTAAGACATGAGGCATGGAGCCACGGGACAAGCTCTCCTGATGGCGAACACCGTGTGGTGACAGGTACAGATGTTTACAGGCAGATGTGAACAGGCTAGGGAGGAACAGCTTTGAGAAAAATGCTGAAGTGTAAACCTTGAAGCTGCAGCAGTGAGAGAGAAAAGCCAGCACACGACCCCCACAATTAGCAGTTTCCTCCCCTGAAAATTGGGGGGAAACTAGTATTAGCCCTTGAGCCGATGGATGCTTTACTAAGTGCTCAATAAATAGTACATTTATCAACTGTGCCCACCACACTTCACATGCCTCACTTCACTGAATCTCCATCAGACTCAGAAGTCGGTTCTGTTGTGCCATCCTTACAAGTGATTAGACACGAAGGCTCAAAAGCATTACCTAACTTGCCCAAAGATACAGTAAATGCCCAAAGTCTATGCTCTGAAACAGAAGTTGCATCTTGGTGGTTTGCCGACAAACAAACTATCTGATCAAGTTCAACCTACAAGCCCATGACATGTCTTTTTTAATACTGGTATTGTTTTATAGTGAGGATCTGAGGCTCAAAGGTTAAGTATACTTGTCCAAGGTTACACAGCTAATACATGATGTGGCTAAGATTTGAACCCTGGTTGTCTGGCTCCAAAGCCAAACTCCTAACCAGACCAAAGTCTCCCTAAAAAAATATTGCTTAAAAATGTAGTTTCATTAATTGCCAAATAGTTGAGCATTCCATTAGCACAGGACTTTCATTCCCGAGCAGCACCAATTCAGGGCATGGGCCCACCACACCCTACTCTTTCTCCAACACCAAGGCCAGGAGTCAGCTGCCATTTTCCATCATTATTGCTCGCACTTTTATTTTTCCTATAGAAGAATTAGGAGGAAAGTAAAATAATCCTTGGGCTTGCATTTCTATCAAAAGTGAGAAAACAGAAGACAGCATGCCACGTGTCCAAGAAAAATGGGAGACAGGTGGAAAGTAATATTCTTGGGTGTTTAATGTGCAAAGCTGAATGACTGCTTCCTGCCCATGATCAGTCACGTTGCCCAGCTGCCAGAAACATTTGAGTTTGGTGTGCTGTACCCTCTACCTCACTGTAAGCAGCCAAAGACATGACGACAGCAACTATACATTACTCAACAGAGAAAACTTTTATTCTTACAATGGAATGATGAACATGCCATAGAGTAATGCTTCTTAAGGTCACATGATTTACAAGTCTCTAGTCAACTGAGTTAATATCTGTTTTATTCTTTTTAAGTGTTTAATTTGCTTGAGTAGAAAGAAACCCGGAGGAGGCTCCATGTTACCCTGTGGAACACGACTGCCTCCCTGGGTAAGGCGACTCCCGTTTGTGAAAACGGCTGCTAAGCCCCAGGGTTCACACCACCACCCCCTCGCTGGCTGCAACATTTGCTCCAGTTACACTAGTCTCGGACCTGCCCCAGTCGGACTCCCAGCTAACAAAGCCTGCTTGAGTCTAGTTCCACTGCGGCCACCTGTGAGCATCTATTTGTAAAGAAGTGCTATGAGGCCCACCTAGATACCTACAGTCCCACAGAGAAAGAATGGATTTGCCGTGTGGCTGGCATCAGCTACACCACAGCTGAAATTCCATTTGCAGAGGCAAGCAAGTTAACCATGGGCCTGAAACTGAAAATCAACTAAGGTTTACACTAGTTAGTTGACAGAGCTAAATTAATCCCTCTCACACTGTTCCATTATCTCAAACATTCTAGTATTAAAATGGGTGGTGGGGGAAGAAACTTATTTGACATTCATGCCAACACAGTGAACTATTTATAGGCAGGAAGTCAGCCGTGCCCCCATGAGATGGAAACCACCACCCAGAGCCATGGCTTCGCTGAAGGGTCTTCGAGGGCTTGCTGAGAACAGACACTGACCCATGTGGCGGGGTTAAACCTTTTTCCCTTGAATTTCAACCAAGAAATTTAATTAGGTAGGTTTTGAACAAGCTTATTTACTCTTCCCAAGTTTTCAGAATTTAGCCCTGCCCTGTTGACCACCTGGTAACATACACAGATGAAGGAATATTTCTACTGTATTTACTTCAAAACTGACAGCAGAATGAATACACGAAGGGCCAGGATAGATCACAATTAAACGGAGGTCTTCCTTTTAATCTTATTTCCATTTTTTTTTAAATTCTAGGTATTACCTTCCTTTAAGAGCAATGTGAAATGAGTTTCTACACCAAACTCACAAAAATCAAAACTGCAACTCACAAGAACTGAAAGCCAAACGATTCACTGGTGTCAGGAAGAGCTCCTCTGAATTTAATGGAGAACAAACTACAAAAAGCATCCTCTGCTCAATAAAAACTGAGAGTGTCTTGGGAAACTTGTTCAGGTTGGGCAAAATGGCATACAGCGCGGAAGCGCCCTGCAAGGAATCTTCCAAATCAGCCCACTATTGCTTCTTGGATTCAATACTGGCTTGCTAATCAGAGCTACAAATATTCATCATCAAATCCTCATAAAAAAAGAATTCACTGGACTACTTCTCTACTATCTCCTAAAGGTAATATATCTTTTCTTAAAAAAGGGAAAATCAAGGCGACCTAGAACTCAGAGGAAAATGGAGAGCATCATTCAACCAACGGGCTGCCACTGGTAACCAGGAGAAATAAATTACTTGAAGCCAGAAGTAAATCTAACACAAAGTAACCTTTTGATCTACAACACTTGGGAAAAGGGCAGAAGAAAAAGGCCCACAAATAAGACACACGATTTATTCAGATTACAAACGGACATGTGTGCTGAGTGTGCTGGCCTCCAGGTGGCTCTGGGTAAAGAGAAAAACAAGGAAAAGCCATCAAGCACAGTACACATAAATGTGAGCCTGGCCCCGGGGGAATAAAATCTGAGTAATGAAGCCCCAAATATAGGAGTGCAATCTAAAAATAACCCATCTGCTTCTACAGAGGTATTTTTCTTTCAGCATTCACTTGAAATGTGTGGGAAGACAAAACAGTTTGAGTTAAGTGAATTTCCAGATATTATCAAGTGATGCTCTAAATCATTTTCAACCGATAGTAAAAATTCAATTTCCCCTTCCTTTAGTTTTCTCTTGTACGTAAATGTTCGGGTGGGGAGACAAAGGACAATACTGGGCAAGAATGTAATTTCTAAATTCTATGAGCTGAGATTACCTCTAGATAAAACATCTTAATATCTAACTTATGTCATGAGAAACGATCAGAACCTTGGAATTATGTCAGTGAGAACCATAATAATTTTTTCCACAAAGAAAGATGAATAGAGAATGACAGAATGCTGACACTGTGATTGCATTTTCCAATCATGTCACAAATTTCAAAGATTTTGTATCACCACCTAGGTCCCCCCAGCTTAAGACTGAAAAAGAAAAAGAAAGGGGTAGGAAAAACCAACGTACAGATCAAAACATGTTGTCATTTCAGCACTTCCACCAAAAATACTGAAGGGGTATCTACTCGCAGCCAGGTGCTGCCCCCAGCTGAGGTAAACCCTTTTCCCCAATGGCGGGTAGAAAAAGACAGCCTCACTCCATCATTCCATGCTACTTCAAATTATACAGCTACCATGGAAGCGCAAACAGGAAAAAAATGAAGTACCAAAGGACCCCATTTCACTATATGAGAGCAGAGAGAAGTCACATGGGGATGTCCTTTCCGTCACGCAGAAACAACAGCGCTGCCTCAACTGTTTGGGTATGAGACGAAGATACAGCTGGGTGGGGATGACTGGGCATAAGAAGCCACCGAGTCCCACTGTGCAGCCTGCCCTTAGCAGTGAGTACCACCCACTGGATAGTCCCAGGTGTGCCTGTGGGAGCCCAGCAGGGACACTCCGACAGTAAACAAGATCTCTCCCATCTCTACTCTCAAGAAGAGGCCACTTTAGTGGAAGAACTTACAGTGTGCACAGTGAGCACCAGGTCGGGTGTGGGACACTGGGAAAAATGGCCAGTATGAGGTTATAGATAACCTATCCAGATAATCCAGGCCCACATGGCAACTTCCCCATTGTTCTGCATACTTCATACAGCATAGGATGAACACCACGGAAATTTTCTGTTGGAACAAATTAAACTTGCAAACCACACTTCTGATACCTGCCCATCCCCAACAGGCCCTTCAGGACCTTTACAAACACAGACCTCACACTCTCACCGCCAGCTGTCTCAGTCAAACATGGGAGGAGGGTAAGACAGGGGCCTACACAGGTGGCTTGCGATGGAGAGCCAGACACTCTCCCCTCTCTTTGCTGAAAGCCTATGTTCGGGAGTGAGGAACAGAAGGAAGGAAATGAAAGGTGCACCACACCTTTCCTGTTCACATGTAAGCCTATTTCAGGACAGTGGTTCACTCTCTGAAAGCACCACTGGTATTTGCTAGGCAGTCTGTGTAAAGAATCAGACTCTAAAATTAGAGCGAAAGAGAATTATTTTGAAGGTATACTATGTATTAATCAGCTTGACCATAGAAAAAGAAATAAATATTTTGACTGAAAACAGCAGTTAGTTGTTTCAGTGAAAATTCTGCAGACCTATACTGGATACTTGTATTAAAGTCCAGAAGTGGGAAAATAATCTGACAGAAACAAAGCCAAAGACATGGAAAGGTAGAAACCATAACTTTGCATAACTCCGGGGACACAGCATTCACACTGCAGTTTCTGTGACCGGACCTGGGCAGTGTCAGCTTGTGAAGACACCCACTGTCTTTAAAAGTGACAAAGGATGCTATTGAGTGCCATGGCCCACTCCTAGATTCTAGGGAAGGGGGCCCCATATTGTATATACAGGACAAATGCCTCTCAATTCAATGAAGATCCTTCCCTCTTCAATCTTTCTCAACTCCTATTTCTCTTGCTAATAAAAGGGAAAGGGAGATTTAATGTATGCTGGTAGACACATGGACAGCAGCATGTGAAGTTGCCCCTAATTTCAGAGAACTGAGAATCCTGCTGAGACTCCCTGTTCCTCTTGCCTGTCTGGCACACTGACTTTACAGGATGCTATGATTCCCTTGCCCTGTTGGTGTCAGGTCCCCCATCCTTCCAACCCTACCAAAACTGGGCTAATGCTCAGCAAAGACCAAGGATAGGCTAAGCAGACTTTCTCCCTGGAGTTCCAAATCTCCAGAGCCATCTGTGCCTTCCAGCTTTTCTTACAGGTAAAAAGGCTACTCCATAATCTTCTGGCAAATTCTTCATTGTTGCTGTTGCTTAAGTTTAGTTTCTCTTACTTGCGATCAAAATAATTCTGATGCACCAGCTAAAAATAAAAGAGCAAAGAATTAGCTCCTCGGCGCTACGTGGTGCTTTCTCTATGATATTTTAGAGGTACAAACCATGTCAGCCTAGACAACAGCACACTAAGGAAGGAGGCCACAGCTCAGCACCCCTCTACCAAACTGAGTGTCTTGTGGAAAGTCTGCCTATGGACTCCAGTGAGAAATGTCCCGAAGTCCATTCTCAAACCACTTGAAAATATCAGTAGTGGGAGGTACCAAATTGGATCAGTCAAATTGATCAGTCAAATCCCCCCCAAAAATAAATCATCAACCACCAACTAAAACATTTTTAGCATGTGTTTCATTAGCTTCCTTGCAATTGTTCTTAGTTGCCCCAATGGCCTAAAGCTGAAGTTTCTGGACACGTGAATAAGGGGTCAATGAATACAAGTATCGATCCACGGACATCCATGGGAAATTTATTGCTTTTTAGTAGTAAGATCGCACATCTTATAGTACAGTGCAAACTGATTCCATGTACCGTTTCTCCTTCGATCTTCACAAACCTCCTGTAAGTAGGCAGAGAGGCCAGGCATCACAACAGTCATGTTATAAAAAGAAAAATTAGATCAAACCTTGCCAGGAATCACAAGCTGGCAGTGGCAGAGCTGGCCCGAGGCCAGGCTCAAATCAAGCCCTCTGCCTGCCCACCCCAGCACGCTGCTGCACAGCCCAGGGCAAATTCAGAATCCTCGAATGACATGGTGTTCATCTCAGGGTCCCTCAGTGCCTAGTGGAAGCAATGGGGCCTAACGACTCTGCGATGAAAGGCAGGAGGGGAAGCAAAGGCAAAGACGGAAGAGGCCCTCATTCCACCTCGTGTTAGAGGGAAAACAGTTTCATCGGGGCTGCGTGACTAACCACATTCATTTTCTGACTTCATCATGAGAAATATCAATTATCATTAGTAGAGTCACAGTGAGTGTTGTTGGAAGCAACAATGTGTGGTTAATGAGAAAACCAGGTAATAAGCCAGTTCATTGTCCAAACTAGGCAAACATTGTTAATGTAGAATATTTAATTTTAGTACCTTTGAATGTTAACAAAAACTTTAAAACCACACTGAGCATGTTTGCTCTGGAGTTAATCAATCAGCCAATTACAGATTAAGTACTATAAGTTAAGTATTTATAGGTTAAGTATAGACAATAAAGAAAATATTTTGCCCTTGCCTTTTAGGGAGCTTAACTTTTAGTTAAATTCTGTGACATGTAGAGAATAGATCCATCAACTGTCTGACTTCTTTGGATCTCTTCCTCAGGTCAATCTATCTCCTGTCAGAAGCTTCTGGTAAAACAAAATCCCAGAAGCCTTGAAACTTGAGTCAAGTGCTTGAAATTAAGAACTGAAGCCAAGACAACACTTCTCATTGTGGTTCAGTGATGGGCAATGGATGTCAGGCTGGAAAATGTATATTTTCAAAACAAATAACCACACCCACAACAGAAACCACTCTTGAGTCTGAACACAGTCTATGGCTGGCACCCACAAAGGTAAATGTATGATGCATTTGGAGGAAGATGTTGGAACAGTCAATGAAGAATAAACGCAAACTCCTTTGTAGGTAACTCTCTGCTTATCTCTTGCTACTTTTAACATTCTCTCTTTATCTTTAAACTTTGGCATTTTAAGCTGATTTCTTAAAAGAAACTTAGCAGGCTAGAAGAGACTGGCAAGAAATATTCAAAGTGATGAAAGGCAAGGACCTACCACCTAGATTACTCTA
Organism: Sturnira hondurensis; assembly: GCF_014824575.4. Taxonomy (NCBI): domain Eukaryota; kingdom Metazoa; phylum Chordata; class Mammalia; order Chiroptera; family Phyllostomidae; genus Sturnira; species Sturnira hondurensis. Next base: position 28,757,462 of record NW_028080827.1, on the reverse strand, counting down.
TCCAGCAAGGCCACCATTTAGAGTCAAAGGGCAGATAAAGTGCTTCCCAGACAAGGTAAAGCTAAAGGATTCATCATCACCAAGCCATTATTATATGAAATATTAAAGGGACTTATTTTAAAAAGATCAAAACTATGAATATTAAAATGGCAATAAATTCACAACTACCAACAATTGAGTCTGAAAAACAAACTAAACAGATAAGCAGAATAGAAACAGAATCACAGATATGGTGGAGATCATTTGGATGGTTAGCAGGTGGTAGAGGAAAGAGAGAGAAAAGGGGAAAAGGTGTAGGGATTTAGAAGTGCAAATTGGTAAGTACAGAATAGGCAAGGGGATGTTAAGAGCAGTATAGGAAATGGAGAAGCCTAAGAACTTATATGTACAACCCATGGACATGAACTAAAGGGTTCAGGGGCCAGTGGCAACTGCCAGAGGGAATGGACGGTGCTGGGTAGAAGGGACAAAGGGGGGGATTGGGACAGCCATAACAGCATAATTAATAAAATATATATTTTTTAGAAAAAGAATGAATAAATGCATGACTAGATATAGTACCACCACCCCTGAGGCAAACAATGAGGCACCAAAGGCATTCTAGAAAACCAGGATCCTGAAAGCAAGAAGCCAAAGTAGGAGCTGAATGAATCAGAACACATGGTAAAATTTTAACTGACCCTCAGCTCACTCCTGGGCATAGAATTAGAAGGAGGTGGTAGACAATAACTTATTTACAAACTGTTTTTAGAATACTAAACTTGCATTTGAATAAAGCAAGTCTGATTGCTGGACATTCAGAGACCTTCCCAAACAAAGTCACAGGCAAGAAACACCACCACCACCACCCCCCAAAAAAGAAAGAAAAAACAGCACAAACGACACAACTTTCCTCATTTTAGGCTTGAGACAGCAGGAATTTTCCAGCTCCTGAATTCACCTAAGCAAAGCTTTTCCTTTACGATGATTAACGTCTTCCTTGGATCCTCTGGGGTGGAGGAAAGCCTACAGCCAGCCAACTTACTGTTTTGATGGATATGTTCTACTTGGCACTGTCTGACAGAGTTGTCACTAGCCACATGAGGCTGGTGAAGGTCTAAAATGTGACCAGTGGGACGGAGCAGCTGAATTTTTAACTTTAACTAATTACAACTTAAATAGCTACATCTATAGTCACTGCTATATTCGACAACATAAGACATGTTTTATTTAGAAGACTCAAACCCCAAACTTGACTCCGAGCTTGTTATAAACCCACACTATCATCAGAAGCCCATCAAAGGTGAAAATGTCACAAAGGAATAAAAGGATGATTTTCTGTGGGTAAGCTGCACTGTAGATAAATCCACTTACAGTACTCAAGTAGAAGGTAGCTACTCAAAATGTTAACAGTAATTGACGCTTGATAAATGCCTACTGCCTTAGAAAGCAGTTCCAAGGCCCCGCGGGTCAGACAGGCTGCCTCTCTGAGTCACTGCAGTAACAGAAAAGGCGCACATACAGATTGGGCAGAGCCCGTTGCCCACTTCCCACCCATAGGAGAACCAACCTTTTTCAGACAGTTCTCTTTCTCCCAAAACCAGGTCAAACACATTGTCAGGTGAACAAATGTATATTGAAGGTCTGTTTTTAAAAACTGCTGGGAACTTCTACTCTGGAAAGTTTGGGAAGGTATATGAACTCTCAGTCTGGTCAAAGCACGGCTGGGCCACAAGTCAAAAGAAATATATATGTATTGTATATAATTAGAATTCAATTCTTTTTAGTTCCAATTGATGCCATTAAGCCAAACACATTAATTACTGCAGAAATTACACAATGGGTTAGGCAACAGAAAACATATCAACTGTTATTGTAATCTTAAATTCTTCATGGTGATATGAAATTGACCCTTGAAAATGATGTACTTGAAATCTTTTTTTGGTCTCCCTGGTTGGTGTGGCTCAGTGGATTGAGCAACGTCCTGCAAATGGAAAGGTTGCTGGTTCAGTTCCTGGTCAGGGCACATGCCTGTATTTGAGGCCAGATCCCTGGGACAGGGGTGGGGGTCGGCATGTGAGAGGCAACCTATTGATGTATCTCTTGCACATTGATGTTTCTCTCCCTTTCTTCTCCCTCTCTCTAAAAGTAAATAAATAAAATCTTTAAAAAATATTTTTATCTAATCATGATGCTGTAAGTAGGCAGGTGTTTAAACCACACACTCACACGTACATATACATACATACCCCAAACCTCATTTTAATGGAAGCAAGATACTCATTTGACAGAGATAACGTAGGACATTGAAAAAATGTACCTAAGAGGAGCAGTTTTTAACAGAGAGAAAATAGGAACACGGGTCCTCTCCTGATTTGAATTAAGACATCTCAGGGAAGTCAGAGAAGATGTGACCAGGAGACCGGCCGAAGCAGCACTGGAGAGGCCCCCCGGGGCCAACCTTCACCTTCAGTCTAGACCCTACCTGCAAGGGGAGAGCCCCAACGGCGAGGGGAGTGTGTGTCAAAGGCTCACGCCGGGTGTGTGAGTGAAAATCTGGAGGGAATATACCCTTGCAAACATCATTCAGAAAGTTCTGCTCAGCAAGAACAAAAACGGGGCACGTGAGAAAGGCAATCGTAAGAGGCGAGCCTTCTTTGTTATAGTGGTTTCAGCAGGCAAAACAATCTGATTGCTTACTGCCAGTATGTGACCAAAAGTAACCAACAGTGGCCAGAACACAGGAGGAGTGGTCACACTCATAATACCAGAACTAAGGAAGCACACTTCTTGGTGTCCCCTTCCCTGCCTACGCCGCAAATTGGCCGCCCAGGGCACAGGAGCTGGGGTTTTGCCTCTGGCTGGTGCACCGGGCCACTTCCAGACCTGCCCGTCACTGCCCTGGCGGACTATAAAAGGTCCCGTTTTTCTGAGCTCAGGGCAAAGTCGAACACCACCGCCTGCTGCAGGCCTTTAAAAAACCTGAGCAGCTCCGGCCTGCAGAAAGCACGGCCCGCGGCAGGCCCGCCAGCGGCCCCACGCCAGCTGACCAGCATCCAGGCACCGTTTCTCTTCCAAACACCAACTGAACAAACCTTGATTCAGCTCTTAGGTTACGCTCTGGTGAAGAGCAGTGCAGAGGAAGCACCGAGAGAATGACTCGAGAGAAACTAATCTGGGCATAAACCAAGCACATGTGCCCGTGGAATTATTAATAACTCAGGGGTCTTTTATGTTTGTTTGAACCCTCCAATGTCTAGCTGAGGAAAAGACATATTTCTTTTTTTCTCCTCAGGGAGAATAGAAGCAGGAAAGTAAAATTCCTGGTAATGTCATATCCAGTCGAACAGGAAGGTTTGTAGGCTCAGCGCTGAAAGGTTTCCAGAGCTACACTGAGCTAATCTGAAAATAATTTATTTGATTTTCATTTGTTTCATTTCCTCCACATTATCATTCAGCTCCATGCTCCCACACCTACAAGACAGGAGGAAACATTTTGTAAACACAAAAACACAGTGTTTAGGAAACACCTGAGCTGTGGAGAAGCTGAAACCCCCATTCACTGCTGGTGGGAGCACAAAACAGGGCACCGCTTTGGAAAACCGCTCGGCAATTCCTCAGAATGCTGAGCATGGCCTCCACACGCCCCAGCAGTCCCACACGCCCCAGCAGTCCCACACGCCCCAGCAGTCCCACACTTAAGGTATTTAGCCAAGAGAACTGAAAACATATGTTCACACAGAACTTATACACAAATGTCGACAGCAGCATTATTCATACTAGCCAAAGAAGGAAAACGGCATTAATGTCCACGCATAAACGAAATGTGGTACGTCCATAAAATGGAGTATCATTCGGCAAATAACAAGGATTAAGTACTGATACATGCCGTGACATGGGTGAACTTCTGAGAACACTATACTAAATGAAAGAAGCCAGCCACAGAAGACAACGTGTTCTATGACTCCATTTATAGTTAATGTCCAGAATAGGCCAATCTATACAGACAAAAAGCATACTACTGGCTGCCTGGGAAGCGGATGGGGTGGGGGGGGGCACACAGGTGACTGCTGACGCCTGTGGAGTTCCTGTCTGGAGAGTTGAAAATGTCTAGGGTTAGAATGTGGCGATGGCTGTACAATTCTGTGAACACACCGATGAACTAAGAAAAAACTAATTAACCGTACTCTAAAATAGTTGACCTATGTATGTAAAATATACCCCAATAAAGCAAAGCTGAGGGAGGAAAGAAGGGAGGGAAGGAGAGAATTCAGACCTGAAACATCTCATCTAAAATGGTAATTATTCTTCTCAGGGTTCTTTTTTTTCACTTTCAATTTTTTTATAGCCATAGACTCATAAGAAATGGCAAAAAAATACTCACACACACACACACACACACACACACAGAAGTCTCCTGCATCCCCCACTGGTGACATCTTACATAACTATGGTACATTATCAAAACCAGGAAATTAATAATGACACATTACAGTTTAGACTACAAATCTCCCTCAGATTTCCAGGGATGCCTTTTAAAACAGCTTCTGGATCATAATCCGTGCGGTTACCCACTACTGTTTACCTGAAACGGCAGTCATTTTGCCTGTGATTATCGCAAGCTAATCAATAATTCCAGTGACAGAGAGATAAGCCATGGATATTTTAACACCCCCAGTTCCTAATTCACCTGGGGAAGAAACTAAGTCAGCATTAGTGAAACATGTTCACCGAAGCAAGTAAGTTCTTATACACTTTAAGGGCCCTTCACATTCACGATGGGACTCACCAAGCTTTTTCCCCAGAGGGAGCCTGGTGAGTCTTTCTCTGGCGAGGAGCTGGTGACATGCTGTACAGTTAAAGCTCTTGTACAGTGTCTGACCTCAGTGGACAAGAATCACAATCAGCCTAGTTCACTCTGAAGAAAATAGACTGTTGGAGGGCTGACAGATGAGAGGAAAATATGCCCCGCTTAAGAGAGAGAGCTTTTTAATTTCCGTGTGGGGAACGACAAGAAGAAATCCCTGCTCAAGTGAAAGTCTTTCACTAAGTTCCCGAAATCCCCTTCACATCTCAGTTTTATGACTTAGACGCAAAAGTTACTGCTCGACTGTCTAACGACCAGATTTCCAGTGTAAGGCTTTCCTGTGTTTTGTTTGCTTTCTTCCTTTTATATTCTTAACTGCTGGCTCATCGGATGAGAAACAAGGGAGGCTGAAATTACTGCCTGAAGTGAAGTGCGTGGCTTTGCGGCAGTTAAAAGCGTTTCTACCCATGAGGATGTGACCTTGCCAAGGAGGGTGAGGAGGCAGGCCGCCTGTCGGGGTCTGCGGGAGCTGCCGGCACCGCCCAGGCCCCGCCAACCAAGAGGACTCTGAATAGGACACATGTAACAGCCCGGCCCGGGAATGGAGCAGAGCTGCACACAGCACCCTCTGCAAACTGCCACCAGACACTCTAGCTGTTCTGGATCACCTACAGCCCCAAACGTCCAAGGTAAACTGAGGTAAGCAAGCCTTAGAAATTACAGCAAGTTTTGGAGGGACATTTGGCTTCATGCTAAAACCCCAGGCAAAATAAAGAAAAAGGTAGCCCAGACCAGGCACATTCTAATCAATTTGGCTGATACCTTGACGGCATGTTGACAAAATGATGGCAGTAGGTGACCACTGCAGAAAAGTAAGCCCTCAAGTTGTGCTTTGATAGATGGCAAAATTCAGGGAAGAGAACAAAAATTCTGCTCAGACAGTGGCTAAAATCAGGACAAGGAAAGTGTGCTGCAAACACAGCAGGGAAGGGATGCGGCACTGGAAGAAACAGCAAAGGAAACCGCCTTCTGCCCATGGCATCGCTCTTTAGTATTTCAAAAGAAAATAAAACAAGTTTTTTTTAGAAAAAAGGTCTCGCCATCCCTCCGCCACCACAAATAGTGAGAGAAGCCCACACCCAAACAAGACAACCATTTACAATATGCACACCACATAACCTTCTATCCAAGGGTGGAAACAGATTTGAGTCCCCCGGTATTACAGTGTAAACAATTTTTTCCCCGTGGAAGTCCGTGCTGCACTCCCAGCCGGCGTGGTGTCAGCTGACATCCTCCAGGGGTTCTATGAATAGCAACTCAGGTAGGGAGGTGGAGAGTGGCCTCTAAGTCCCACGGTCTAGCTCTTCATCCTGGTCATTTATCCCAATAGGGAACCCCCAAAACACTGTAAAAAGTGAGGTGGGACTAGCAGCGGTTTTCAATGTTTTTAAGCTGTGAAACCCTTTATCCAAATGAAATCTCATGGAGAACCCGAATATACAGAAGAGTTTGAAGCAGATGGGCCGGGTAACGCTGGAAGGGGTGTGGGACACGGGGAGGGGTGTCTCCCATGAGGTTTTCCCGGGACGGGGACTCCACTGCACACAGCATGAAAACCAGGGACCTCTTAAAACGAAAACTTCATCCTACTTTACAAGTTTAAATGAAGCAAACAAATGGACAAAGTAGTATAAAGTAACGGTTTCTAATGCCTGACTCTTGCAGGAACGGAGAAGGGGTAGGAAGGTATTACAAGGAGCCTTTTATTTACAAGCATGTAAAATGTCTCAGATCTGTAGGCTGATTTTCCAAATGAATTTATATGCCGATTAATAAAACTGAAATCCATTCAAGTGTAACTTGAATTCATGGTCATGTGGGAATCTATAGTCACTTTATAAATTAAACAGGGATCATCACATTGGGAACCCCTGCTAAAAAGAAAGCAACACTATTCCACTTGTTAAACAATATATACCTTCCTTAACAGAATTTACAGTGGCCTTCTTTATTTTAAAGATTCTACTACCAACAATGTCAAACTAGTTAGATGCCCTTGTCTATTAGCGGCAGCTATTAGAATGTTGCTTTGAGAAGGATTCTGAGGCCATGTCTGGGCCGGGTAGGAAATGTCACATCAGATAATCATTAGATAAACACTGTCGGCCTTGCCTTAGGAGGGAATAGGAAGTGAGGGAAGGGACACACGTACTTGACATCCAGGCCTATGTCAGTTAATCATCTAAGATATAACGGTGAGTGGAGACCTGAGTTCTAACTCTGATTCTGTCATCACACTAAATTTATTAGAAGGCAAATAACTCACTCCACGTTTCCACTGTGCCGGGTCTAAAAAAGAGGCACCCTGACTTCCGATTCAGAACAGAGTCAACTCAGACAGTGAATGCTGCACTGCTTTAAAGGCCACCAGAACTGTCACAGAACTGGGGAGTCAGCCCAAACCTCTCCCTTTCACAGCTGAGGGAATCGAAGCCCAAAAGACTGTTGGCCAAAGTCACACAAGGAGATAGCAAGCTAAGGAATTTGCATTCATCCACTGGAGAGCTTTCTACACAGCATGACTCAGAATATATAGTTTTAAACTTTGACTCCACCACTTGTATCCATTCTCTTTGGGACAATTCATAATATAAGGGCTATTGGTTTGATACTGTAGAAAAGTTCTCACTTCAGAAAAGTTCATGCCCCTCAACTACGTGATGTAGTAAATAAATTACAGCATTACTGCTGTTAAACAAAGCTATACTTTGTCACTTTTAAGTTTAGGAACTAAAAATGTTTCTTCAAAATGTGATAAATTATACGTGTGAGACTCTCAGTAAATACAAACCAAATAATAGTTGTCAATCTTGAGAGAAAAATTAGTGCTATCCTACAAAACATCAAAGTTTGCCTCACTTAGAACAAGCTTTTTAAAAAAATGAAACCTAAATTTAAAAAATTACCAAATGGGGAATACATTGGTCATACAGTCCATCTAAACCTTTATAAGAATTAACAAGGGATGGCAGAATCAGAAAATGATGGAGCTGTGTTTTGTATTTCTTAACTCACTTGCTTTGTGCTTTGGTCAACCCATAAAATAATATGGAATTCCTTACCATTAACAAGTAAAGTATGTTTGAATACTTTTAGTCCAGAACTTCACCAGCCACAGAATAAAAGAGTCTCTATTTTGTTCCATATTGAAGACATGTCACAAGACTTTGCCACTGCAAGTCAGGAAAACATAGAAAATTAAGATCAAACATCTCATGTTCCCCTTTACATTGAAAGTGTTATTTGTCCACAAAATGTATGAGTAAAGTGTCTGAATCCTTTACTTAGAAAGGCTTTTGGTACTTTTCTTCCCCAAGATCAATACGCAGCTTTTACTGCATCTTTAAAATATCACAAATAAGTCTGAAAAATCATCTGGCATCTTGCTGAGCAACTCAGATCTTGTTCATCGGCCTGCTGAACTGTTTCTTTTTCAGAAACATAGATACCATCCAAAATTTTTCTGATGTCCTTGTTTTTAACTGTTTTGGCTTGCTGAATCAAAGCAGCTGAATTTGATACAAGTTCAATGTCGTTTCCTTCAAGAATTAACTCAACTTTCTGGGCTTGAGATACTGAACAAGCAACGCCTGACCTCATCCGAACCCTGCAGATGTATTTTTTTGCCCAAGAAATGTCTGATTTCAACGGGAGAGCCACTCTCCTGAATAATAACGCTGATGATGCGGTGTGTGTTTACACAGACCTCGGCTCAGAAGGGAAGTCCAGTGTAATCGTGGTCAGCACCTGACGGCAGATGGTGGGAGCAAGCGGTAGCCCGTTCCTTTCTACTTTCCCACCAATTGTCAACTGGAGCCTCTTTTTCTCTCCAAGGGGACCGAGTTCTACGTTGATGTGACTGAAGCGCCCCTGCTGGGTGCCTCTGGGGGCCTTCACAGTAACTGTGCGTCCTGTTGACACATTCTGGAATGTCCACAGTCTGATTGCTGAGAATGCTCTCCACCCTCTCAGCAGATGTGTCAAAGGGAGGGCGTTTGGTACTCTTGGAAATTCTGCTCCATCAGTTTTACAGTGAGTCAAACAACTTGTGATTTGAATGGTGCTTAGGATCTAACAAACAGGCTGAAATGTCCATTCCTCCAGACTAGGAAGACATGAATTGATGTTTTGGGGAGGAGAGTGTGAAAGCGATCCCCTTGGAATCTTGGTCCTCACTCCAGAGAACACTCTCCTGACAGCTCTACATGCTGGGTCAAACCGTATCTCCCACAAATGCAGAGGGAGCACCTGCCAACACCTGCCTTAGAGAAGGCTCCACAGGACCCGTTGTGCACTGTGTTAAGGAAGACGGACAGCCTCAGAGCCTCCAAACAAGGGTCCCAGAAAAAAATACTCGAGCAGAACCGTGAAAATACTGAAGAAGCGGTCTTCTCTAGAATGCGCTGGGAAACACTGCATCATATTCTATTAATGGGTTACCATAACCATCTACAGTTAGTTTCTGTTTAAATGAGAACACAGGTAAAACCCATTTCCCCCCCAATATTGACTTTTTGATAGACCGATGACACGAAGACAATCAGGCTGTGAGGAGCACAGCATTTTTCTAATATTAGGTGCTGTGCAGGCAGTGCTTTATAAATACTTTAGCTAAGCACTTGAGTATCTGTCTTACAACGCCACTTATAAACAAAAAGTACTGGGCATAACATTTCTTTCATGAAATAAACCATTCCAACGTAAACTTCTGCCTCCCTCCTCATAATATTTGGATGATTTCATTGTTCTACCTCCTATTCTTCCAAACATATTCAGTACAGTGGAAAAACTGCAGACCATTTCCCTGTTCACTCTGCCTTCTCTGTAGCAATCTCATTATCTGCAGAAAAACCACATGCAGTCGGAAAACCACTCAGGCAAACTCCAGGAAATGCAAACTGACCATAAAACGACAAGAGCTGACCTAAGGTTTCCCTTGAAATAATGAGGAAAGGGCTTATTAAGAGAATTAATTTTGCAAATCTGCAGCCAGAGACCCTTAATTGCAGAGAAATATTTTTAGTCATTTCAGATGTGCCTGGGGGTCTCCTAAGTTTCCTTCTAATGGGTTCCATGATTGTTTACTGCCTTTATGAAAAGTTCTGGTAGCTTCATATTTGCATTGCTAATTAATCTCTTTTATGGTCTGTTCAAAACATTGAGATTTAAGTAGATTAATGTAGAAACAGGCCATTTGAGAAACAAAGAAAAAAATACAACTAGTATAGAGAAAAAAGATTTAACAAATTTTTAAAATACAAATTAAAATAGTGTGCCTTGGTTGGGTGGCTCGGTTGGTTGGAGCATCGTCTGGTACACCAAAAGGCTGCAGGTTCTATCCTTGGTCAGGGCACATACCTGGGTTGCGGGTTCAATCCCCAGTTGGGGCAAGGTATGGGAGGCAAAATATAAATGTTTCTCTCTTATATAGACATTCCTCTCTTTCTTTCTCTTTCTCTTCCCCCACCCCTTCCTCTCTCTCTAAAAATCAATGGGCATGTCCTCGGGTAAGGATTAAAAAACAACAACAACAATGTAATAGCAATGGTCAGTCACTCAATCACAGATAATTGTGAGATAATATTCAGCACAAGTATGGGTTAAACAAAAGATGCTTTAGTAACGTAATTTAATGTCAACTGGCAAAACCTTTCTTGATGACAATTTGGCAGTACTTACAAAAAGCTTTAAAATTACATGCTTTTGACCTATTTATTTCATTTCTAAGAATGTATCCTAAGAAAATGATCTGAAACATGAAAAAATGTTCATACATTTTTAATGGAAAAAACATTAGAAAATGATTACCCTGTATAGCACATAAAATGGAAATAAATTCCACCATGTAAGAAGTTTATTAAGAGTTTTAATAATCTTACAGCTGTTAGGATGACTACTATAAAAAAAACCCTAGAAAACAACAAATGTTAGTGAGGATGTGCACTTTTGTTGGTGCAAATGCAAAATGGTACAGCTGCTGTGAAAAATAGTATAGCAGTTTCTCAAAATATTAAAAACAGAACGACCACATGACCCAGGCTCTGGGTATATCCCTACCTCTGAACATATGTATCCAAAAAACTGAAAGCAGAGTCTCAAAGAGATATTTGCACATCCATGTTCATAGCAGCATTATTCACAATAACCAAGAGATGGGAGCAATCGAACGTCCATCAGTGGGTGGATGGGTCAACAAGCTGCGGTATGTGTATGCAAAGGAATACTGAACAGCTTTAAAAAGGAAATCCTGCCACCTGCTACAAAAGGAATGAATCTTGAGGACCTTATGCTAAGTAAAATAAGCCAGTCACAAAAGGACAAGCATTATTACACTTACTGAAGGTCTCTAAAGCAGTCAAATTCATACAGAGAGTAGAATGGCCGTCACCAGAGGACAGGGGAGGAGGGAAAAGGGGAACTGGCATAGTGTCAGGTCGGCAAGGTGAAAAGGCTCTGTGATGTTTCATGACACTATTAATATACTTAATACTACTGAACTGTATATTTTAAAAGGGTTAAGATGGTAGATTTATTGATATTTTTTACCACAATAAAAAAAGATTTAATAACTTGAAAAATGCCATTACAACATTTGGTTGGGGAAAGGATGAAAAAAAAGCACAGATAATATATAATTTAAAATATTTTTAAACTTCATAAATACATTTTCCCATGACGTTAACATTGTATGCATTATACTTTCCTTATTTTCATTTTTTATAGTAACAATATTAATTTTTATAATCAAATATAAGGTTTCTGAGTTAATAATTTCAGAATAGCCTTATAAATTCTCCATGCTGAAGATACCATTTAGAATAGAAGGGTAGATACAGAGCTTCCCAGACAAGAAAAAACTAAAGGAGTTCATCATCACCAAACCATTATTACATGAAATGTTAAAGGGACTTATTTAAGAAAAAGAAGGTGATCAAAACTATGAACATTAAAATGCCAATAAATATGTATGCCTCAACAATTGAATCTTAAAAACAAACTAAGCAAACAAAAAGAACAGAGACAGAGTCATGGCTATGCAGAGCATTTCGATGGTTGCCAGATGAGAGGGGGGTTGTGGGGAATGGGTGAAGAGTTGCCGTGATTAAGAAGTACAAATAGGTAGTTACAGAATAGCCATGGGGACGTAAAGTACGGTGTAGGAAATGGAGCAGTCAAAGAACTTATATGCATGATCCACGGACACAAACAATGGTGGGGGTATTGCCTGAGGGAGTGTGGGGTGATGAATGAAGGGCAAAGAGGGGAAAACTGGGACAACTGTAATACCATAATCAACTAAATATAATTTAAAAAACTAAATAAATAAATTTCCCATGCTGGGCAGAACAAGAGTGGTGAGAGAAGGGACTACTTTTAGGGAAAAACCCAAGATTTAAATATGGGCAAAAGAGACTGAGGAGTATCTTTTCAGGGTTGTGCTATCTGTGTAGAATAGGTCCTCCAGGCATTACCTGACTTTGTCTCCTTTTAACTAGGCCAATACCTATATGAGTAAAACTACAGAACTCTGATGAACAAAGCCAAAGAACTAAATGAATGGAGAGCCATTCCCTGTTCCTGGATAAGGAGACTCAATATTGTCAAAACGTCAATTCTTCCCAACTTGTCACATCCATGTGACATAGACATAGACACAGTTTCCATATTGTTTCCAATATTTCCATTCATCACCCCACACTCCCTCAGGCAATACCCCCACCATTGTTCGTGTCCGTGGATCATGCATATAAGTTCTTTGGCTATCTGCTTTTCCTATCACAATGGAAGAATTAAATAGTTGACAGGGACAGTATGGCCCACAAAGCCTAAATTACTTACTATCTGGCACTTTACAGAAAAAGTTCTATATCCTGTATTCTGAGCTATTATGCTGTTCATTTTACTTATCTCAACCCAATGATATTTTTCCTACAAAACAAAACTTAAAGTAAATAACCTCTTCTACTTCCTTTCAATGGCAGTCATATAAAATTGTTCTCTTAAAACAATAGTGTGTTACATTTCTTTAAAAAATATTCTGACTTCTGATCAAGATGGAGTGCAGGTAAATATGACTCAATTCCTCGTACAACCACAGCAAAAATTACAACTAAACTATAAAACAATGGAGTGGACCAGAACGAAGAAAGAAACAACCAAACAGAAAAGAATGAAGAAATAAGAATTCAAAAAAATGAGGAGAAACATAGGAACCTCCAGGACATCTTTAAATGTTCCAACATCTGAATTGTAGGGGTACCAGAAGGGAAAGAGGAAGAGCAACAAGTGGAAAACTTATTTGACCAAATAATAAAGAAGAACTTCCCCAGTCTGGCAAAGGAAATAGACTTTCAGGAAGTCCAGGAAGCTGAGAGTCCCAAAGAAAGTAGACCCAAAGAGGAACACACCAAAGCACATCATAATTACATTAGTCAAGATTAAAATGAAGGAGAGAATTCTAGAAGCAGCAAAAGATAAGGGGACAGTCACCTACAAAGGAGTTCCCATCAGACTGTCGGCTGATTTCTCAAAAGAGACCCTACAGGCAAGAAGGGGCTGGAAAGAAGTATTCCAAGTCATGAAATCTAAAGACCTACACCCAAGATTGCTCTATCCAGCAAAGCTTTCATTTAGAATGAAGGACAGATAAAGCACTTCTCAGATAAGGTCAAGTTCAAGGAGTTCATCATCACCAAGCCCTTATTATATGTAATGTTAAAGGGACTTAGCTAAGAAAAAGAAGATAAAAATATGAATAGTGAAGGGACAGCAAACTCAGTTATTAATAACCACACCTAAAACAAAAGCCAACTAAGCCAAGCGGACAGCTAGATCAGAAGCAGAACCACAGAAATGGAGATCACATGAAGGAATAGCAACAGGAGAGTGGGAGGAGGAGAAGCGGGGAGAAGGTACAGAGAATAAGTAGCATAGATGGTAGGCAGAAAATAGACAGGGGGGAGGGCAAGAATAGTATGGGAAATATAGAAGCTAAAGAACTTGTGACACATGGACATGAACTAAAGGTGGGGAATGGTGGGGGAGGGGTGTGCAGAGTGGAGAGGAATGAAGAGGGGGAGTGGGACAACTGTAATGGCATAATCAATTAAAAATACATTAAAAAAACAAATACCACCCAGAACTATCAGAAAATCTAACTGTATGGAAGGAAGTCCAACAACCAAGGAATTAAAGTCACATTCATTCAGGTGAGTAGGAGGGGCAGAGATGAGAGTAATGAAATGGGCTAGTCCCACACTCATGTGTGGTAGATAAAAATTGGGAGAAATATCTCAGGAGCGAGGGATCCCAGCCCCACAATGGACCACTCAGCCCAGGGTTCCAGTGCCAGGAAGACAAGTCCCCATAACTTCTGGCTGTAAAAATCAGTGGGAGTTGGGGCAGTGGAGGAAAGCGTGGAATTTTCAGGCATCTCCTCTTAAAGGGAATGCAATGGACTTAGGACTATGCAGGCTCATTCCCTCTAGGCTCCAGCATTGGGGATAGCTTGAAGGGCACCAGTGACATTTGGGGAGACACTGAAGTATCTGGCATCGGAATGAGTGTTGGGAGAGAGCTTGTCCCCCAAGAAAACTCCAGAGGCCAGGAAATGACCACTGTTCCTTTTCTGAGCCCTCTCCCACACAGAGCCTTGAGTGGGCAGCACCAAATCTAAGACTCCATCAACCTGGTTCTCACAGGTTGCCCTGCCCTGGTGATTACCTAAAGCTCTGCCCTACCAACTTACAGTGTACTTTTCTACTTTAGGCCATGCTACTAAGACAGGAGGTCAAATCAGCTTGACCTAAAACACAGAAACAAACACAGAGAGATTGCCAAAATGAAGAGACAAAGAAACATGGCCCAAATGAAAGAACAGATCAAAACTCCAGAAAAAGAACTAAACAAAGTGGAGATAAGCAATCTATCAGGTGCAGAGTTCAAACAACTGGTTACAAGGATGCTCAAGGAACTTAGTGAGGACCTCAACAGCATAAAAAAGACCCAATCAGAAAGAAAGGATACACTAATTGAAATAAACAATTACAGGGAAACAACAGTAGAGTGGATGAAGCTGAGAATCAAATCAATAATTTGGAATATAAGGAAGCAAAAAACAACCTATCAGAACAAGAAGAAAAAGGAATCCAAAAAGACGAGGACAGTGTAAGGAGCCTCTGGAAAAACTTCAAACATACCAACATTTGCATCATAGGGATGCTGGAAGGAAAAGTGAAAGAGCAAGAAATTGAAAACTTATTTGAAAAATAATGAAAGAAAACTTTCCTAATTTGGTGAAGGAAACAGACATCCAAGTTCAGGAAGCACAAAGAGTCCCCAAAAAGATGAATACAAAGAGGAACACACCAAGTACATCATAATTAAAATGCCAAAAGTTAAAGATAAAAAGCAGCAAGAAAAAAGCAGATAGTTACCTACAAAAGAGTTCCTGTAAGATTGTCAGCTGATTTCTCAAAAGAAACTTTGCAGGCTAGAAGGGACTGGCAAGGAGTATTCAAAGTGATGAAAAGCAAAGACCTACAACCTAGATTACTCTATCTAGCGAAGCTATCATTTAGAATCAAAAAGCAGATAAAGTGCTTCCCAGACAAGGTAAAGCTGAAGGATTCATCATCATCAAGCCATTATTACATGAAATGTTGAAGGGGCTTATTTAAGCAAAATAAGATCAAAACTATAAACATTAAAAGAGCAATAAATTCACACCTACCAACAACTGAATCTAAAAAACAAACTAAGCAAACAAGCAGAACAGGAACAGAATCATAGATATGGAGATCATTTGGATGGTCAACAGTTGGGAGGGGAAAGGGAGAGAGAGGGAAATAAAGTACAGGGATTTAGAAGTATGAATTGGTAGGTATGGATTAGGCAAGGGGATGTTAAGAGCAAGTATAGGAAATGGAGAAGTCAAAGAACTTATATGCAAGATCCATGGACATGAACTAAGGGTGTGGGGGATTGCCAGAGGGAATGGAGGGTACTGGGTAGAGGGGGACAAATGGGGAAAAATTGGGACAACTGTAAGAGCATAATCAATAAAATATTTTTTTAAAAAAAGAAAAAATAGAATATTCTATTGAAGATTTAAACTATATATCATGTTCCTTGAGAAAAAAGAATATGCCTTTGAAGAACCTACAGATATGAAATAAAGCCCTATTATAAAAAAAAACAATTATTTCATGATGTTCAGAATTTTTAAATATGGCTATTTTCCAAGACTCAAAACTAAAACACCTTCCTCTGTAAGAACTTTTTCTCCTTTTATGGAAGCTAAAACCTGATTTAACAAAAACGTTTAGGCCAAGATACTAAACAAATTCAAGCGTCACTTAATGATTCTATATGTTGTATATTTTCTATAAGAATTTAAACTGTATGCTCATGCACTGTAACTATGTAACACTTAAACTGCTCTCCATACATTATCTGAATAACCCAACCTACTTGCTCTTCTCCAGAATATGTGTACATTTTTCTAAGTATGTATACACAAACAGATTTAGTAAATTTGACCTATACATTCTGTTTACAAAATCAGCTTTTCTATTGCTAGTGATCAGCTAGGTCCATGGCATCATTTTCATCTTAAACAGTTACAACAGAGAGATTTGTACCATGAGATCCAGACTGTGGGAAATTCTGTAGGGTTCCCCCCTCACAAGTAATTTGCAAGGAAACACACTGCATGGCTTTAGAGAGGCTTAAGGGACACATCAAAAACTGTGACATATGAAACTTCCTGAAATCCTGAGAAGAAAGAACTTTTTAAAAAGTGAAGGGTAAATTTAAAAACCAATGAGGTGTTTGGTAATTTTAATGAAATAATATAAAAATTATTATAGGTTTAAAAGTGGTATTTTAGTCCTGGCTGGTGTAGCTCATTGGATTGAGTGTTGGCCTGTGAACCAATGGGCTGCTGGTCTGATTCCCAGTCAGGGCACATGCCTGGGTTGTGGGCCAGGTACCCAGTGCAGGGTGCACAAGAGACAACCACACATTGGTATTTCTCTTTCCTTCTCTTTCTCCTTCCCTTCCACTCTCTCTAAAAATAAATAAATAAAATCTTAGGGAAAAAAAAGAAAGTGGTATTTTAGCTGTGTTTTTCGAAAGAGTCCTGATTTCACCCTGGCTGGTGTGGCTCAGTGGACCGAGCACTGGCCAGCGGAATCAGAGGGTCACTGGTCAATTCCCAGTCAGGGCACACGCCTGGGTTGCAGGCCAGGTCCCTAGGAGGGGGCTCTTGAGAGGCAACTACACACTGATGTTTCTCTCCCTCTCTTTCCCCCTCCCTTCCCCTTGACTTAAAAATAAATAAATAAAGTCTTTTAAAAAGCAGAATCTTGATATTTTTGGACACGAATACTGAAATATTTACAGAGGAGATTATAAGATGATTGGAATATGCTATAAGGTAATCCCAGAGTTGATGGAAAGTAGTTGGCAGTAGAAATGAAAGATCAGTCATAAATTGGTAACTGGTGAAGCTGTGAGTATACGGAGAATTCTCATATTTGCTATATTAGTAATTCTACATGTGTGTGGGAAATTTTCAATGATGCATCTCTAAAAAACCTTCTTGTTTGTTCTACTTCAAATGAGAAAAGTAGGGATGGAAAGCAGTAAGCATGAGGGGGAGTCATTTTAGGAAGACTTGAGGGTGTCCTAAAGCACATTTGTCAGGTGTCATTTGTTCTAAAATTTTGGATTTTCATCTTAATAATCATCAAAGTCTACTGGCATAATTTGTTATGTGGTATCATAGGATGAACTTTAAATGACTCCCCTCTGCTCTCTTTTCAGGGTGAATAGAACCATACAGTAAGATAGCACTCTCATGATTACGTTGCATCATATGGTCAACGGGAGATTACCCATGATTGGCCTGACCTAATTGGGTGGGGCCATAAATGGCCCTTTTCTCCGGCTGATAGCAAAGAAGAGAGTCAGAGAAATGTGCTCCAGCTAGTCTGGAAGAAAGCAGACATCCATTGCCAATGTGGGCCACCTAGCATGGAATGTGGGTGGCCTTCAGGAGCTCAAAGCAGTCCCTGGCCAATAGGCAGCTGTCCTCAGTCCTATAGTCATGAAAAAATAAATTCTGCCAATAGCCAGTGAGCTTGGAAGAGTCCCTGAGCCCCAGTTGAGAACCGCAGCCTTGGCTGACTCCTGAGTTTTAGCCCAGAGAGACCCTGAGCCAGAGAACCTAGGCATAGCACGTCAAACTTCCGACCTGGTGCGAGTTTTAAGGCACTAAATTTTTAGCAATTCGTTATGCAACAATAAAACTAATATGCCTGGATAAGCATCTTTTACCTGAATAGTGTACCGCAGCACTCAAAGCCTACCTCTGCACGTGAGTTTATGATTCCGCGGGCGCCAAGTGAGGGCCTACACGTTCGGCAATCTAACTTCTCATGCAGTGTTTCTCAAAGGGTTGTGAATCGAAATTTGGGAAACATTCAGCTACATAATCCCTTATAAGTAAAATACTTCTTTTCCAACACACATAGTTAGCTTTACAGGCAAGATTACACACTTGAGTGCTTTTTACAGCATAAAGGCTTATATGGCAGAAAAATCCTGCAAAATCATGAAATGGAACAAGTTTAAAGCAAAGTGTGCTAAAGCTGAATGCATCACCCAAACCTTAGCCTGTCATTACAGCAGATACAAAATAAGGCAAAGCTTTCTACCCTTTAATATCTGCCCTAGTTCACAGTTAGAAGATATAAAAATATATAAGCCAGATTCCACTACAATAAAAATTTCCGCAGGCCTGCGAACCAAAGGATCGCAGTTCGATTCCCAGTCAGGGCACATTCCTGGGTTTCAGGCCAGGTCCCAGCAGGGGATGCATGAGATGCAACCATACACTGATGTTTCTCTCCCTCTCTCCTTCCCTTACCCTCTAAAAGATAAATAAATTAAATCTTTAAAATAAATCCATTCCTTACAAAAAAAGAAAAAAAATTCTTCGTAAGTTTCCTATGTCTTAGGTGGTCCAGAAACACTAAGGAATTATCACAACTATTCCTTGTTCATGATATACTTCTGTTTCTTTACAGGAATAATTGAGATACACATGAGGAAAATAAATGGAAAATTCATGGGTATCATCCCTAAGGCCTAAAATTATGTTTCTAAAGTTTAACTTCGTCTGATTCTTTTTTAAAAATAACAGCTTTATTGAGACAATTCACATACCATAAAATTCACCTATTCGAAATGTAGAGTTCAGTGGGTTTTAGTCAGTACCCTCCCTCTGCTCCACCTTATTCGTGGTTTCACTTTCTGTGGTTTCAGGTACCAACAGTAAACCTCAGTCTGAAAATACTGAATTTCCCCAACCACTGACATCGTCTGCTCCTGACACTCAACCATCAACATGCTCAAAGCAGATGATCCCCGTCCTGACCCATCCTCAGGAGGTCGACGGGAGCATCACGGGCTACATCACAGAGCCTGGTCACTCACATCACTTCTCGTCACCAGGCATTTTACCACCAGGCATTTATCATCACAAGGGCGGGTACAGCACAATGAGACAGTATGAGAGACACATTCCCATAACTTCTATTACAGTATATTTTTTATAATTACTCTATTTTACTATTAGTTGTTGTTAATCTCTTACTGTGCCTAATTTGTAAGTTAAACTTTATCACAGGTATGCATGCATAAGAAAAATACATAGTATGTTTAGGGTTTGGTATTGTCTATGGTTTCAGACATGCTCTGGGGGTCCTGAAACATGTCCCCTGTGGATAAGAGGGGACAGATGTCTATCTACAAACTGTGTAACCATTACCACTAATTTTAGAATATTTTCATTGCCCTACAAAGAAGCCCTGTAAGACTTTTAAATTTGTCATTCTTTCTTTAATACCATGTCAAGCTAACAAATTTTTCTCCAGCACTAGAAAGCATCAACCATCTGAGACACGAAATCAGCATTTAGGGATGAAAAAAACTGAAGGGCCCTGGCTGGTGTGGCTCAGTGGACTGAGTGCCAGCCTGCAAACAAAGAGGTTGACGGTTCAATTCCCAGTCAGGGCACGTGACTGGGTTGTGGGCCAGGTCCCTGATTGGAGGCATGTGAGAGACGACTGATCAATGTGTCTCTCGCACATCACTGTTCCTCTCCCTTTCTTTCTCCCTCCCTTCCCCTCTCTCTAAAAATGAATAAATAAAATCTTTTTAAAACTGATAGAAGATTCGTTCTATAGGCATAACAGATACTAGAAAAGTGTGATATGTGACTGTAGAGTATTGCTTCCTACAACTAATACTGTGAACATTCCTTTAAAAACACAAACATTATCCAAAAAAGTAACACATGAACCAACTTGCCAGTGGAAGCAATGAGTCTTTCACTGGGGAGACTCCTTGCCTATTGCACAACGTAACTGGGGAGACTCCTTGCCTATTGCACAATGTAGTTTGTTTGTTTGTTTGTTTTTTAAAGATTTTATTTATTCATCTTTAGAGGGGAAGGGAAGGAGAGAGGAAGAGAAACATCAATGTATGGTTGCTTCTCGTGCATCCCCTGCTGGGTACTGGCCCCTGCCAGGAACTGGCCTGCAACCCAGGCATGTGCCCTGACTGGAAATCGAACCTGGATACTCTGGTTCACAGGCCCGCGCTCAATCCACTGAGCTACACCAGCCAGGGCAGTTTGTTTGTTTCTGAAGCCGACAACAGAGCATGAGCTGAGCTTCAGTTAAGTAAAACAGGAGTTCTAGATTCCAAAGGAAAAGACCTGGGATTTAAAACAGCATTCTGAAATGTTCATGCCCAACATTTAAATGAATGATGAATGATGTTTTCAAATGTTGCCTCCATGGTTTATGATAGTCCATAAAATGACCAGTATAATATTTCCCCCCCAAATGTATTCATTCCCTTGCCTCTGCTATGCTTGATAGAAATCTGGATCTAAAATTCTAGGCAAAATCCAAGTGAAAGGAGCCATTTTATCTGTTTCCCATGTTTGGCAGTTATAATGCTAGGGCTCTGTTCAAGAAGGACACTTGCAAGAAACAAAACTACCCCATGTTTGCGATGCCAGAGAGAAAAGTCTGATGGGGAAACTCCCCGAGTTAAACTTAACTGTGAAGTATTTAGATCCTTCCTAGAGAATTTGGATTGTTCTAAAATAGAAGCTGGTAAGAGCAGTGACCACTACTGTCTCACCTTACTTCCTCTCCAGGGCCCTCATGGTGTTTGTCACTTGTGATAGGGTGGTCTGTTTCCATAGCTTTTAAACAATAGGTTAATATGCAAATTGAATCTTCTCAGGGAAGCATCTTGGAAAAAAGATCACTTCCACCAGTAAAGCCTGAAAAATATAATACAGCTTCCAGATTATTAGAAACATCAGATTCCATGTATCAGATAATACACAATATACCAACAGGTAAAAGAGCATTCTCTTTTCACAAATGCAAAATTCCAGAAAAGTAAAAAAAAAAAAAAAAAAAATCAAGACAAAATGGAGGTAAGTTTTAAAAACAAAAAATTTAACCAGCCAACCATGTGGGCCCAGCACACATCTGCAACTATAGCCACACTCCCCACATGCAGGGTCCTTGTTGGCTCTTCTCACTAGCTTTCAGTCCTGGATAAATATCAGAATTACCTGCGGAGCTTGAGGTGTCCTGGAGGTTGGGCCCAAACCATAGAGCTACTGAATCAAAACGCTTAGGCACCTCTTTTTAAAATCCACCATGACCAATGTGCACACCCAGGGTGCAGAACCCACACAGCCTTTGGGAAGAGGCACCTTCGGATTCCTTCATAGGTCCCATCTCTCCCTCTGGGAAGGGGCTCTGGTTTATCTTTTAACTGAAACCCTGTGATTCCCCAAGCATTATCTTTGCATTAGTTCCTCAGGAACTGAGCTTGCGTTAGTTAACTGAAACTCGCAACATTCTCCTTTTGGACACTGAAAATGTTATCAATGTTTTTCTGAGAGGCAAGGCAAGTTTGAGTGTTGCCAAAGCCCAAGTTTTGGAGTTTTAAAGACTCTCTTGTGTTAAGGGTGAGAAAAAAAATGGAATGTCCCTCTGTTAATCCTTTTCAGAGCTCTTCCCACACTGCTGATTTAAGATAAGCTGTCATTTTTAAAGGCTGCAGGCTCTTTTTTCTTTTTTTAAACATTTTGGCCTTTGGCAATAATGACAGAGATGACCTTTCCCTTCCCCAAAGCTTCATCTTCCTTACCCACAGATAACATTGCTGATCCACCAACACAGGGCCCGGGCTTCAAAGTTGTTTACCCACTAGCCCTGGTGGGCCTGCCCTGACCCAGCATCAGCGTCTCACAGAGTCCCCTGTTGTGACCAAGGACATGTCCTTAAAATGTGGCTGGCCTCCCAGGCAGTGGTCATGGAAGAATGGAGAAGTGACCCCAAACGGCCTAATCCACTGACCTTTACTTTGCTCTAACCAACTGCCCAAATAAATAAAAACAGCAGGGTAGCTGGGCTTCCCAGATGAATTCCAATTTATCCCTAAATATCCAAGCTCGGTCCAGTGTTTAAAGTTCCCCAACCATCCAAAATCTGTCAGCTGGCTCTCAACTGAGGCTGATTTTGCCCCCTCCCCAAGGGACATGTGGCAATGTCTAGATATGTTTGGTTGTTAGAACTGGGAGGAAAGTTGCTACCGGCATCTAGTGGGCAGAGGCCAGGGATGCTGCTGGACATGTAGAGTGCACAGCACAGCCCGCACAACAGAGGGCTGTCCAGTCTACAACGTCAACAGTGCTGAGGTTGCAAGATCCCAGGCTGGGTCATCTGCCAGGTCCTCTGCTGGATAAATGTTTGAAGAGACTCCCATCACAATTTAATGTGGCTTAAAACAGGGACCACAAACTCAAATGCCTCCGAGGGCCAAGGAGCTGGAGAAATATCACGCAGAGTGGCTGTGTATGAGCACTAGGGTGGGGTGAGGACTGTGACAAGTCCCCACGTACATGCTCGCTAAGATCACTCAGTTTTCAGAAGAACACTGTGCTGGTCAAAGAAAACATGACAGCTGGCTGCATCCTCCCTGGGTACCACTGGTGGTCAAACTCTGGTTTGAAGAGAATTACCAACTTAAACAGCAATAGATGATCCCTCAAACACACTGTCCAGCCTCCTCACGTGGACCTTTCTGAGCGCCAGCACTGGAGAAGGTGACTAGAAGCAATTCTGTTAAGGAGAACAAACTACAGGAAGGGCTTCGCTTCGGCCACGAACAGGGTCTCAGGTACACTGTGCTGAGAACTGTGGCCAGCTGATCTCCACGCTAGGGAAATTCAGTGGGTGTTACGCCAGCATGACCCAGTACCACATGAGTGAGGTCATTATTTTAAGGTGCTGCCTTTCTCATAAAATTTTAGAATGTTCACAGTTTCACAGAGGAGGAGATAGAGGCCCAGGACGCTGAAGGAATTGCCAAGATTACCCAAAGCTGAATATAAAATCAGCTGGTGGTGTTTCTTTTTTCCTCTGAGCAATTGTACAGCAGCAACCAAAGGCAAAGGGATTTCATTCAAGGTGTCAAACATTCGTGACTAAGCTCTCTACCAACATGAATAAGTTATATGTTTAATTCAAACCCACTCAGCATCATCCTCTTTCCTCATCAGAGAAGTCATTAACACGTTTGCCCCAAGTCACTGGTTTAAGCTCTCCTATCCACATAATGGAGACATTTAAAGCAGGTTAAATATCTCCGTCCCTCCTTTCATACCGGGCGACAGAGAGGAGAGCCCAGTCAGCAGAACACAAGCAGGAAGCGCCATCCGAGTACCCCTGTGTGCACGCATGCTTTCTGCTGGAGGAATTCCTGCCCTGAAGAGACAGTATAAACAAAGGCAATCCAGTGGGAAACAAACGATAAGATAAGTGAAACCCAGTAACTCCCTCTGTCCTCCCTTCCACTAACTTCCCCCAACTTGTTCCATCAGAAAAACAACCTGAGTGCTGGGGAATTAAAATGTAAACCTTCCCCTCTCTGCTGCTATACAGCTCCTCCTCCTAAGTTGGGAGGTTAAAGGGAAAGATGTGTTTCTCTGTAAGGTCAGAGACTGTGGCTCCCCCTGTATGGGACCTGCAAGCCGGGGACAGCAGTCTTCCTCTGTCTTGGCGACGCCAAGAGAGCCAACTGGCCAGGAAGCAGTTCATTGGTCCTCCAGACTCAAGTTATAATGCAAGGGGTGTAGCAGGAAAAGATGGAGTGTGGAAGAAAGGAAGCTTCAGCCATAGCCTGAAAAGAGACTGGGTTGAACTACAAATAACATATATTTTTTAAATTGTAAAGCAATCTCTTAGCAGAAAATGTCGTAGGCAAGGCAGTTTCTTGCTACAGTTCCTGGAACTTCTGTCATTGGAAGTGTCACCTTCTCACAGAATGTCAAGCTCCAAATGTCCAAATGGGTCGCAGAGATTTTCCAGTCCGATGCTGACCACCACCCCTCCCTCTTCTTCTAGAGTACACGTCTGCAAGAGTAAAGCCCAGAAGTGGTACCAAAACACCCCCGATGACTTCCGTCATAACCCCAAGAAAGAGAAAAGGCAAGTTATGGGGCTTCAACAAAGCTTTAGGAGGTGTCCCCTAGTCCTGACCCACTCCTCACAGGTGAGTACTTGTCAGAAGCATATAGTTCCTTGGCAAACTGCTGGCAAAGCCCTGCCTCTCGATCCATGGGGTCTTAAAAGAGTAAGACCCCACATCAGTTCATTTTATAATCTGGCACCCTTGTTTGCTGGTAGTGGTGATGGCTGTGAACTAATAGAGACACACTGTCCTGTCTACTCTCTTTTGTAGCCAAGAGCATGGTGAGTTAAAGAAGAAAAAAAGTTGACTAGGATTACAGATGCAGTTTGTGGCTCCCAAACAAGTCAAACTAACCCATGCCCTTGACCTGAATTTTACGTCAGTAACAAACGGAGCTTAGCCAACAAGCCAGAATAGAAGAATCCATCTCAAAAACAAAAGATGGACATCTGTATTGCCCACACAATCCCCAATGCTCAGATCTGGGCTATCTTGTCTTGGGAGTCTAAATTCAGAAAGTCCATCAGATGGGCAACATTTGCCAATGCCACAGATTTTTTTTAAATGAAAAGGACAAAGACCCATTTAATAGGTGACCCTAATAGTGTACCTAGCAGAAACACAGGCAACCTTCAACTTCAATTCTGGTGCAATATATAGAACAGAATGAGTTCAGGTTGTCACTGAAGGTGCATGACATACTTAGGAAGTGTAACAAGATGAATGAAAAAATAAAAAAGCTTCTGAAATCAATGGCTGGTGAATGAATGTTATATTTGAGTAGCCTGATGACTAACAAGTCTTTTGTTGTTATTTTCCTTCCCTTGCAATGTGCTATTAGGGCATAATTTCCCTGAATGACAGTTTTTTAGTGAACTGTCTTCATTAAATATTGCCAAAGTGATAATAATATCCAGTTTTAAGCCAAAAGGAAAAGATCTATTGTAAGTCAGGAAGTTGCACCAGCTACATTGGAAACTGAACTTGCTTCCCTCGTTTTCCACACTTAATTCACAACAGTGACTATGTTTTAAAAGAATTGCAATTGTGTATTTGGCACCAAATTTGCTCCATTGCAAACATAAATAAAAGTCCTTCTTCTGAGGTGGGAGGAAAAAGGTTAGTTTAATATCTAAAGATACGCAATATTAGATTACACGTTTGACTACTGCTGAAGTTTTCATTATTTTCTCTTCAAAATAGCATTTACAATTTATGTTAAAAGACAGCAGGGAAGAAGGAAGCTAAGAAGTTATGGGAGTCTTAACTCGCCAGGCAGGCTCTGTGGCCCTTTTCTGGATAAGAAGAGCTTTCTTCAGATAAGGGATTCAACCTACTGAAAAGTTATCTCCATTAATAAATAGGGTTTAATGCTGGACAAGCTCCAATTAGATTCAGAATATAAGCATTTCCATTTTCAAATAATATGCTTATCATTCACACAGCCAACTGAAGGGAGTTCAAAGTTTTCTCATTCAAATAAGCAAATGCAACATTTTTAACTTCATGCAATATTTTCTGCTCAAGAAAATCAGACTGAATATAAGATATCATTCAATGTAGAAGCATTTTTACTTTTAGTGAACCCAGCATTTATTAATCTAGCACTGTTTCAGAATTAAGAGATGTAAAGGAAGTTGTGGTTCCCCCAACTTGATGGAGAGAAAAGAATACATAGGAAAACTAGGGGCAAGACCAGAGTGTAGATTGCAAAGAACTACGCTGCCTGGGTCCCTAACCTGGTCTGCTACCTACCAGCTGTGCAACCTGAGCTACTAAAAGCTCCTTAACTTCCTCAAGCCTCAGTTTTCTCACCTGTAAAATGGTGATAATAGCACCTACTTCATACAGTTGCCATGAGAGGGCAATGGTTAAGCTCACGCGAAGCATTAGGAAAAGCTTGGCACAAGGTAAGCACCTTACATACCTTAACTATTAGTATCACATTAGCTGTGTTAAGCTGTGTGGTCAACCTAAAGGCCCTAGGGAGGAAGGAGCAGAGGCGGGTGGTGAAAGCTGAAGGCTAGGCAGGGAAGGCTTCCTAAAAGCTGTGGTACTCCAGCTGAATCTGAAAGCACAAGGAGAATTGACACTCAGAAGAGTGCTCACCCCAGCTGAGGGGAGCCATTACTGCAGAAATTCACACAGAGGTAAAAACCAGGCATGCTTAACCAACAACAAGGAAAATAAGCTCACCACAGCTGCTGAGGGCAACCTCAGTTCAATGGAGGAAGGGGCTCTGTGCCTGTTGCAGTGCTTCTAGGGTTGCCCACTTAACTCAGTTTTGGACACATATACTATGAATGTAAACTCACTGTGAAATGCTCAGTTCTCTGTTCCCCTGGATGCCAGAAGATAAAAAGATAAACAAAAAAAAGTGGGTTTTCTTTCTTTCTTTTTTTTTTGCTACAGAAATAGTCTGCTACAGTGGAGTGGAATGTAGGTCACCAAAGTCAACTTGCATCTCATCTTCATCTGTCCCTCTTTCAGTGCGGGTACTAAGTGGTGCCTTGGAGGAGGCTGGGTGAAGGGGGGAGACGACGATCCATCCTTCAATTCTAATCTCTATCAGCAGCTCTCAGCCATCCTAAGCACAATCTACATAAAAAGACAGTGCACCTGCTAAGTGAATGTAACTTTGAGAGAAGGATCCTCGGCCCCGGCCTGGCCTGCCTTACCCTGCCCTGCCAACAGACAGAAACTGCCCTCCTTACCCATTTCTTAAATGTTACCTATACTATCTCAATTGCCTCCAAACTGAGTCCTTGGGAAAACCACTAAGAACTGCTGTGTTTAAAATATATATTCATTTAGAAGTTTTCCTCCATTACCAAGTTAGAAATTGTAATATTAAAATAAGTGACAGTAGTTCACACTGTCTATTCAGAGAAAAATCAAAAATAAAATAGAAATTTGTTTTTCATTTTGACTGGTGCCCCCTCTAGGAATTGATCAAGGTGGCTAACATAACTTGGCAAAATCACTTTGTTTCCTGCAATGTAAGGGACAGACTTTAACACTTGGAAATACCAGGGGCACGACATGAAGCCAGGGGGTGTCCCACAGAAGTTACAAGCTCTGTGATTAGTTCCCGAGTCAAACACCTGACGTTCTCAGTGGCACCAAGCTCTGTGGGAAAAGCTTACTTCCCCTGGTCCAACAGCTATAATGTTTTAAGGTATTTCACAGAAGAACTCAAATTCTCAAGCCAAAGCCACTCTTTATACCATCCCCCAAACATTTACAAAATGAAACACTCTCCATCTTAACTATATTTTATTGGTAAACACCTGATTTGTTCTGATGACCATACTACCAACAACAAAAGCAGCCTTCTAAAAAAAGTAGCTCACATAAAACCACACACAGACACAACACACACGTTCATAACAGCCAGAGCGTGTCCGCAAAGCAAGCAAGCCAGGATTCAAATTCCTTGGCACCTACTCACTGAGCTCCTGTAAGCACCACCCAAGGACATAACCCACCACACCCTCTTCACCATCACACCTCCTCACTAATTCATACTTCTGAAAACCCACAGAACCCGACTCACCACATGGTAGCAGAATGTTGCACATACTGGACAAATGTCTCCCACCCTGTTCCTCCCTCAGGTCAGCCAGCCTGGAACAAACTGATCCTGTTGAGAACAACTCCATCCCAGAGAGAGCACGACTGTCTAGCTTTTCTACCCAAAGCGTGCCCCAGGAGCCACTGGTGGACTGGCAAAAGCTTCTAAGTATCTTTGTCTTAGTCTCTGTGTTCTCCTGTCATTCACCTCCTGGGAATGTTATCTGGGCCAAGGATAGTTAGTACAATGGAGAGAAATCTAGAAATGTCTGGTCTAGGGTAATAAAAATTGTATTAAAATTACAGGGGTCCTGGCCAGGTAGCTCAGTTAATTAGAGCATAGCCCCAATGCACCGACATGCGGGTTTGATCCCCAATCAGGACACTTACAAGTATCAACCAGTGAATGCATAAGTAAGGAGAGCAACAAATCGATGCCTCTGTCCTCTCATTTTCTCTTTCCCTCTCTCCCTCCCTCCCCTCTCTTCCTCTTTCTCTCCAAAATTAATAAATAAAAACTTAAAAAAAAGAATTATAGGGGGAAAACTCCGTATGGGTGAATGTATTCCAAAAGCAAATAATTACAAAATATGTCTATTTCAAACACATAGAAGCACCTTTTATACTTCAAGTCACAGGCAACACAGGAGTTTTACTTTATGCTGAGATGAAACTGCTTGACAGAAAGCTAAGAGAAATGTTACAATTGATGACAGCACTATCCGTGGAACGAATACAGATTTTGGATCTCCCATCATGGCTCTACTACTTAATATTGATTCTGAAAATATTTAGTAAGTACTACATGGACAAGCACTGATTTAAATGCTGGAGAGGCAGGGATAGACAAGACAAAGACCCTGCTCTCAGAGACCTTGGAGGATTGGTGAACACTCCATACGTTGGAATTGGTGTCAGAATTATAGGGAGACAGGAAGTAAACAGATAAAGGAGATTTTTGTTTCAGTCGATGATAATCTAGGACAAAAGTAGAGAAGGTAAGTGACAACTTCTGATCTGTTTTCTCATGGGGAAATATCTACCTACTTAAAAGGAAATGATGAATGTCAACCACCTGGCACATAGCATCCCTAAGCACTGACCTACTCACAAAGGCACGTGCATAGATGCTCACAGATACACCCTCCCCCCCTTCCAGCGCTAACAGCAATATCTGGGATAACATACCTTGGTATGAAATGAGAGCAGAAGAGAAACAAAATACTTGTGTAATCAACTACACTTAATGCAACTAAGTTGCAAATAACTGCATTCGAAAAAGGCAACATCTAAACAATTAATTCCAACATAAAGGAACAAATAGAAGTCCATATACTGAAATAATAGTAGTAGTAGTAGTAGTAGAAATAATATAAACAGTAACATGTCTTGCCTTGCCCACTTTGAAGGCTTGCCT
Source organism: Sturnira hondurensis (assembly GCF_014824575.4). Classification (NCBI taxonomy): domain Eukaryota; kingdom Metazoa; phylum Chordata; class Mammalia; order Chiroptera; family Phyllostomidae; genus Sturnira; species Sturnira hondurensis. Next base: position 28,728,051 of record NW_028080827.1, on the reverse strand, counting down.
TGAATAGCAAGGTTATTTTGCCACACAAGTGAGGTTCAGAGATATTAACACAATGCCACAGTGTTAGAAGCTGCGTTTAAACTCTCATTTCAGATTTTTTCGAGAAAAACAAAAGACAACAACCAAGTCCTTCTTAGAGTCACAAAATTTTCTAGGTACAATCAATTTTAGGAAACCCTCTGTACCCTTCTCCCCACACCAGCCATGACTGGGGACCCCAGATGTCACGGATTAACCCCCACAATGGGGTAGCCAGTAGTGCCAGAGGCAGCCTAGGGCCCAGAGCAGGCTTCCTAGATCCCAGGCCGGTTTGCTTCACTCTCAAGAACCTGCATCCTCTAGGCAGGCTTTTAGATTTTATCAGAACCACAAGGGATGGCAGTGACTTCCAGAATTCAATTTCCGTTATTACTTGTCCATAAAAACTTCCAGTGAGTTGCACCTAAGTCAAATTGAGGGCCTTTACTGGTGGCCAGGGAGCTCCCCTCAAGCAGAACAGAGCTCCATCGCGGGAAAGGTAACGCCAACACTATAATACACGGTACTAGAAAAATGAAGTAACTAGCCTGAAAGGGGAAAATATATCCTTCAATTTTAATTTTCAGAGTATGCCTCGGGAAAAAGGCTCCAAACAATTATTTATGGGGAGGGAAGTGAAGAGACAGGCATGGGCACTCTGAGAGGGAAAGAGGCTAAGAACTGTGTCCAATCCATTTACACGAAAATGGAGAGAACCCCAGGGCTGTGAAACCGGTGAGGAGGAAAGAGCAGCTGGGCCCAGGGCGAGCATTTGACCACTGTCACTGGCCACTCCCTCCCAGCTGCCCGCAGAGCCACATCGAATTGAAACAGCAGTGAGAGCAGTTAAGATTCCGACGGCAGGAGTCGCCATGGCAACGGGATTCATCTTGCAGACAAACTCCGCTTCGATTCACTAGGTCCTTCTCAAGCCTCAAGAAACTACCAGCTTAATGACAGCAAAACGGTCACGGGTGGCATTTGCTCTTGATGCTAATCTGCGGGTGGACATGGGCAGCGGGGCAAAAGGGGGCGTGATTGGGAGAAATGGAACGTGGGTATCTATTCCTGGACACAGAACACCAGGCTGTGAGCAAGTTGAATACAGCCCTTAGCAGGGTTTGAACAACCAGTGTGTAAGCTAAAGAACAAGGGTGCTAGAACGGGAAAGGAAATCCTCCCGTTTTCAGAGGACTTTATAGAATTCTTGGGCCTCGCGCTTGTCTCCCATCGAAGGGCCAGTGCATCACAAGCAGCTGAGTTTTCGGCACCAGCTGGGAAAAGCCGGTCACCGAGCCCTCCTGCCCCACAACGAACCTTACCAATAGATTATTCAACACCTCCACTGCTTTACCACCTCCCACCCCAGAGCTGAGGGCAGACGCTTCACTCCAGCTCAGGTGCTCTTTGTCGAGGGAGCAATCAGTACAGGGTGGACCAAGAAGCGCCTTCCTCGGAGAGACGAGGGGCAGGAACGCTCCGCGGCGCCCGGAACCCGGTCCGCAAGCGGCGCAGCGTCCCTCTCCGCAGTCGCCAACACCCCTTGCTCCTTCCGCAGCGCGGGTTTCCCCTCCTCTCTCTCTTTTGAAACCTTTAGCTTACAACTTTGCCTGAATTATAGTTGGCCCATCCCTTTCGAGTAAGTGAAGGTGCCAGGCGTGGTGGGGACTCTGCTCAGAGTTCCTCCTTCCCTGTCGCCACCTCTGAATCCACTGAGCCTCAGGATTCTCTCCCTGGGAGCCTTCTCAGCCAGCAGTTCCCAACAGAGCAGTGCCCGCAGCGCGCAGCGGAGGCCACCGACCCCCAGCGCCCTAGTCCCCGAGTGACTGCAGCAAGGCGGCTGTACCTGGTACCCTGCCGGCTCGCTCGGCATCCAAGCTCCTCTGAAAGAAAGGAGGGAGGGACCCTCACCCTCAGGGGCGCCTTCCTCTCTACTCGCCTCGCTTTGCGCCGTGCTTGCAGCCATTTTCCCAAATCCAGCTTGGCAGCCGGGAGCTCTCTAGGTCCTGTTCCCACCCAGACCCAACCTGAAGGACGGGTTTAATATTTACCCACTCGTCTGAGAGCTCCAGGGAGGCAGCTGGAAGGCGCGTCGCGAAACAAGCGCCGGCCGGAAAAAGCGCACCCACCCCCACGCCACCGCGCGGTGCCACTTAATGAATGAGTGCGGCGACCGAAACGGCACATCCCCCTTACCTGAGCAGCCCCTGCATGCTGGAAAGGCGGCTCTGCGCTCCGGGTACAATGGGATCCGGTTAAACAGTTTCCTTCACAGCCGCTCGTAGGTTACCCACTCGCAGGTGACATCACCCTCTCCTCTGCTGATAGGATAGGATGTGGCGCCCACTGCGCATGGGTTTCCCTTATTAGGCCCGCGGACTCCTGAGAGTTGTAGTCCCAATTTCACAAGCAGAGCCTGGGTGGCTCGCTACACTTAGGTTAGCGGAACTACACTTCCCGACGCATTTCCCGGCCTCTTTGTCTCCGCCCCCTAGTCCCGCCCCCTCCAGGACCCGCCCCCTTCCCCGCCCTCGAGCCTTGCAGTGTTTAGCGGTGGTCGTTTAGAAGCATAACTGCGGACAGCGCGGGCGAGAGTTGGGGGGTGCACTCTGCGGTAGTGCTCTTTGACTTGACCTCCACTCGGCGGGTGGGGGTTCTGAGGGCCCGAAAGGGTCCGGGACTAGAGCGCACCGGCTAGGCGGCTCTGACCAACCCTGCGCTGTTGGCCCCAGCTGGAAACAGAAGATAAAGCCTTTCACTGCCTTTCCTCTGTGTAGCAACTAATTAATGGGACGCACGGGTTTCTGGGTTAAATGCAGTCCAGGAATTGCCCCACGTCCCCGAGGATGAGGCAAAGCCCACCTTGAAGGAGAGAAATAAATCCCCGTGTGCCCCACTCGGTATAATTTACCTTTCTGTCTCTCCTCTCATTTAACGAAGTTCGCGGGGAACAGCTTAGTTGGCTGGGCTGACAGAATAACGGAGGCTGTCACTAATAAAAATGCAGTGTAATAGACAAGACAGTCGCCGCAAACCCTCCCTCAGGGAGCCTGCTGCTGCTCTTGCTGCTGCTGCTGCTGCGGCCGCAGAGATAATACTACCGCGCAGCCATGCTTTTGTTCTTCGCTGCAGCGGACTTCCCGCTCTGATGGCTTTCAACTCCCAGGAAGACATCTTTTTCTAAAGTTTTAATAAATGAGATGTATACGTACAAATGCACTTTTAAATCCATGACACTGTACCCATGCTTTTAGCTTCAAATTTTTTTAAATGGCCTAAATCGAACAAAGTGCTGTTCTCAAACTGCCATGATCTTAGTATACCTACATGTTTATTTAAAGGTGAGCAAAAGGTGTGTATCTGAGTTCTGAACCTTCAAGATTTTATTTTTCATGTGAGATATTTTGGTGGCATTTTTCATTGTCCAATGAATACCAACTATGAAAAAATTAACATTGAGAGCCAATCTCCATTTTCATTTTTAAGTGAAAAAAAAAGCATCTAGTTATTCCAGTAGTAAAAGTAGAGTTCATTATAACCGTATTTGATGTCAAAGTCACATTTATTGATCAGCTCACACCACACTTCTGCTAGCAAAATCTCTCAAATACTGTATGTCTTGTAAAAAGAAAGTTCACAATTAAGATTTTAAACAATTCTCCACCTAATTGTTGATGGTAGTCTTACAATTTATTTTCTCATTTTATTGTGCAACAATAACTTAGTCTCAAGAGAAAAATATTCATGAAACTAGTTGAGGATCTCAGGGAAAAGGAAAATGCTTTGTTCTACTGAGAGGTGTTTTAGTGCTGAATTCCAGTTTCCTTTAAACCAGCCTATTGCTTATGTACCAGACACATTTTTCTCCACTGAAGAAAGATAACTTTGAATGTTGCTCTCCTGTTCTGAACTATTCCATCCATTCCAAATATTGTCTCAAATGGAACCCAGACAATACAAATGTTCCTTTGGCCATCAGATCAAGAGTACAATCAGTGATACTCCAGCTAATGGGTAGGCTTAGTAGGCTTAATGCATTGCAGTTCATTGTGGGAAAATAGTCAAGAAACTTGACCTGGGATGATTCTAAAAGCTCTCCCAGTTTTATGATGGTGTAAAGCTTTTAGATGGAAATATAATCAGTGAGCCTGATATTAATTTAGTCAAATTGGATGTGGAGAGTCTCCATAAGGCAGGGCTTATCCTTATAGAGAAAAGTATATTATTCAGGCACACTGAGGAGTAATTTTATAAGACAAATCCTTACAGCAAGCTTTCTTGAGTTTTCAGCAGTGAAGGAGAGAATGGAGTCTTCTGGGGAAAAATTTATTCTGTATAGCAATTAATATTATAAGGGTGTTACACAGCTTATCTCTGTATATAAGGGACATCATGCACAATAGAGTACAAGCACATGGATGTGGGGATGTGCATGTGTGCTTCCTATGCTGTACTTCCTATGAAACAGATATAAATATAGATAAATATTGAAAGCAAAGCATTATGTTTGGAAGCATTTTGCTATAAGTGCAATGGATTTGAACTGATTCCTGCACACTGTTTCGCTGGTAGGTAACCAGGGGAAACAAAGATTGCTCTTCAGCACGAGAAGCACAGTCTGTGGACCTGGGACCAGAAGCTTAACTCCTATGGAGACAGAAGGGATATCTCTCTATCTCTCTCTCTCTCTCTCTCTCTCTCTGATTGTGTATTTGTGTTTAATTCTTTCTAGATAACTAGTCTTATAGCCAACAAAAATACCCATTCTATTAATTTATATTATCAGTCAATGAGTTTCTTTACATTTTTTTCTTATTTTTCTAAAAAATGGCTACTGATGTTCTAGAATGATCTTATGAGAAAGGCTTTGTCTTGTTCCATAATCATTGTCTATTGACTAGGAAGTTGTGGGACCACTGAAAACAGATTTAATTGACCTTCTATAGGTAAAGGAAGGGGAAAATGTCATAGGGTATTTTGCTGATTTTTCAGAGTAATCTCTTATGTTGGGTTTTATGATAGGGGAGAAAATGGGATGTCAACAGAGAAAGGACTTCAAGTTTGTAGCCTTGTATATGTCTTCACATGATAGCTTGCTGTTTTGCAACAATCGATGTTGTGCGCTGAGCCCAGGTTGGGGATCATGCTATCTTACCACTTTTGAACAGTGTGACTTTATTTTGTGTGGCTTATTCTCTCTGAGCCTTGGTTGCCTTATTTTAAAAATGGGGCTAATAATGAATCCTACTTCACAAGGTTTTTGAGGGTTAAATTAAATGACATATGTAAAAACACTTTTCAAATTGAAAAGAGCTAGACAAATACTAGTTCTTTTTATCACTTGCAGTGTTTTCCTGCAGATTATCTTAGAAATGTCAATCCTAATTATGAAACGAGTTGATAAAATCCTATCTGAATTTTTTAAAAACCTTATTCTTAACAAGAAACTGAGAAATTATACATCATGTACATATTATCTCATTAATTTTAAGGAGGCAAAATGTACTTTGAAGAAAAATATTAGAAATCCAAATTGAACAGTGCTTGTTCTTGGCTAGGGTTCAGAACCATACTCTGCCCTTCCACAGTGCCCCAAGCTGCCCTCAGTATCACAAGCCATCTTCCCCTAGTTCCTCAGCTTGGAGAGGGCTGCTGGGAGATAGGAAGCAGAAGGAAGGGAGAAGCCAGGGTGTTCCTCCACCTCCAACTCTGCAGAGTTGCGCTGGGTGATGTTCCTGGCAGCATCAGCAGCATTTCCTCAGTTGGCCTGGTCTGTCGTGGTTCCAGCTTCTTCCAGATCACCCGGGCTTCTGTTAACGCCACCTTCTCCCTCTGCCCCTCTAGCCAAAGGGTGGCGGTAGCTTCTTGCTGTTGCTAATCCCTCACTGCCTGTTTGTTTTAGACCTTCTATCACCCAGGAGACCAATTCCCTATACTATATATCTGTTTTAAATGCTGACAATGGATTTTGTTTTCATGGCGGAACACTTAAGATCTACTCATGTCTTACCAAGTTCTTTTGGGGGCAGACTACAGAACTTTCCATGGCCATTTTATGCAAAATAAAAAATGTAATAGGATTTATTCAAAGGATTGAACAGCTGAGGGTCTACCTAAGAACCAGGCCAGCTCTGCAAATCCAAACAGTGGTGGTTTGGAGACCTTCTTTCCAGAGCATTGCTCTAGTAGCCCTCGGTCTCTTTGTCAAGTGTGGGCCTGAGACCAGTAACATCAACGTCAACTGAGAACTTGTTAGAAGTGCAAATGCTTGAGCCCCACCCACAGACCTACTGGAAAAGGAACTTCAGGGCTGGGTCCTCCAGCCTGTGTTTTAACAAGTCCTCCAGCTGATTCTGACACACGAGTGTTTCTGAACCACTCATCTGTAGCAAAGAGTACAACATTGTGTGGCTCAGTTGTGATCATGCAGGACCTAGCCCTGTGTGGGTGTCTTCCCAGAGGGGAAACATGACTGTGAACTTGGCAGCCACCCCCAAGAGGTGTCAGGGAAAGCTGGTAAATCTGTCAGGGTCTTAACAGTGAAATTTGATTCTTCTTGAGGAAGACAACTTGGTAACAATTCTGAGCTAATGAATTTAGTCATGTAAGTTCTAAAGCAGTAGAACCACTGATTAGGAAATAAAAACAGAGCTGGACATTGAAGACAGCAACCTAAAGCTCTAGAATAATAGATGCGGAAAATGCAGAGTGCTTCCTGAATTACGCGGAAGCCTTGAGGTGGGCATTTCCGGTTTTGAAGACCGGAGTCTTGCAGTCCTGTTGCTCTTGGTCAGGACTTACTTCTTGGAGGAAGACGCCCCTGGCCTTCCACTGGTACAAGTCCCTGGCCACACGTTTCAGACAAACCATCCCACGTTAGCTTTGAAATATGCCCTAGTGAGTGTGTCACACGACTTTAATTTCCCCTTTCTCTCTAAATGTCAAATTTCTGTATGGCCTCTTTTACCCTAAAATGGGCAATCCACATGTGGCAAAACCTTGTCTACACGTAAAAAAGTGGGCTGGGTATTCTGTGGAGAGAAGGAATCCTGTTGACTTTTTTTGGAACTTTCCTCATTGGGAATTGTCCTGGCAGATATATTCTCCCTTGTAGCTGAAATATTACAGTGTGCAGGATTTATGTAAGAGCCTTGTTTCACAGCAGGTTGTGTTAGCACTTAAACACCGGATTTGGAGATTAGGGACGACTTTAGTCCTGCATTTACATGAGAACTTTGCGATGCGGAATTTCTCACGGAAAAGCCACACTGCAGTACACTATGTCATGGCGTATTATCTCTGTGAGAGTATTTTCTCCTCACCAAGCTGTGATTGTAACCTTTTCTCTAGGGTTGTCTCTGCCCTCTCCCTGTGTCTCAAGCTCCTAAAATAATATTTGGGGTTGTCAGAAGACAAGCCACCCAGTTAAAATGGAAAAGGGGATTTTGGAATGCTTTGTTTTGGCTTTGCTTTCCTACAAGTGACAGGTTTTCTTCTCTGGCATTTATGTCATCGTTTTAGGAAATTGCACTCATTGAAATCTAAACAGAGCTAAAACAAGTAACATATAAGCCCATTACTTTTCACTCATGTTTGACTGCGATTCTGAGTAACAGGGTCATCTTCTCTTGACTTTGCATATATGTTAACTATGCTGGAAGCCACAGCACCTCTGGCGACAAGCCCACTAGAATTTCCAAGTTGAGGAGCTTTGAATGAGGTCAATGCTAGGACGGGAACCTCCAAAAAAACCAGAAAACCCCAGATGTCTCTAAGGTAATATTAAATAAGTTTGGCAGATCCCAACAGCCATCATTTCAGGAAGCCTTTTCACTCTGTACGTCCCTACTGGAAACCAGCAGGTGACAGTCCCCTGCAGATGGACATCGTGGGTATGTTGGGGAACCACAACACAGCCTCATAGAAACCACTGCTAGATTTGGGAAATTTTGTGAGCCAGTTATTAAAAACAGTTAATAGTATAAATTAAATTATATAAGCTTAGAGTTATGTAAGTTATATTAAAAATGAAAGTGATTATTCAAAACTCATTCCTTGTTCATTGCTACTACATTTTACTATTATCTATGGTCTTGAGATTCCACCCGAATCTGAATTTTTGAAATTCTAGTGTCACAGTGTACCGCTCCACATCTCTTCCCAACTCCACAGTCAGTGACATCACATCGCTAGTCAAGAGCAGTGATGGTGGGAGAGGTTACATCATGGACATCTGCCAATGCTACAGCTCAGGGCTTCCCCCACGGCCCTTCCATTCCCTGCGTCTGTAATAGAAGAGAACCACCCTCCGCTAACTGCTCCGCAATGCTCTGCATTTTTCCCTTGTGACTTCATTCTGCTGTTAGGTTCTAGAAATGGAGCGCATGTGTAATTTAATTCAATTTAGGTAGAAATGTGGCATCAGATCCTAAGCAAAGAAGAACCCCATTCCTCATTCAGTTCAGGGAGCTGAGCACTTTCCCTCAAACAGGAAAGAAGAACTTGGTGATAGGGTTAGCAGGGGGCCAGGGGGTTTGAGCCAGGAAGGGAAGGCAGTCAGCGTGGGGCTGCTGTGGGTGCCAGATGGGATGGGCTGCGGAGGGAGCTGGGGTAACTGCACTGGCACTGAGGCTGAAGAGCAGCTTAGAACAGGGCCCCACATGCTGTCTTTAAAAACAGTTTCACGAGTCTGCAACTTGATGATAAAAATAATCTTAAAAAGACAATGTGGAGAGTTTTTTACAAAATGAAATTTTTTTCATAAAAAGGATGATTCATTATTCTGGGATCCTAGGTTAATCCTCTCAAGAATAATAACAACAACTTTATTGGAAACATAATAAACTGTTATGTTATCTAAACTACTTTTATGGGTACTTTACATCTTAAGAATTATTTTGTTCCAAAAGTCTATTTTATGCCCATTGCACCTGCTTGCATAGAAAATACTTGCTTTTTTAAAAAAAATAATAATGTGATAAATAGTGACCAGGCCCTCAGACCTGACCAAAAATGCAAGTCCATCCCAGAGAAGGTAGTTAGAGTATCAATCATGCTAGCCTGAGTCCTCAGTGGTGGGGACCAGGGGCAGTTGTGGCAAGAATAAAAAAGAGCAGAAGAGAGGAAAGAGTATGACTTTTCCTTCTCCTGAACCAATGGATGGTGCCCTAGAAAGATCTAAACTGGTGAAGTGTGTCCGCACCTATTGCCTCACCTCACCGTGTGCCTCACTCTCTCAGTGTCTGGTGTCCCTGACATGGGCCTCCACTCCCTCAGTGCGCTCTGTGTTCTCCACCACGGCACCTTCGCACATCTGTCTGAGTTACTAAAGTGCTCCAAGTTTCAGAAATTATTTGCTCTCTCATCCTCTCAGTCATAGTTCCTCCATCCATTTCTCTAGCGCAGCTGCTTTCAGGAGTCATTAAACAAATTTACACAAATGTGTGAATAACTGCTAGTCCCTAATTTTCTAGAATCATTTGAATTTTGGGAAAGGAGTCTTGCAAATGAGTTATCTTTAACTGATGGTATATTGGGACATTTAGAACACAAATAATACAAAAAACCAAAAGAAAATAAAAGTTGGGGGAGGAGTATTGGATGAGGAAGGAGTGGGGCAGGTACCTCAGAAGGACACTGCAAGGGAGATGCTTAATCCTTTAAAATGTGTCTGTGATTTTTACAAACTCCTCCCTCTGGCCCACAGATTTTCTGATCTGGCCAAAGTTGGATTTAAGTTAATCCCTGTTTTGGTCATTGCCCACTGGCACAAGCAGCTCCAGAATAACAAATGTTTGAAAATTAAACATTGCAATCCTCTAGATTTTTTTCAGATTCATACTTGAAAAGCTCCATGTTTCCCATGAGGGGTTGTTATGGGAACGGTGGAGTTCTCAGCCTTAGAAGGGGGTTGGTGTGAGCTGAAGTGTGTGAGAGAGTGTGTGTGTGCGTGCATGCCCACACGTGCACACATGGTGGAGTAGGTTGCAGATGTATGTATGCACGCATAACTGCTTATCATTTTGTGAGAAGAGCTCAATGTGTAAGTAAACACAAAAGGTGTGCAATCAATTCCAGCTTTGCCCAGTTTAGGAGACCTGTCTTAGCGCTAAAATCTAAATTCACATCTAAAATTCCTTCTGTCCACCTATTCCCCTCTCAGGCCAAGGTCTTCCTGCTATGATTACAAAACACGTGTTCTCTTTACAAGTCTAATCTCTTTGCTTCTTTTCCCCCTCATTACTCCCTATGCTCTGCACAAAACAGGTGTCTTCTGCCACTTGAATTGCCTTTGATCTATTGTTCAGAGTTAACCAGGACCCTCTAACATCATCTCTTAATCAGCCTTTACTCATTAGCAATAAATGCTCAGCAATTAGCTCTAGTTGTGCATCTACACATCTGAACACTATTGAATAACCCCAGACGTTAATCAGATGCCATGAGGTGCTTGCATGGGTGGTGGCCATTGCTGGCTGCATCTTTATCCTGCATTCACAGTGGATGAGGAGCCAGGCAAAACTCAGCACACAATGGGGCCCCTGATTTGGAGGAACTTCTCATTTCAGCACAAGGAACTTCACCAGAGAAAGGGGGAAAAATCTCAGTGACTTCAGTGAAGGTCAGAGAAAGGCATTTTTTAAGTGGAAATTGTGCTTCTGTTTAGGCTAGATTGAAAGGCAGTAGACTTAACTAACCACTTGTCACTTATATTTCTTGCTAGGCAGCATCTGTTTACCTTTTCATTCTAGAGAGCTGCTGTCTGATAGAAACAAATTATGAGCCATAGTGTACTTTAAGATATTCTAGAAAAAAAAGTACAAAGAAGGAGGTAAAATCAATTTTAAGCAAATATATCCAAAATAGCTTTTTAACATGTAATCAAAAATTATTGAGATAGTTTACGTTTTTGTTTTCACACCGTCTTCAAAATCGATGTGTATTTTGCACTCAGAGCACAACTGGATTCAAACCAGTTGTGAATTCACATCTCGAGTGCTCAGTAGCCACACATGGCCAGTGGCTACACAGGGGACAGTGCCGGTCTAGAGTCCCTCACTTCCGAGGGTACTCCGTGTGTGCTGAAGCTCACACGTACTAAGGAGGGACACTTGGCTCTCTCGTTCTATCTCCACCTCGGCTAGTCAGCACTTGGTTGAAGGCAAGAAAGGGACAGGGAAGTCACTTTTAAAGTTTCCCAAGGAACAGTTGAGCAATGCTTGTTATCATCCTGAGGTGCTGAGAAGTGGAAGAAAGTCCTTTGCCAATCAAAAGCAGACTTCCTTTGGGCCGTATCAGGAGAACTCCCTGCATCCTAGGAGTTTACCTTGCAAGCTCCTCACCTATTTGATAGGCCGGGCACTGCGTCTGGACTGACAGGAATCCCCTGACTTACTATCTTCCCTGAGAGGACTGCAGATAATTCACCCTGGGAGCCTTTCCTTGCGTCTCTGGTGCTGGTTGAAATGCCAAGGCTCCGTCTAGGAGGGAGTGTAACTGGTAAGGACCGCTCCCACTTCTCCGGTGTTTGCGCTTTTCAAAGAGAGCTCAAGGGCCTGTTGTGTCTTCTTCCCGGCACGCTGTGGGGACTGGCACTGCGATGGAGGATGCACGGTTCTGGGATACCACTGATTTGGAGGTTAGTCTCTGGCCAAGGCTTTAGAATTTAGCATATGTAAGAACCTTAGAGGGTCTTCCCGAGCATCAGACCTTGTGCGGACCTTTATTTTTGAACAAGCCCAGGTAATTCTGAGTCAGGTGCCTTGGTTCTCTATAGCGTGAACTGTAGTGTGTGTAAAACTCCTGGTGGGTGCTAGAACCCAGATTCCTGTACCTGGAGCCCATTGCTGTGCCCTTACTCTCCCACATTAAGAGGGAACACAGTAAATCATTTGCGTTTTCATATGAAATTGTATTTTAAATCATATTTGCCCATCGTAAAGTTTCCCTCAGCAGCATGAAATCCTGAGTGCCTTTTTGGGATAAGGATCTGCTGGGCAATTTCTTAGAAAAAGGTAGTAAAAGAGATGTATATGAGCTAAATAAAAATCACAGGGTGATACTAGATTTGCCATTAACTTACTTTCTTCCTTACCATTGCCCGACTTTTTTTTGAAATCAATTTTATTATTTAATCGGTAAGGCTCACTTTAGGTAAGTGGAAAAAAATGTGGGTAAAAGAGAATAAAGTTTCTGGCAGACCTATGATTTGGAAATAATTAGCTTCCTTTTCACAAAATGGATTTCTAACATACATTCTGTTTGCACCAGCCTTTCTTTTTTTACTTTGATCTTATATTTGTAAGTTTAAAAATGTCTTTATCCATATTATTACTGTATTTAATGATAGTTTCTTTCACGATATACCATACTTTCATCAAACCTCTATGTTAGAACTTTTACTGTTTTTAAATAGACTATGTTTTCAGAGCAGTTTTAGATTCACAGAAAAATCGAAAGGAAGGTGCAGAGAGTTCCCGCAGACCCCGACCCCCAGGGGTGCACCGCCGCCCTCGCCGTCAGCACCCACACCAGGGCGGTGCATTGGTTACAGCACTGACACATCATCGTCACCCTCCACAGTCCACAGCTCACGTGAGGGGGCACGTTTGGCTCTGTGCGTTCTATAGATTTGAATAAATGTGTAATGACACAAATCCACTATTACAGGGCCACAACAGGGCAGTTCCACTGCCCTCAAAACCCTCTGTGCCCCTCCTGCTCACCCGTCCCTCCCTCAGCCCCTGGCAACCGCTGATCTTTTCACTGTCTCCATAGTTCTGATTTTTCCAGGATGCCATATGATTGGAATATATACTATGTAGACTTTCAGAGTTTTCTTTTCTTTCTTCCTCCTCCCCTCCCCTCAGTCTGTCCTTCTCCTCCAGCTTTTTAACAGAGCTATAATAAAAATTCTTTATATAGGTCTCTTTGGGGAAAGATCTTGAATGTTTGATAAATAGAAACATTAAAAGCAGAAACTAACACCTATTTCCCACTACTCAGAATTAACTACTATGTTTCAACACATTATTTCCCAGCCTTTCCATGTACATAAATATTTTTAAAGTGTACAAATATTCTTTTTTAAGAAAGATGAGTATTTTAAGTGAAAAATTCCCTTTGGTGACCAATTCTCAGTCTGTTCCCCTTCCTCCTCTTCAGTGGAGCTAACTGTGATAAGTTGGGTGCGTATTGTAATCCATGTTCATACATACACATGTAATATATGTTTCAAAAACATTTAGTAATGTCGTGTGGGTTTTTACATAAATAATTGTATTCTGGGTATATCATTCTGTAATTTGCTCTTCTCACTCACCAATATGTTTTTGACATCTTCTCCCAGGTAGGTGCACATTAATCTAATTTATTCCTCCATATTATGACTTTACTATCTCTTAGCTATCTATTCCCTACATAAGGACATTCCCCCTCGATGTTTTTCTTGTGTTTTATGAATGCTGTATGAACATACATGTTCTTATGAGTCTCTCTTTGTGGATGTGCATCTTTTTATCTAGGTCAGATATGACACAAGTACAGTTATTGGGTCACGGAGAAAACACGCTACATTTTTAAGTGATGTCATGTGTGTCTTCCAAGCAGAGTACACCAAGTTAGCTTCCTAACAACAGTGCACATCTGTAGTTTCAGAACCTTGACAACGCTTGACATCAGAAAATTTTTAATGTTGACAGCCTCATGGGTGAGTGATAATATGTTTTAATTTGAGTTTCTCAGATTAGTAGTGAGGTTAAGCACCTTTTCAATGTTCAGAGCTAAACATAAACTTATGTACAATTATCTAATTATATTCTCAGAAACAAAAATCCTATCTGGTCAAAGGCTGTATTTTAGGGCTTTCAGAGCACATTTTGAAATTTTCATCCAAAAAGTTTGAAACTATTTATATTCTTTCAAAGCCATGATAACATATTTATTTCCCACAATCTCAAAAACTCTGGATTATTCATTTTAATCTTTGCCAATTAGAAAAGCAAAACAGTATACCTTGTTTTCATCTTTAATTTCTTTGACTACTGGCAAGGTTAAATATATATAAGGTCTGCTCAGAAAGTATCCAGCCATGTACTATGAAAAATAGAGACATTTATTGAAGAAGTCTCAAGATACAAGAAAGAATGTTCAAAGGACAGTGATGCCTCAGTCCCCTTCAAAGTAGGCACCTTGAGACTGCACGCAGTTCTCCCAGTCACGGTCAACTGTCCTGTCCTATTTTCCTGCATCTCATTGATGGTCTGAAATCTCTTCCCTTTCAACGGTGATTTTAGTTTGGGGGAAAAGCCAGAAGTCCCAGGGTGCCAAATCTGGGCTGTAGGGGGGCTCAGTCACCGGGTGATTTGATGTTTCACCAAACATCACCCACGTATGTTGTTGCATGAGTGGGTGTGTTGTCATGATGAAGCTGCCAATCACCAGTTGCCCATAGCTGCGGCCTTCTGAATCAACCAAATAGTTTCCATGGAGGAATGTTCAAGCTTAACACAAAATTGATGCAGATTCATTGCTCTACTTGCTCAGTCATTTTGAATGCAATGGACACACAGTGCACACGCTCACTCAACAATATGTACCACCCCCACTGACTAGGACAGTGAATTGTCATCGTTCACACATTCGAATTCCAGTCCACTCTCCTTGGCTGCAAGTTACATTGATGTTGTGCAAGCCATTCTCATTATATTAACAATGGCTGGACTTCTTCTACACAGGCCCTGTATGGTTTTACAATACATTCATATTTCTTCTTTTATAGATGCAGTTTATGACCTTAGCCAACTTTTGTATTGGGGTATTCTTATTAATCCATTTTCGTATAATTTACAAATATCTTGTCAATTTGACATCTTCTTTAACTTTGTTTATGGTAACTTAGCTATTGCACATATTTCTGAAATTTCAAGTATTTATTTATTTTTTTTTCAAGTATTTAAATATTAACACATCTTCATTATATTTTCTGCCTTCTCTTTTAAATAACTTATATTTATTATCTCAAAATGCAAGATCATTATGAAAAATTGCTAGAATACAAATAAAAGAAATAAGTAAAACCCATGTAATTTTACTAGCTAGAGGTAAGAATTATTAATATTTTGAAGTATATCCTTCCAGATTATTTCTATGCATATATAATGTTCATGAAAATTTTTTTAAAAAATAGAATTATATAGATNCATTGATGTTGTGCAAGCCATTCTCATTATATTAACAATGGCTGGACTTTTTCTACACAGGCCCTGTATGGTTTTACAATACATTCATATTTCTTCTTTTATAGATGCAGTTTATGACCTTGGCCAACTTTTGTATTGGGGTATTCTTATTAATCCATTTTCGTATAATTTAAAAATATCTTGTCAATTTGACATCTTCTTTAACTTTGTTTATGGTAACTTAGCTATTGCACATATTTCTGAAATTTCAAGTATTTATTTATTTATTTTTCAAGTATTTAAATATTAACACATCTTCATTATATTTTCTGCCTTCTCTTTTAAATAACTTATATTTATTATCTCAAAATGCAAGATCATTATGAAAAATTGCTAGAATACAAATAAAAGAAATAAGTAAAACCCATGTAATTTTACTAGCTAGAGGTAAGAATTATTAATATTTTGAAGTATATCCTTCCAGATTATTTCTATGCATATATAATGTTCATGAAAATTTTTTTAAAAAATAGAATTATATAGATTATATAAATAATTTCAAAAATTTAAATGACATTAAATGTTCTTATGAATCATCAATTATAATGCTCAGTACATTTGAGGATGTACTATCACTTATTTGGCCAAACTCCCAGTTTTGAATACAGTATTCCGATTGTTTTTGAGTATGATTACTTTCTGTCTGTCTGGTTCTTGCACTGGACAAGCAATCCTTCACACACAGTCTCTTTCAAGGAGAAAAAGTGTGCTCTCTCAACAAATGTCCATTTATTTTAGGACTGAAGATTTACATCATCCTGATATATAGGATTATTACATTTCCTTCCCCGTAGACTGAGGCTTGCTCCTGGAAACCCTCGTTAGTGAGGAAGACGTGTGGGCTCCTAGTATCTTCTCCACCCCGTCCAGTTAGCGGGGCCACGGGAGTCTATCCCAGTGGTGCAGTCTGGAAGCATGCACTGCTAACCTATAAGGGGGGCCCTGCTTCGGCCGAGCCACACTCTTCTTTTAAAAAGGTGTGATTTGCAACTTTCCAATGATCTTGCTGAGAACGTGATGCAGGGAGAACATTGTGGGTTTTGGTTCTTCATCTTCAGCACACATCAGATCATTGGACCCAGGGGTTAACCTATAGATTACTGGGCCCACGCCCACGATTTCTGACCCAGTCAGTCTGTGAGGGAGCCCGAGAATTTGCTTTTCTGACGAGTGTTCAGGCGATGCCTGTGCTGCTGGTCTGGGGACCACACTTTGGGGACCAGTTTCAGGTTCCCTCCCTCCAAACCACCACAAGGCAGTCACTTCCCTACTTACGCCCCTTTATGGTTTCCTCCTGTCTGCAGGAAAAAGTCCAGGCTCCTTGGCAAGGCCAGGTTCCTCTCCAGACTCCCTCCTCCCACTTGGCCCAGCTCTCCACGCCAGAAAGCTGACCTGTGCGGACGATGTCAACTGGTACTGCGCCCGGTGCCTTCTGGGTAGGCTGACAGAAGACTGGAGGGCGCGAAGACAGAGAAGTCACGGTATGTCTCCCCCTGGCCTTCTTTCCTCCCAGGTCCGGCAGCATTCGTCCACCTATGGTCCTAACTGATTGGGTTCTTGCCTATAGCTGTAGTTCTCACTGAGTTCTGGTCATTTTCCCCTTCTGCAAACAATCTCTTCATCACATTCTCCTTACCCTCCTTTGATCACTCCTTCTTGTTTCCTGCTGAAACCGGCTGATTCAGACCTTCATTTTATTTTCCAGTCTCATGTCTCACTAACCTCTTTCCAGGCGTGCACTGGCCACACATTTCCCAAATACCATGCAGTTCACAATTCCTAGCCTTCCCTCTCCCTAAAAAGTCCTCTCACCTTTCTCTATGAGACAAACTACTCCTCAACATATAATCCAAAGGTGAAATGTCGTTTTCCTCCTAAAACTTTTCCCTTCTCATGATTCCATAGTTCTAGGACTTTTTAAAAGAGATAGAGATATATTGAGATATATTTCACCTTCCATAACACTCACTAATTTGAAGTGTACAGTTCAGTGGCTTTCAGAATGTTTCCAGAGTTATANACCGGCTGATTCAGACCTTCATTTTATTTTCCAGTCTCATGTCTCACTAACCTTTTTCCAGGCGTGCACTGGCCACACGTTTCCCAAATACCATGCAGTTCGCAATTCCTAGCCTTCCCTCTCCCTAAAAAGTCCTCTCACCTTTCTCTATGAGACAAACTACTCCTCAACATATAATCCAAAGGTGAAATGTTGTTTTCCTCCTAAAGCTTTTCCCTTCTCATGATTCCATAGTTCTAGGACTTTTTAAAAGAGATAGAGATATATTGAGATATATTTCACCTTCCATAACACTCACTAATTTGAAGTGTACAGTTCAGTGGCTTTCAGAATGTTTCCAGAGTTATATAACCATCACTGTGACATGATGTTAAAACACCTCATCACCCCCAAGAGAATCCCTGCACCCATTAGCAGTCACGGCCTATTGCTCTCAGCCCCTGGCAACCACTAATCATGCCGAACTTTCCCTCACCTTAATGACGATATTAATAATGATTTTTAAAAATCCTTGCATTCTTTTTGTTTCCTCAAAGTTTTTGCTTCTTTGTTTGGGGTATGATCTCTCATTTTCCCATTGGGGGCTTTCCTCCCTGAATGGCAACCCCTGGCTGCTCATGTTTGAGATTAGGAAACGGAGACGTGCCTCGAAAGCTCTAGCAGTGTCCTGTCTCCCCGGCACTTCTTCCCCCCTCACTTCCCCCTTTCTCACACACCCTCCCCACGCTCCCCTACTCCCAGCCTGGCAGCCCCCCTCTTTTATTTCAGGAGTCAACTCAGGTGTTACCTCTCTTTGGGAGGTGGCTTTGGTGTCCCATCCTGCCCCAGCACTTTCCTGTAGCCCCATCCCACCCGACATGGATGGGGGGCAAGGCTGCCTCCACCCCTGGCGCAGTCACGTGCAGCAAGTGTTTACAGAGAGAATGAAAGTATGGACACCCACCCCCGACATGCACTTTATGGGCGTTACCTCTTTTTATCCTCTTAACAACTCTGTGCCGTTCTGCTTCTTTCATGGTTCTTTTTCAATGATGAAAAAAATTGGAAGACCAACGACTTATAAAATGTTGAGCAAATGAAGGTATCATGCAAAAGAACAGCTTTCCTGTGGCTGCATAAGTTTAAAGCAGAGAAGTAAATGGCAGGGGATTGAGATTGATGAGCGAGAGGAGAGGCCTAACCTGTACCTGGCCCTGGGCTAAGTGAGCACTTTGTATACTTTGTTATTTCTCGTAACAGTCCATTGGCTTATAAACAATAAATTGAGACTCAGAGACATTAAGTAACTTGCCTGGGATGCACAACTATGTCTGATATCAGGTCTCTCTGGTGCCCCTACGCCTATGCCCTGGGGTATCTCTGGGGGATAATGACAGGCACGGTGTGGGCTTTGGTAGGCCTTTTGGGACACTGATGGGATGAGCCCCTCCCCTGCCCACCCAACTTCCTTATATGTCTCCCTTGAATGTCTAACTTCTCAGGGCACAATGCTCATCAATGCTAACTCTGTATTTATCAGCATGGTTCCTAGCTATCCCTTCTTTTGCTAATGGCTGCATATGTGGCATCTGTCTCTTTGCATTAAGAAATCACATCATACTTGTCTGCCAGTGGACCTAAATAAAGAACCACTCGCACAGCTGTACCTCTTAACTGCTGCTGCTTTGCTCTCGAGCTTAGCAAGAAAAAGAGCAGTAAGATAAACAGAATGGAACTCCTAGTTCCCTCGCCTGGCCCACCCCTCACATGGGAACTGACCTTGAAATGAAACAAACAAATGAGACTTTCAGGCCCACCTGTCATATGCAGCACTTCAGACATCCAAGAAAGTTCTAGAACTCTTTCCCACCAGCCATTTCTCCACTTAGTAGTGTCAGAGATATGGCTAAACCAAAGGACTTGAGGAAATGGACCATTTATGTTATGGATCATAATTTTTAATATTTTTATTCCTGGATTATTGGATTTTGGTCCAACCTGATTCGGTAAGTCCAAGGCCAGGTTACATAATTATAATACTCATTAGCAAAGCAATGTTGTCTATTTTCCTCACAGCTGATTAAGTGATCATTGCACACACATCTTTATGTTTTTCAAGCTGTTAATCATATAACCTTTCCCTCAGGCATGAAACAGGGCTTTATTTTTGTGCTTCACAGTAAGTCATAAAAGCTAAAATGTATTCTTTCTCTTTTCACTTTGTGGTTCCGATCTACCATGAAGCATTCTGACTGCATAAGAAAAGCAACGGTGTAAAAAGCAAGTATTATTAATGTAATACTTCCCCTGGGCACAATTGCCAACCAAAATATTAAGCTTCCTTTAAAGAAATGTTTGGGAATTACTAGCTTATCATTCAGTTTGCATGTGTAAAAATATCCCACGGAATGTGCCCTGTATTGTAAGCTCATAGGTAGTCTTCCAAAGGGGATATTTTGGGGTCTGCAATTTCCCGTTTGGGAGATTTTCCTTAATTGCTGGGATGCCAGAAAAGGGTGTTTTCAGCACACTAGGCCAGTCTTGGATACAATAGTCAGCTCCCTTTTATGTCGGAAATATAAAAGCCCAAATGGAATACTTTCTATTTACCACTTTTATTTTTTACCACAACATGTTTAAACATGCTCTCTATCTCTGCTAAAACCTGGGTGAAATATACCAAACTGAATATAAGTCCCAATGAAAATCACTGGCCCGATCCTAGCCTAGCTTCCCTCTCCTCCATCTGCTCCCTTCCTCTTTCCTCGCCTTTATTTCCGTAGTTGAAAAATCGTCTGTCTTTTTTCAGTCTAGATTTGGGAGCATGCTCCCACCCCGCCCCCTGCCTAAGAGAGTTTATGGTGAGTTTGTGGCCCAGCAACGCAGGGTCTGACCCCATCTACGCTCCCGGAGGGGGCTGGCCAAACCTCACTCACAACAATGCAACAGCTGTTGCAGACCAGCCTTTTTCTTTCCCAACTGAACAAGCAGGGGCCTGAGTCCCACTCATTGCACTGGACCTCTGCATTTTTTTCTCTCTGAAAGGGCAGGTGGCCCTAATGCAGCCTGTCTCCAGCACCCTCCACCCGCTTTTCCCTTTAGCCTGCCCATCCCCAAGCAGTATGTTAGTTACTCAAGGCTTTGGAGGTGAAATATGATGCAAAAGCAGGCAGGGAAATCTTAGACTTGGAACAGAGCCATGTGAGAGCTGTCGCATCAGCCTAGGACTTTGATGGTGTGTGTTTGTCATCTTAAAAGCTTGTTACTATAGCTACTGTGAGCAACAGATATAAAAAGGTGATAATGGAACCAGGCGGTGGCTTTTCAGGAGGGTTGTATATCACACTTTTTTTTTTAGCTTTTCTTGCACTGAACATAAAGTCAGGGATACCTACTTTAATTAATGGTTTAATTGAAATCGTAAATGAATCGTGGTTAGCCACCAGGCATCCGTAGCCTGAGTAAGCTTTCAGTGATCCAGTTTTCTGCCACACTCAGAGGTGTGAATAATGCAGAGCTGATCAGGAAGAAAGTCTCACAAACCCACATGAGGCTTATTGCTATCATTATTTGTGCTGATTTCAAGGCCCAATGTCAGATTCTTCCTGTCAAGTTTAATTTGAAGAAACAATGGATAGCAATTTCCCAACCCTTGATTTTTTTTTAAATAATTGGATGAGCGTTTTCCCATATCATTAGATATTGGAAAGATTCAAGCATCTAAACCAGAGAGTCTCAGAGAATAATAAAGATTGTAAATGCTAAAGAAGACCAACCGAAGAAGTGCTGCAAAGTGCCATCTTTACAGCACTTCTTCAGTTTATAATCTATATTCTCCTCAGTGGGCTGTAATGTTATCTAATTAGCCATTACCAACTCCTAATTTCCCTTTCACTGAATTGTCTGGTTCCATGGTCAGAGGGAAAATTTTGCCTCGGTAAAGTCTTCACTGCAAAACCAAACAATACAAAGATTTATGAACGATAGACTCAAACTTAGCAGAGAAGCAAAAAGCAACCCAGCCTCTCTGCTCCTGATGGAAATGATTGCCAAGGCAAGATGACCCACAGATAAGCCTCTCTCCATGATGCATGGAAAAGTTTCCAGAGCATAATCTCATAATAGCAAAATAAATAGATATACTAAATACATACTCCGACAAACCCTGTAGCTCGCACCACTAATGGAAATCCAGCGTGCTGACAGTGGGCGGGCTTTTCCTGTGACCCAGAGCACAGAAGAGGCACGCGCCCAATCTCGGTGATAACGTATCAAGGCGTGGAATGTCATCGAGCTTTCCCCCGTGGAAAAAGTAATGTATAGGAGAGGAGCAGGGCTGGCCCAAGGTTATCTCGCCCAGAAGCGGGTTTGTTATGACACAGCGTCCTGGCGCTCAGCGGGGGGTAGGACTTCTGATTCAAGGCCTCGTTAGCACACAAACCCTCTTCACTGTGAGGCCTTGTGATGATGTGCTTATGTCACGCTGAGCCCAGTATGACGATCAGAAAATAATCATTTTAATAATGGCTCAAAAACGATGCCAGTTATGGGTGTTCATTGTAGGAAAACAAAAACTATATTCAAGAAAAAGGAAGAAAATAAAAATCAGCTGTAGATCTATCCCTTGCATTTTAGTGCGTACCTTTTAGACCTTTTCCCTGGCATGTTAATAGCATATAAATAATTCATAAATATGTAATTGTGTTTTTTATAAATATACAATATGTAATTGGGGCATTGTACTATACATTTTATTTTTTTGCACATATAGATTGCTACTATTTAATATGTTAATAAAGGTACTCCTGTATTTTTAATGGCCAAATAGTGTCCTATTATATAGAATTCTATCATTGTTAACTCATTTTTTTTAAAGATTTTATTTATTTATTTATCTTTAGAGGGGAAGGAGAGAGAGAGAGAAACATCAATGTATGGTTGCCTTTTGTGTGTCCCCTGCTGGGAGTTGGCCTGCAGGGAACCGGCCTGCAACCCAGGCATGAGCCCTGACGGGGAATCGAACCGCGATCCTCTGGTTCGCAGGCCCGTGCTCAATCCACTGAGCTACACCAGCCAGGTGTTAACTCATTTTTTATTGGTTGGGCATTTAGTTTGTTTCTACTTCTTAATGAGTTATTGTTTTATGAAGTAGAAGCACTGAGAAATACTGGGGTAAACATTTTTATAATAAATGTTGCACACTTAATTATAAGTACTTAACTATTAATTGATTAGTGTAGTTTAGAAGGCCAGAAATGTATAGGTCATAAATGCATATTTCTTCTGAAGGATTTATATCCCGCTTCCCTGTGGCATCACATAAATAGTTATCTGTTGAAATTGACCTTGAACTTTGCTGTTGTTTCTGCCTTGGCAGTATAGGCAGGCAGGATTTTAGCAATGGGGAGAGAGGAGAGATGAAGAGTTGAAAGCTCTGACTAAATTTTAAAAAATCTTCATTAGTGGAAGCATCTAGTTCCATCCCATATGGTGAATTCTGAATAGAAATGTTCTCTAAAGTGCCAAAGTGATAGAAAATACTACTCGTGCTAAGGGACAAATTGTGGGAAATAAACTGTGAAGGTCAGATTATCTTCTAATAAGCCACATGGAGAAAGAAAACTCCTGATGACAGAATCCCATCAAACCAACAGGTCGGCCTTGAAATACGAACTTGCAGGGGATATCATGAATCCTTCTAAGAACTGCAAATCTCCTTGATCTTTTTGCCTGCAGTGTTTTGGAGATGTTTACAGTAGAACTGTAATTTAAGACTTGCCTTTCAGGAAAAGAATAACTGGTAATCCGATCCTAGAAAGCTTTCTGCACTGGGCTTTTTATATAGTAAGTGAGTAGAAGGCTTTTCCTCCCACCATGCCCACAAAGGGAAAGGGGAAGGGAGCTAACGTGTGCTCAGTTGCTTCTAGGAAGCCGCGTGCTGTGGTGAATAAATGCCATACGTGCATTGTCTAATCTCAGCACTGCCTCCCAAACACCTCATGAGTGACTCATTTTTACATGAGAGGGAAACCAAGATTCTGAGAGATTAAAAAATGTACCCCAAATCATCTAATTGGCTAATGGCAAAAAACTATATTTGAACATAGTTCTGCCAAACAGGAAATCACTTGTTTTTTCCCCCTCACACTTTTGTATTTAAAAAATCTTCCCCATGCCTTGCCCAGATGTTGGTAATTCCTCTTTATTGTAAAGCACATGCCTTTGGCCAACCAGGGAAGGTGACTTTGTGAGCTGGGAACCCCCTCCCACGTGGTGGCAGCCCTCAAATATATACATGAGGTAACCTCTAGCTTGAATTAAATGCTACCTCCTTCAGATGACTCCAAATTCTGGGGGGCTCAGAAGCCCATGTCATTTGTAAGTGGCAGTCACGTGGGAACCTTTGAACGGAGTACTAGTGAGGGTGGTCATTGTTGCTCATCTGAGGCGAGGCTTGGACCCGGGGGTGCACTGGTTTTCTTTGCTAACTTGGTAGAGACACAAGGAAATCATTTCAACTTTCTATTTGTAGAAAGAAGCTTGGAGATGGCACATGTTGAGGAAAACACTTACTAAACTCCAGTAAGGTCTGTAGAATAATGGTTCAATATTATTTCAACATCGCTGGGACTCCAGGAACTCAATCAAGGATGATAACCCTAATAATAATTAAAAGTGATAATAGCACTTAGCTTTTATTGAGCTCTCACATTTCCAGGTACTGTCTAAACATTTAAAATATATCCTGACACCAACTGATGGACCTTGACTCAATTCCATCATTAATCATAAAGGCTCAGTGCTCCACAAGACTGCCCTCACTCCAGATGCCAACCACACTTCGGGGTCCCTAGGCCACCCGCCCATCTGCTGATGGGCTACAAATCTAAGGATTCCTGTAACCCCTCCAGTGTTGATAGTTCACTAGAACAACTTGCAGAATTCAGGGAAATACTATACTTAATATGAAAGTTTCATTATAAAGGACACAAATTGGGACCAAACAGGGCAGAGTCTGGAAGGGCCCCAAACACTGAGCTCCTTGCCTTCTCCTTGTAGGATGAGAAAGCATCACCGTCCTGGCAGGAAGGTGTCCACCAAGAAGCTCCTCTGGACTCTGGTGTCCGGAGTTTTGATTGGGATTTTATTACATACTGAATCATTGGTCACACAAGTGAACTTCATTTCCTGCCACCAATCACCCCACACACACCAAGTCAGAAAACTGGGCTGTTGTCCCATGGCCCCAAGCCCCAACACTCTAATCACATGGTTGGTGGTTCTGCTAACCAGCCCCATCCTTAGCCATCTCCATCTCTTAGCGCAAACCAAGGGATGGACCCAAGGACTCATGAATGGCAAAGACACTTGGGAAATTCTAAGAGTTTTGGAAGCTCCCTGCCAGACACTCAGGATAAAGATCAGAAAAGTTTTTATCCAATAATACACATTATTTCATTTGTCCCTTGTAACATTTCTATGAAGTAAAAATTATCTCCTGTTTATGGGTATGAAAACTTATGTTTAGAAGACCTACATACCTAGTCAATGACAGGGTCAGGATTCAAAACTCAGGTCTCCCTGGCCTCAAAGTCTATTCTTGATCTAGCTACCATTAAGTAACATTTCTCTCCGCACAATCCCCTAACTACTCTTATGAATGCTTGTGTATGAGAGTGTGTGTATAAACACACACATATTTTGAAGCTTGTCAATGAACTACTATGGGAAAATCCTAAATGAACCCCAATTTCCATTCCCCTTTGAGCAGGAGAAGCTCCTCTGTCCATTTTAGATTTTTCCAGACTCCTTTGGATCTAGTTATGAGGATGTGTGGTATATGTAATATGGGGGGCATGTTATTGAAAAAGAGGCTAACTGCCCTCTACTTTCTCATTCCTTGCTCTGTAGGGCTGGACCACAGTCTGCTGCTAATGAGCCACCATCAGTCATGAGAATGAGGTGAAGGCACTTTAGTAGGAAGCAGGGTATTAAAGTCAAAGCAACTTAGCTCCCCATCTGACCTTGAATCAGAGCTACCTACTCACCCTGGGATGTTCAATTACTTCTGGGCAGTAATGTGTGAAATAAATAAATTCCCATCATACTTAAGCTGTTGTACTATTGGGTCTCTTTGTTATAGTATCTGGACCTGTATTTCAACCATCACACCTACTAGTATAGAAGTTTTTTGCCGACTTCTAGCATTGCACAGTAATGGGTACAGTGTCACCAGCCAGCTTGCCTTCAAGCATTACTCCTTATTCAGCATTTGCATTAGGCTTATTCCTCCTTGTAGGTTCTTGAGTGCTTAGTTGTGGCTTCCCCTTGATCAACCCTGCTTTTATCAGATGGAAGTGTTTCTGTACCAAGTTGGGTATCTACATGCTGAAGTTTACCGATCCTTCAGTACAAATACATTCTGCTATTATATGACAGTCGTATTTTTTTCTGTTGTGAAGCCCTGTTAGCAAATCTCAAAATGGAGGGGAAAATGCCATAAACTTACCTTCCTAAAGTAATTCAGACCTAAGTCCAGAAGGCTGCTTTGCCCAATGTGAGTTGCGCAGTTACTGCTCTGTGTCATGGCACTGTCCCTAAACTAAGCTTGTGCCGCTGCCAGGCTCACCCGGCTTGGTGGGTTTTGGGTCTTAGGGGTTCAAGATTGACTGGGACCAGTATGCTGCACCTTTGTTTAAGTTTCTTCTCTCTGGGCTCAGGTACACTTGAAAACAGAACTTAGCCCAATGCATCTGATTGGAGAATAAATTAGAAAATGTAAAGGACAGTCGTTCACAATTTTTAAACTTATAAAATCTGCAATTATTTTTAAAAACCCCTGGCCTTTTAAAACCAAACTCTATGACTCTCAATGACTTCTGTTATAATAGCACATTAAAAATAAACACAAACACATGCTATGGGCCTGTTTTTTGAATTGTGTTCAACAAAAAATTGACACACACTTTCAAAGCCAGACTCGACTTTCCAAAAAGTCCTTTAAGGAAGTTGTTTAATTCATGTGTAACTGGAACTTAGACAGGGGTGTGGTTGTTTACATGATTTGGGAATTACCCACAGTCTCTAAAAATATAAAAGATAATTCTGTGTAAAGAGAAGACAAAATGAAGTAAAACTCAAAGCTTTCTTCTTTTATTCTGTTTGGGTGTCAGAAGAAACACTAGATGAAAAAGTAACTCTTTCTGAAGTCTAAATATAAGATCATCAATGTATAGCCATATTTCATGGAGATGTAAAGTACAGCATAGAGAATACAGTCAACAATATTGTAATAACAATGTATGGTGCCAGGTGAGTAATAGATTTATCCAGGGGAATTACCTTGTAAGTTATGTAAATGTCTACTCACTATGCTCTACCCCTGAAACTCATATAATATTGAATGCCAATGGTAACTGAAATATTTAAAATAAGCATAGTTATACTTGGTTCGAAAGACTGAAACTAACCTGTTATAGAAAAGTGGATTGGAAGGGATGCAGTAAACAGGAAAATAGGGGTGTCATCTTTTCAAAGATGGGGTACCCCATTGTTCCTCTTGTCATGGGGAAGTAGACAGCAATGATAAAGGTCACTGAACCCTATCATTGGGAACCCTATTTCACTTCTTTTCTTTCCACATTTTATCTAACATACTCTTCTTTTGTAATGTGGCATTAATGTGAGCTACTTTAACCAGTTGAATTTTCTTAACTCCAAGCTAGGGAAATACTTTGAATTGGAGTGGGGAAAATGAGACTGGCAGCATTGTATGTCTCTTCTTTTACATGGTACTTGGTGAGGGGAATGGGGTGTCAACCCTCAGTAGTTTTTAATAGGAGGCTTTGCACCGCAGAGAACAACTTGGGGAGGCTCAGTCTGGAGAGCGTTGTGAAGACGGTGAGCCTGAAATCAAAGGCGACAAGAAGGCAGCAAAGACAGTCTTCCTCTTACTCACGTAAAATTTGCTGGGACTCTAGTGGTATCAGACATTCGTCAACTCCTGGCGTTGATAGTGACTGTGAAACACTGTCACCTTTGCATCAACTAAACAACATACCTGTAGGAAAACAGAAAAGGACAATCAAGAAAGTGTTTATTTTTGAGTTATGGAAGCAGGATTAAAAATAGAGGAACAAGACATAATGAACGTTGGTGGCACAACAGGTTGATTGTTGGTGATAGAAATACAGGTTTGCTGAATTAAAAAAATATTGAACTGAAGCACCTTTCTTTTAAATTTAGTGTAATATGATAGGTTCATCTTTATAAAATGGGCAAATGAAGTGAATAACAACACAATTCAATGGAAATATCCAGGAAATATTATTGAAATCAAATCAAATGTAGACTTAATCTATTTAAATAATCACCAGTTTTGCCTTCACTCTGATGACAGAATGAGATCAGTCATTCTGCCAACCCATGCATTGTTTTGGAGGTTCTCAACCCAATTCAATATGCTGAAGGCTTTACTCACAAACAACTGGTAGGCACCTGTGCTTAGAAAACTCTATCGTTACCACTTATGCTATTATTACCAAGTAAAAGTCTGATATGAGTTTTATGTACTGATAAGAACAAACCATTTGAGGGATGTTCATTTATCTCTCTGTCAGTGACAGTCTCTCTGCTGTGGGCAAGAATATAATCAACATCATCAAATATTTATTCAGTACCCACAGGAGTGCTGATTCTACGCTGGGCCCCATGCCCGCTCTCTTCTGGTGATTAAACACAGTTGAAGCTTCAATCTCTTACAGACTGTTGTGAGAATTCATTTGTGACCTAAAGTATTTTGGGGTGGGGAGGGGGCTGGGTGGAGGTGGAAGAGGGTATGGTGGGCATAAATGCTAATGGAAAAAATACAATAAAAAATGAACTATTTCAGAAAAGAGCTAGTGAAACACAACTGTAGCCTTTGATGGCATAGTGTTCTTTTTTTCATAATATTCTTTTCCATTTAATAAAAGGGTAAACTTTTAGAATTAAAAAATATATAGTACTTTTACATAATCTGTTATATAACTTGCGTATATTGGAGCCAAACTTCCCAAAATCTAAACCCTTAAAAATACCAAAAAGATTTGCTCTGTTAAACTAAGTATCAGGTAATTGAGAACTTTCAAACTATGATTTTTTCCCCCATAGAGTGGGGATGAGTATTTGAGCTGTGGGAAACAATCATCGTCCTTGATAGTCTGTATCTGCCATTCATTTTATACATATATAAAATATATATACATTTCCACATATATAAGTATAGCATATATTTAATCTTTAAATGGCTTTGTTAGAGATATTTTATAAGGTTTTAATTTGGGGGGTTTGTTCTTAGAGCCCCTCAATAAATAGTTTGATCCTCATTTTTACAGTTGTATGTCATACATGTCTTTACTAGGCCAAGTGGAATCTCCAGACGTGGGTCTTTTCTTCATAAGAATAGCTTACTTTGGTACTATCCTCTCTCTGGCTATGAGATCTAAATTGCTTTGACCATAATAACATGGACTGGAAAGGGAGGAGGGCCTAGCACAAAGATCTATGAGCCAGGGACTGCTCTCCAGTGCCAGCATCTGGAAGAGTGAGGAAGGATTCTCCGCCAGAGGCATCAGAGGAAGCAGGGCCAGAAGTAGTGCCAACACGGAGAGGCAGACCCTGCAGCAAGGGCTGCCAGAAGTCCAGAGAAGCAGAATGCATAAGACAGGATAGCAATCCTTAAACTTGAGGATTCACGAACATCACTGGGACAGCTTGTTAGCAACCTGGAATTTTGGGCCCGCAGCCAGAAGTTCTGATTCAGTGGGGTAGGGTGGGTAAAATAATATTCTAACAAGACTCTTGAGTGGTTCTGCTGCCGGTCCTCTGTGGACCACAGTTTGAGAAACACTGACCTAGTGGATTGTAAAACAGGTAATAGATGATAGTCAGGGATGGCAGTTGGCAACAGGAATGTTGCATTCTGAGAATGAGCTGTTGTGGAAGATGGACAGAGATTTGGCTGAGGACTTTAGATACAGAAAATACTCTGAGAGCTGACCTGGCAAGCAGTGGTAGTTGGAAAGTCCCAAAGACCCCGTTTCCCAGGCTGAGCCAAGTCTCCGGCCTTTGGAAGGAGGGCTGTTAAGAACAAGGCAGTGCTTAGGCTTAGAGGACAAGGACTTAGGCTCAGGGAACAAAGCACCCATCCAACCCAGGGCATCAGATAGAAACTGGGACTT
This sequence comes from Sturnira hondurensis, assembly GCF_014824575.4. Classification (NCBI taxonomy): domain Eukaryota; kingdom Metazoa; phylum Chordata; class Mammalia; order Chiroptera; family Phyllostomidae; genus Sturnira; species Sturnira hondurensis. The sequence goes on along the minus strand of NW_028080827.1, from coordinate 28,698,574 downwards.
GAAGTAAACTATTAGGTATTGAATTGTGTCCCTCAAAAAAGAGATGTTGAAGTTTCAATCCTCAGAACCTCAGAATGTGACCGTTTTGGGAAATAGGGTCTTTATAGAAGTAATCAAGTTAAAATGAGGTCATGGCTTCTGGTCAAGATGGTAACATAGGCAAACACGGCTTGCCTCTTTGCACAGCCACATCAAAATTACAGGTAAAATATAGAACAACCATCCCTCAAGAATATCAGAAATCGTGTTGAGTGGAAGTCTGACTACAGAATTGAAGAAACCGCATCCATCCAGACTTGGTAGGAGTTGCTGTGCATATGGAATGGGGTGGCCCCACACCCATATGGATAAAAATTCGGGAGAGGTATCTTGGGAGCAAGGAGTCCCAGACCCACACCAGGCCACCCCCAGCCCAGGACTGCAGTCCCAGGAAGAAGATAAGTCCCCACAACTTCTGGTTATGAAAACCAATGGAAATTGAGTTGGCGGAGGAGGCTGCTGGAGCCCTAAGCAGTTCCTCTTGGGGGACCCACACATGGACTCACCTACTTAGACTCACTCCCTTTGAGCTCCAGCACCAGGGTGGCAGCTTGAAGGGCACCGTGGTGTATAGGGAGAGATTGAAGTGTCTGACATCAGGGTGAGCAGAGGGCATTGTCCCTTTGCTAAGCTCTCCCCCAACAGAGCTAGCTAACTGGTACCAGATCTGAGACTCTATCAACCTGGCTAACAATGTGTGACCCACCTTAGAGATTCGAGGAGGCTCTACCCACCTCTAACTTACGGGCTCACCCAAGCTTCTTTTCCATAAGAATGGCTGGTCTTGGTTCCTAAATCCTATCAAACAAGCCACAGCTGGATTCAGGGAGTTGCAGCCAGATTAGAGTCACAACTTGGCTTCACCTGTGAATCTTCAAGCCTAGCACAAGTAGCAGTCATCTCAGATTGCTTTACAGCTCAGGCAGGGTTCTCTGGGCAAAACACAGGTCAGAACTCTTGGGTTCTCAGGGTTCTGCAACACCTGGGAAACCCCAGGACCGACACACGCAGTGGACAGCTACAGACCACGCTGGAGCACCACCACCCTGCCCCTGCACAGCTGATCTTCCAAAGAAGGCAGAGGTTGGTGGTCAGTGGTCACAGCCAGTCCTTGAAGCTGACTGGCCTAGGTAAATCCCTCCCATTGATCTGCCAATAGCAACCAAGTTTCAACTACAAGAGGAGGTGCATTCAGCCCACACAATGGGTATACCTCGAGTATACAACTTGGGTGATAGGAGAGGCTATGCCACTGGACCCCACAGGACACCTACTACATTAAGCAACACTACTAAGACACAGTCAAAGCAGCTCTACCTAATACATAGAAACAAACACAGGGAGGCTGCCAAAACAAGAAGACAAAGAAACATGGTCCAAATGAAAGAACAGATCAAAACTCCAGAAAAAGAGCCAAACAAAATGGAGATAAGCAATCTATCAGATGGGGAGTTCAAAACACTGTTTATAAGGATGCTCAAGGAACTTAGTGAGGACCCCAGCAGTATAAAAAGGACCAAATGAGAAATGAAGGATACACTAATTGAAATAAAGAACAATTTATAGGGAAACAACAATAGAAAGGATGAAGCCAAGAATCAAATCAATAATTTAGAACATAAGGAAGCAAAAATTAACCATGCACAATAACAAGAATAAAAAAGAATCCAAAAAAATTAGGATAGTATAAACCCCTCTGGGACAACTTTGAGAGGTCCAACATTCGCTTCATAGGGGTACCAGAAGGAGAAGAGAAAGAGCAAGAAATTGGACATCTATCTGAAAAAATAGTGAAAGAAAACTTCCCTAATTTGGTAAAGGAAATAGACATGCAAATCCAGGAAGTGCAGAGAGTCCCAACTACGATGAATGCAAAGAGGCCCACTGCAAGACATATCATTATTAAAAGGCCAAAGGTTAAAGCTAGAGAGACTCTTAAAAGCAAGAGAAAAGAAGTAGTTACCGGGAGGTTGCCAGATGGGAGGGGGAGGGGGAGAATGGGTGAAGAGGTGAGGGTGTTAAGAAGTACAAATAGGTAGCTACAGAATAGCCATGGGGATGTAAAGTACAGTATAGGAAATGGAGTAGACAAAGAACTTATACTCAGGACCCATGGACATGAACAATGGTGGGAGAATTGCCTGAGGGAGTATGGGTGGTGCTGGTTGGAGGTGGGCAAGGGGCAAAAATCAGGACAACTGTTATAGCGTAATCAATAAAATATAATCTTAAAATGAAATAAAATGAATTAATGATTTCAGTTAATAAAATTTTAAAATAAAAATAAAAATTTATTTAAACAAATAATTTATTTTATTTATTTAATTCAAATAAATTCATTTTAATTTAATAATTAAATAAAATTTTATTAATTAAACTTAATTTAATAATTTATTTATTTTATTTATTTTATTTAATTTATTTAATGTCAAACTTCTAGCCTCCAGAACTATGAGTTAATAAACTGTCTGTTGTTTCAAGCCATCCTATGTACGGTCCTTTGTACCAGCAGTCCTAGAAAACTAATACAACTCTCATACTTCTTCCCACCCCCACCCTTTGTCTTCAGCCACATGACCATCTGTAGGCTGGATGAAGCCCTCTTCTCCAGCTTTGCTTCTCTCCCCTCCATTGCTCACCCTGTTGTCTTTCTAAACAAAAACCGATCCGTTTATTTGCTTGCTCTCAACGTGTTGGCTTCTCATTTCTTTTTGGATAGAATCCAAACCCCATGGCATATAGTCTCTTTTATCTGGCCCTTCCCACTTCCTCAGCCCCATATCTGGTGGTTTGCCCCATTTCCCTTAGCTTGCACCCACCCGCTTTCTACACTCCAAAAGTCTATTTCTTAGACTTTTTTTCTTCTGGCCTTTGTAGATACAGAATCCTCTCCGTAGGACTCTTTCTCATGCCTCCTTACTACCTACGTCATATTATGCTTTAGGTCTCATCTTGGATGTCATTTTCAAGACATCCAAGATGACACTTGGGTTCTGTGTCCTTCTTGAGTGCCCATAGCCCCAGTTAGCACCCCAATCAGAGCGCCTGTACCCTTGGGTTGTCACTGACTGCTTAAATGTTGGTGCTGGACCCACTAAATGGAAGTTCCACAAGGGCAGGGGCCACGCAAGCGGTGGGTCCAGACTTTCCATGGGAGAGGATCTGACTGGCAGTCTGGTTACAACAAAGGCTAGGAAAGATGTGTGATGGGGGTGCTGATGGAGATTGTGGAACAACTAAAGCCTCCCCCAATTATTCCATATATGGCCTTTGTCAGGCATCACGCCTGTCCTGTTCACTACTGTGTCTGACACATAATAGGTGCTCAAAAGTGCTGAATAACAAATGAATAATTGAATATGTAGGAAGTTCCATGATGAGGTCTTGTAACCAAGGTCAGAGCTAGATTCACCGTATCTCGAATAGAACTAGAATATCTTAAAATCCCTCCTGGATCAGGATTGGGTGTCACAGCCCAAGCTGTTGGAAGAGGAGGAATGCAAAGACTGGGAGCCAGGCGAAACTCCTTTCTGGGAAAGGCTGACTGGTCATTCGTCATCAGCTCCTCTGGCCTGGTCCTTCCTGCTGCTTATTGAAAGCGCAGCTCTCGTTATCAACCCTTTACCAGCTGCTTCCTTCTTTTGCAGCAAAATAAAAAAGAACCATTTCTCCATGATTGATGGGCTACATAAGAATGTGATTTGATTGATCCCTAAAGATGCCACACAGCCACCACCCTCTAATGTGCTTGTTGAATGGACATGGCCATTCAGGGTTCCACGAAATGCTGTCTCTTTAGGGTAACAGCTGTGTTAAAAAGGATCATTTGAACAGAAAGGGATATGAAGGGAGGAGAAACATAAATGAATGTTGGGCAGTGAAGGGAAGCTTTGGAGGAAGAATTTATACTGAGCTGGAAGAGACCTAAGGTGAATCCTGAGAATTACATCGTTAGATGGCCAGCTATTTAGTGAATATCTTCAAGGAGAGCTATTCTAGAAACTCAGGAGGATGTGGAAAGGGGGTGGGAACCTCCACAAGTGCATTGCATGTATAAATGGAGTATATAAAATAGGAAAATTTATGTGTATCCAACTCTGCCTTTCTACGATACACCTTTGAGAGGGGACTAGAGCCGACGAAGAGTCCCATGGCCATGCGACATTGCAGGCTCTGTACCTTTAGCTTTTCTGATGGAATTGTAGGCTACACTCTGGGCCAGGGAGGAAAATTGGTTTTATTTCAAGTACCAACTAAAAAATAGCTCAGAATGATAGTCACTGGTTTGAGGAGAATTCTGAGAGTACATCTAGGCTGAGAAAGCAGGACCATGATCAGGTAGTGATGTCCACCAGTCAGTGGGGAGGGAGAGGAGGAGGAACAAGGGCACCATGTATTCGAGAAGTTTTCCATCCCGTTCTAGGTCATTGGTAGATGGCTGAGTATCCTCCAGGGCTTTCAGCTCCTGGTTTCTTTTTAACGGTAATTTGGAATTTTTCTCTGCTAGACACTCTTTTGATGAGCTGGTAGATTGTGTCTTCTAGATTGAAAAAGATGAGGTATCAACTAAAATGTATGGATACTTATCCTACCTCAATAGAATTTCTCATTAATAATAAAAATTTTAAAACAAGCATAATACTCTTTTAAAAACATATTAAATATTAAAGATGCAATAAAAATAAATTTCAAGGAAATGTACATTCATACAATACTGAACAATGTTGAATTTGATATAATCTTTCTAGAAGGATCTTAGGGAATATACATATATCAAGAGCCCAGAATGTTCATATCCTTTTACTCAGTGATTTTGATACCCAAAATTTATTTTAATTACATCGATTAGATACAAAGATTCATGTTTAAAGATGTTCAGTGTGGCATTTTTTTTTACAATAAAAAGTTGAAAACAGCGTTAATGTATAACCAGAATAGATGTCTTAAATAAATAATGTTAAGTACATTCAGTAGAATATGGGAGCCACCAAAAGTCCTCAAAGATTATTTTAAAAATATTGGCATCATCTATTTGGTGAAAAATGCAGGCTACAAAGTACTATATACAGTATGATTATAATTTATTAAAATCTTTTTCTCTTTAATAGTGTACACATTAATAATAGTGTGACACAAAAACACATAGACATAAGACTGAAAGGAAATACACCAAATTTCTACCGTGATGATTTCTGGGTTTATGGTTAAATTCCATTATTTTTCTTTTTCTGTACTTTCCAGTATTTTCCACACTGAAATGCAGAACAGGCAAAGAAAATGCTTGCTTCTTAGAAATTCACCGATGCTCTAGGTTCTCTGGCTGGTCCAGCCCATCTAACTTGTCTCCATCTGGGACCGAATACAATTCTTTACCATAGTTTGTTACTTTAACATGTATCACACAAAGAACACTACAAATAATCCCTGCCCTCAACAATGTCTGTAGATAAAGAGTTTGAAACTTTGGAGGGAAAGAGGGGACATAAATAATTAGGATTAAGTCAGGCTGTAAGTCATTGACAAGACCTTAAAATTAGACACTCCAGCTTCCTAGCCCCAAACTTAAATCCCTCCCCCACACTCTGTTCCATTGGTCAAACCCATTTTTCTGTCACATGCCCTCATCCATTAGAATTCAGTCTTTGCAGAATAGAATCATGAATGAAATTGTGTGCTTTTTTCCTTTTGTCTCAACTGCTGTTGCTGAAGTCTTCTCTGAGGCCTCTAAACTAAATGATTTTCTATTCAGAGTCCCTCCTATTTTCTGTGACTATGGGATGTTTGCAGCTGGACATACTTCACACAGCTATTCTTTCTCAGTCAGCACCGATGCTGACTTTGTAAACATGCTAATATCACCCCACTATATTTTACGTATCATTGGCATTTGTGATTTTTAGGTAATAGATACTTCCAGTTCTAGATATGGTAACATTGTCATCTTACCATTTGACTACAAATGAAAATGTCAAAACAAAGACTTTTTTTTCTGAAACCCAAACAATACAATCAATTCCACCGGATTGGTAGAGTCGGGTGTGGGTGTAGAAGCAGGCTGTTGGGGTAACAAAGGGGAGAACAGGCCCGGAAACCCAGAACTCTGTCCATTCTTTGACCTGATCTCTGACTTGTGCATAACTCAAGTTGCTTTTTTCCCTTTCTCAGAGACCTGGTATTTCAACTGTAAAACAAAATAATTTATGCCTTTCCCATAAAACACAGGGCTGGGACAGGCGGCCCACTCAAAGTGGGGATTTGCTCAAACTGACACAAACCCCTCCCAAGATCCATGAGCTTCTTAAAGACGGATATCAAATGGCCAGATGCCAGACTACTTTGATATTTGATTAAAGATAAGATTAATGTATCTTACGTGTGTAGAGCTTGTTTAGGAAGTAATATGGTAAAGTAAAAACGTAACCTCAGTTGAATCTGTCAAATATTACCCTTTGAAAAGCCTATTTAATTATTTTATATGTAAAGTAACATTATTTAATACAAACTGTGGGTGTATTTTATGTGAATCTGAATAATCTGCATCAGAACAGTACAATATAAAAATAAAATAAACTTTTCTTTAACGTACAAAACTTGAGATGGGAATCCCCCAATTAAACGTTTATCACAAATCACATGATTTCAAAACTGTCAGGCCCAGGGGACCCTTGGCACTGTTGCCAGGCACGAGATAGCCTCACGTTAGCCACTCAGGTAAGCAAACTACGTGACCTCTATCATCAGGACTAGTCCTGAATAACACAGGTCTTGAAATAAATGTGTGTGCTGAATTAACCAACATCTCAGGGCTTCTATCCTTTGTGTAACATGTTCCTGTTCGTTACATACAAACAATTCTGGGAAGCCAAGCATTTATTGTCTAAAAGCCCTCTCACTTTGAATATAAATAAAAAGTTAAGTCAAGCAACGTCAATGTTTTGAATCCAGTCAGACACATAGTTCAGAATTTGTTAGGAACACCAAGTGCCAGGCCTAGGCTTTTCTGAAGCCATAGTGAGATTCCCACAGCTGCCTCCCATCAGGATGGAACTTTATTCTGAATCCCAGACAGGCTCCAGCAACTCTAAAATGACATCGACTTCCACTGCTTGATTTACCCTGTGCTGACAGCTTTTTAATGGCTCAATCCAAAGATCTATGTTTGGACCCTTTCTGCTTGGCTTCCCTGTATCATTTCCTTCTCGAAGCAACTACGTCCTCCGGCCACTCAGCGCTTGCTTCTGGGCATCTTCTGCTCCTTCCTCCTTTTCTGCCCAATCCGCAGGTGCTGGTGTTGCACAAAGTTCCAGCTGTTGGTCTTTTTTCTCTTCTAACTCAATAACCTCTCCCTGAGTGACTCCCCCGTTCTCTTGACTTTAGCCTCCATGCTGGTGGTCATGACTCCTACCAACAACTTCCTTTAGCCCTGCACAGGAAAACCGAATTCATTATCCCCCACTGTCCTTCCTCAACTTGTCCTGAGCCTTTTCATCTGTCATCACCGTCATCACGCAGGCTCTGAGCTAGAAGACAGAGTCATCCTCCAGAACTCATTCTCCTTCACCCACCACTATTCAGTTTCTCACCCACTATTACTAATCCTACTATAGTACTACATACTGAGTCTGATTGCTCTTCTCCATCACTGCTACCAGCTGCCTTCATGGACGTCTTCTTCAGGTCCCGCTGAGACTGCTGCAATGGCATCCTAAACTGGGCCCTCGCCACCAGTCTCCTCCTCCACACAGGCAACAGTGCTCCACTTCCTGAGTGAGCTCCCTAAAAAACGAGTCTGATCCTGCTTTAAAACTCCCACTGCATCTCCAGTCAATAGCAGTGTTTGAATGAATGCACAATGGATTTCTTTAATGGCAAGTTAATATCGCTTAACGATTGAGGCCGACTTCAGGAGTCAGGAATAGTTTGACGCGAGAGAGTTTTGTTTATTATCTCCATGACCTTGAGGAATATCTCCAAATTTTAGGCATTTGTAACATGGAATTAAAGTCTACCCACTTCATAAGTTATTGTGAGGATTAAATGAGGGAGGTAATGCACATAAGGTACTCAGTCTAGTGGCTGGGTTATAGCAAATGTTTTGTAAATGGTAGCTATGTGGTTCTTAGATCCTCAGACTTAGGGAACTCAGTTGTCTTACTTAGTATTTTCATGAAACCAAACATAAGTAGAATCAAACTATAAAATGTTGAATTTACCATTATTTCTCCTCTATTTTGTGACCCTAATGACTGTGTATAACTTTTTTTTTGATGATTACTCATGGGTAGAGATTTGGGGCGTTATAGTTTGTTTTATTTTATTGCTGTTGTGCTTTTTTCCTGGTTTTTAAGTGGACATGTATCTGATGTTTTAAAATTTATTTAACTAATAAATCAAATTTTGAATTCTTTGGCTAAATTTGAAAAAAATGAATTTTTAAAACATAAAGGGTTCATTTACTCTATCACCTTAGGTATAAATAGAAGAAAAATACACCCATATTTAAAAAAAATATTTCCAAAAATTTCTGGCAGAAATATTTTAAATACATATTTTGCATGTTGCCTAAAACAGTTTCTGCCATAACCAAATTGACTCAAATTTTCTATGTATTTTATTTGTAAAGCAACATCCATAAAATCAGCCAAGATAGCATCGAAAGCACCTCTTTCACTATAACATGTAACATAGTGCCACTAAAAGGCTGGGAAATTTCAGAGCTGTTAAAAAAGATAGCCCCCCTACCCCTGTGTGTGTTTGGGAACGATTAAGTGGAAGGCCCAAGGTGAGGCTGGATGTGCCGTACCAGTTAGTCCCTTCATTTCCCAAGGAGCTGATTATGCAGGAAAAGCCAGGTGAAGCAGGAAAAGGCATTCTCACAAGGTTCAGTGGCCACATATATTTGATTTGCTCTGCATTTGCCATACAAATGCTTAACGTTGTCTATTTCTATAGAGGAGAAAGATTAAGTTTGCCAAATATTCACCAATTATATGCAGACTTTTTTCCAGACTTGTTATTTAGGAATGAGAGTCTGCTTTTATTCCCTGTGGTTGCAAATACATATTGCTTATCAGTTCACCAATGCTGCTGTTTGGGGGCAGAGAATGGGAGGGGGAAACTTTGCTAACTTTTTCTTGCTGAGCAGTGACCGGTAGGGCCATCTGGGAAGCCACACTCACTAAGTAGCCAGGTTGCTACCCAGGTAGACAGCATGGGATTGTGGGAAAGGGTGCTAGATTCTGAGTTCAAGTCCTGCCCTATCCCTTATCTGTGTGATCTTGGGAAAACTACTTCTTCTCTCTGAGCTGGAATCTTATCCTAGGCTATCTGTAGCACTTTGATACCTACCTTCCCAAAGGCCATTGTTTCAAACATCTTTTCAGAAAATTTCTCTCCATTCCTGGATTCTCTTCCTCCTCCCTTATCTTCTTCCCTCCCTGGCTCCCTCGTTTCCTCTCTCCCTTCCTTCCTTCTTTCCCTTATGTTGCTTTTTTCTTCTCTTTTTCATGTTGATCTTCCTTTCTTTTTAATGTAGTTGAAAGACAATGCTTTTTGTCAGCTGTGTGGATGAAGAGCTATTAAAATGCTGTTCTGGGTCTATACCAGATAACCAACTTGTGGGGTTTTTCGGGGACACGCTGCCTAACCAAATGAGTTTCAGAAGTAAAAGATAATTTCCAAAAGAATGAAATTACTTGAGAGCTGCTATGATTCCAGTTGCATGACTACCCATCCTATCTTTTCGGTCATAATATATACTTACTTCCAAAGGGCTGATCAAGGTTAGAAGTGGTCATCTATTTGTTTATAACTTTTAAAGTGCTTAGCCATTTCTCAGAGGGTTATAGGTACTTACTGAGACACGAGCTATCTTTTTTTCCTCCACCTCTAACTATATTTCTTGTACAGAGCTCGGCAGTTATAAATCACTCTGAGTACCCCAGGTCTGGACTCTCTAGAGCTGTAAATCATCCCTTGAACATAATTCTCAAATCTGTGGGTGCATATTCTTGCTTCACTTTGGCCTTTTTTTTCAACATCCAAAAGTTGGTGTCTCCACATATACTTCCTCAATGATTCCTTTTTTTTCATCTTTGAGGAGAGATTTCTTAATGTACAGCAATTACATTTTTCCAGTAATTTTTACTTATAAATGCGGCATCCCCAGTCTGGCATTATCTTTCGATGGACTTAAGAGTCGCAGCACGGCTGGGCCAACAGGGGTCCTGAGAGACCCTCTGCCCCAGCCCTCTGCCCTTTAACGGTTGTCATACCTCATCCCTTTGGGATGAATTGGGGGATTTATTTGTTTTTACCACACCTGAACAGCATGAGTTGAGCGTGAAAAAAAAAAGTTCAAACTAGTTTAAGACAAGTTGGGCTTTGGTCAAAGAAAAGGCCATCTTCTTCATGTCAAAGGAAATGGATGTTGGGGGCCGGTGAGAATACATCATGGAGCCTGAATGACGAGCTCCCCCAGAGCGGCTGGGATTCCAGGGGTTCGGGATCCTGTCAGAGTCAATCAAGCCTTGGGGAGAAACAGGCCCCAGCTCTCCTCCGCTGCCGCTGAACCTGCAGGTGCCAGACAGTGCTGGAATGAGAAAGATTAGGACCTACAGTTTCTCTCATATAAGTTATTATTCAGGAAGGAAGTAAAGATTATTGATCACTGGGTTACAACTTCAAAAGAAACAGGTGTTCTTTGGAGAAATCCTTTGGGTTTCGTGTGGAGAACAGACCGTCCTGGGAGCAGTGGAGGTGATACCTGCTGAACCACATGGTAAAAGAGAGCCCATTCGTTAGCCACATGGGATCAATCAAGGGGATCCGATGGTTTTGGACAGGCCTTGGTGTCTGTGCAGGACTTTTTGACAGGGTCTCTGGTACCTGAGGCTGAGGTTATACGTTTCCTGCACCTTTACTGTCTGCTGGAGCCTGAGTTTTGGAGTTAATTTATTTCACATGTTGTTAGACCTGGAAGAAACCTTAGAAATCATCTGGCCTTCTGGTGCCAATTCACGTGCTTTCAGGGGCCAGATACTAATGTAAATGTGTTAGCTGCTGGGAACAGGTGAGAGCGTGGGGGGAGGGGATAGGCTGGACTGGAGAGTGGAACACCTCCTCCTCCCAGATGTTACTGCCACCCTTCTCATCCTGTCCTGGCTGGCCGCTTTGCCAGTCTTCCTTCGGTTGCACCCAAACAGATGGGTGGTTGCTAACTGGGGTTGCACGTCTGAGGAATTAAAGGGGTTTATGGACCACAGCCATCAGGTTTATGGAGCCAAGAACTCTGGGATCTAGTCTCTGCATGTGTGTGAGTGTTTCCCCAAAATTCCAATGTGAGTCTGACGCAAACCCTTGGCTACAAACCCCTGCTCCTACAAAACCCCAGGCTGGCTGGCCCCGCTATGTATCTTTTCTGTGAATGCATCAGAGAGCCGAGAGGTGCTGGGGAAACGATCACAGAACATGCTGATCATTATCACTGCAGTTTCAGGACCACCATGCTCAAAGGGGCGCTCAACACTGCCCATGCACCTCACTGTGTCTCTTTAACCGACTGGCTTTCCTACCACTCATTAAGACCATTTGAAAGCGTCCACATTCTTTGGCGTCTCTTCTTTTCTTTCCATCTCAGTGTCAGCAGACCATTTTGCCTTTGATGGGAAACTTCAACAGACGTTGAAGGTTGCAATGAGGTTGCAATGGAGGAAGAATCTCCTTTCTTCTGTAAAGCTAATTCCTTCACGTGCCTTCTGGACCTCACTGCTTCCCCTCTCCTGGACAGGGGGCTGAATTTGATTGACACACTTCTTACCAGTCACTGTCACTACTTCGAGTGTTTTACACAGCTGGCTGCTCTGTCCTTGAGCTGCTCTTTTCTTTTGTGACAGTAGACACTCTCTTAGGTTTTTGGGTGGGGGGTGCGGGCTTGCTGTCCCTCCCCCAAGTCTTCGTTACTGGTTTTCTGTCCCTAACCTTAGTGTTGAAGTTTCTCAGGGCCATGCTGTAATATTTTGTGCTCCACTCAGCGTTTTCTTCCAGTATTTGTCTTCATATCGTATTATTTGGGTGCAGAGATCCACACGAGTGTTTGTTCAGTCATAGAAACTCCATTGTGCAAAAATACAACTTTTTTGAACATTTCTCATGTTTTCATTTCTGCTAATGGTGGTAACTTAATCAGTCTGACTCAGGGTTTCCCACCCTCAATACTACTCACATTTTGGGCTGAGTAATTCTGTGTTGGGAGGGCTGGCCCAAGCATTTCGGGATGTTTAGCAGCATCCCTGGCCTCTGCCAACTAAATGCCTATAGCTACTCCCTCTCCCGGTCCATGTACCAACCAAAAAATGTCTCCAAACATTTTCAAATGTCCCTGGAGGGACAAAACTGTCTTTGTTCAGGAACCACTGCATTTAGCTCCAGTCCAGCCTCTTGGAGGTGCATAATCATTTCTTGTTTCACCTCTTCCCCCTTCTCCTCATCTCCCAGGAGTGGTCTGCGGGCCTGGGGGATTTGTATATAATCCTGGCATCGAGAGACCTTTTGGGCTGCCGGCACTTTTCTGCTGGCGTCCACTGTTGATGTGACTCAGAGCCGGTTCTCACAACAGGCTCGCCTCGCCCCCGAGCTTTCCCACCCTGCCTCTCTCCCTCCTCTGCAGTCCGGCTCTTCCGTTCTCTCTGGGCTCGCCTAGTCCCTGGTCACTCTCAGGCCTCCTTCAGGTGCCGCAGGTACAGAGGGAGACTCCAGGTGGATTCTGGAGCATGTGGGTCAGCCTCACATCCTTTGTGCCTCTGCCCCGGCCTTGCCATGCTGCTCCCTATTGGCACGGGGTACGCTGGAAGGTCATCTCCTCCCAGTGTGCCAGACAGACCTAGGGCACCAGTCCTGCCTCCCATCTTGTCTTCCCACATCTTTTGGGGGGGGGGTCCCATCACCCTTTCCCTCCTAAGGATTTGGACCCAGGAGATTTTTACAAAGACCCGCATCATCAACTCCCCCTCTGTCTTTTCATTCTCCTTGTCTCTCCAGCTTCTTCGCTCAAGTGTTCTTACTTTTTTCCCTGTGTTTCAGAAAAAATGACTTTCCAGGCAGATACTGGGCTTTATCATGTAAGGACTATGTTCTGAACACTTCGTGTTCTTTTATTTCTGAAGCTCAGGAAAGATTTTTATTTATTCATTTATTTTTAGAGAGAGGGGAAGGGAGGGAGAAAGAGAGGGAGAGAAAGATTGACCTGTGAGGTCAGTTGCCCCTTGCACGCCCCCAGCCCAGGCATGTGCCCCTGCAAGGAACCAAACCTCTTGGTTCCAAGGCCAGCACTCAATCCACTGAGCTACACCAGCCAGGACAAGGACCGCCCCCTTCCCTTTTTTTACCTTCTGAACCTGCTTCTGCCATAGATTTAAGAACTTTTTAAAAAAATTTTTACTTATTTAATATTTGTTAAATGTATGGGGGTGACATTGGTTAACAGGATCCTGTAGGTTTAAGAACCCATTTTGGAATTCAATGCAGGTTTCGGAGACAGCTCTTTCATTCTTATGTTCTTCCTGGGCTATTTGGTGTCTCCCTTCTTGGCAAGAAGCCTCGGGCTTAAGGTTCAGCACAAAAGACAGAAGGACCGGAGAATACAAAGAGATTCCCAACAAGGAGAGGGGAAATGCATTATTCCCATGCCTGTGTCTGACTATTTACCATTTGTGCTTTCCTTTACAAAAGCCTTCTGAAGGGCTCACCAAACATTCACTTCCAACAGCGCTCCATCTCCTTGGAGGTGGGGGAGAAGCTGCCTGTCTCGGGCCTGGCGTGGGCATTTCGGATGGGGCCACAGAGAGCTAACTGCTGCCCCTTCCTCCAAGCCGTGGAGCAAGCGGGTCATCAGAAATCAGCCTGGAGAGGGGCTGCTGGGATAGAACCTTCCGTCTGTGTGGACATGACCCATCAAACCGTCTGAACCATGTGTCAACTGTGTGTATGTTGCTCAAGAAGTTATTGGCCATGGCCGGTTGTTTCACTGCCAGTAACGGTCATTCATTTTTTTCCCCTAAAATTCTACTCGGCTTCGTTCTGGACTGACTCGAGTAGGAAGCCGACACGATGTCTACCAAAAATCATTTTCATCTCCAAGTTTCATAAAACAATATAAGACGGTCACATAACTCACTTTCCTGGAATGAAGGCTGTGGCAATGAAAGTGCTTCCAATTTTATTTTTAGAAATTGGTTCATGCATTTTTACATTAAGCCTAGTTCCTTTCTGTTCCAGTTGGGAGCTGTTTTCAATCTCAGCCAGTAAGGAAAGAGTAATTTGTTTCTGATCTGCAGTTTTGTTCTGAAAAGACCATTGACTCTATTAGTAAAACAAATGCTGTTTTCGTTTCCTTGAGACGCCACAACCTGCGGTCTCTGCTCGGTGATCTGAGACAAAAATTAATTGTGATAAAACAGATGTTATATTACAACACGTCAACCTGACACGGGAGCCAAGGGACTTGTCCTGAGTGACAATGACATCTACTACATTCCAGAGCCACCAAGGCATGGGGGCCCCTGCCTGCAAGCGCTTCTGCACAGAATTTCCAAGCCCCTGCACAGCCACACGCCACCTTTCAAGATAATCGGTCCCTCAGCTGGTTCCTAAACCTCAAAATTGCTGCCCACAGACAGAGGCATCATTTAGAAAAGAAACTCCCATCAAACACACACACATAAAATACAGGTTGAAAATGGTGTATAATTACTGGTTCATTCCTGATCATTACTGGTGTGTTAAGAGCTTGCTCTGATTAAAGAGATAATAAATCTTCAAGGAATCTAATAATTCTCAAAAGGCAGCGTGACAGTTAACAACAGATTTCTGAGGCCCGCTAGGAAATACTAAAAAGTACATTTATGTGGGAGGTCATTTTTTCAGTTCCCCTAAGGACCGGATAAACACTATCACTTCTGCCTCGGAGGCGGAGATCGAGTAACGAGTAAATCTTGGTAAACCCCTTGCAGTCTGGATTCGGCTCAGAAAACAAACGGAAAGGAGAGTTCTGAACCAGCCACCGGGGTGAGAGCCGTGGGCTGACAGATGGCAACCCCGAGTGTAACTGCTAGAGGGGTACCTGTGCAGACCTCAAACCGCTGTCACTAACTGAGTTGCTTTTAGGCTTGTATTTTTATCTTCCCCAACTTTTTACTTTGAAAACTTTCCAACCTACAGAAATGTTCAAAGACTAGCAGGCTAAGCATTCGCATCCTTCACCTAAATTCACTAATTGTTAACATTTTATCACGTCCGTGGTAGATCTGTGTGCCTTTTGGAACACATCTCCCTCAGTCATTTGCAAGTGAGTTGCCACAGTAGGCATCTCCCAAGGGCAAGGCCGTTCTCCCACACCACCGGACACTGTTATCCACCAGGAAGTTCAACACGGTTTTAACAATGTGACCCAATCACACAGAGTGTACTTACATTTCCGGAGTTGTTCCCCAAATGCCCCCTCCCTTTTTGTTTATTTCTGTTCGAGGTCCTATCAAGAATCACGTACAGCATGTGGTTGTCCTTTGTCTTCTCAGATCAGGAACAGGGTCAGCAAACAGTTTCTGTAAAAAACAAGATATAAATACAATATTTGTTTACAATACACTATATTATAATATAATGATACATAGCAGACCTTCAAACAATGACGGGGTGAGGGGCGCTGACACCCCTTCCCCACCATGAAGTTCAAATTTGTCGTGTAACTTTTTGACTCCCCTAGAACTTCACTACTAGCAGCCAACTGTGGATTAGGAGCCTTACCGATCATATATACAGTCAATTAACACATATTTTGTATGTTATATGTATTACATACTGTATTTTTACAATAAAGGAGGCTAGAGAAAAAATGTTGTTAAGAAAATCATTTTAATAGCTAAGCGTGGTTCCAAATGGGTACTAGACGTACGCGGATGATCACTTTGTGAGGTATATAAATGTCTAATCACTGTGCTGTACTCTTGAAACTAGTATGTCAATTATAATGGAAAAATAAAGAAATACATTTTAAAAAGAAAATCATAAGAAAGAGAAAAATGCATTGATAGGACTTACTGAAAAAAAACCCACTGTGAGTAGACCCATGCAGTTCAGAGTCGTGCTGTTTGAGAGTCAACTGGAAACACAAATACCTCGGGGTCTGCAGGTCGCGCTTTCTCTCTCTCAGCCAAGCAGCGGTGCTGCCACGGCCCAGGCACAGCCAGAGACGCCGTGGGAAGAAATGGGTGTTTCTGTGTCAATAAACCCTTCATGGGCCCTGAAATTTGAAGTTCGTGGGATTTCCACAGGCACGAATGTGACCATTTTCCCTCTATTTAAAAACATGCCAACCATTCCTAGCTCACAGGCAATAAAAAGCGGTGGGTGGCAGGATTCGGCGCACTGACCATACCCTGCTGACCCCATATCTAGAGCAGTCTTCTGCCTTTTTTAAAAAAGTCGTTTTCCTATTGAAGTATATGGAAACATACACAATTGTAAGTGGGCCCCTTGAAGATTTTTCACAATGTAAACGAACACACTCCTGTAATGCAACTCAGAATGAGAAAGAGCTGTGACGGTTGGCGATGTGTAGTGTGGTATGGAGAACCTGGTCGGTAACAGTGCAATGACTACGTGTGCTGTCGGGGGTACCAGACTTGTCAGGGGGCCACTTGGTAAGTTACACAGAAATCTAACCACTGTGCGGTACCCCTGCAACCAACATAACACTGAAAGTCACTGTAACTGAAACAAAGAGAAATGAGTGCGGCTTTGTTTTATTCTTAAAACCACTTACGGGTGTCACATGTTGACCCACAGGTGGTGAGCACTAAGTCTGTGTGCACAGCTAGGGATGCTTCCAGAAGTGGATTCCACTGTTAGGGAAGGGCCCTCGCCCCCTGTCCACATAGCAGGGAAATCTGCAGTGATCCAAGTGTCTCAGCCTTGGCCATGAGCCCGCCCTTTGGGTGAGCCCAGCTAACTCTCAGATTTGAGGGCCTGGCAGCTCCTGCTGGTTTTATTAACTGCTTCACCCCTCTTATTCCAGCTCTAGGGGGCACCCCAGAGGGCACCCAGGCAAGAAGGCGCTACTTGAAGAGTGAGCTGAAGGTGGAACCGGCACGGCCCACGGTCTATCACGTCCGAAGTGCGGTTCGCCTTTACCAGCAACTCGGCTGGGGGATTTGGAACAGTGACATGGGAGGAAAGCCATCATGCCCCCGGGATAACTGGCCGATGAGAGCACTTGAAGTGGTCAGTGTATCTTGTTCACCGAGTCTTCTTTGCCGTGAGATGCAAAATCTCCTGTCTTTGTAAAAACAGAACTTGGAAAGTCCCTCTTCGGCGTGGGAATGGCCAGAGTGACTCACAGGATCATTACCTGAAACAGAAATGAGCGGCCTCACAAGTCCCCTCGGTGGGTCCCAGATCTTCCGCTGACCTGGGGCCCTTTCAGGGGATCATTCTGAGTGTAAACTGAGGACACATGCCTTATTTTCAGGACACAGAGGCCAGCGCCACTGTCAGCTTGCCCAAAGATGGCAGACTTGATTGGACGGCTGCTTAAGCCGCGTCTTAAATCCGAGAGACACACAAGCAAATAAACAAGGGTCCCGCCCGGAGCCTCAGAGCGTGGGCTCCGGAACTCATTGTTCAGGGGCAAATTTGTTTGAAGAAGCTTAATCCCAGGGCAATTCCACGGCAGACCTTTCATACTTCCCTAAGGAATCTTGCACCCAAGATTCAAAATAAAAGCTGCATTCCAGGAGGGGCCTGGCACTAAAGAATTGGACCGACCCGGGGGCCAGTTCCACCCCTCCAGGCTCAGGCCCTTCTTTCTTCCGCTCTCGGAGCTAAGTTAGTGCTCTCTCCCGCACCGCCGTCCTTGAAGGCATTTAGTTACTGGCTCTCCAATTTTGTTAAAAATGATTCTTTATAGTTACATTCCAAACAATAAAACGACACAATTAAAGTAAACAAATGGGCAGAGAATCCCTAGAAAACAAACCACTCAGACATTATGTCAACAGGGAATTTCAGGATGGGAGGGAAAAAACATGTGACAAATTCTGGTGGCTTTTTCTCTTTAAGTTTATTTACTGTGACGCAGCATGAAGAGATGATGGGCTTCTTTTTATGTGGGACAGGACAAGGTTGTCGGGTGTTAAATAAACCCCTGGCTTTTCCCTGGCTTTCCCATTTAGTTCATGGTTTCAGTTCAAAACATCATAAATAACCAATGAAGAAAAACACTGTCGAAGCAGTAAGAGGCGATTTTCATAAACGTGCACGTTAAAAATGCATGATTAGTATGAAGACTTCATTTTAGCCCTAGTGTAGGTTCTGTTTGGCTGTGGTCATATTTTTCTTTGCGTCGTCTGTCTTAGCTATTTAACTTCGAAGCCCACTAACAATGAAAAATAGGCCTTTGTGGTACAGGCGCATGAGGCTTTAGTGGTTGGCTTGCTGACCTGGCATTTCCCCAGCTCCGTAGCTTTAGCCGCTGCGTTCTCCGCAGTGAGCTTTAACCAGCAAACAACCCCAGGCCTGAGAGGTGGGTGATGAGAAGAGGGAGCAGTAGACGATCACCCGCCGGTAGGAAGGTTGACTGTGTTATTATTATTACATTTGTGCCTGTAAGTAAGGTAAAATAAACTGACACACACATAAGCACTCCTCCCCCAGCTGTGTGGATTCTGCAGTTATGCTAAAGTGTGCTGGAGACAGTCCCTGAGAAGACCTAATGAACTTTCTGAGTCCTCGCCTAGTACCATAGATGCAGTGTTTGCACTTGACTTTCATTTCATCAAGACCAAGGCAACGCCTTCTTAGTGTGATAGAGAAAAAGACCTAGGACAGGCTCTCAATCACTATTGTTACTGTTTGGCAACAGAGGGGCTTCTGTTTGTCATAACAAGTTAGTAAGTATCATGAAATGTAGATTATTAAATGGTTAAAGTTGAGAATATAAGCAAGATAAGCCCTTTAAAATGTTTTTAAACTTTTTTGTGTGTGTTTGCCATTCTTGGCTGCTAAACTTTGCTAAGTGTGGTTTGGCCGCTGTGGTCCCTGTGAGTAGTACCACATTGGCCTTGAGACGTCAGGGTCATCTAGGATCTGGGTCAGGGAGAGGGAGGGAAGGCGTGGGGGAGGGGGAGCAGGGGGATTACCTGGCTGTCTGGGAACAACAGTGGCAAAACATCCCCTTTACTTCCACCGGGAAGGGGCTACTTCAAGACTTGTCTTTGCCTCCAGCACCAAAATGTACAGGGCTGAGAAACTTTAAATGAAACACGTGAAAGGGGTAAGGAAAACATGGCCCGGAGAGGCTAAGAATGAAGAACAATCTTGTGGTCAGACAGGAAGCAACAAGTCGAGTGTCTGAGGAGGAAAAGTCTAGGAGCACCTAGTCAGATTGGGGCCAGAAAAATTTTATTTTTTCTTAAGAGAAGGTCTGATGATTTTATAAATATAGTTTTTCTCTCCAAGGATCTTCCCCATTTCTTTAAGGCCAAAGCCCTTTCCTCTTCTATGCCTCTGCTCAGAACTTCTGGAGGGGCATCTCCCACATAGGGATGGGTCAGTACATGCCTGTGGGCTCACAGCGTACAAAACAATTCTTCCTCTTATATTTTGCCTCTATGTATATTTTCAGTATTATTATTATGGTGAACTTTGAGATAGAACTAAGTCACTTTCTTTTCTGGAAAGAATACTTACAAATTAAGTGCAGAAGGAGTCAAGAAATGCCCCCTTAGTTTCTATCCCTAGATTTAAGATCCTGTCTGATGCGAGATGTTTGGAGAAGCAACATTGCCACCCACTGGTGGATACATGTCCCCTGTCTTTCATCCCGCTCAGGGCACTCCCGCCTTGTTTGTGGTTTGTGTTTCCCTCCTTACAGATCTACTTTGCTTTGAAGTTTTGCAAAATTTAAATCAGTCTAAATAATGCCTTAGATAACATAACTGAGGACCAGATAACTGGAAATAAGGCTCTTTTGATTTATTCCTTTGTTGGAGAAGGACATGATTTTAACATAAAAAATCTTACCCCAGTCCCACTGTGATGTCAGTTTTAAGACCTACTATTTTGCTGGGGTATTCTAACAGACTTCTAACATAACCGAGAATGTTCCGGCATTAGGGCTGGGGACTGTGGGAGTGGATGAAAGAAGATTATGTGGAAAAAAGTCATAGACAGTTTGTATCAATCCTGAAAGATATGGATGAGCAAGCTGGTCAGAGCACTAAGAGGTGAACAGGATTTTTCACACTGTGCTTTTAAACTTTGTAGCTCACCTTATTTGGGGGTTAAATGTTTTTTTAGTAACGGGTACTTGAATAGTTACCTGTAAACTCCTGGTTTTCCCAGAGCCAGGCATATAGCAGGTGTCAATAAGAATTAGTTGCATGAACAAATGAATGGGAAAATATCTTTGCTTCTATAATTCCTCTCTGAGATACTCTACTGGGACTCATGCTGAAGAGAAAGTAGTTAATTTTCCTAACCTTTCTTCCTGATTTCTCAATCCATACCCAATGGCAACTGCTCATAAGGGGACAGAAGTGCTCATGGATCAATCCTGTTCATTTTTCTTCTACTTGATCCATGTAAGGAAACATTGACAATATTAGAATTAGCCAACAAGATTAATATTAGTTCAAGGAGATACTGTAACCACTGGGGATATGTCCTTGGTTAGGGTGTTTTATAATTCCAGGAAGTATAAGGTTAACTTGTAAAAAACTAAGAGCAATGCAGCTATGCCATAGACATACAAGTAAACTCCATCCAGTAAAAGGTTAATTGGCTTTCTCCTCCCTTCTCCAAAAAAGTACCAGTAATGTTTCCACTTATAAATTCACTTCAGTATTCTCAGTTTATAAATGCCTCTGCTGTTTGGCTTCTCCTTTGAACTGGTTGTTAATGGAGCCTTACTCTCTCAATTACCAAGTAATTATACTCTTATCTATTTAATGGAATTTCCTGTTGAGTTATTTGAGGCCCTCATTTCACCAGTTCCCTCATTTAAATAACTAGTTAAATGAAAGATTTGACACATGTTTGTTTTATACTTGCATGAGAGTCATCACTGTACTTTCTTTGAAAGTTCCTTGAGCACTTGATGATAAAACCCAAGTTGAAGGAGGGGTGGGGCCCCTCTCATGGGGTTTCTACCGGAAGCACAGCACAGGCAATCCAAAGTTTAGTTCCCTGGCCCCCCTTGAAGTAGAGGGGTTGACTTGGTGACCGAGACGATATGATAAAAGAGGTAGGAGACTGTCCACCTCCAGTGCGATCTCCCTGTTGGGTGCTCTGCGTGCATCCCAGCGATCCTGCCTCTGTGTAACCCCTTCTGTGTAACACTGCTCCGCCGAAGCCCCTCCACAGCCTGCCGCAGAGTCTTAGCACTGTCCTCGGGCTGCAGCACCGGCGCAGTCTCACTATACATTCGACACTGGCATTGCTCGGGTCTACTTCACATCCTTGCTCCCCCATGCACTAGCTGTGGCACGTTTCTGGTTTACTCATCTGTAAAGTGAGGCTGATGTAAAGAGTGAATGAAGTAATGCCTATTGTGCCTGGCACACAAGTGCTCCAGAAATCTCACTACCTATTATTGACACATAGAAAACCAGAGGCTGACAACTGGAAGCCCTGCTTTCTACTGTAGCCCTGCTGAATTGTAGCTCTGTAGTAAGTGACACTATGAGAGTGATGTATGAAGGTCGTGGTTAATGCAGACAGGACTGCAGCCATGTGGGCTTGCGTAGGTTCTGATGGATCTAGGAGGCTGGGTAGACTGGACCAGGCAGTTTCCTAGGGCAAGTAGACTAGGCCTTTCAAACACTTGATTGTGGGAAAGTCCAAGGCGTCCCTGGGGAAGGCCCAGAGGTCCAGGTGTGGGGAGTGGCACGTGGTAGCCAAGGACAGTGGCTGTGTACCAACTGCCCTGGAACAAGTTCAATATGTAATCACTGGTGTGGTCCTGCTGAGTAAAAATCAGCCCCGAGAGGGTAGGTGGGATGAATTGGGGTTGGGGGACATCAGGCCAGAACCCAAGCTGTTCTGTAGAGATGGCCATAGGCCACCAGATGATCAAGTGAGGTACTCCTTTGTTTCTGGTGGGTCCTGTGTGTGCCATGGGCAGCTCAGAGGAAGGACTTGTCACTGATGGGCAGTTCTACCAGTTCACCCTCCAATGCGAGTCTCACCTGCCAGCAGATGGCACTGTTGAGTAAGGACAGCAATGAAATAGAGGATTGTTTATTTGTGTTTGATTTGTGTTTGATTTTGTGAGATAGAGAGAAAGAGAAACAGTGATTTGTTGCTCCACTTATCTGTGCATTCATTGGTTGATTCTTGTGTGCGCCCTGACCAGGGATCAAACCCACTAACTTGGTGCATCGGGACAATGCTCTAACCAACTGAGCTGCCCGGCCAGGGCGAGTAAAGGCTTCTTAAGTATCATAGCAGCACAGCTGCTCTTCAGAGAAGCCCCAAGGTGCAGCAATACAAGCCGCGTCTATCCACTCCCTTCCCCTCCACCAATAATTTCTACACAATAGGAAGAGCTGACTCTAAAATTTGCATTTTAGGCACAGAAAAAAGAATTCTGACACTAGTGAACTGATGTAGCTAAGTTTTTAATTTTAAAAAAGCTATTAAAAAGGTTTTGAAGATCCTGTATATTACTATTTTGGTTACTTTGCTGTGTTATTGAGGTTTAATTCAAATATCCAGTAGAGGGCATGAAAGGAATTGTTTTTCTCATTCTACTAAAGACAGAATTTGAACAACAAAAATAAAAAAGCTAATGAGTTACATATTGCAGCTTTCACACAGAAAATGACAAATGGCCTTTAAATGTCACCCTGAAATATATTGCAACTTTGTCTTATTGCCTATCTACATCCTCTGTTTAAAATAAAATAATCATCTCATTTCTCTAGGATTAGACCTCCTATTATACAGGGTCCAGCACAAATAATGCCCCTTTTTATTACAAAACCATAAGCATATACTTCTGTAACATAACACTAGCACACTCAATGCCATACGACATTTTAGGTGAAATGTTCAAATTAAAGCTATAAATTATTACACCCATATTATTACCCTACCAACCACACTCAAGCAGGCATTACTTCTGCTGGCCCCTGTATATACAAAACACACAATGAAATCATTAAATACAATATCAGTGATTTCTGTTTGGCTCTACTGGAGACAACCCTGAAAAACATGCAAAACCTGATATTGTATCTACAATGAGTAAAAGCGCCACCTTCTGGTGGAAGCTCTTCCATGGAACAGGCCTTGCTCTCCGCAGGACCCTCAGCACCGAACCCAGGGCTTGGATCCAAAACCCGGCTCAGCCAGCACACCAGCACCCTCCCCACAACCTGTGTGGAGGTCAGAGTCAGCAGCTTCTTCCCTCTTCTCTGATGTTGGTGGAAACACAGAGAAGCACACAATGGTACTGCTACCTAATGAGTGCCTATGCTGTGTGAGGCGTAGGCATTGGAAAACAATCTTCATTTTTACAGAGCCCCCCACGAGCCAATTTTATGATGTCCAAAACTCAGCAAAATGCTGAGGCTGCAAGAGGCACAAATCTCACAGCATTTCTCTGCTTGGCATTCATTACTATTTCTCATGAAACCTTTGGGAAATAAGAAAGAAACCTTCCATATGATCAGACCAGGATCCACGGTCCTTAGCTTAGGTCATGAGATAAACAATGTCATCGCTTCTGTATTTACCAATTTTTGATATTGTCTTTTCCAATGTTTTGCATAGTCAGATTCCACATCTGCCTAAAAATAATGTATGAATTGATGTAATCAATCAATCAATCAATCAATCAATTGATTAATGCACTTTGCCTCGCAATTAGCTTTTTAATAGCCTTTAAATTCACTAGCACTCTCACACTCCGAGAATTGTCATCTCTCCTGGAGTGGCAACTGCTCTTACATCGTCATTCTCTTTGTAGCTGAGGGTCCCAGTGTTTTTCAGATGATGTTCAATGAGCGCTCCTGGGAGGTCACCAAATTGATGCCGAACTTAGTGCGGACACCCGATCGGCATAGCGCACTACAGCCCAGAACTCCTGGGCTCAAGCGATCCTCCAGAGTCAGCCTCCTGAGTAGCTGGGACTACGGGCGTGCGCCACCACGCCTGGCAGTAGTACCCAGTAATAGTAGACACAACAACTCAATAAGAAATCCCCTTAAGTAGATATAATACCAATACTTCATGGTTAGGAAACTAAGGTCCCTATAGAGTGAGATGATTATAGAAAAATCACTTACATTCAGTTTGAACTCTAAAGGAAAATCACCTTACTACATCATCTAGAAATAGTTTTCCCAATAACGTGATAGATGAATAGCACATACACCCTTTACATAAACGTTTCCAAATTCTGGGGGACTAGTCTGCATGGGTCTCTCCCACTTCTGCATGTCCCGTGAGCAAGGCATCAATTGCTCTTTGTTCTGTGCTTCTTTCAAGGGTATTTGTAAAGCAAACAGCTTTGGAAAATGGAGTGTCTCCCTCTGACGCAAAGGCAGGCATGCTCATTGCCTACTATAAAAAATCTGGGTTCCCTAAAATCAGGGTTCCTGCCCTGAAATGCAATGAACTATGTGCAGTCTTCCCGTTGGGACCGGCTGTCACACCCATGCAGCCTGGGCACCAGAAGAGCTGATGCCAATACACTGACGCTCGTGCTGCTTCCTACATCCTGATAACAGAGTCTTTTCTCACGTTTTGGCCAGTGCCCCTGACATCGTGCCAGGCTAACTTTTTCAATTTCAAGTAGGGTAAATCTTAGACGCTTCACAGTTCTTCTTCTTTTCTTTGAATCCTCACCTAAGGATATGTTTTACTGATTTTAGAGGCAGAATGGGAAGGTTAGGGAGGGGAGAGAGAGAAACATCAGTTAGTTGCCTCCCACTGGCACCCTGATTGGGGATCGAACTAGCAAGCTAGGCATGTTCCCTGACTGGGAACTGAACCCTCAAAACCTTTGGCTATATATGACAACGCTCCAACCAAATGAGCCACCTGGCCAGGGTGACCCTTCACCGTTCTTGATGAAAATACCTTTATCACAGTTTTAGTTTTTTTATTAGTTGATTTTTATTCTAGCTTAATCCAAGTGCTTGTGAGGTGAGATCAACAATGACAACTGAAAGAAGTAGGTGACTTGACCAAGGTCACAGAGCTAGTACCAAGCCGAGTCTAAAATGCTGGACTCATGACTTCTAGCCTTCTGCCTCTCTCTTCAGGCACTGCCCCTTGGTTAAACAACCCAGACAGAGACTATGAGAGGAGAACATGTCTTTATCAGGATAGTTAGACACTCTATCATGCAAAAGGAATGCTTCCTACGGGGACTTGAAAAAAGTCATCCCTAAGCCATTTCCTTTGCTAGCTTTTCTATGTAAAGGTCAACAGACTGCACTTTTTCAGGGGTATTTTCATAGCAAATTCAAGTTCATGAATTGCCCAATGATGTGCAGCATGTGCGAAGGAAAGCAGAGTGGAGGCTACTTGGCCAACAAGCCTTGGAATGGATGTGCTAAGCTGGTACCTAGGAAGGAGCTTGGTTACGTTGGACCCGAGGTGATGATGCTCACAGGATGGTAACCGAGGTACTGTGCAGGGGAGGCTAGATCGTGTTGGGGATGAATGATGGCAGGGGTGCAAAACTGGGAAGTAAATGCAATTTCACTAAAAAACTAGTTCCTTTTTTCAAATATCATATGATCTCACTTACGAATGGAATCTAATGAACACAATAAACGAATGATCAAAATAGAACTAGAGGCACAGAAACATGGAGCAGACTGACAGCTGTTAGAGGGGAGGGGGAAGTGGTGACTGGTGGAAAGAAGGTGAAGGAATTGGTCAAAGAACATGTATGGATGACCCATGGCCACTGACAACAGTGTGGGAGGGGCTGTGGGACTCGGGGGCAGGCTGGGTGGAGAGGAGCAAAGGGAAGAAAATTAGGACCCTGTAATAGCATACACAAATATTTAAATTAAAAATACATTAGAAAAAAAAACCTATTTCTTAATAAGCTATTCAATACCTTTTGGTCAATGAAAGAAAATCTTAAGATCTTAGAAGTGAAAACAGGCACATTAGACAATCACAAAGAGCAGACAAAGGCAGCGAGAGATTGGGATGGATTCTCAAAAACAAAGACTGTTTGATCTAGAGTCCTGTCAGGAAACTTGGCTTTGTGTTGAACATTGCTCCTACTTAGGTATCAGAGTTCTGGTCAATAAAATACATGCCTATTCTTTACTTTGCTCAGAGTACTCATGTGCCAGCCACAGTCCTTGGGATGACACAGAGTCCTTTTTTAGTTAGGTTTAATGTCATCAGGCAGCTACACGGTCAAGCCTGAGCAGACACAGAGAACAAAATGGTACCAAATGCCTCTGTCCTTAAATAGCTTATAGTCCAGTGAGAGAGACAAATATATGAACAAATAAATCACAGCAGAGTCAAAAATGTACAATGATTAGGAGGCGCACGAGTGGGTCATCAGAGTAATGAAAGAGATGTGGTAGATGGTGATACAAAGATTCACAGAAAAAGTAATAGCTAGGTCACTGGAGACCCTTTGGTTTGTTCTTTTACTGTGACCAGAAATGGTCTGGTTGTCCTGTTAACAGAAGGACAACCTCTTTTAAAAAGAGGATACCTCTTCCATTCCACCTCATGGAGGAAATAATTTAAAGGCCATGGTAAGCTCTTTGCCTCTCTGGGATCCAGAGGGTGTCAGACTTACTGAGTGATTATGCGATAAGAGAGTATGCACCTGGACGATTTGGTTCCTTTTTTATTAATTTTAATTTTCATTTTCTGATTTAATCTTCACTGTATTTTTTCCATTACCATTTAGTCCTCCTATACCCCACTCCCCCGAGCAATCACCACACTGTTGTCCATGTCCATGAATTCTTTTTCCTTTTTGCCCAATCCCTCCACCCCACAACCTCCCTCCCCCCAGCTGCCATCCTGCTCTCCATCTGTGGGCCTGTCCCCATTTTCTTTGTTAGTTCACTTTGTTCATTAGAGTCTACATATGAGTGAAGTCATATGGTATTTGTCTTTCTCTGACTGGCTTATTTCACTTAGCACAATGCTCTCCAGGTCCAACCCTACTGTTGCAAAGGGTAAAATTTTCTTCTTTTTTACCCTTTGGGTAGTATTTTTTTACCCATGATGGGTAGTATTTCATGATGTAAATGCCCCATAGTTGTTTTATCCACGCATCTATTGATGGACACTTGGGCTGCTTCTGTATCTTGGTGATTTCAAATAAAGCTGCAATGAACACAGGGGTGCTTATGCTCTTTCAAATTAGTGTTTTGTGTTCCTTTGGATATAATCCCAGAAGTCAGACAGCTGGGTCAAAAGGCAGATTCATTTTTAACTTTTTGAGATATCACCATACTGCTTTCCACAGGGGCTGCACCAGTCTGCATTCCCACCAACAGTGCAGAAGCGTTCCTCTTTCTCCGCATCCTGGCCAGCACTTATTTGTTGATTTATTGATGATAGCCATTTTGACAGGTGGGGGATAATATCTCATTGTGGTTTTAATTTGCATCTTTTCATATATCTATTGGCCCTCTGTATGTCTTCTTTGGGGAAGTGTCTGTTCAGGTCCTTTGCCCATTTTTTAATTGGGTTGTTTATTTTTTTTGGCATTGAGTATTAAAGTTCTTTATTAATTTTAGGCATTACTCCTTACAGATGTATTGGTGAAGATGTCCTCCCAGTCTCCAGATTGTCTTTTTATTTTGTTGATGATTTCCTTTGTTGTGCAAAATCTTTTTAGTTCGATATAGTCCCATTTATTCATTTTTTCATTTGTTTTCCTTGCCTAGGGAGATATATCTGATAAAATATTGTTATTAGCAACGTCCAAGATTTGCTGCCTATGTTTCCTTCTATAATTTTTATGGTTTCAAGCACATATAATTATTTTAAAATAGTTTATTAAATAAATGGTGTTGGGAAAATTGGACAGACACATGCAGAAAAATGAAGCTAGATCACCTTCTTGCACCATATACAAGGATAAATTCAAAATGGATCAAAGACTTAAATGCTAGACCCAAAACCATAAAAATCATAGAAGAAAACAATGTGCTTCTTGATTGTGTCATAACTATGCTGAGGGCCATTCATTCAGGTTTGAGTTGAGTTTAACACATTAGCCACCAGAGACTTGGTGACAGGGAAGAAGCTTCAACATCTTTCAGACCCAGATGACAAATGCTATTTGGAACACATAACACACAACATAGGAGTCACTGGCTGTTCTTGCTATTTTAGTCATTCTAATTCCATCTACTAGATTCTTTGTGATAATGCTTAGTATTTTCATAGTATTCTTTCCTCTTATTTTTAGGAGCATCCTCTGAGCAAAATGCTGAGGTACTCGGACTTCACATTTTCAGAGTTCTTTTATGTTTTCCTAACAACTTCAGTTATCTCAAAAACATTATTGTTTTTTCTTCAACTTCCTTCATTGTTCTTACCAAAATAGAGGGTCTGTGCATTTAGTGTTTAAAGATCAACTTGGTCTCCTGGGAGCTTAAGGCTAACAGGGCATGAGCAGGCAAGGTATTCCAAGCAGAGGAAACAGAATGCACATAAACACAAGGAAGCTTAAAAGAACAAGACCTCCAATGTTGCTGAAGAGTCATGTGCAAAGGCAGGAGGAGGAAAGAGCAGGAAGTGGGGCAAGAGAGTGGGGCAGGGATCAGTGCTGAGGTCAGATGGGTTCAAAGGCAGCCAAGTTCACCCCTTCAGGAGCTTTCTCCTCTGCCTTTTTATAACAAGAAGTGGCTCTGTGTCTTTCCCTGCTTTCATTCTCTCTTTTCATAAGCTAGGCTAAAAGGTAGAGAAGCTTCCTTCATTTCGGTAGAACTCCCAGCTTGCTATGGGTGTCAGAGTTGAAAGACAGAGATAGAGGTGACTTCAGCAGCCAAAGTCCTTCTCCTGTCCCCAGGGACAGTTCCACTGCTGTCAGCCTTTCAGTAAATTTAGCTCTGAGGAGTGAGCTATTGACACAGTGTGTGCAGGGGTCAGGGAGAATATTACAATGGGGAAGATTTGAATGTATCTACCAAGTGGAAGAGAGTGGAAGATTCTTTTAAAAAATTTTTTAAATTTAATTTTTTTATTGTTGTTCTATTACAGTTGTCCCAATTTCCCCCCTGTTGTAATAGTTCTGCCACTGTATGATAAAATAGTGGTGAAACTATCATAAAATAGTTCCATCACAGGGATCCTTCGTGCCATTTTTTCACAGTTGTTTTCCTCCCTTTCTTACTTCGTTCTAACCATTAATCACCACTCACCTGTTTTCCATCTACACTATTTTGTCGTTTCAAGAATGCTATATTAATGGAATCATATAGCATGCATACTTTTGAGATTTGTTTTTCTCATGCAGCCTAATGCGATTCATCTAAGTTTCTGTGTTTATCCGTAGTTTGTTTGTTTTACGGCTAAGTAGTATCCCATGTGCAGATACAGCCCAATCTAACCTGCCCATCTGTTGGAGGCGTTTGGTTTGGTTCTGGGCGTTGGCTGTTACAAAAGAGGCTGAGCACTTGTGTACAGGTTTGGGGTGAGCCTAAGTTTTAATCTTTCTGGATAATTGCTTGAAGGTAAAATTGCTTAGTCATATGGTAAGGATGTATGCAGTTTTTTTTAAGTTGTTTTTTTAAAAGTTTTTTTATTTATTTCTCTTTAGAGGGGAAGGGAAGGAGAGAAGGAGAGAAGTACCAATGTATGGTTGCCTCTCGTGAGTTCCCTGCTGGGAACCGGCCTGCAACCCAGGCATGTGCCCTGGCTGGGAATCAAAAACCACAATTGTGTGCTTCGCAGGCCTGCGCTCAATCCACTGAGCTATGGCAGCCAGGGCTAGGATGTATGTAGTTTTCTAAGGAACTGCTTTATTGCAGATACATGTCTGCTCAATATTTTGCTTAATCTTTCTAGTATTGCACTCTGTAAGAACAAAATTGCACTGTTTGTAGTCTTCTGGGACTTAACGTTTTCACTCAGCATTAGATTTCCAAAACTTCTTCATGCTCTTGCATGTACCTATAAATCATCCATTTTCACTACTATATAAATATTCCATTTTGTGACTGTGTCACGTTATCCAGTCCATGGTTAACGTGGGACAAGTTGCATTATTTTGTGAACGAAGTGTGTTATTTTATGAATAAAGTTGTTTAGGTGCAAAGTTTCTTTGGGCATATTCCTAGACATGGGGTTGCTGAGTGTTAAGGGATTTGAATGGTCAGCTCTCAGATAAAAGGCTGTATTAATTTCCAAGGGCTGCAGTAACAAACGACCATAAATTTACTGGCTTAAAACAACAGTTTTTGAGGCCAGATGTCTGAAATCAAGATGTCAGCAGGGTTGGTTTCTTCTAGAAGCTCTGAGGAAAAGTCAGTTCCATGCCTCTCTTCCAACTTCTGGTCGCTGCCAGAAGTCCTTGGCATTCTGTGGCTCATAGACTCATCACTTTGATCCCTGCCTTCATCTTCGCATGGTGTTCTGCTCTGTGAGTGTTGGGAATTTTTTACAGAACAAAACCTAGAGGTGTTGGAAAGGGTATGATCCAGAAACAGGCGAGTGGTGATGGAGTAGGATACTTTGCACAGTGTACCATGGTTTACAAAACATTCGCATTGTCTCAAATGACCCTTAGATCCATACCATGTAATAGAAATTATCTTAACATCTAAGATTGAAAGCTAGAACATTTCCAGAGCTGGGGCTGAATCCCAGGTTGTCAGAGCCTAAATCAAAAATTTTTCCCCAAGACCTGAGTTGGATAACTTCCATGCACATGAAACTTAGATCTGTCCTGCTGGATTTTTATCTGGATATTTTGATGCATAAAATATATGGTAATATTAACCGTATAAAGCCGACTTTGCCCATTTCTCCCCTTGGGTTATAAATCTAATATTCTTTTGACTCTATTTGCTGACAATTCTGAAAGCAACTGTACTGTGTTCAGTTTAAATTGAACCCGGCAGGGACTTGAAACCAAGACCACACCAGGGATGACATCGAGCCTTAGCCAGCTGAGCTTTCCTGCTGCTGGGCCTTGCTGTTCTCAGATTTTCCATGGATGGCACTTCTAAATTCGTCTTACAGCTATTGCCAAACTCATGACTCATTTTGAACTCCCCGAGTTTTGTGGCCAGGTAGGTGAGGAGCAAACCCAGTTGCCAATCTTGTGTAATTTCTCAAGTTTCCACCAAAACAACACCAGCCTTTAAGCGATGAGGTTCCACTGTGCACTGGATTTTTGCCACTACTACTTAGACTATGTTATTTTTTAACATATTTTTTGCATAACACTGTAGATCACAGCACATGATTTCAAATATGCAAATTGCAGTGAATCTAGCAAAATATTGAGACACTTCTGAAGTCTGTATAGAAAAACCTCTCGGTTTCTCCCACCGTAGACATACGTACGTCTGTGATCACGACGCGACACGAGAAGTACTAGGAGGTTTTCTGATCTAGTTCCGGGTCTAGGCAGTCATTGCTTTGAAATAGAAGGAGTGACGGAAAAGGATGCTCTGTTCACTCATTTACTTTTACTTGACAGAAAGCAGAGCAGAATTATTCACAGTGGCGAAGACATGGAAACAACTACAGTGTCCTTCGATAAATGATTGGCTAATCTATACAGCAAGATCGTTTATACAATGAGATACTATGCAGCCATAAGAAAAAGTGAAATACTTCCATTTGCAATAGCACGGATGGATCTTAAGAATATAAGACTACGAGAAGTAATTCAGACAGAACCACATGGTTTCACTCATATGCGGGATATGAACCTGAAGACAGCAGTGAACAAACAAGAGAAACAAACTCATAAACACAGACAACAGTATGGTGGTTACCAGACAAAAGGGGGGAGGGTAGTAAAGGGTAAAGGGGGTCAAATATATGGTGATGAAAGAAGATTTGACTTTGGGCGGTGGGCACACAATGCAGTACATAGATTACATATCACAGAAATTTTCACTTGAAACCTACATAATCTTATTAACCAATGTCACCCCTATCAATTTAATTAAATAATAAATAAAATAAATATACTAGGGTTAATAAACAATTATAAATCCAGTAAATGCAAATAAAAATAAAGCAGAGAAACTTCTGTTAATAGAGCATATAACATGTTATCTTAAGAATAACTAAAATTTTTCTATTATTAACCATGGCATCAGATGCAGCCCAGGGACAGGTTCTTTTCCTCCTTTTGTTCTGTAAACCAGTGGTCCCCAAACTTTTTGGCACCAGGGGCCAGTTTTGTGGAAGACAATTTTCCATGGACTGGGGGCGGGGGGTGACGGCTTTATAGCCTGCCACCAGATGCAGCTTAATTGTCACGTGCCACTCACTGATAGGGCTTTGCTGTGAGTCTGCAGGCAGTTGAGTTATTACGGTCTCTGTGCAGTCCGTCCTCTCTGCGAATTGTAATCTGTACTTGCAGCTGTTCCCCAGCGCTAGCATCATTATCTCAGCTCCACCTCAGATCACCAGGCTTTGGACACTTAACGAGGAGCGTGCCACCTAGAACCCCTCCCATGTACCATTCACCGTNCAGCTTAATCGTCACGTGCCACTCACTGGTAGGGCTTTGATATGAGTCTGCAGGCAGTTGAGTTATTATGGTCTCTGTGCAGTCCGTCCTCTCTGCGAATTGTAATCTGTACTTGCAGCTGTTCCCCAGCGCTAGCATCATTATCTCAGCTCCACCTCAGATCACCAGGCTTTGGACACTTAACGAGGAGCGTGCCACCTAGAACCCCTCCCATGTACCATTCACCGTAGGGTTCATGCTCCAAGAAAGATCTAATGCCACCACTGATCTGACAGGACGCAGAGCTAAGGAACTGTGGGGAGCAGCTGTAAATGCAGATGAAGCTTTGCACGCTTCCCAGCTGCTCACCTCTTGCTGTGTGGCCCCATTTCTAAGAGGCCACGGACTGGCCCCTGGCAGCGGCGGTAGGCAGGGGGCCCCTATCTTAGTACCTCTACATTTTTTTCCAATGGGGCTTAAAAGGGACAGAAAGCCAAAGCTTGTGTCCAAGTTTATCTTAAAGCTGGTTAATCATTTTATAAATTTAAATAATGTATTTATACTTTTATTTGTGGTCCCATCAATGTAGTCAGTATTTTAAACCTTCTCTATATAAATGGGACATTGCTACACCTATTTTCCTGACTTTCCCTCTCTATTTTCACCTGCTGGAAGTGATGCCTTTACATTGGTACTGTGTAGGTCAAAAATTTTATATTATATTACAAGTACCCCCAGATGTTAACATCATTCAGGAAGGAAAAATCAAGAAGCAAAAGATCAGTGAAGTGGAGACAAGACTCTTTGTCGGTAACCTCCAGCTGTTTCTCCTACATGTTCCTGTTTGCTGTTTCTTTTGCCCATTGCCTGGTGATTTTCGATTCGCCCGTCAGGTTTGAGCTGAACTGCATTTCTTCAAGATGGCCATTTCTGACTCCCAGTCTTAATTTGGACTCCACTCTCACAGGAACCTGTTGTCCTGTGGAGCACCTACCGATGCACATTAGATTATGTGTTTGTTTGAGCTCTGTCCCGTCCACTAAACCATAAACTCCACAGCAACAGGGATTCTGCCTATTTTGTTCCCCACTGTAAACCTAGTGCCTAGCTGAGTGTTTGGCACCCAACAAATATGTCCCAAATGAGTGAACTGAGTGCTTTTAAACTGACGCTTGAAATATTAATGGGACTTACTAGCTTGGCAGGGGGCTAAGGTTGAAAACATTATGACTGGTGTATCATCACTTATTGGCCATTGTCTCATGGTCATACAGTTTGGGAAGAATGGCCTCTCTTCCCAGGACATACTAAGCCATGTTCTCAATCCCATACCCCTCATCTCATACAGCATACTGCTGGTGACAGTTATCTGTAGGGAGCCCATGACCTAAAGTGGCCCAACCAAGTTGAAAGGAAGTTTTGTTTTACAGTTGTGGGGAAAGACATCTACCCTTTCTTTGGTCAGATATGAAAAGAGGAACCATGTTGCCACATGGCACGGCAGTCATCTCATACCTTTCAAGATTTATAGAAAATATTTTAATTAAAGATTTTATTTATTTATTTTTAGGCAGACGAGAAGGGAGAAAGAAAGAGAGGGAAAGAAACATCGATGTGTGGTCGCCTCTCATGTGCCCCACACCACAGACCAGCCTGCAACCCAGGCATGTGCCCTGACTGGGAATCTAATTGGTGACCCTTTGTTTCACAGGCCTGAGCTCAATCCACTGAGCCATGCCAGCCAGGGTAGAATTTTTTCATGTGTAATATAAATCTATTCTGTGAAATTTTTCTTATTGATTTTGGTTGTAGAGAAGTTTCAGCTATTGCCAATATTTTGTGCACCACTCTTTTTAAAAAATTATTTTAAATTGTAGCGGGCATACAATGTTATTGTAGTTTCAGGTATACAGTGTAGTGATTCAACACTTACATACCTTACAAAGTGATCACCATGTAAGTCCAGTAGCACGTGTGGCTCTCACAGCGATTTCTCAACTGAGGTGGTGGCAGAGGTTCCTCGGAGCTGAGAGACCTGATTTCTAAAAGAGCATCTTTGGATAATGAAGTCCCCCAAAGAAGATGGCAGGAGACAGATATGGTACAAAGGTTTCAAGTGCCTGTGACCAAGGCTGGCCCTGAAGAACAGAACAGTAACAGAAAGATCACTGAATCCAAAGCCCAGAGAGCCTATTTCACCTCTCATCTTGAACATTAACTATCTGAGTAACTTTAGGCAAGTAGCTTAAAACCTCCAGATTTTAATTTGCTCACAGAACACGAGAGAATTATTCAGCATGATGTGTAAGATTCCTTCCAGGTATGAAGATGCTCCTAGTCCATGATTTCATGCTGCCCATCTGCTGGGGCTTCACTCAATCACAGTCTTCTCTCTAGTTCCAGGCGGACTGACAAATAGAGGTAAGAATAAGAAACCAAAGGGACTTCCGCCAAGATGGAGGCGTATGTGGAAACACTGTGCCTTCTACCACAACCAAGTTTGAATACAACAAAGGTTTAGTAAACAAAGATGCAGCCAAAGAACAGAAAATTGAACTATACAGAAGTCCAACAACAATGAACTGTTCAACCGGGACCAGTAAGAGGGGCAGAGCCAGCAGCAGAGCAGGGTCGGGCAGGAAGGATACCCCGACCCAGGTGACCCAGGCACACAGGCATCCGGGGTAGCATCACGGATCCAGTGAGGGTGCGGGGCAGGCTGACCACAGTTGCACATTCACACGCGTAGATAAACCAGCAAAGGAGTGAGCACTGAGACGGATTGAGCAGGCCCCAGAGAGCGAACCCAGTGAGTGTGCAAGGAAGCGGACTGACAGCGGGCGCACATTCGCGTGCAGTGGGACGGACCACGTGGTCCACTGCTTGGTCCATGGTGGTGGCAGGAGGCAGCAGAGGGGGCCTGCCATTGCTTTCCTTTGGCCCCGCCCCCACATACAGCATCGCAACCCAGCGACTGAGTGGCCTGGCCCTGGTGAACACCTAGCCCTCTGCTCCTCATATGTAACAGGTGTGAACAGTCCAAAATATGGCTCAAGAAGAACTCAAAGCCCCAGAGCCGATAACTCTAAGCGACCAGGAAATAGTGAACCTCTCAGATGCACAATTCAAGACACTGGTGATCAGGATGCTCACAGAACTGGTTGATTTTAGCCGTAAATTAGAGGAACATATGAAGGCTAAACTAATTGAAATGAAGGGAAATGCACAGGAAACCAACAGTGATGGAAAGGAAACTGGGACTCAAATCAATGGAGTGGACCAGAAGGAAGAACAAAACATCCAACCAGAAAAGAATGTAGAAACAAGAATTCAAAAAATTGAGGAGAGGCTCCAGGACATCTTTAAATGTTCCAACATCTGAATTATAGGGGTACCAGAAGGGGGAAAGAAACAGCCATGAGTGGAAAACGTATTTGAACAAATAATAAAGGAGAACTTCCCCAGTCTGGCAAAGGAAATAGACTTCCAGGAAATCCAGGAAGCTCAGAGAGTGCCAAAGAAGTTGGACCCAAGAAGGAACACACCAAGGCACATCATAATTACATTAGCCAAGACCAAAATGAAGGAGAGAATCCTAGAAGCAGCAAGGGATAAGGGGACAGTCACCTACAAAGGAGTACCCATCAGACTGTCAGCGGATTTCTCAAAAGAGACCTTACAGGCAAGAAGGGGCTGGAAAGAAGTATTCCAAGTCATGAAATCCAAAGACCTACAGCCAAGATTGCTCTATCCAGCAAAGCTTTCATTTAGAATGGAAGGACAGATAAAGTGCTTCTCAGATAAGATCAAATTCAAGCCCTTATTATATGAAATGTTAAAGGGACTTATCTAAGAAAAAGAAGATAAAAACTATAAACAGTGAAAGGATAGCAAACTCACAGTTATCAAGAACCACACCTAAAACAAAAGCAAACCAAAAGGACAGCTAGATCAGGAGTGGAACCATAGAAATGAAGAACACATGGATGGTTAGCAACAGGGGAGTGGGAGGGGGAGAAGGGGGGAGAAGGTACAGGAAATAGCATAGACAGTAGGTAGAAAATAGATAGGGGGAGGGCAAGAATAGTAGGGGAAATATAGAATCTAAAGAACTTGAGACATGTGGTCATAAACTAAAGAGGGGGATCGTGGGGGAGGCGGTGTGCAGGATAGAGGGGAATGAAGGGGGGGAGATAGAACAACTGTAATGGTATAATCAATAAAATATATCAAAAAAAAAAAAAAGAAACCAAAGCAACAGCTGATTGCTGGGAAAGCTGAGCTGGACAATGTGGCTTGGACTAGGGACCAAGACACCTTCCTCAGTCCTTGTGCGTTGCACTGCATTTACCAGCCCAGTCCTGGCGAAGCAGCTGGGAAAGTGTTGGCCTTTACCTACAGGGACAGGCCTTCCTCAGCAGGCTTCAGAGTGGAGAAGGGGTGAGCAGAGGCAGGTGCAGAGAAGCCGTCTCTCACTAGAGAGAAAGAGAGAGGCTGCATGTAGGCCGTGGTTGCTGACACGTGGACCCTGGCTTATAAGGGCTGGTCTGCTCACTAGGCTTGGTCACTCTTCCTCCTTGGGAAGAATGAACAGAGGAAAGGAAGACAAAAGGTTTCTTTCCAACACCACCAATTTAGTGGAAGAGTCTCTTATCACATGAGCCAAGAACTTGGGGAAAAGAAGAAAATGTTTCCTCTATGATATATTGAATAACATCCCAAAAGCAATAGTTTTAAGTTATATGTATCTATACATTTGTACGTAATATATGGAGAGATACAAAGGGCTAACATAAAAAAAGTTCCCTGAATGATGACAGAGTTCCAAGAACATTTTCCCATAGTTTTCTAAATGTTCCATTTGTAAGCTGGAATCAAGCCACAATTATGAGGTTTCTAAGCAACATCACCAGAGACAGTGAACAGGGCTTGCATCATTTTAAAATAAAATAAACAGACCTCCTGCCACCTTAGTTCTACCCAGGTCAGTTAAGGTGTCCTTCTACTTAAGATGACCAAATTAGGTGCTGTTAGCAACGACAACAAGCATGACAAAAACCAGGCTGCAAGCCAGTGAGAAAAGTACAGCATGTCTGCTGTAGCTTTCTGGCCACCACCTCTCCCACACAGTGTTTGGTGAAGCTGACACCTTTGCTCCTCTTGGTTCTGGGATGTTGGTAGGGGGACCCTGGAAAGCAACTAGGCAAATGGACCACACATCCTAGAACAAGAGCAGCTAGCTCTGAATATCAGGGGTGCCGTGTGGGGCCTGACGTGCTCATAGAAGTGGTCAGGCACCTTCCTGCAGACAATGGAGGGACATCAGCCAAGTTCTGTTTTCCCTTCAAACTTCTTCCCGACTGAGAGTAGAAAAGTCCACCATCTGATGCTAACTCATATGGGGTTAAAACCTGTACTATACCTATTACATAATCTTCCTTCTATAAAAAGGAATTTAATTCTATTATCAGGAAGTTAATACTAAGGCAGGAAAATAGGCTGACTCTAATTATTTTATAACACGTTCTCAGCTTTTAATATAAACTTATATATATTGCCTTCTCTAGCTAATGCTGAGGTAACCTTAATATTCTATTCATTAAGCATTTCAGTTAATTGTGTTTTTTTCTAAAAAAAAAAAATTGGCAGCTTTCCCAAGTACCAGGAGGGGAGCATACCTCAACTTTAGTAAAGAAAAACTATTTACACTTTGGTTCTGAAATCAATTTATTCCCATCTGCTGGCAATATTTCTTTTATTCCACTTGGCACGGTTGCGATGCGTGCGCAAACTATTCACTTCTGGGACACTGGGAGGTCTCAGGAGACTGAGCAGCCGGCTGCTGAGGGAAAGCTGGTGGTGCTGAATTTAGATGTGTCACTTAATTTTCTGAGTTTTTAATTTCATTTCTCACATAGGCAAATCATCATCAAATATCTTTGTTGCAGTTCAGTTTGTCCTCTCCTCAATGCAATTATCTTATAGTCACATGGAGTCCCTCTCCCAGACCAGGCCCTGTTGCAGTATTTAATTAATGAGGTCATTGGCAAGACATGCCCTGGCTGGGCTGCAGCATTTTCTGTTAGATTCTAAGTTCCCCAGAGGACACAGATTGGGTTTGGACCCAGTACTTGGGGTTGATTTCCTACTCTTTTTTATTTTGATAGCTCTTACATTTACTTATTTATACCTGTATCAGGAAAACAAAGAGGCCCCACAGCCACTGGCAGAAATTTGCGGAAGTGTAATGTATTGAGGTAGTTATGCTTGCCTCCTGAGTTTTCCCCTTGCGGATGTGCTAAGATTGCCTGGGCCCACTGGGAGTCCTCCCTTCCCTCGGAAAGCACAGCACTAGAAGCCTTTCCTCTCTTTCGCGAGACTGCGAGCCCATTGATCAGATGACACTGGGTGTCTGGAGAGAGTGAAGAGAGAGAGAAGGTTCTGAAGAGAGCGAGGGGGAGACATACAGGACAAATTCCTGGGGACTGAGAAGCCCTGAGGGTTGGGGGTCCTGCACACCCCTCTCTGCCCACCCGTGAGATGGAGTTACAAAGGGGATTGGTATCTGGCTTCTAGGAAGTGCTCCTGGGAAGTGGCCACACATGGGCATGGCTGTGTGGTGTGCCCAGGGAGGCAGGCCACAGGTGGCACATCACTCCACACGGTCGCAACTGGTTGTGAAGAAGGTAGAGAGAGCAGGATCTTCCTGCAGGTCCCTTTTCACTCTTGGCCCTGGCTCTTATTCCCCACCCACTCCCATTCTGTGGAGAGCCTTCCACTAACCGAAATCTTACTCTGAAGGCCAGGTTCAAGTGTTACCTTCTCTGCTAAGCCGGCTCCGTTCACTCTGGCCCACTTACTCTGCTCATCCTCGGAACTCTCCCACACTCACAGATGGCCCCGCACAGACAAGCACTTGATGACCCATATCCTAAAGTCTTCTCTTATTCGTTCAGCCCACAGCCGCTGAACTCCTGTTGTATGTGCCAGGCTCTGTTCTAGGCACTGGGGAGAGTACTGTGAGCAGAGGGGGACCCTGCCCTCTAAGTGCTCCCATTCTAGCAGGGAGGAGACAGAATTACAGTGCTCGCCCTTTGACATGTGTCGGGCTCTCGTCCCAATCTAATTGTAGGTTATGAGAAGAGAACAGTCTCAGAACACTGGAGGGTGCACGGCTCTCGCTCC
The DNA here is from genome assembly GCF_014824575.4 of Sturnira hondurensis. Taxonomy (NCBI): domain Eukaryota; kingdom Metazoa; phylum Chordata; class Mammalia; order Chiroptera; family Phyllostomidae; genus Sturnira; species Sturnira hondurensis. The sequence goes on along the minus strand of NW_028080827.1, from coordinate 28,658,649 downwards.
ACAATTCTTCTCCGCAGGAGGAGTGGTCCAGCACAAAGTCCCCAGAAGATACTGGAGTATCTGGGCTCTCTAGGTCTTTCAGAAAGAATGATCCACAGGTGTCAGGCAGGATCCTATAAACCCCGATCTCAGGTGCAGGGAGATCTGATTTTTTCTACCCTAAAATTTGTATTTCACTACTATTATTGGTAAAGACATATGCATGTAAACATTGACTCGGTGTGTTTCTTTGACTGTAGAGTTGAGTTCAGAATCCTCCGAGAGTGTAATGAAAAGGCTAGTGGTGATTCCCAAGGTGCTTCATGCACAAGGCGTGCCTCTCCTGCACCAGTCTGCATGGGTCCAGTTGACTAAAAGAACTTTTATACTCAAGAATCAGGAGCTGGCAGATGTATTTGCAGCTAAATCTCTTCCCAGGCCTAAGTGAGACGTCGGTTTGAAAATTTGGCTTTCCGGCCAATAGAAAGATAAAACACGGAAGTAAAGCAACTTACGAGTGGGTGGTCTTTTTCCAAATTACTGGTATTGTCAAAAATTACTCCCCCACAATACTGAAAGCCAAATATGTCCCTAGAGAAAGGGGTCTTGGGCCTACGTGGAATAGTGGCGAGAGAAAAACAGATGGACAGTTTCTAAGAAAAGCAGTGACCTTACGTTTGGTATGAGAATCCTTTGGTTCTATCATCACATCTGAGCCATTCTTCCCGTTGATGACTATCCTCTTGTGAGCAAGAAATCTCAACTATGGAATCAAGAATAATCTTATTTATTTCTCTCACAATGGTGTGGCAATAGTAAAGAGAAGTCTAGAAGAAGCAGGGGAGTGAAAAAGATATTTATAATCATTAAGATGGTAAAGAAATAATTATGAGTCTCAAATAGACCCTAGAGGGATACCAGATGTTACGAGCAAGTGAGAGAAAGCCTGGCTGGGTACGCATGTGAAATTAGATCTATTCTTGCCAGTGCTACCCCTGGCAACCAAGATTTCAAAGAGGAAAATGAGGGCTGTCAAAGCTCCACTTGCAAGTTGGCATGTAATATTTTGATTAAAAAAAGAGGAGGGGAGGGAGAGGGAGCTAATGTATAAAAGGACTCTCTTTCCCTTTGTACCTGCAATTTATGTACAGAAAGTTTTCTATGAAGGAAATAAAGCTAGGATTGACTTCCCATTCTAAAAAAGTCAATTGCTTGAGGATAGGTACAGAATATGAGGTTTTTATCCTCTTTTGGAAAGCTGACCCAGGACAAACTACGTCCTTCAGTCACAATGACACGCCAGATAAAAGGACCCTAGAAAAATGACAAGGACAGCAGTCTTTGGTAAATTTCATTCCAGCCTTATTTAATAAGTGGTGCTTGCTGGCCACATTTTGGGGTCCTCAAGTTTCCATTTGCTATACAGTGATTAAGCCCTGTCAGAGGACTCGTGGGGCCCCCCATTGTTCAGAGTGGTCCCCTGTCGGGTGTTCTTAGTTTTTCTCTGTGAAGTGATTATTTGCCTTGAAGAGGTCCACTTTTCAGAGTGTACCTCAAGTGATAGATATTCTTGAAAATTTTGTCCCTTGATTGGAACAGAACTGGAGGGAGGGTATTCTGGGTGCTTTTTAAGCAGGAGGAGCCATGGGGCTGATACAGCGGGTGGAGCAGAGCCCCGGAAATGCAGGTATTTGGGAATGTGTCACCCCTGCCCAGGCGAAATAACTCTAGGTTTTCTTGGAAGAGCTTGTCACGCTTCTTTCTCTGCCGAGTGGTGAGATGATTTCATGATCTTCATAGGTTCCCCACAGATGTGGCGTCCCTTTCAGCCAAAAGCCATCATTTAATTTACTGTGCTAATAACTGAGAACTAATTTCCAAAAATTGAACTGGACAATAAAAATTAGAATAAGAACAGTTGATAGTAACTAAAAACAATACGAGTCACAGAGCACAGACATAAATTAAGTTTTCTGAATAGTATTTGGAGACCTAAAACACAAAACAAACACACTTGGTTTGCTTGGGGGAAAAGAGGAGTAAAAAGCAAATTTTGCATTGCTACAATTTCTCGTTACTAGGAAACGCTGGAGGGAGTTCAACCAACTTGGGGTTGCTAACGAGCCACAAATAGGTGAATTCCAAGACAGTCTGCTTAGGAGCAGAATTTACTGTCTCCGGGCCATACTATAAACCGCTTGTTTCTATGAGCTGCTTGTTGACGGCAGCAAAGGATTAACCAATAAAAACCAGCTGGGCAAACAATCCAATCCAGTTGTGACAATCGCATGTTTGTCGTCTGCAAAAGGCACGGGCTTGAATCATGCGGGCTCAATGGCCACCATGTTCTTCAGTTCTGCACATGCAGCAAGGACAGCTGTGGCTTTACAACCCCCTGAAACCCCCCCCAAACACCATGCAAACTAAAGAGTGCCCCTTCCCATCCCAGCACCCAAGAAAAAATCCCAGAGAATTATAGTGTGTGTGAGATAATCAACTTTGTTTGTATATGAGGGGGGATGCCTCCTTCAAAAAAAGGGAATTTATTTATAAAATATCGCGTATTGATTCTTACATGTTTAAATTTCGGTCACCTTGAAAGTACTGTTCATTTGACGCAACGTACCTACTGAGACATCTTTTCCACTGCTCAAAATAGTTTTGGAACTCATCGATTGTGATGTCTTTTAATTTGGCTTCTGGTTTTTGTTTCATCTTTTCACAGAAGCAAAATGTTTCCCTTTGAGGACTTTTTCATCCAGGGAAGCAAGACACTCGGGGGAGATCCAGTGAATAGGGAGGGTGGGGCACAGGGGTCATGCAATTTTTGGTTAAAAACTGCTGAACACTCAGTGTGGTGTGGGCAGGTGTGCGTGTAAAGCACCCATCATGAAATGGGCAAACACATTGAAAGAGTCTTCAAAGAAAATTCACTGAAGGTGAATGCAGCCTCTCACAACAACGCCAGCTGGTACACTGATACAGATGGGTTCCTAGAACACTCATCTATGGGGCAGAAGCCTGTACTGTAAGGGGCCTACTCACCAGAGGATATTTCTGGGTTTTCTGGGTCCACTCTCTTGGATTAGTCTGTGCTTCCATATGTTGTGGTTTGGTCCTCAATTTTAAAGTATAACTGAGTTAAAACTGTATATGCCATGTTAATAATTACAGGCAATATGCTTTGTTATAAATGTTGATAAAAACAAGACCGTAACATACCACAACATGATGCCTAAGTTTCCGCATGACTGGGATACATTAAGAACAGGAACTAGAGGAACTTGCTGCAATACCACTTCTTCCCAGAAGCAGCAAGGACTGAGGGGGGTGGGGCGGCTCCATAAATGACTGGTACTGGGTAAATATTGTTTTGCCTTTCGGGATAACCTACATCTGTCTAAATTCTAGATGCCCAGGAGTGTAAAGCAAAGATGTTTATTTTAGTATTCCTCTGTGTCCCGAACAAAGCCACTGTGGACTGACTCACTCACGCCAACGGCACAGAACAGAACTACCATCTAACATTCAGAACATGATAAGATCTGCTTATTAGTCCATAAATATGCTAAGTGAAATGAGGCCACTGCTGAGCTGGATGCAAGCACATGCGAAGTCAGCATGCTGCTGGGACTAACTTCGTGTATATAAATGGATCGAATTGAAGTTATAAGACTTTTTAAATTAAATTGCCCGAGAGTGCTGCAGGTATTCATTTGGGTACTTTGATGGTTGCTCTCAGTTCTTTTTTCAATGAACCAAATTTTCACTTAGTAGAAGCCAGAGGTTTGTTTGTTTTGCTTATTGCCTCTGGCTTTAAACTTTCAGGTTCTCTGAAATGACTCAGGCGCCACCTGGCTTGGGAATAGGGATGGGTAAAGTTTTAGGGGAGAAGCCCCTGACTGATTTTAGCCAGAGCAGCTTTGATCTTTTTCATATAGTGGAGTTTCTTGTAAGGTTTTCTTGTGGGCATAGGGTGGGGATGGGGAAGATTTTCACTGCTTAAAAATATAGCTGAAAATAGTTTGTAGAGAACATTGTGCTTAAAAACCTAACTAAGTAGCTAAAGTAAACCATCAACCTATCGTTCTCAAAATGGGAGTTAATACCTCTTAAGGCCCATGGAAATGAGCCAAAGTTAGCAATGTACAAAGCAAAAGGCACACAGCTAGGCAGACTGGAGTAGGTCTGCCTTACTCCACCTTAGAGCCGTGGTGCTTGGAAAGTAGTTCACGGGTGGGAAACCTCCTCCCATTGTGCAGTGCAAGTCCACATGGAAGTGTTTGTTAACTTCCAGATCACCTCCACATTGAAACTGCCAAAGATGATCTTGTTTGCTGTCTTCTCTGTCAAGGTGACTGCTTCTGGACTGCCTCACCTGGGGTCAGCGGAAACATAACAGAGGACCTGAAGCATTCTTTGAGGCTAAGTTCACCATGGGCTTATGCCAGAATCCAATGGATTTGACCTACAGATTACAACCAAGGTTTATTGCTTTTTAGAAAGGTTTTGTCTTTGCGAGAAGAAATATCAATTTGTACGTTTTGTTCTCAGAATTAAAAAGACTAAGTGTGGGATTGAAAAAGCCACTTTAAAAATGGATCCCTAGCTACTAATGAATTATTCCAGGGCAACAAGTGAGGACACAGTTTTTTTTCAAGTCAAAACTAAAGTAACATCTTTGTTCAATGGGAGATAAAAAGGTACATTCCCTTTTGATCTGTCCCTACAAAGGAGAATGTTAAGTGCTTTACAAATAGACTTGTCCAGTAAATTCCTTTATGGGAACACATCCTAAGAAATATTTAGAGATGAAAAAAGATTTATGTACAGGAATGTTCCGGCTTTGTTTGTAACACGAAAAAATAGAGAACTACTTGAACAGCCAACAAAAGGAATCCAGTTACATGAATTATGTCATATTCACATATTGAAATGTATCTAACCCTTCAATGTCATACTTTTGAAGACAAATGATCTTAGGACATTCTGATATGTTAAGTGAGGGTACATTAAATATTATTATAAAGTTAATTTAGTGTACCCTGGCTGGTGTGGCTCAGTGGATTGAGCACCAGCCTGCAAACCAAAGGGTTGCCAGCTCGATTCCCAGTCAGGGCACATGTGTGGGTTGTGGGCCAGGTCCCCACTGGGGGGTGAACATGAGAGGCAACCACACATTGATGTTTCTCTCCTCTTCCTCCCTTCCCCTCTCTCTAAAAATAAATAGATAAAATCTTTTTTAAAAAAAATCGTTTAGTGTGAATGTTAAGTAAATCCAATTTAACCCCTATATGTATAAAAGTGTATAGGTATAAGAATCAAAAGACAATAAGAAAATGTATCTAAATATTAATAGCATTTCTCTCTGAAGGTTGGAATTAATAATACCTTGAAATTTTTCCCTCTGGACCCTCTTTTATTGCATGCATTCTTTATTAAGAAAATGCATTATTTTTAGAATCAGAAACAAAGCTAATTATGTAGCAAGGTACTGATGAAGGCAGAAGTTGGCATGCTTTTTCCTTGGAGAAAATATTTGGGTAAAAGAAACTTGGAGTCCCTGGGGAGGAGATGGGCAATCTGCCTGAGAAGTCCCAGAGCATCAGGAGGAAGAGAGCCCCAGTTCTGGGTCCCTTCTTCCTGCCTCAGAGTCACCGAAACTGTTGGGTGGGCGGGGCAGCTCTCACTACGACCCAATGACAGCGAAGGAGAATAAACCCTTCACACAGAATCATCACCACGATAAAAAAGCAGCAGCACAAAATGGTTGCCAAAGACTGCTGATGGCTGACTCCAGTGGGGTGAGGACGGGAATCTGTCGTGCCTGACCAGGGAGTTTCTAGCTCTGGCCCTGATGCTTTAGATCAAAAAGCGTGTCTCGGGGACATTGGATAATATCCCCGAAGGGGACCCTGCTAGGGACAGGCATTCTCTGAGAAGGGAATATGCAGATCCAAACCACTTAGCTGAAACCTTAAAAGAAAATGTAGAGCTTATTTTGTACCTCCAAGCTGGTCAAACGGGACCCAACAGTTGTCTTTTTTTTAAATAAAATGATACATTAGCTAAGAGCACATACCAGCAAGATGTTGAGCTATATGTTCTATAAAATGAGATGAAATGGTATATAAAAGTCAAGAATGATTAAGATGATTAAAACCCTCAATAATTATAAATACAAAATCACCAGATTAAAAATACCAAGATTATGTAATACTCATAAAATAAGCTTGAGGAATATTCCAGATAAATACTGTTAATGATTTGTTCTGTATCCTTTGAGATTCTCCACTATACATAGCTGTTTACAATTTGTTTAACTTAAAAATTTACAAGATGTGTATTTGTACATTAACAAATAAGATCTACATCATTGCTTTTAATGATTGTGCAGGATTCCTTTCCACATTCTGATTGTAGTGATCTAACCTGGGGGGTGGCTTTGTGATGGTGAACAGCATTCTGTCTGTAAATAAAAACTTTCCTCTATGTATGTTTTTCCTCTTCTTATAAAAATACAGCAACCAGGGCCATACTCACATTCAGAGTTAAGATAATACATTCTCATGAAGTAAAAGATAATTTTGTGAAGGTCAGCAGGACCCAGGCAGAAGAATATTCTGATTTACTAGACTTGTCTCCCTATGGTAGATAAAAGAGTAGAGCTGACTTTAGCTGGATCTACTCCTGAGTCTTATGGTGAAATACATACCAAAGAGAGATACCGCTGCCCCTCTTCCGTCTGACAGAATAGCTGTGATCTGGGATAGAACATCATCTACTCCAGTAGACAGGGACACTGTCAATGTGAGCTCTGGACACACTGGGGCTGTTGCAGTTAGTATTACCACTATCTTCCCTGGATAGAACCCTGCCTACACGTTTCCTTCTAGATCATTCTAATTTGGAAAGCCTGTGTACTTCTGCAGATGACCTATGACCCAGGAGAAGTAAAATACATCCACTTTGAAGAGAAACATATCCGGATCCACTGAAGTCTTCAATTAGGACAAGGGTGAGAAAGTTGGGGTGGGGGGAGGAATTTCACTGGTAAGAGCTATACTTTATTTTTGTTTTTTACATCCCATAATTAGAACTGGTTTTCTCTTTAAAAATATGGTGGTAAAAAAAGCTTCACACAACTGAACTGTTTAGGTGGCCTAAAGAAATTTAAGCAGGCTGGATGCATCACAATTTATTTACCTATTTTTTTTTATGGATAAACATTTAGTTTATTTCTGGCGTTTGTGTGTGTGTATGTCTCGGCCTGCAAGCATCCTGGTACACAGATCTTGACACATTTGTTTGATTATACCCTCATAATAATTGTCTTAAAATGTAATTGTTGAGTAAGAGTTTGTAAAACCTTAAAGTTTTTGATATACATTGTTGAGTTGTCCTTAGAAAAGATAATTTACTATATATTTCTACAAAAAGTATAAGAGAATGGTTATTTCTTTAATATTGTCCCCAACACTGTGTATTAACATTTTTAAAAAATTGCCTAATCTGAAATGTGAAAAATGACACATTATTGTTTTGCTTTTTGGTCACTTCTGGTAACAACAATCACGACACCATTATCGCTGGTATTTATTCAGGACTCACTGTGTGGCCCATCACTGTGATAATCGCACATCTTCTCTTTTTCCCAGGACAGTGCCGTAAGGTCGACCCCATTAATTCATATATTCATTGGTCATTTACAATTTTTTGTGAATTTCTGTTCCTGTCTTTCACCTATTGGTCTCGGTATGGAAGTGCACCTTGAAATCAGTCTTTCCTTATATCCTTTTTTGGGGGAGGATGTCTTCATTGGTATTTTGTTATTCAAAATTAATCAATAAATCAGAAAGTATAAAAAATACCCTTTGAAACTGAATATGAACAGAAACAAATGAACCTCAATGTATATCAAGGTGCTAACATAATCACACAGAACAAAAATAATTTATCCAAGTGAAGTTTAAATATAGTACTTGATATATATGCCCTTAGTGGAATATATTTCAAAGACAAAAGGAACTGTAAATATGAAATTATTTAGTAGAATTTTTGTTAGTAGAGGTATTATTTGTGCATATTTTAGAATATAAAATAAGGAAATGAGCAAATGAGAAGAGATAAGTAGAAATATCGAGACTGTTGGGAAACAGGCTCTTACGGAGTGATAATGGTGGTACGTGGGCTGGAACAAGGAGAGGAAGAGTTCTGTGGTGTTTCCCTGGGATCAGAAGCACTAGTGTGAAGTTATGATTTCATACATATTAGATTTGTCCTCTAAGCAAACTCTGGATTTGTAAATATGCTCCAACAGGAAGCAGGCTGCACAAACAAGCTCTGTGGTATCCAAGAAATGTTTAGCATCCAATGCCCTGTAGACATGGCCAATGGGGCCCAATGGCAAGGAACTCTCTCTCCTGGCTCCTAGGGGAAGATAGTCATGCCCACCTCTTCAACAAATTCCTCATTTGTCTCTTTCAAGATTCCTAATAGACTAATCTCATTAAGGACATTATAAGTACATTGATTACCCACCTCCACTAAAACAGAGAAGATTGAGAGACCAAGAAACCATTAGGATGAATTCCATCATCTGCTGATTCCCTTGTTCCCTATTCCCCTCCATCTCTGACTCTGCAGGAAGCTCACTCCTAGAGTTCACTCCTTATTACCCTGACCTTACCTGGTAGAATGCCGTATCGAGATCTCATTATGACACCAGCTAGAGGTAATACCTAGTGGGGTGACAGGTGCTGTTTACATGTTGGGCAATGCTATCAAATTGAACATAAGTCATTTGCTTGGGAGGTGAACCCCCTAAACACTGGTTGGGGGGTAGAAATGAGACTGGAAAGTGAAGGAAGAACACGGAGAATGCATTTTCAAGCATGTTAATACAGTGGGCAACTGGCGCTTCATCCCACTGAGAATTGGGAGGCAGCACGGGCCATATCTCAGAGTCATCCTCGCTCTCGTTTACTTTTTAATTCCACAGTTTAATTCCATGTGAGCTACAGAAAACAAAAATAAAGACAAAAATAGAAGAAAATAAAAGAGAATATGAAATGAGAGCTTATAAAATGACTATATTAGCTAAAATGCTCAGTTTTCAACAAAATATGACAGGATATACAAAACAAATAGGAAAGAGTATCCCATACTTCAGACAACTGGTAGACCTAGATGTAGGGTTTAGCAGCCAAAAATGTCAATGTAGCTACTATAAATGTGTCCAATAAGTTCAAAGAAATAATATTCAAAGTATTGGAGGAAAATTTGACAGCAAGATTCAACAAATAGGGGATCTAACTAGAAAAAATATCGAAAAGATCTAAATGAAAATTTTCAACTTGAAAAATGTACTAACAAAAATGAAGAATTCACCAGATAGACTCAATAGCAGATTTGTAATGGTAGGAAGAATAATAAGAGGAAAGCAGATGAAAGAGAAATTAACAGGCCCAGAGTCTTACAAGAAAGCAGTAAAGGATCGATACATGCACAATGGCAGCCCCAGAAGGCGAGGAAGAGAGAAAGTGGCAGAAGAGCATATTCGAGGTGGAGTTCTAGGTTCAGCTCAGCTCTGACATTAAAAGATTGAAGTTGTAGCCCTGGCTGGTGTAGCTCAGTGGATTGAGCACAGGCCTGCGAACCAGAGGATCGCGGTTCGATTCCCAGTCAGGGCACATGCCTGGGTTGTAGTCCAGTTCCCTGCAGGCCAACTCCCAGCAGGGGATGCACAAAAGGCAACCATACATTGATGTTTCTCTCCCTCTCTCCTTCCCCTCTAAAGATAAATAAATAAATAAAATCTTTAAAAAAAAAAAAGATTGAAGTCGTTACTTTCATTCTTACAACATGAAACAATTGAGGAAACTGGAAATTGAGCCTAAGAAAGAATTGAGCCTAAGAAAACTCATAGGCTCACAGTCATTCTCTCTGAGGGGTGGGGAAGCCAGAGGGGGTATTCACCAGCTCCCCACGTTATCATTGCTTCGTGGCTGCTTTCAGGGCCATTCACGCTTTGACACTCTGCCTCGCCTTCTCCACAGCCTACTCCCAAAGTCAGATCAAAGCTCTCAGACTTTTACTACAGAGAAGTAGATATTTGGTAAGGTACTGATAACATCTACCCCCGGGTCATCCATGCTTAGATTTATCAGGTATGTGAGCTGACACATTTCCTATTTTTGTTTAAGAAAATTTCAGTTGAGTTTATATTACTTTTTGCCAACTGAATGCTGACTAATCCATATAGCAGATATATATTGCACACCTATATCTAACCATTATATATCACTGTAAAATTATTGTGAGGAATACCAAGCTGAATAAAATTCAGAACCTATATCAAATATATCAGCTACTATGATTAATAATAGTTCACTTAGTAATAGTTATACTTTGAATTTAGTGGCCATATGGTACTAAAAATAGTTACACTTATTGAGTCTTTCATTTGAGCCAAGATTTTTCATTGTATTACTTTGTTCAATACATATTTTATTTTGCAAGCAAAGACTGAAGTTTCACAATCAGCTGACCTTGAGACGGGGAGATTACTCTGGATAATCAGGGTGGGTACAACCTGTTCATGAGGATCCCATAAGGAGAGTTGGCACTAGAGGGAGAGGTGAAGGATCCAATACTGCTGACCTTGAAAACAGAGGAAGAGGCAGGACTCCAGGAAGGCAGACGATCTCCATAGATCGGAAAAGGCGAGGAAACAGATTCTCCCCTTGCCAACACCCTGACTTTAGCTCAGTGAGACCCCTTTTGAATTATTGACCTCCAGAATTGTAATAATTAGTTTGTGTGGTAATAATTTGTTACAGCAGCTTTAGGAAACCAATCCTTTGTAACAGAGGGGAGGGAGACTGTTTAGAGAATCAGCCTCTCCCAAGGTTCCAGAAAGAATTGCAGTGTTGATATGAGATCACTTAGAAAGGTTCTATGTTACCACTCAGACGCTGAAGAAGCATTGCCTAAGCACACCATGAACAAGAAAGATAGAGAGACGTTTTCATTCAAAGGTAGGACTGTGTTCAGATGTCTATTTGAATGGAAGCTTAGCCTGGTAAGCTCCAGTCTAATCTTGGGTAAAGACTTCCCTTGGGGCTGTTTCCTCCTCACGGTATAATAAATGTTTCTGGACAAATTACTAGGTGTATTTTGCTCTTCCATCTTTTGTGGTGAATCTTAGAGGGTTTAATTCTTTTTCTTATTCATGGAGTACAATAAAAATAAAAATGAATTTGATAGGTTTTACTTAACTCCAGTCCCTTTCTTTTTGAAATCCAATATGATCATTCACCCTTGAACAACACAGGTATTTTGGTGCTGACCCCCTAACTACCATTTTCTCTATCCCCCAACCCCCACGGAAGTTAAAAATCCACATATAACTTTTGAATCCCTCAAAACTGAAGCTGTCCCTCAGTATCCACAGGGGATTAGTTTCAGGACCCTCCACAAATAACGAAAATCAGTGAATGTTCACATCCCCTGTATAAAATAGTGTAGATCATTGCAAGCAGTCTGCCCTCCTTATCCTCGGACTCCCACCCACAAATAGAAAACAGCACAGGGATTTACTGGGGAGAAATTGCATATAAATGAATCTGCACAGTTTATACCTGTGTTGTTCAAGGGTTACCTATATTCTCTGCTTAAAACACAGGCTAGCAAACAATATAATACTGTCACAAAACTGGAAGAAAAATTAAAGTTACCTCTTTTATTGTTTTAACAGAAGCTGTGGTTTGAAGAGTGTATCTTTATCTACCTATCACTATGTTTATATTGGTGTGTTTGGTATTTTAAAGTATTTACTCAAATTGGTGTGTTGACTTTTAACATGCATCTGTCTGAGAAAGTTTTTTTTGTTGCTATGATGATGACACTTCCAAAGTACAACATTTCCTAGTTTGTAAATCACGCAGTAACAAGGTTGTCCCATAGTGCCAAGGCCCTGTACTGTTGAGATCTGACCCAGTTTCTATTGAAAAATATGGGTGGGGAGGTAGGTTTGATTTGAAGGAATAGCTATGTAGACATCAAGTATATCTTCAATAAATTTCTCTGAGAATCAGAACAGTCGTTTGGCCATCATATTAGAGTCAGGCCTCACCAAGATAATGGTTATTTTTCTCCTCAGTGGGTAGTTTTTATTTCTTCATAGAAATAAAGAGAGAATTAGAAAAAGACCTCAGGGTAGATAATCCATCCAAACCCATCTGGATTGGGCCAATTAACGAACAATAAATATTTTTGAACCAATGGTAATCATTTCCCAAGAATAAACTGCATTGGACTTACCTGTCTCTAAATGTTAGCATGTGAGTGATCAATAGGACACTTGCCAGAGTCCCCTCCTGTCCTCTTAAATTAACTAATATCCCCATAAACTATTTATTTTCCCCTGAATTTTCAGTTTCACTTCAGAACACCATTGTCATTCCATTTTCATCTTACTGTAAATGTTTTGGGACTGTTTGCTTTTATATACTTGTTTAAAGACAACATTACTAGTTTTGGTGGGGAAGAGGGGGCTTTTGTTGCTGTTGTTTGTTGTGGTGAAGGAGACGTTTTCCATTAAAGTGCTCTGACCTCCTGTGCCTGTCATTCCATTGGTCTCCGGTTTTCTAACCGAGCTGGTTGCTTCTCAAGCCTCTAGGTTCATACTACTGATGGGTTTTGTGGGCTACTGCTTGATGGGGGCCAAGATATTTCAAGCGCTGGAGACGGATGTGCAGGAAGAGTTGAAAAACTCCTTTTTGGTTGCCAGAGAAGATTTAATGAAAAACTACGCCAGCATAACTGCAGAAGGACTTGAAATCTTTTTGCAGGTAAAGAGGTTTTGTTTTGGGAGTTATACTTCTTCCAATTATGCAAAAGAGAACTGTCGGTAAAAGATGTTATAGAATGCCTTTCTATGAGTTTTACCTAAATTTATATAAACAAGAACACTAGTTTTTTGTCACCTGAAGAGAGGTGAAAAAAAGATAAGCCCTTGTAGTGATAGAAGACATAAAGACAACAGGAGGGATGTAAAGGGGCAAGACAGAGCCAGGTAAGGAGAACAATTACAGAGCAGACACTGCAAGGGCATGGGAGCTCTAAAGACAACCTGGGGGTCAGGAGAGAAGACCGAGTGTTGGACCAACTCTCCCACTGATAGCAACTATAAGGCAAAATAAATACCGCAAAACAAACTGTTCTGCAAACACAGGAGAATACGCAAAGCTGGCAGGACCCAAAAGGGGATGGCCATTCGAAGAAAGCGCATGAACTCAGTTCCACATTTTTTTGTGCTTTCCTCTGTGGGCACCTACCCAGTTAACTCAGCTTGTTGCAAGGCAATGAGCACCCCTAGCAGAACAAGGAGACAGAAGCTGGGGCCCGTAACCATGGTTGGACTGGAGGAGATTTTGGAGAAGAGAAATCCTCTGAGAAAGCTCCCAAATTCCCTACCTCTCAAGCTGTTGTTTGACTCTAAAGCTGTGCAGAGTGAGACCTCAGAACAACAAATGAAAGGGGCATCTGCAATTCTACAGATGCCCGCGGAGACTTTAGCAGCCATCTGCTCCTGCGGACACAGTAGGGGACTTCAAGGCTCACCAAGTCAGAGGGATCCGGTAAACACCTTAGGCTTTCTGTCCAGAGCCCAGAAATGCCATATCTTAGAAGAAAAATTAAAAATAGAGAAAGCCCTAACAAAGGATCAAATTAACCCTCAAGTGGATCAAGGTGATCCACTGCTAGTATTCCAACTGTCTGCTAAAAAAACACAAAACCTTCATTGAAGAAAGATATCGATCTAGAATCTTCAAATATTCATATACAATGATCAGTACCCAATGAAAAATTAGGAAGTATGATTAAAAGTATAAACAATTAACTGGAAACTAAGTGGAACCATAGATATTAGAAAGAGACTCACCAACAATTTGATATGGAGTTATCTAAAGACTTTAAAATAATATGGTTACTAGTTTAGAAAAATCTAGGAAAGGATAGAGAATTACTGTAAATATCTGGAATCTCTTAAAAAGCATCAAGCCTATATTATAGAGATGGAAAACCTACCAGCTACAGAGGCCAGGGAGGGGGCGCTGGTGGACATGACTCTAAAGGAGTTTGATAGCATGAGGACGATTGTAGTGTTTTGTTAATAGGTCTGTATTTTGATTGCGATGGTGGTTACATAAACTATTATTCACTTTAAAAAAGCAACAGCTTTACTGAGATATTATTCACATACTATAAACTTCACTTATTTAAAGTTTACAATTCAATGATTTTTAATATATTCATAGTACAATCATCATTTTACACTATTTTTTTCTGGTGTTGCCATCACAGTTAAGTGAGTCTTACAGAGAGCATTGGAAACAAAACTCCTTCCTTATCTCCATCCTCCTTTCCTTCTGGACTTCCTTCCTTCCTTCCTTCCTTCCCGCCTTCCTTTCTTCTTGTTACATGTATCTGCCTGGCTCAGCTTGAGGCTGTGCTTGAAGTACCTCTGGGATCTCTAGGTGGTCGGCAGCATTCATCCTCAAGGCAGACCACCCCTATCTTGCTTTTGAATTTCAGGCTTTTTGTTTCTTTAGGAGTTCATTTTATTTCTTTCAGAAATTCTTCATAATTCAGATTTACCTATAATTTTCTCTTTCCAATATGTGTTTCATTATTTTGTTTTGTATACTTTTACAGTTATTTTAATGAAATTTTTAGTGAGCAGTCCAAAAAAAAGATCCCACCCCACTACTTTAAATCACACTTAGGCCTGCTGTGGTCTTACGCCATTCTTTGTACACTATTTACAAATGATTATGGTGTCTGCCATGAACTCAGCAATCTACACACACTCCTCCTACACAGTCACTCAAAAACATGGCTGTAATTAAAGTGTGTTCGCAATCTGTCCTCATCTCACATAACGTACAGCAGCATTTGCCACAGTTGATCATTCTCTCCTTCTTGATATATTTTCTTTACATGACTTCTGAGACACCACGCTCCAGCTCTGCTTTTCCTCCTATTTTACCAGTTGTTCCTTCTTTGTTTCCTCTGCCGTACCATTCTTCTCAGTGGTGAAGGGTTCCTGGACTCAGTCCTCAGACTTTTTCTCTTTTTCCTTGTGGTTCTTCTATGTCATGGCCTTAAGTACTACGTACATGCCACTATCTCCCTAATATTTATCCCTAGCTGAGGACTGTCGCACAAATTCCAGATGGTATATCCACTTGCCTACTTGGAATCTCCACTGAGATGTCTAACAAAATATTCAGACTCATCATTTCCAAAAATGAACACCTGCTCTTTTCCTTTGAGAATGAAAACTTGTCTCCTACCCCCAACCACAACAGCCTTCCACACCTCAGCTGATGGCAACTCCATCGTTTAAGCTGCCCAGGTGAAAAGTCTTGACTATACTTTTTCTTAGACTCATTTTTTAAGATTTTATTTATTTATTTTTAGACAGGAAGGAAAGGAGAGAAGGAGAGAAATATCAATATATGGTTGCCTCTTGTGAGTCCCCTGCTGGGAACTGACCTGCAACCCAGGCATGTGCCCTGACTGGGAATTGAACCATAATCGTGTGGTTCACAGGCCCACGCTCAATCCACTGAGCTACACCAGCCAGGGCTCTTAGACTCACTTTTAATCTCCCAGAATATCCTGCTGGCTGGGCCTTCAAAAACCTCAGAGTCTCACTGCTGCTGCCTGTTCTCAGTGAGTCACCATCTGGTCTCTTCTGAGCTTCTAGAGTTCTGCAACATTCTCCTAACAGATCCCCTGGCTTCGGCTCTGCTCTCCCCATTCTCTTCTAAGTATGGCAGCCAAAAGGGATCTTTTTCTGGCCTTTTAAGTACCTAAGACACCTTCTCTGCTCAAAACCTCCCAGTGACTCTCTCCATTTCATTCAGATTAAAAGCTCAAGTTCTTTAATCTTCCATGATCTGGGGCTTCTCCTCTATTTCATCTCTCACTCCCTCTTCCCTTACTCTGCCATCAACTCCATTCTACTCGTAAGTGCTTGATGTTTCTAGAATATGCCAAGCTCTTCTTACTTTAAGGCTCTTAACTTTGATCTAGTTGTTTCTCCTGCTTGGAGTGCTTTCTACTCAAATGCATGTCTGGCCAGCTTTCTCGCTGCCTTCTTGTCCTTATTTAAAATCCTGTCTCACTGAGGCTTTCTCAGACTGTCCTTCGCTCCAGCACCTCTGTCCCACCCTATGTTGCTTGCTTATTTCATATCGCCTCCTAGCATATTACATAATGCTTATATTTATTTTACCCCTACTAGAATCCCAATTTCACAAAAGTGGATTTGTTTTCTGCATTTGTTAAGGGAAAGATCATACATTTCCTCAGATTAACACTTCTTTTTACCTTGTAGATGCTGACTTTTTCTGTAAAACATGGAATTGTCCCTGTAAAGAATGGAACTACTTATATTACTTGGGATTTTAAAAACTCTTTTTCATTTGTGGCATCAACATTAAGCACAATAGGTAAGTAAGGTACTTTATGTTAGTTTAATTTTTTACTCAGGATGCCAATCATGAAAATTTTTATCATAGCTAAAAATTTTGTCTACATGAGCCATACCCCTTCAACCTGAGAATTCAGTCTGCTTTTATTTTTAAGATGATGTTTCATCAATACATGTAGCTTCCCTTTTATTTTGTATTTTTAAATCATTTGTCTCTTTGATAACGAAGTCTATGAGCCTTTTCTCTTTTGTAGGTGGTCTTGGCAATGGGACTTCCATCTAGTCTTCCAACATATTGGTGAGATAAATAGCAAAGCCAGAACCAGCCAGATTTTCTAGGATTCCTCATGAATTTATGTCTACTTGTTTCTCTGGAATTCAGGGAGAACTTAACTAAAAGATTGTGTGGTTTAAAAACAAAAAGTTACCACAGATCTCTGCTACACTTTAGATAATTCTAAGATATTTTATAACCAGCTAAGAGTTATTGTGGTTCACAAAAAGAATAAGCATAGCTTAAGATAGCTGTCGCCACAGATCCTCAGGAGATTCCTGGGAAATAGCATGTCAGACTGTCAGAGACCTCTGGCACTGCCTTGAATTTTTCTCCTCATGGGAACAGAGATGGTTAATAAGTGCTGACTGCTATTCTCAAGTATGGTATGCTCAAATCTATTTTCTTTTACTAA
This sequence comes from Sturnira hondurensis, assembly GCF_014824575.4. NCBI lineage: Eukaryota > Metazoa > Chordata > Mammalia > Chiroptera > Phyllostomidae > Sturnira > Sturnira hondurensis. Next base: position 28,641,474 of record NW_028080827.1, on the reverse strand, counting down.
AAACAGGACACATATTTGCAGTTATGGAGAATTACAGGTCTGTCAGCTCTTGGCAAAATAATCATATTAGTTTAAAAACCATTCTCACTTGTTTATTATGTTCCAGTAAAAGAACTGGGAGAATCCTGAATTTCACGGGGCTGCACAAGGTTAGGGTATTGGCCTTGGACATCACGTGACCCATGGCTTCTGCCTAGGGAATAACACCACGGGTCTGAAAGTCCCTCCCACCTTGACATGGCCTGCTCACAGAGACTAAATGACCCATGCATTTTGTCATCTGTCCCCAAGCCCAGTGAGTCAGTCCAGCTCTGGGCTACAGCAAATGAAGCATCTTAGCTTCAGTACTTCTACAGCATTTAATGGTTGTGTCATTGAATTAAGGGGATTGAGAACATTTAGCCATTCTCTATTGTTGATGTTCTGATGCTTTTATACTGAGATAGAATCAAAGTACCCACTTGCCTGAAGAACGGAGTCAGTACTTATTTTGCAGTCCTAAAAACAGTCAATAAACCTACTATTTGCCTTTATTCTTAAATAAAACTATTTTTTAAAAAATGTGAGTCAAGGCAAACTATGGATTTATCTGGGTTCAGACAAGACTTCAAATGGGCATGAACTCCTCATTTGTTGTAATGGCTTTGACATTGCCAGGCTATTTAAAATATTACCACAGGCAGTCAAGGGAGCATTTGTGGAAACTCCATGAAAAATTATGAGAGTTTGGTATAGCATTCTTCCTCTGTGTGTGTGTACGTGTATGTACAGGTGAGACAGCATTCTCATCTTCCTTCTTGTGTCATTGAAAATAAAAGTTGAACTTAAGAGCCATGAGCACAGAAGGGACAAAATTGTTTAGGTCAGCAATTATTTGTGTGTGTGCACAAGGTATTTTCATAACAGAAACCACAAATCTATAACTTAGAAATTTTGTTAAATTCTGTGCTATACATAAGACAGCAAATACTTATGTGTAAGTTAAAATTAGATTCAGTAATAGGGGATTGGCTTATTCAACTTTGACTGTATACAAAGTAGCAATGTTTTTCATTTTTCTCATCTGTACCCCATAAATAAATGTTATGAATGGTTATAGTGAAATCTACCCAAAGTCTTCTTTAGCTAAGAAATATATGATATTTTTTCCATATTATTAAATATACTTCCACAATTCAATTCTTTTTTAATTATATTTTATTGGTTATGCTATTACAGTTGTCCCAATTTTCCCCCTTTGCCTCCCTCCATCCAGGACCTCCACTCCCTCAGGCAATCCCCACATCATTGTTCATGTCCATGGGTCATACGTATAAGTTCTTTGACTACTGCATTTCCTATACTGTACTTTACATCCCCATGGCTATTCTGTAATTACCTATTTGTACTTCTTAATCCCCTCACCACTTCACCCATTTCCACATACCACTCTCCCATCTGGCAACCATCAAAACACTCTCCATATTCATGATTCTCTCTCTGTTCTTGTTTGCTTAGATTATTTTAAGAGTCAATTGTTGATAGATATGTATTTATTGCCATTTTATTGTTCATAGTTTTGATCTTCTTTTTCTTAATAAGTCCCTTTAACATTTTATATAGTCATGGCTGGGTGATGATAAACTCTTAGTTTTTTTTCTTGTCTGGGAAGCTTTTTATCTGTCCTTCAGATGTCTTTACTGAATAGAGCAATCTTGGCTGTAGGTTCCTGCTTTTCATGGCTTTGAACAGTTCTTGCCAGTCCCTCCTAGCCTGCAAAATTTCTTCTCAGAAATCAGCTGCCAGTCTGATGGGAATTCCCCTGAAGGTAGCTATCTGGTTTTCTCTTTCTGCTTCTAAGATTCTCTCATTATCTTTATCCTTTGGCTTTTTAATTATGACATGTTTTGGAATGGACGTCTTTATATCCATTTTGTTTGGGACACTGTGCTTCCTGGACTCACATGTCTATTTCCTTCACCAAATTAAGGGAAACTTTGTTTCATTATTTTTCAGACATTTCCAATTTCTTGCTCTTTCTCTTCTCCTTCTGGCAGCCCTATGACGTGAATGTTGGAACACTTGAAGTTGTCCTAGACGTTGCTTACACAGTCATGTAATTCTTAAAGACTGCAAAGTATTTTATTGGGCCATTTTACTCAGCACACCCCTTATAATGCTAAATGTTTATGTTAGTTCCAATTTTTCACTTAAATACTGCTTTAGTGATATTCTTATATACTTCTCACTTTTCTAATTGTTTCCTTAGGAGAAATTCTTCAATGTAAAGTGATTGGATAATGCTTTCTCTTAAAAGCTATGCATGTGGCTGGGATTCTCATAACAAAACATCAACAACAACAAAACATCAAAAGTGCATGTTCCACTGTTGAGCAGACATTAAATTTGTCTCTTATCATCCATTAGGTTATGGATCAATTGCTCCCAGAACTCCTATGGGCCAGATATTCTGTGTCTTCTATGCTTTATTGGGGATACCTCTAACTATCATATTCTTGAAATCTGTGGGTAATGCAATATTACAACCATTTTCAAGACTTGAGAAATACCTTTGCAATATGGGAATGAAAGAGGTAATGTTTACTAAATGATTTTTTTGTTTTTGTTATATATGCTTGGGTTCATAACCTTACATAGAATAAGTACACAACACTGTATAAATTTTTGTTAAATACGTGCTAAAAAGAATCTCTCTCTCTTGTGTGTATATATATGCACATATGTGTGCATATACATACACATTTTAATGTATATATTTTATATTCTTGCCCTATTTTTTATGGAACTCCTTGATCAAAAAAAAGGTATTCATCCCTGGCCAGGTGGTTCAGTTGATTGGAGCATTGTCCCATGATCCAAAGTGTTTGTGGGTTTGATTCCCATTCAGGGCACATACCTAAGTTGTGAGTTCAGTCCCCAGTTGGGGTGCGTACAGGAGGTAACAGATGACGTTTCCCTCTCACATCAGTGTCTCTCTCAAAAGATCTACAGTGTCTCATTTTTCTTCTCCAGAAAACAGGAATATTATTTCAAATAATATTTTAGAATATTGTAGAATAAATGCAGTTTCATAGCCATGATTTTAATTGATTCCCTGAACCACCATATGGAGTAAGTATGTAAAACATAACATCTAGAGTTTCTAGAGGAAGTTATCAACTTGAATTCAATGCTTCTGATCCTAGGTACTGAACTCTTTTATCTCATAATTCCTTTCATAATACTGCTAGGGGAAAGATATTATTTAAGACTATAGACTCTAAAGGTATATAATTAAAGCAGGATGTTTGAAAAAATGTTAGGGAAATTTGCATTGAATTGGGGCAAAGTGAAATAAAGAGAGAGGACATGAGTGGACAGTCCATTTCTGATATTTCAGAAAGAGATACGCAGAGAGGACTGGGAAGGCAAATGTTCGTTCTCATTGCCAGGAAGGTTTGTATCAGGTATTCCTGTGAACGAGGCTGCACTTGAGCAATAACTCCTTATACCTAACTAACCCATCTCAAGTAGATGACTAAGGCAGTATATTCCTTTCCCTTCCTCTCTGAACTCTCGCCTTCTGGCTTAAGAGTGATGATTAAAAGGCCAACTTGATGTCTAAACAGGCCTGGTCTGAGCCAGCTGCCCTGGGCCTACTTAGGAAAGAGCAGTGAGTGAGAGCAGGTCCCGGCTGGCATTACTTCCCCAGTCTCAAAGAAGTGGAGTTCAGAGAAAGAGACTCCTGGGAGATCATTCAACCACTCCCCCTATAGTGGTGGTCAGTGAATACTCGTGTGCTTGACCCGTTTGTACCAGCAAGTCTCTCTTGGGGGGTGGATTCTGGGAGGGGTAGAAAGAGAGCCAAGAATTGTGAGCATTCCTGAGAAGCCAAAAATCCTCCATGGAATAGTTCAACCAGAGAAGTTTCTTTCCTCTTCAAGGGAGGAGTTCAGACAGTAGCTGAAAAGACTTTGCCCATTTGTTTTTCCTGAGGCCATGTTATCAACCCCTATAATTGTGTCTGGTATCAAAGATTTGGCCATTTCAGAAACCCAAGATCTTTTGAATGTTGCCTTCCAAAGCCTGCAAAAGGCCAAGGTTGTACCGTATTTCATGCTTGTAAATCTGTCTAAACAAACTCATCAGACAGGGTCACTCAAGTGCACTGGACAACAACGTGACCCGAATAAAACCATATCACTGACACAGAATGCTGACTGCCACCACCGTACGAAGCTACAGGAAAGGAGCTAGTAACAGCACTTCTCACAGGAAATGAAGTTTGTAATATCAACCTCCTCTCCTTCTTAAGACTCCTTAACAGGCCCAAAATAGATACTAAAAGTCAGGTATTTCTTCCCCTTCTATTTCGCTCTATTCTGCTCCAGGTATGGTATACCGGTTGGCACAGACCCAAAGTTGATAATATTTCCAAATTTCTAGAGAAACAAGATGTGTAAGGATTTTATAGCTTCATAGCCCTCCAAGTTTAGAAAGCACTGCAAACCCCACAATTCAATGTAATCATTGTAATAAGCACTAAAATTTAAAGAAATATTTACAACATGTCCCTTTACCATAATAAATCAGAAAAGTATGTATAGCCCTTAGCATAATGCTTGTCTCATAAGAGACTCTATAAACAGAAGTTTAAAACACGTTATTTTAATTGGTTTACTTGTCTGTCTCTCTTCCTCTCCCCTACAAAACCATAATTTCCATGTGGACAAACTGTCTTATTTTTATTCTGTATCTTGAGTATCTTTCCTGGTACTAACTAATAGATAAAGCTTAATGAATGCTTACTGAATGAATTTGAATTTTATCATAACAATATTTAATCAATCAATAGAATGTAGTATTGTAAATGGAACGTCCAGTTTTCAGATGGGAAAATACATTTATTTTTTCTTATAATTTAAGGTGTTGGAATATCTTTTAACAAAATATAATTAGATTGTCTCAAAGGTTAATGTCCTGAAGTTCCAGATGGAGACTATCTGTCTGTACAGGCAATGCGACCCAGAACTGGAGGTGCAAGTGAGCAGTTCACAAAGCCAAAAAGCACTGTAGTCTGAGACCTGGAGGGTAGAGGGGAGGAAGAGAAGAATTGTTCAACATTTAAAAAATGTGAAGTGCAATAACATGCATGAAGAAACCGAAATAAAGGTATTCATAAGGGAGGCGATTCATTTGACAGAGCTGGGAAATACTCCCAGACACAAAGGAAGTCTGCAAGTCATAGGGTGGTCAGGATACACCAGGCTAGTGCCCAGTCAGGGAGGGATCTGTGACAGGTAAATGGTGGTTTAGTCGATGGCTCTCTGACTGCAGTTGGGGTATTAATACTTACCCTTCTTTCCTTCCTTCCTCCCTCCCTCCCTTCCTTCCTTCCTTCCTTCTTTCCTTCCTTCCTTCCTTTTCTTCTGTTTTTTTTTTTTTTTAGGAACAAATTAAATTTTGCATCTTCCTCTTTTTCTTCGTAACTGGACTTATCATTTTCATCTTTGTGCCATCATTAATTTTCATTTATACAGAGGGCTGGTCATACAATGAAGGATTATATTTTGCATTCATCTCTTTAAGTACCATTGGGTTTGGTGACTATGTACCAGGTAAGTCAACTGACATTAATCTTAGAATTATATTAGCTTTCATAGCCAAAACGCAACAGGATTTGAAGTAAAAGTATAGCCAGAAATATAGCATTTATCTACCAGAGTTAGGGTAGGTGCCAAAACAATTGAGAAACTCCAATAACCCGACCATCCATGAAAGATTCCAAAGTAATTTCTTTTCATCCACCTTTCTTCTTGGTTCAGGACACAGAATATACTAGTTATGGGGAAATGAAACAGAGACATTTCTCAAAGCATCACCCTTACTCATACAGGTAGTCAAAGTTTGTGTGTAATTGAAACAGTAGGTACAAACGTTGAACCCCATGCAACATGCACACTGTTTTTTCCAATAGATAACTCCACTTTCACCTTGGAATAAATACACTGCTCGAGGAGGAAACAAAGATCCTCAGACCCTGGGTATTAATGTACATATCTGAAATTCAACAGTAAAATATCCAAAAGTCTTTTGTGTAAAGAATTATTTCTATAAGGCCTTCTTGTGCTTGTAAATTCCTTAAAGGAACAAAGCAAACCTCCAGGCTATATATTTTGGGAAACTTTTCTATTATTCTTGACTCATCTCTGCCTAAAATTAGTATCCTAATATCAGGCATCATTCTTACTATTAACATACTTTTAAAAAATTAGCCCAAGAACATCAGTACCTACCCCATTACGCGTGCATGCACATGCCTCGTAACCCCACGGAAGAACCGTATTCTGCCACAAGAAGTGCAAAGCCAAGGAACAGAACACATGAGTCTCTTCAACACCATTCCATCTGGGTCAGCTTGGACAAGCTACATGACNGTCAGGGAGGAATCTGTGACAGGTAAATGGTGGTTTAGTCGATGGCTCTCTGGCTGCAGTTGGGGTATTAATACTTACCCTTCTTTCCTTCCTTCCTCCCTCCCTCCCTTCCTTCCTTCCTTCTTTCCTTCCTTCCTTCCTTCTTTCCTTCCTTTTCTTCTGTTTTTTTTTTTTTTTAGGAACAAATTAAATTTTGCATCTTCCTCTTTTTCTTCGTAACTGGACTTATCATTTTCATCTTTGTGCCATCATTAATTTTCATTTATACAGAGGGCTGGTCATACAATGAAGGATTATATTTTGCATTCATCTCTTTAAGTACCATTGGGTTTGGTGACTATGTACCAGGTAAGTCAACTGACATTAATCTTAGAATTATATTAGCTTTCATAGCCAAAACACAACAAGATTTGAAGTAAAATAGCCAGAAATATAGCATTTATCTACCAGAGTTAGGGTAGGTGCCAAAACAATTGAGAAACTCCAATAACCTGACCATCCATGAAAGATTCCAAAGTAATTTCTTTTCATCCACCTTTCTTCTTGGTTCAGGACACAGAATATACTAGTTATGGGGAAATGGAACAGAGAAATTTCTCAAAGCATCACCCTTACTCATACAGGTAGTCAAAGTTTGTGTGTAATTGAAATGGTAGGTACAAACGTTGAGGCCCATGCAACATGCGCACTGTTTTTTCCAATAGATAACTCCACTTTCACCTTGGAATAAATATACTGCTCGAGGAGGAAACAAAGATCCTCAGACCCTGGGTATTAATGTACATATCTGAAATTCAACAGTAAAATATCCAAAAGTCTTTTGTGTCAAGAATTATTTCTTTTTTTAAAAAATATTTTATTTATTTATCTTTAGAGGGGAAGGGAAAGAGAGAGGGAGAGAAATATCAATGTATGGTTGCCTCTGCCGAGGACACACAATGTATCGTGTGTCCCCTGCCGGGAAGTGGCCTGCAACCCAAGCATGTGCCCTGACTGGGAATCGAACCGCGATCCTCTGGTTAAGAATTATTTCTATAAGGCCTTCTTGTGCTTGTAAATTCCTTAAAGGAACAAAGCAAACCTCCAGGCTATATATTTTGGGAAACTTTTCTATTATTCTTGACTCATCTCTGCCTAAAATTAGTATCCTAATATCAGGCATCATTCTTACTATTAACATACTTTTAAAAAATTAGCCCAAGAACATCAGTACCTACCCCATTACGCGTGCATGCACATGCCTCGTAACCCCACGGAAGAACCGTATTCTGCCACAAGAAGTGCAAAGCAAAGGAGCAGAACACATGAGTCTCTTCAACATCATTCCATCTGGGTCAGCTTGGACAAGCTACATGACCAGTGGGATTGAATTTGACCTAATGTTACATACCAGGGGTGCAGAAATGTTGAACGAGTTGATTCTTTTTTCTGTCAATAGTCACTCAACCAAGCTAGTATTCAGCATTTCCTGAGCCTTTCCTACCATATGAAAGTCAGAATAGGAATGTATGTATATTCATGGATGGCCAGATCATTTTTTAAACAAAATTTGAGTTTTCAAAACTCTTTATAGCTTATGTTTGTTTACTTTTTAAATAGTAATGAAAGCAAAAACAAAAAGCACATTAATGTGTGTCCTAAAGGTTTACAGCACCTCTAAATACCTATCTATCCTGTGAGGTACTCAGTCAGCTCAGTATATTTGCATAAATACTTTTCAAACCACACATAGAAATAGAGCTTTTTTCTCTTCATGTAATAGGCGTTACAAAATGTCTAATGTAATCTTAATTTTATAATATAATTCTATATTCTCATTGAATATGATATTCATTTCAGAAATACCACTTTTTAATTTCCAATTGGTCCTTAATAATCAGTGATTATAGAGGATCAAATTTTATAGACATTTTTATGGGTTTATACTAAACCCATATAGTTTAGCCCATATTATATGGGTTTATACTATACCCATATAGTGTTATAATTTATGAAGATCAAGAGAAGATCAGAGGCAAAAGTCATCATCCAATAATTTGAAAATGATTTACTTTTTGTTTTTAGGTGTGAATCCTTCTCGGAATTACTCACAAATGTACTCAGCATTTATAATAGTTTGGTGTACATTTGGTCTTACTTGGATTGCTATTTTGTTCACTTTGTTTTCAAAACTCGTGGAAATAACTAAAACAAAACTCACTTGTAATGCATTGTGTCAAACAAATAGAACATCACCTGTAGCTAGTATTCTGTATCTCTGGCCTTCGCTGGAGGAACAATAAAAAAGAGAATCTCAAACTTCTTTTGTGAATAGTGAGACAAGATGAAGCAACAGAGAATAATGTGTTTTTGTCATCAACCTGCCACATGGGTCTACATCCACAGTGAAGTTTTGTAATTCATGTTTTATTGGGAATTATAATAAATAAAATACAAAACCTCAACTGTCCTCACTGAAGCTTTCATTTTCAAAATTTTTCATTGTGTAATATTTGATATATTCAAAATAATTTATGCAATCACATAAGTTTAAAAAAGTAATAAACTCCCAAGAACTCATCATACAATGTGTATAGTAGAATTAATGACAATATGACTGAGGTCTTTTTGGGCACCTTCCCAACCCCATCCTCTTGGCTTTCCAGAGGTGATAGCTACATTAATCCCTATCATCAGTACACAGGTACCCACTTACTTCTTTTTTTAATAATTGTAAAAAATATTTTATTTATTTATTTTTTAGAAAGAGAGGAAGGGAGGGAGAAAGAGAGGGAGAGAAATATCGATGTGTGGTTGCCTCTTGAGTGTCCCTTACTGGGACCTGGCCTGCAACCCGGACCTGTGCCCTGAAATCAAACCAGTGGCCTTTCAGTTCGCAGGCTGGCACTCAATCCGCTGAGCCACATCAGTCAGGGTCCAAGTTATTTTTAAAAGTAGTTAATTACTGCTCACACCAGAAGTACATTTGAGTTTCCATTATTCTGTATTTTTGCTTTCACTAGACATTTTCAGGTTTAAAATTTTTGGCCCATATAATGGGTATTATAAGAATGGCTATTTCATTATAGTTTTGCTTTGCTTATTCCTGATGACTATGAGGTTGAGTATCCAGTGTTTCTGGACATTCTTGTCTTTTGTGAATTGCCTCTTCATGATTTTTGCCCACTCTTTCTCCTGGGTTATTTGTCTTCTATTTATTTACTTGTAGGAGTTATTTTCTTTTTAATAAATTCTGAATACTAACCCATTTTATTTATTTATTATAGGTATTATATCTAATCTGTGACTCATCTTTCACTCATGTGGTCTCTCTTGATAAACAGAAGCTCTTAATTATAATGCAGTTCATCTTCCCTCTTATAAGTCACCAATTTTTCATTTTGTTTTAGAAATATTTCCATACCCTAAGGTGACAAAATATTTTCTGATTAATGTACTTAACTAAATTAATTGAGGACCCAACATGGGTAAGTGCCTGCCTAAGTACTGTGAGGAATATGAAATGAAGATATATAGTCACTCTCTTAATGGTAATTAAGCATTGACTAATACTAGACCCAGAATAATGAAAGCCTGCTGTGTGCCAGTCACTGTGGTAAATGTCCTCAAGAACTAAAGCCCTTGCATTAAGCCCTTGTGTTCTAAATACTTTGTATTGATCATTTTATCTAATTCTCACAATAACCTTGGAAGTAGGTAAATAACATCGTTTTACAGATGAAGCAATAGGCCCATGAAAATTTGTCCAAGTCACTAAGCAAGTCAGATGCTGAACATAGTCTACTTTAAACTGATAACTTGGCTTCAGTCACACACAGAAATTCTACACTTTCGCTTCCTCCTGAAACACTTTGTTATTGATGTCACAATTTATATCTTTTTATGTTGTGTATTCATGAACACATTTTTATAAGGACTCACACTTCCTGGGTTAAATAACTAAAATGCTATGCCAAAACATGTAACAACATGGTACTCACATAAGGATAGACATGTAGATTGACAGAATAGAAATAAACCCATGCATTTATGGTCAAATGATTTTTAAAGATTAATTTTAAGAACACAATAGACTTTTTAAGGGCAGTTTTAGGTTTATAGGAAAATTGGGCAGAGAGTACAAAGGACAGAGGGTTCCCAGATACCCCTTATCTCAGGGCAGTTTCCACTCTCACTGACATCTCTTATTAGTGTGGCACAGTTATTACAACTGGTGAATCAATATTGATATTTGTGTACTAAATCCATGATTCACATTAGGGTTCTCTCTTTGTACATTCTGTGGTGGTCAACCGATGTTTGACCTGGTACCAAAACCATTCAAAGGAGAAAGATTAGTTTTTCCAACAAATGGTGTTGGGTCAACTGGATATCTACATGCAGAAGAATGAGTTTGGCTTCCTACCTAACAACACACACAAAACTCAGCAGGGATCAAAGACATACACGTGAGAGTTAAAAAGGAAAGAAAGCACCCGAGTGTTTGTGACCTAAATTAGGTGACATTTCTCAGATATGACACCTAAAGCACAGATGACCAAAAGAAAGCAATAGGTAAATTGAATATTGTCAAAATTAAAAACCTTTTATGAGTCAAAATATACTATCATGAAAGTGAAAAGGCAATAATAAAAGGATAATTATAAGTGGTGAGAATGTGGAGAAGCTGGAACCCTCTTAGCCAGTAGAACGACACCGCTGCTCTGCAAACAATTTGCCACTTATTCAAAATGCTAAATGTAGAGTAGCCATATGACCCAGCAGTTCCACTCTTAGGTATATACCCAACAAAAATAAAAACACTTGTCCACACAAAAACTTGTAAATGAATGTTCAGAGCAACATTATTCATAACAGCCAAAAAGTGGAAACAATCCAAGTGCCCATGAACTAGTGAATAAATAAACTAAATGCCCTCTACCCACACGATGAAAATAGAATTCCTTATTAAAGAGATAAATGCTTTATTTTTATTGTGTGATATTTTTATTCAAGCCACCCAACTGCTGGCATACACACCTGCATAAATTGTGGTTTGTGGTGAAACAGTTTATGTGTGTTACTAGCTGTAGGACATTAATCTCACTAAATTAACCAAGCATAGAAAGGTTCTCACATCCTGTAAAGTTCTTGAATTAATCACAATTATACAAGACTTTTAATTCCATTACACATATATATCATATTCATTTTTATTGAACCACTGGTGAAGTCATAAATCAGAATATTTGTTTGCTTTGTATTTGAAATAAATATAGCCTTATGTCATCATTCAGACCACAGCTATGAAATTTTTCAACAGCAATTTAAATGTGAAGCTATTAATTCATTGAAATTAAAACAACAAAGTCCACTAAAAAGGAGTGAAGTGTTTGCAAAAAGAACCCCAACCAATAAGCAAATATCAAAGCCAACAGGGTAGATAGCTACCCAGAACACACTGAAATGGTACGATATTTAGAAAGTTTTGAGTAGCATACTAAAGTATTTTCTTTTTTTAAATATTTTATTTATTTATCTTTCGAGGGGAAGGGAAGGAGAGAGGGAGAGAAACATCAATGTATGGTTGCCTTTCGTGCATCCCCTGCTGGGAGTTGGCCTGCAGGGAACTGGCCTGCAAGGAACTGGCCTGCAACCCAGGCATGTGCCCTGACTGGGAATCAAACCGCGATCGTCTAAAGTATTTTCAAGAGGCTTGCTTACTTTGAGTAATACGTGCAGGCAAGCAGAGACCACAAAGGAATGAAAGGCGAACCAGCATATCACTGCCTTTGTATTAACCATCAAGAGCTATGAGGCTGTCAACAGAAGCATTACATCATTGACAGAACAAAATATCCCGATGAGAAGCCCTGGCTGGTGTAGCTCAGTGGATTGAGCGCGAGCCTATGAACCACACAGTCGCGGTTCGATTCCCAGTCAGGGCACATGCCTGGGTTGTAGGCCAGTTCCTAATGCGGGACTCACGAGAGGCAACCATACATTGATGGTTCTCTCCCTCTCTCCCTCCCTTCCCCTCTAAAGATAAATAAATAAAATATTTTTTAAAAAATCCCGATGAGAGCTCGCCAAAATCATAGTCAGAGATGTGCCATTTAATCCTGTTTTTTACAGGTGAATACAACAACACTCTTGGGAGAATATCAAAAGCCAGTTAACTAAATGAACATGCTTCCGGTAAATGCAACAGTGCATTTTGAAAATAAAGCTTAGTGATAAAACAGTAGATGCCTGGCATAGAGTTAGATTTCTAAGAGATCAAATACACCAGAGATGTTGAACAGCATCAGAAACCTCGAGAAGGACTATCTCAGCACAAGGTGTTCAATTTTAAGGTATTTGAAACCTTTTATATATTTCACATACTTTATTTTACTATTTTTGTGGTCTAACACCAAAGGCCATTTCCAGGTTATTATAAAATTGTTTAGGATATCTAAACTATACATCCCGAAGTGGTGACTTCGAAAAATTATGGCTACCAAATTAAATAAATTTGAAAACAAATTTTGTGGCAGTTTCTAGTGAATATCACTCTCATAACCAGACTCCTTATTTAGTATATCAAATCAGACCCTGTCAATTGGTTTCATAACTTCTTCACCTCTTTCAATAAACAGGCCAAACCAACGTGCTGCATGTCTTTCTTTTGATGTAAGATGTAGTAAACTATAATGCTTAGAAACATGAATTCATTTGGAATTGCTTATTAATTATAAACATTTGAGAATACTTCACACAAATTAGCATAGTTTGTAGCTTGGTTTCTGTATTAGTCAAGGTTATCAAGAGAAACAGAATGTATAGAACCTATACAGATGGTCCCGGACTTACAAATGGTTTGGCTTAATGATGTTTTGACTTTGCGATGGTGTGAAAGGGACACATGTTCAGCAGAAACTGGCAGGACTATACTATGATGTTCAGCAGGTTGGGTGTATTAAATGTGTTAATGACTTTATCAGGATGCAACCCCATCGTAAGTCAAGGAGCAGGAGGTTTTTACGAGGAATTGGCTCACGTGATGGTGGAAACGGAGGAGTCTTGGGCTGCAAACTGGAGACTCAGGAGAGCCAGAGGTATAGTTCCGGTCTGAGTCCAAAGTTCTGAGACCCTGGAAAGACAGTGTCCCAGATCAAAAGCAGTCAGAGAGTACAATCTCCCTTACCCTGTCTTTTGTGCTAGTCAGGCCTTCAACAGAGTGGAAGAGGCCTACCCGCAATGGAGAGGAGCGTCTGCCCACTCAGTCCCAATTCAAAGGTTAATCTCACTCAGAAACGCCTCCACAGACACACCTCCGTGAGGTTTACCTCAATATCTGAATTCCCTGCCTCCTAGAGAAGTTGACACGTACAATTAACCCTCACAGTTTCCCTCAGAAAACGCTCTCTCAAAAGGGCAAGTCATTCCTATTAATCCTCAACTGAAATAGTCGAAATAATGAAGTTATATAGAAGCCCCTATTATTAGTTATATATAGGAATGCACTCAGATATTTATGAGCAAAATATAATTATTACCCTCATTTTACTGACTGGAAATTGAGCGTAAACAGCTTGCCCAAGATTCCCCAGCTAGAAAATGGCAGGGTTATTGTTAGAATTCCAGTCTCTAACATGAGAGACCCCACCCTTAACCAGGTCACTCTCACTGTAGTGCGGAAGGCACGTCTGGGGGCTGCGTACTGTGATGGTGGGGGTGAATGTGTTGGGATGACTTTTAGTGCTTTTATGGAGAACAAGACTAGGGTTGACTTTATTCATTCCTTCATTCATTTATTGGTGGAAGAGCCTGGGTGGGAATGCACAAAGGAATGCAAGAAGCTTTTCAGTTTGGATACCTTCTATCCCAACGACCCACATTACTACATTTCATTCTCACATAAATAATAATGACAGTAACAGATTATTACATTTGCCCAGAATAGGTGGCATTAAGGGCTTTGAAATGAGTGTTGCTAATTGGAAACCATGTACAGTGCAATAGTGAGAGGTGGCAGTCTTCGTCCTCCCGGGTCCTCCTTTCTCGCCCACACTGGTAGAAGTGTCAGCCAGCTATCGTCAACATATTGGGCTGATGCATTTGTAACAGGGAAACATGAAGGAATGAAGGATAAGAAGTGTCCCCCTCATCTATGGTCTCTGGGCATGTGGCTGGGAACAGAAGGAAAGAAAACATTGTGCCTACCAACATTTGTCAGCCCTACAATAAATTTTGATTGAAAAATTTATTAACTTTCTTTTGGGAGGTTCATTGATTGTTAACACTTTAACAGAAAAATTTTGTCTTTCTAAAACAAGCATACCCTCATTATTGGGGGTATTAAAGCACTGAGGGACACTAACGTCAACTAAACCCCTTTAGCCAAATGCATGAACCACACTGGCTAAAATGCTCTGGGTAGAGTTCATTACCTCATCAGCCAGCTTCCCAAAGCAAAATACCTTCTTCTAATTTCTTAGATATTCTCTTCAACCCAGCCTTTAGCTTTTGTGGTCTTTTATTGGTGAAGGCTTGCCCATACCTTAGAGAAAATACTAGAAGGAAAGGCTGAGTTTGGGAAGAAGATCCTTAAAGTAAACACGAGCACTGTCTTGGGTACATGTTCCAATTGCACTTGTGGAACTAACATACCTGCACACTGAGAGCATTTCAAAAGGCAAGAGAGCCATGGGTTCCTTCTATCTTTGGAGGATGTCAGATTTTTAAAAAATTTAATGACAAAATAAAGTTACAATTCTTGAAGTATAGCATGTCTACACTTAATAAATACCTTTAATGCAGAAAAATAATGCAACATAATTATGCGATTTAGAAGACAATCGCAGCATTGGCAAAAGTGATATAATCATAATACATGACAGGGTTGGACATTAGTTTACGGAGACACAAGGATAGAACTGTAAGATGAAAGTCACCATCTTTCAGTGTGCTCCGTGTATCCCTTTTGCAGATCCACGTGTGAGGCCCTCACAGCCATGGGCCTCAAACAACCGGTATCTCAGTTGCCCATTAGGAGAGGGCTGGGCCTGACTCGCTTGACCCAAGAAGCCCATAGACCTCAGGCCCAGTTTGCGGATGATGATACTGCTTCCGAGACACTCCTGCCTCCTCCCACCGACTCTCCTCCTAAGAAAAATATTTTGACGGCGTGTTTTAGGTGTTCCTGACTTGAGAAGTTATATAACTCGGCTCCTCGTGGGAATGACCCTGAGCACTTTATTCTTCACAGGAAATTCTTCTGATCCCACAACACGATCCTTGCTGCAGAAACTGCAACAGTGCCAACCAGCTTCCGGAAGCACACCAATTGGGGTTCAAGTTCCGCTCCACCGTGACTAATTAAGAAACCTTGAGAAATTACCAACCACTCCGAGCCTGCATCCCAACTGAAAAATGAGCATGATAGTTGTCCCTATTTCGCAGGGTGGTCTGTGGATTAAAATGAGTTACTGCAAGTAAAGCACTAGTAAGCTGCCTGATGTCTGGTCGGTACTGAAGAAACATTAGCCACAGTTACTGTTATTCTTTTCCCAGAGTTATACATTCAGATTTCCCCAGAAACAGGTTTTATGTAGAAGATGTAAAAAATTTCAAAATAAATTTTTGCTACTATTTGATATTTTTAATGTTTTACTTATTTTAAAGCGGGTTGAAGGCACAAAGTAATCTGAGGAAACGTGATAGCCCTTTTGTAGTACCAAACTCAGCCTGAAGATGTCAGTATGAACTCAAATGATGGAGATAGTTACTCTTAAATGTTAAATTGCAAATGTACAATAACCATTCTTTGATTTTAGAAAGGTAATAAATAGATCGGTTTCTTTGACTTTAGAGGACATTGCTTCATAAAACCAGCAATGAAAAATATGTCACAAGAGTATGATTCTGGAAGAAACATTACAGAAAAGTTGGACACCTTCAGCCACAAGTAAAAATATGGAAGTAAGGCTGTATTTAACACTCGCTCTTGGGGGAAAAATGTTATTTACATGATTGTAATATGTACCCTGGGGGTCTTCAAAAATTATTCAAGAAATCAAAGGCCACACCTAACATGTTCTACATTCTATCAGCTGTGCAGTACACATTTAGAGCCATTTCTACTAGAAAGGTAAATTGGACAAAATAATTGCTCCACATCTATAAAAACCATGTAAAAGTTAATCACTCTGTACAGTGGCCCAGATTTATTATGGCTTTTGATACAGAAACCTCAAGAAAAAGTTTGCCCTTAGAGGGCACTGTAGCCCATTTTATTCATTCAACCAATATTTATTGAGCACCTACTATGTTTCAAAGCAATTCTTTAATTTCACCTTTATTTTATTTTTTCCATTACCATTTAGTCCCCTCATACCCCCTTCCCCTCAGCAATCACCACACTGCTGTCCATGTCTGTGAGTCCCCTTACCCCCTCCTCCCCACCCCACCCCCATCTGTCATCCTGCTTTCCACCTGTGAGACTGTTTCAAGCAAATTTTACTTGTTGGGAATACAGCTGTGAACAAAGCAAACAAAATCCCTTCCCTAAAGGGGCTTGCGGTTTAGGAAATAAAGACAGGCGGTAAGTACAATAAATAAAAAACAAATTAAAATAGTATATCGGAAAATAATTTCTACAGATTAAAAGGGGGGAAACATTTAATACACAGAGGTTAATCTGGGTCACACTGAGGAGGTGACAAACTTGGAGTGAGGGGGCAGCCCGGCAGCACATGGGAGAGAGAGCGCTCCAGGCAGAGGGGCCAGCAAGACATTGGGGCCAGCCAGAAGGCTAGTGTGGCTGACCCAGGGTGGGGTGGGACTCCTGAGGACTTTTGGTAGAATCATGATGTGATCTGATTTATGTTTTAACAGAATCTCTCTGGTTGCCCTGCGAAGATAGACTGAAAGTGTGGAAAGGACAGAAACCAGTCAGGAAGCTTCTGTCTGACTCTAAGTTAGAGACTGTGGTGTTTGGAGGGAGATTCCGGTGGACTGTCCAAAAGTTGATGTTTAAGCAGAGATCTTTGGATGCTTCTGGTGCCTAAAAAGGTCTTATAAGTTAAGGATGAAGCTGTTTTAAATTAGAGTCTATTCTAAAAAAAAAAAATAACTAACCAACCAACCAGTGAGCCCCATAATACTTTTAGGCTAATGGATTTCTCCTCATGAACAAATTATAGCTGGAGTTCACAGAAAATAAACCTTATAACAGTGTAAACTGTAGGGTCAGAAAAAATGTCAGCACAAAATATACATTGAGCTCAGTAATTTTTATGGCAGACAAAACACAAGGTTTCTTCTGACTCTGGCAAAAATATTGGGATCAGAGTTTTCTCAAAATAATTTTCTATTTTCTCTGGAATCTTAGTTTTTTTTAAAAAAAAACATGCTTATATCAGAAATATGAACTCAGTGGTTTTCCAAAAATGAATAGATGTTTTAAAAATTAAATTTATTGGGGTGACATTGGTCAACCAAATCATATAGGTCTGAAGTGTACATTTCTATGATACATTATCTCTTTATTGCAGTGCGCACACCACCCACAGTCAAATCTCCTTCCGTCACCAAACATCTGACCCCTTGGCTCTTTACTCTCCTCATTCCCCCTTTCCTTCTGCTGACCTCCAAATGGTGGTCTGTACCTAAGGGTTTTTGTTTATTGGTCTTATTTACTCATTTGTTGTTTTCAGTTTCATATCCCACATATGAGTGAAATCGTATGGTTTTTGACATTTTCTATCTAACTTATTTCACTTAGCATGATATTCTCAAGATTCACCCATGTTGTCCCAAATGGCAGTATTCCATCTTTTCTTATGGCTGAGTCATATTCCATTGTATGGATGTACCCGCATCTTTATCCAATCACCTACTGAGGGACACCTAAGAGCAGTTTTGGTTTTACAGAAAAATGGAGAAAATAGACATATTCCATGTACCACCTCCTTCTCTCCTCTCCAAAGCCGTTGCCTCTCTTTTTAACATCTTGCATTATCGTAGTACACGTTACATTGGATGAATTGATATTGATACATAACTATTGACTAGAGTCCACAGTTTACATTAAGATTCACTCTTTGTGTTGTACAGTTCTATGAGTTTTGACAATGCATAATATATCCACCATTATCGTGTGATACAGAAGTTTCACTGCTCTAAACCCCCCCTCGGCTCTATCTATTCACCCCTCCCTCTCCACCGAAACCTCTGCAACCACTGATCTTTCCTGTTTCTATACTTTCGCCTTTTCCAGAGTGTCATATAGTTGGAATCATACAATATATGTATAATCTTTCCAGACCGGCTTCTTTCACTTAGTAATATGCACTTAAATTTCACCTGTATCTTTTCATGGCTTGGTAGCTTATTTAATTTTATTGATGAATAACATTCCATGTGTGGACATGTAATTTCTTTATCCATTCACCTATTTGGAAGTCATAAAAAGCAGATAAAAACACTGGTGTGCAGGTTTTTGTGTGAACTTATATTTTTAGCTAATTTGGGTAAATACCAAGGAGCACTAATGCTGGATTACGGAGTAAGACTGTTTACCTTTGTAGGAAACTGCCAGACTGTCTTGCAGAGTGACTGTATCATTTTGCATTTCCACCTCAATAAGTGAGAGTTCTTGTTGCTCCACATTCTTGCCAGCATCCGATGTTGTCAGTATTTTTAATTTAAGCCATCCTAATGGGCATGTAGTTTTATTTAATTATTGTTTTAATTTATAATTCCCTAATGACACTTAATTTTGAGCATCTTTTCCTGAAGTCATTTGCCATCTGTATATCTTTTCTGATGAGATGTGTGTTTAGATCTTTTGCCCATTTTTTAAACATGGAGTTTTAAGAGGATTTTTCCCCTTTGGTATATTTTGCATACAAGTCCTTTATTGAATGCATTTGCCAATATTTTCTCCTAGTCTGTGGCTTGTCTTTTTGTCCTGTTAACATTGTCTTTGCCAGAGAAGAAGCTTTAAATTTTAATGAAAGTGCAACTTACCAAATATTTTCTTTCATGGATTGTGCTTTTGGTGTCGTGTATGTAAAAACCCATCACCAAACCCAAGGTCACCTAGATTTTGTCCTATGTTATTGTCTAGAAGTTTTCTTCCAGAAATCTGTTGAAATCTCTTGTCCACTGGTGGCCTTCCTGCTTTTCTTCATAAGTCTGGTTTACCTGAATAGAGTATTGAAAAATACAGGAGATGGGTGCTTTTTTGTCTGCCATTGTATTTTAAAATAATTTTTGATCTGTAAATTATGTGCATTTTGAATATTTATTTTTATTCCATATTTATTAATATTCCATATTTATTAATATTATTAGGTGATTGAGTCTCAGTTAACGTTTTAGCTGTTCTTGGTTGATATAGGGTTTTAGTCATTTTCTTAGGTATGTTAGGGAAACAATGTTTGGCCTCCTTTCTAGGATGTATTACTCCTTCTTTATCTTTATTGCATCAAATGCCTTCAGAATAATGTTTTAGAGGTAATTAAAGGTAACTTAATTTTTTTCTGGTATATCTCTGATTTTTCTGAAAGACAGCCTTTATGAAGAACATGAATTTTTAAAAAGTTACTTCTAGCTTATGAAGTGTTTTCTCAAAAATAGATGCTGAGTTTTAGCAGATGGCATTTGATAGAAGGTAATTTTTCAAAATGATCATACAGGTTTTTTCTTCTTTGTAATCTGCGCTTGCCATTTAAATTCTCTTTTCTCTGAGGATGCTTCTCTGGTGGAATTCAGTGCCCCAGAATGAAAGATTGTACATTGTAGCTTTTAGAGGGCCCCTAGAATGGTAGCCCGATCCCCTTCTGGTCATTGAAAAGCACGCTCACCAGTTACTACAGCTTTATCCACGTGCATTCTCAAAGACTAATGAACACCTTTAGGTTGTAGCATTATTGTGGTTAGTGTCTCAAATGAGACACCAAAATAAACATTGGAAACAAAAGGGCCTAAAGGGAATAACTATGGTTCACGAAAAAAGAGCCTGATTGGTCTCCTGAGAATCTTCATGAAAACATTCCTTCTCAGAGATAAGAACTGGATGACAGGAAAAACAAATAACCAACTCATTTTTTAAAAAGCTTTTGGACATGAAAACTATTATCTTCAATCACCCCACCCCCAGATTAATAGGCAGTTAAAGCCAAGAAAATATTCCATGAAGTAATGCAAAAAAGACAAAGACTCACACATTTTTGACTTCCAGTCAAGATAGCAGTATAGGTAAATATGTCTCACCTCCTCACACAACCACATCAAAATTGCAACTAAACTACAGAACAACCATCACTCAGAACCATCAGAAATCAAGCTGAACAGAAGTCTAACACCTATGGAATTAAAGAAACCACATCCATCCAGAATGCAGGGACTGAGTTAGTGGAAGAAATTTCTAGAGTCCCAAACAGTCCCCTTTAAAGAACCCACGCACCAACTTACTCAGACTCGTTCCTCTGAGCTCCAGCACCCGGGTAGCAGCTTGAAAGGCACCAGTGGCATAGAGGGAGGAACTGAAGTGGCTGGCAAGGTGAGAGCTGAGGGACAGCTCTCTCCCAGACAGAAAGGAGGAACTGGCAGGCGAGTGCCATATCTGAGACTCCACAAACCTGGCTAACACTGTTTGCCCCTCCTTGGAGACCCCCTGAGGCTCTGTCCCACCTAACTTACACCTGTTAACAGTGGTTTTTCCATGTGAATGGCTGGTCTTGGTCATGCTTCACAACTTCCTTCAATCCTTTCAAATAAGCAACAGCTGGCCTCAGTGAACACCCAGCCCAATACCTCTTGCGAAGTGGTGTCAGGCCGAGCACTAGCAGCAGCCAGCCTAGATTCACAGCTTGGCTTCACCTGGGAATCTCCAAGCCCTGCATAAGTAGCAGTCATCCCAGATTGCTTAACAGCTCAGGCAGGGTAGTCCCAGCAAAAACAAGTCGGGGCTGATCTTGGCCTGCACTACCCAGAAAAACCCAGAGCCTGTACATCCAGTGGACAGCTACAGACCCTCTCAGTGCACTACCACCCTGCCCCTGCATAGCTGACCCTCCATGGATGGCAGAGGTTGGTGGTCAGTGGTCACAGCCAAACCTTGCAAATGACTGGCCTGGGTAAATCCTCCCCATTGATCTGCCAACAGCCACCAAGACTCAACTACGAGAGGATGGTGTACTCAGCACCTTGAGTACGCAGCTCGGGTAGTAGGGGAGTCTGTGCCACTGGACCCTACAGGACACCTTCTACATTGGGCCATGATATCAAGACAGAGGAGTCAGAGCAGCTCTACCTGATACATTGAAACAAACACAAGCAGGCTGACAAAATGAAGAGACAAAGACATGTGGCTCAAATGAAAGAACAGATCAACACTCCGTAAAAAGAACTAAACAAAATGGAGATAAGCAATCTATCAGATGCAGAGTTCAAAACACAGGTTATAAGGATGCTCAAGGAACTTAGTGAGAACCTCAAGCATAAAAAGGACCAGTCAGAAATGAAGGACCACTAATTGAAACAAAGAACAATTTACAGGGAAACAACAGTACATTGGATGAAGCCAAGAATCAAATCAATGATTTGGAACATAAAGAAGCAAAAACACCCCAATGAATCAGAACAACTAGAAGAAAATGAATCCAAAACTATGAGGATAGTATATTTGTAACAGGGTGCAGCCAGGGTAACCCCACATAGGGATTTGTAATGGGGTCCAGAACTCAGGGTGTCCAGGAAATATTAAAAAACTATGGGATATCCTCACCTCCGCAGGTTTGAACTTGGGGATGGGACACATGGAGCAGGGCCATTGAGAGCTGTTTTGCATAGCAACAATTTTACAAATAACCTCAGGCATGGCCACTTAACATATCTATAAGTTTTACCTAGTTTCCTGGATATGTTGAATAGCTGTGGCCAGGCTTTGAGCCAGGGGTATGGGAGTGACTTCTACCTAGGATATAACTGGAAGGCAACTCCCCCTGGTTACAGCACCTGCGTGAGAACTTGGAGACGATTGGCTTCACACCATAGGGCCACACCTGCCCCGACTTACTATGGCAGCCAAGAAAGGCAGGAAAAATACAGGGCTGCTGGCAGGTGTAACTGATCATGGGAGGAGTTGGAAATGGGGCTTCAGAGGAAGATTGGCACTGGCATTTAAACCCAGGCGCAGCAGCCATGCTGGATAGTTGGGGTGCTCCCTTTTGTCATCTGGCTTAGGAAGCAGGAGAAACCTTGGTGGGAAGCAAAGAGGTGAAAGGACTCTTGCTGGTGGGCCAGGAGAAGGTGCCACGTGGTTTTGGACTAACTGGAGATCTTGGTGGTGACACAGCTGATGTGCTGGGTAGTGCCGGGAACTGAGGGGCTACCTGAGCCACAGACTTCTACTTCTCTTCCTGAGATACAGTACCCTGGACTGGCAGAGAGAAAAGGAAGGACTCTGTGCATTTGTGGGTATTCTAATGGATTTTAGTATTTTAATGAAGACATTAAGTCATTACTCTAAGTCTGTATAACTTTTTAAATAAATAATTTCTTTCCTTTTCACCAATATCTGGTATTGAGAGACGTCCTTCTCTGGCAACAGACAAGGTGAACCTAGTATGGGGGGGAACCCCTGAAGCACAAGGGGGGTCCATTCTGTAATAGTATATCGTTCACCACCCCTATCCTGGTCTGTTCTGCAACATAAGCAGCCTCTGGGACAACTTCAAGCACTCCAACATTTTATCATGGGTGCCAGAAGAAGAGAAAGAAAAAAATTGGAAATCTATTTGAAAAAATAATGAAGGAAAACTTCCCTAATTTGGTGAAGGAAATAGACATGCAAGTCCAGAAAAAACAGGGAGTCCCAAACAAAATGTATGCAAAGAGTTCCACACCAAGACACACCATAAGTAACATGCCAAAGGTTAAAGATAAAGAAAGAATGCTAAAAGCAGCAAGAGAAAAGCAGTTAGTTACCTACAGGGGAGTTACCATAAGACCATCAGTTGATTTCTCAACAAAAACATTGCCAGCTAGAAGGCACTGACAACAAATATTTAAAGTCATGAAAAGCAGGGACCTATAGCCAAGATTGCTCTACCCAGCAAAGATATAATTTAGAATGGAAGGGAATAGAGAACTTCCCAGATAAGAAAAAACTAAAGGAGTACACCATCACCAAACCATTATTATGTGAAATGTTAAAAGGGACTTATTTTTTAAAAAAGATCAAAACAATGAATAATAAAATGGCGATAAATACATATTAACCAACAACTAAATCTAAAAAACAAAGTAAACAAACAAGAAGAACAGAGATAGACTCATGGATATGGAGAGTGTTTTGATGGTTGCCATGTAGGTGGGGGCCATGTGGGAATGGGTGAAGAGGTGAGGAGATTAAAAAGTACAAATCAGTAGTTACAGAATAGCCACGGGGATGTAAAGTACAGTATAGGAAATGGAGTAGCCGAAGAACCTATATGCATGACCCATGGACATGAACAATGGTTGGGGGATTGCCTGAGGGAGTACGGGGTGCTGGGTAGAGGGGGAAAGAAGGAAAAATGGGGACAGTTGTAATAGTATAATCAATGAAATATAATTAAAAAATAAAATGAAATGTGCAAAAGAACACATACCTTTTTTTGACAGAAAATGTGAAACTTAGGGGCTCTAGCTAGGAAGCCTATCATCCCAGTAAGAGGTGTTCCAATAGAAAAAATATAACATGGTAGAATTTCCCAGATGAATAAGACAACTTTTCACACTGAAAGGGTCACCAAGAGCCTGGAACCATGAGTAAATGAACATCTCACATACTGGATCATTACCATAAGATTTCATGTGGAAAAAAATCTCTAAAACTGTGTCTAGAAGGATATGGAACAATGCCATCAAAGCTGTGTAGAAGAAATAATTTTAACATCATCCTCAAAATTCAAGTATCAACCATCTATGGCCTGCTCAGTGAGGACACAGATTCCTGAATAGATCTCTGGGCACTTACCACTGGAGAAGCAGCTGCTTTGGCCCAGTGAACAGTGGCAAGTCCACAACCCCAAGCCTGGTGACTTTGTAGGGCATGGTTCCTTCCTACATGAAAATAGGTGGGGGCACCAAGGAGAAGATGCTTGACAGTAGCATTAGCAACCAGTTTTTAAGACTTTATTCTCAAGGCCAGTTCTTCAAAGACACTTGTTTCTTTTTAGATATCATGTCTATATTCAAGTAGTTGTTTGTAGAACAAATGGTGTTACTCTTAAGTGTTGGCTTGGGGACTAACGGGCTAGGGTTTCACCAGGCATGAGAAAATAAAAACTCAGATTTCCACATAACCTAGTTAATTAGAAATTCTTTAATAAATGAATACCAGAATTAAAAAATTAAAATAGGAATCACAAAAGCTAGATCTACCTGAACATACTGTTTGAGAAGGAACTGGGCATTGTTTTTCTACACCTTATAGGGCCAGAAACAAAAGGTGGCTAGAACAATGTCTGAAGGTAGCTTCTGTCCAAAGGTTTCATTATGCCAGAGGCCCCACCTTCAGCATGAAGCCCCGCCCTTGCAGTGAAACTCAGCCTTGAGCAAATCATGAAGCAGGAAGCTGGTAATGGACACAGTCCAGGAACCCAGCTGCAGTGATGATGGTAAAGCAGGGAGGGGCTGGGGAGGGATTAGTCCCAGCATGGGTACTTGGGCTCTTTTTCAATCTCTTACTAACATAGCCTTGATCTCCTATGTCCTTTATACTTTCTCCGTCTTTCCTGGATTTAATTATTTTATTGCTCTTATTGTGCTTATTTATTCTTTTTAAAATGAATTAAAAATTTAATTCTAAACCTTTTTCATACAGCATTTTCTCTTGAAGCATCGTATCACAGCAGGTTACAACTTTGGGATAAAAAGCAACTGGTATACTGTCCAAAACAAGGTTCCCAATAAGACCTCTTGTTGATTTACCCGCCCTGTATATGTATCCCAGATAAAGTTATTGGTCAAAAACATGAAATAGATCTACCTGCTTATTTTAAACATATTAAACAGGAAAGTGGGCCATCTATATTTGTCTACTTTGTACAAAAAGGCTACACTAGTTCATAACTACTCCTAACAAAGTATAACATGCTTATTTATTCTTATTTTATTATGCCATTTTGTATAATTTTTTACTACGTTTACCCAAACAAATATATTCGGTTGATGTATATTCTCTTAGTTACTTTAGTCTATAGTTTATAAACCTATAAGTCCTATTTACCACTTGAAAAGTACAAAGTAACATCTCTTCTGCCAACATTGTGCTCACAGTACAGGAGGCCGGCATCCGAGGTGGTGAAAGGGCTTCTGTGCCTCCCTGGGGTCGCCCTCCTGGAGATAACCCCTTGATGTCTCTGAGACGCATTTCCTGTCCAAAGGACTAATATTGGTCCTTTGGGCTTTGTCCCTGTGACTGGAACTAGACAAGTCCTCCAGGACTGTGGGGTGATCTAGGGTGAATCAGACCTGGGCTCTAACGTTATAGCTTCTCATGTTCACTCTTTCAGACCATTTCTCTCACGAAGACAGCTCCAGGACAAGACCTTCTGCTGCATGTGGCAGCAAAAGAAAAGAGAGGGAGCAGTCAAGTGATATTTGGTCGTGTTCACCGAGAAGAGGTTTGGAAATATGCAATTAGGAGGCCCGAACTTGAATGAAAATTAGAATAGTCTCACTTATTTTTTAAAGAATATATTTTATTGATTACGCTGTTACAGTTGTCCCAATTTTTCCCTTTGCCTCCCTCCACCTGGTACCACCATTCCCTCCAACAATTGCCCCACTTAGTTCCTGTCCATGGGTCACACATATAAGTTCTTTGGCTTCTCCATTTCCTATATTATTATTAATATCTCCTTGTCTATTTTGTCCCTACTACTTATGCTTCTTAATCCTTGTACCTTTCTCTCCATTTTCCCCCTTCCCCCTCCCAACTGACAGCCCTCCAAATGACCTCCATATCTATGATTCTGTTCCTGTTCTGCTTGCTTGCTTATTTTTTTTAGATTCAGTTTTTAATAGCTATGAATTTATTGCCATTTTATGTTCATAGTTTTGATTTTCTTCTTTTTCTTATATACTTCCCTGTTACATTTCATCTAATATTGGCTTGGGGATGATGAACTCCTTCAGCTTTACCTTGTCAGGGAAGCACTTTATCTGCCCTTCCATTCTAAGTGACAGCTTTGCTGGATAGAGTAATCTAGGTTCTAGGTCCTTGCTTTTCATCACTTTGAAAACTTGCCAGTCCCTTCTAGCCTGCAGTTTTTCTCACTTATTTAACTGGGAGAAAAAAAAAGCATCCATTTTTATGAAACATTTGATTGATAATTAGAAATAATGTGTATAAGAAACAGAACCCAATGAAAATAGCTCCATAATTTCGTACATGGAAATTTCTACCTTTATTGAAATACATGGTGGAAAAAACATGCAAACACAATTTTCACAATAAACTTCTGGTTATACAAATGCTGGTGTGGATCCAAAATGGGATGAGCCTGAGGTGGGGCAGGTGGGCAAGTAAAGTTGAGATAGGAATTGTATTTTAAAATTCTTTTTCTTAATAACGATTACGGTTAAGTAAAGTTCGATGTGGAAATGCAACTCACATGAGAGGTGTATGGAGAAACATCTGGTTGTTTTTCTGTTCCTTCCAGGGTGGGCCCTTTTAAAAGGGCTGTGAAAACCCTCTGTAGCTTGGAGGGAGCAGGCCTATTACACATATTGCTTTTCAACATTTGTCTTCGGGCTTCCTTTCTTTTTTTCCAACTTCTATTTCAGATGTGTCCTTACTTAGCTTTAATTCCATTTCATAAAGTAAGTGGGTTATCAAATTAAATAGAAGAGCAATCCAGACCAGACCATGGAGAATCCAAATTAATAATAAAATTGAATAAGTGATGCTCTTAGTCTCTTTCATAGGATTTGAAGCTAAAGACAGAAAGCAAATAACATGCAAATAGTCAGATGGTGACTTTTTCCTATAACATTTTCTTTCTACTCATTAATACCTAGAAAAATGCCCCCTTTCATCCTAGAAACAAATTAGAACTTAAAATAAAGCATATCTAAAATTATCAGTGCTTTCAAGGAAAGAATACACTTTAAGTTGCAGATATTAAGATTATTTTTTAAGAGCACATCTGGATGCGGAAAAATTCTCCTCCCCTTTGAAAACTATCCTTTTAAGTGTTGTAGTAAGTGTAATATTTTGCTATAAGATAATTTATTTGTCATTGCTACTGCTAGAAACCATTAAAATGAGAGAAGAAAAAGATAAATATATAACAAAATTATTTACAATGGAATTCAGATCTTATTAACAAATATACAGTATATTTCACTGGGCCACTTATTTATATTTCCTGAGTTTAAAGTACTATAAATTTATTGCTTTCTATAGATTCATAACACTAAAAAAAGAAAATCACTTATATATAATTCAATCATCGTAACACTGTAAATACTACAACGTCTACAGTCCCTTTAAGTTTTGTTATTTATTGGTCATGATTAGCAGTTTATGCGTGTGAGGAGGGTGATTGAAAGAGCATAGACTTTGATGTCAAAGAGAAGGGACCTGAGACAAACACCGGAAACACGGTGTGATTTAACACAACGCTGTAATCTAACTGTGCTTATTAGAGTATAAAATAAAAAGAAATATTATAAATTGCCAGACATCAAATTATTCAATATTCATTTATAATTTATAAATTAACCAGCAAAGACTTATGGAGAGTAACTATCTGAGAGTAAGTGTCATTGAGAGTCTGCACCCACTTTTTGTTTCAAATGATATTTGCTTAATGACACATATANCCTAGAAAAATGCCCCCTTTCATCCTAGAAACAAATTAGAACTTAAAATAAAGCATATCTAAAATTATCAGTGCTTTCAAGGAAAGAATACACTTTAAGTTGCAGATATTAAGATTATTTTTTAAGAGCACATCTGGATGCGGAAAAATTCTCCTCCCCTTTGAAAACTATCCTTTTAAGTGTTGTAGTAAGTGTAATATTTTGCTATAAGATAATTTATTTGTCATTGCTACTGCTAGAAACCATTAAAATGAGAGAAGAAAAAGATAAATATATAACAAAATTATTTACAATGGAATTCAGATCTTATTAACAAATATACAGTATATTTCACTGGACCACTTATTTATATTTCCTGAGTTTAAAGTACTATAAATTTATTGCTTTCTATAGACTCATAACACTAAAAAAAGAAAATCACTTATATATAATTCAATCATCGTAACGCTGTAAATACTACAACGTCTACAGTCCCTTTAAGTTTTGTTATTTATTGGTCATGATTAGCAATTTATGCGTGTGAGGAGGGTGACTGAAAGAGCATAGACTTTGATGTCAAAGAGAAGGGGCCTGAGACAAACACCGGAAACACGGTGTGATTTAACACAACGCTGTAATCTAACTGTGCTTATTAGAGCATAAAATAAAAAGAAACATTATAAATTGCCAGACATCAAATTATTCAATATTCATTTATAATTTATAAATTAACCAGCAAAGCCTTATGGAGCGTAACTATCTGAGAGTAAGTGTCATTGAGAGTCTGCACCCACTTTTTGTTTCAAATGATATTTGCTTAATGACACATATATGCCTATACAGGCACACACACCAATAAGAGCAAGATATGCCTGAGACTGGGAGTCTAATCTATTGCCATAATCTGAATATATATTTTACGAACAAAACGCAAACGTAAGGAACTTCGGATGTAGTATGTAGAAAGACACAAGATAATGCCATATTAACACTAACAAAAAAAAACCCGGACAAGCTACAATTTCACAGTTTCATTTTTTTTTTTAATATCTGAGAGCTGAAGATATGTAAAAGAACCCTAAAAGAACTAAATTTTAGGAAATGAGAAGGCCTTCCTATGAAAGAAGATATTCATGGCTGCTTTCTATCCTACAGAATGGTACCCATTATGGGTACCCCAAACTCGAGAAAGGCTGTCCACTGAAGCCTGGAGGCGGGCAGGGGAACTGAGGGAACCTGCCTGAAGCACATCAGGCTTTCCCTGAATGACGGCAGCAGTTGACAAAAGGGAGAAGCTGGTGCCCAGAGAGCAAAGGGAACACCCCAGGAATGCAAATAGTTGTGGTGAGGCTGCCAACTAGAGAACATCCCCCATTACTGTCCAGAGCATCACTGAGTCTCAGCTCCCATGCCTTCCTGAAGGGCATGTCTTGAATCGGCCTCAAAATATCCCAAGTCAGTGACGAAGTGAATCTGAGTAAAGCTGCAACAAAGCCCAGATCCAGATCATTTGACGATTCGATAGTTTCACCTCACCCCCACACCACCTGCTTATACTAGTAGCGTAGAAGAAGGGGTATGCCTTTTTCTGAAGGAACCCATTTTCCCCTTTGTTCTCCATTGCTCTTTTACCCATAGGCTGCCCTAAAATAAAAACTTAGAAAAAGAAGAAATAAAATATGACACAGTATCCAAAGAAAATACAGTTAACAGTCTTAGAGATGGACAAAATATTAGAATCGTCCGACAGACATTTAAAATCACTATGACAGATATGATAAAGGATAGAGTAGAAACAATGAATAACATGTAGAGAAAGTCGAGGGAAATTTCAATAGAGAGATGGAAATGGCAAGAAAGTAGGAATGCTAGAAATGAAAATATGGAATTTGAAGTGAAAAAATTATTTTATAATTATAGACTTTTAAAAAGATTTTATTTTTTTTTTTAGAGGGGGGAAGGGAGGCCAAGGGAGGGAGGGAGAAAGAGAGAGAGACATATCACTGTGTGGTTGCCTCTCATGAGCCCCCTACTGGGGATCTGGCTGGCGATCCAGGCATGTGCTCTGACTGGGAATCAAACTGGTGACCCTTTGGTTTGCAGCCCGTGCTCAATTCCCTGAGCTATTCCAGCCAGGGCAATTATTATAGATTTTAAAATATAATATGGAAAACAGATGAACAATTTTGCCACAGAATGGGAGCCTACCCAAAGGGGGAATTAAATGAACATTTTATAACTAAAAATATTATATTAAGAACTCATTATATACCTTTTAAAGCACAGTACATATAGCAGAAATTAGAATTAGTTAACTAGAAGTTGGTAAATGGAAAAGGCCCTAAGTGAAGTCAGAGAGAAATGTGGAAAGCATATTAGAACATGTGAGATGCAGTGAGGAGGCCTTATATTCATGTAATTGGAGTCCCAGAAGCAGAAGAGAGAGAATAAGGAATAATCTGCACTCACATAGATAGTAGCTGAGAATTTTTCAAAACAGACAAGAGATTTCAATTCTTCAGCTCAACAATCTCTGTGATTTCCAAACAGAATCAATACAATGCAAACCACACTGAAGTGAATTATACTTAAATTGCTGAAAACCAAAGGCAAAGATAAAACCTTAAAAGTAGTGTGAGGGTGGAAGGAGGGAAGGATGCCTTACTTCAGACGACCAACAATGAGACTAACAGCTGAGTTATCATCAGGAGTGATGGAAGCCAGGCAATGGAATGGCATCTGCAAAACACTGCGAGAAAGTAACTACCAATGTAGAATTCGATACCCCAAATAATTGATGAGCTATTTTAATTGTGACTCACAATAGTATAGAAATTACTAAGGTCTGGGTGGCTCTACTCCCTTCCTTTTCTCATCTTTATTTTAGGGAGAAATTTGAAATACTCTTTGGAAGAGCGATGTAAGGTGCATGATAGAGGGTTAATCACTCAAACCTTGTGTTTCGATCACCTATGGCTTTTATTTATCATGTGTGATTATGCAGAGATATTTAGTTTAAAAGGAATTCTTCTAAATCTTATTCCCATAGTGATAACTGTGGTGTGAAGAGAGAGGAAGGTGTATGGAGGGTTTATTTATATCCTGGAGATTTATTTAAAAGGACTGACCTTCATCTTATTGTACAAAGAAACCTGTTAACATTTCTAGTTGAGTTTTTACCATTCTGTTTCAATCTGTTGCTATGATAGATAATATTATTTCAAGAATACTAAGACTCACCTACTGTATAATCTCCTAAACCAATAGCACTTATAGTAGCAAATGAATAATAAATTCCTTCAATGTAAGTCCAATTCTCTAATGACATGAAAACAAATGGTGGTAACACCAGAAACAAAAGTGATCCGATTAGAATGAAAAGTACAATTTTCCAAAGAAAAGCATTTTTCTGAAATATATTAGAAAAAGAGATACAATGTTAGCAGTTATATCATAAACTAGCAACATTAAAAAATATTATTTGCTCCATTAGTTTAGTGTTCATATCAATTATTTCATTGTTCAAAGGCTTAGAGCCCTATAGAGAGATCTTTCCTTTGAATGATCTTGCCCCTAGGAGTATGTCCAGGCTCTATCGTTCTGTGTCTGTCTAGCATCCTTTGTTTTTCTATCTCCTTCTTCTTTCCTATTCTCTGCATCTAGACCTTGATTTAAAACTACTTTTCATGTATACTTTAACACCCCCGCTTTCTTCTAAGACGGTCTGTGCCTAGGTATCAGGGTACCCTTCCTCATTGCTCTGGGCTCTGCCCACACACTCCCAGCCTAGCCCTGGGCACCCAGTCCAGACACAGCACCAGCCTTTCCTGCTCGCTTGCATAATAAAGTAAGTTAGACACCCATCAACTGGAAGACTAGGGTACTCCTAACTGGCATCAATAAATAGATCATTTATCACTTAGACCCACAGAAAAAACTATATTTACATTTTCAAACAAAATGAAGAAACTCCTCTTATAATTTCTTATGTATCACTTTCTTTTTATCATATGATGCAAGTTTCTACTCATTTATTACAGATTCGTCATTTATCATTCATTCAATATCTTTTGCACTTATCGCTGGCCAGCACTACATAAGATGCAAGGCAAAGAAAGGAAAACAGGTATTTTATGACTTCACAAACTCTGGTAGTAAATAAACATTTAGAGGATTTAGCATTTATTTATGTACATATAATTTACTTACATTTAAATATGATTTAATTTATATCACCAGGGACTTAAGTTCTAAGTACCACAAAAACAAGGCTGATTTTTTAAAAATATTATTGCATAAGAAGATTTATGTTTTGATACTAATATGTCACAGTAGATCACATTAGAGCCAGAGGCGCACTATATTTTCTTTTGTGGTAACACAATGTTCTAATCTAACAGCAGAGCAGATCCTACAGTAACCACAGACCCCCCAAAAAGACACAGAAAAATAACAAAAGAAGAGGCGCCCACATTGTGACGTGCCCTGGCCCAGAGTAAGGACTTGATCACATCAGTGATCAGTGGGAATCGCAGCTTGCCTCCTGCTCCTTTGGGCTTTCTGAGGGGATTCTTTCTTCGTATTCCTTTACAGAAAATGAAATACCTTCTTAAAGAATGTCTACAACTTGATTTGATAATAAATTCTCAGTGATTTTAGTGAAGGATTATATTATAATTCTTTAAGGGTAAAGCCTGTGCTAGTTACTGAGTTGGCCACACATGACCCAGCTTGACACGCGGTCAAGGCCTCAGTGCCTGCACCGCCTCTCATTGTCTAGGTGATTTGAACACGTCCCCAGCCTTTATGAAGAGTTTTCCTGGTCTGTAAAATGAAGGGGTTGACTAAATGACTTCTGAGAACACTTAATTCATACACCATTCACCACTACTCGTCTTACTGTGAGTTAAATGATTAGAGGCAAATTGCCTAAGAGGACACAGATGGTCTCTCAAACACTGGATTTTCTCACTTCTGTTTTTTAACACAGAACGACTTGCTCTTTCTACTCCTACATAATCATATGCATTACAAAGTGTTCTCCCAGAACATCATTCAACATGAGTTCATTAAGTGTTTATGCATTTCATGTGCCTAGTTAATCTAAGGTTGTGAATGTGTGTGTGTGTGTGTGTGTGTGTGTGTGTGTGTGTGTGTATGGTATTTAAAGAAAAAAAATATAAATGAAACTTCTCTACCAGACGTGTCTGTGTGTATGAGAGAGACTGTGGAAAGAGAGAGAGATCTTACCTTACTTACTCCCTTACTTTCAAGGTAGTTTCCAAGTTTTTCAAATGGTAGAAAAACTAATTTACTAAAATGTTTTAAGACTGTGATGGTTAGAGGGATTCCAATTGCAGCAAAGACAACACAGAACATCTGTCCACCAGCAGTTCTAGGAAACACTGTCCCATAACCTGATAAGAGGAAAAGATAAATGCAGTAACCCCCAGTGTAGAAACGTGGTGTAACACGTACATTTAGCATTGGGGTTGGAGGGCAAATTTCAGTCACTGGTATTCTAAGAGCCCCAACACAAACAGCACATGTTTCAAAGCAAGCAAAACAAATGAAACCCCACAATGACTTAGACAGCTCTTATCCTAATAATCAAAAAGTATGAGCTAGAGTTAAAAAAAGGTTTTTCTCAATATTACCATTTCAAATTCTGGAAAACTGAATTAACTGAAGTGTTCAACGATATAGGAGAAATTGTGTACATTATGATGTATCGATAGAATGAAATAGTGTGACATCTCCTCAAATTATTGAAATGTTTGTATGGCATAGAAAGATACTAATGACACTTCTCTGAGAAAGCAGACTCAAACCAGACCGTCATTATACATATGAAGGACTTCCTGTGACAAAGGTCAACAGTTATTGTGTGTGGAACAGTGAGATGGTGGTCAATTATTTTAAAATTGTGTTATTCTGTGTTTTCCAAGTTTTCTACATTTTGCACATTCTCCTGCAACTACACAAGGAAGTTAATAGTGTCCCCATAGGAACCAACTGATTTTAAGAATGTGTGCTGGGGTCCGTGTCCTCGGGCCTCACTCCAACTCCTTCGACCCCTCCAGTGCACCTGCCTCAGGTGCCTTGAGTGTATTGGCTGCTGGGCAGTTGCTTTCTTCTCTTTTTGAAATTATTTTTTACCTTTTTAATTTTATTTTTCAATCATAGTTTACATTCAATATTATTTAGTATTAGTCTGAGTGTGTAGCATAGTGGTTTAGATAATCATATGCATTACAAAGTGTTCTCCCAGATACTCCCAGTACCCACCTGGCACCATACACAGTTATCACAATATTATTGGCCATATTCGCTACATTGTACTCTACATTCCTGTGACTATTTTGTAACTACCAATTTGTACTTCTTTTTTTAAAGTATTTTATTTGTTTATTTTTAGAGAGAGGGGAAGGGAAGGAGAAAGTGGGAGAGAAACATCAATGTGTGGTTGCCTCTCTTGCATCCCCCACTGGGCCCTGGCCCGCAACCCAGGCATGTGCCCTGACTGGGAATTGAACCAGCGATCCCCTGCTTCACAGGCCCATGCTCAATCCACTGAGCTACACCAGCCAGGGCCAATTTGTACTTCTTAATCCATTTGCTTTTCTTCCTCAATCTCCTCCCCTCTGACAACCATCAGTCTGTTCTCTGTGTCTATGAGTCTGTTTCAAGATGGTTTGCCTCCTCGTCTTGAGAATTGCCTTTAGCCCTTGGGAGCTGTCTCTCCTGGGAGGTTTGCCGACAAGTACACCAACAGATGATTGGCACAGGAAAAGGAAAGGCCAGACCTTGTTTACAGGGGGAGACCAATTTTGAGGTGCAATTTTTGCTCCAGAGCTCCCCTGTTGGAATAGACTTGTGATTATGTATTCATGGGTTGCTTTATCAATTTTAAATTTTAGATCATATTTTTATTGATATTTTTGATATAAAAGATAGTGATTCAATTCCCATATACCACCTTCTTCATCCTCCTCTCCAGGTTTGATGTTATATTGCTACTTTTTATTCTTTTGTATTTGCCTTTGTACTTTTAACCTCTGTTTAAATTTTTTAAATAAATTCCTGATTCCTGGTATTGTAGAATGAAAGTACTCATTACTCTCTTTTTTTCTCCTCTCTCCCTCTGCTCCGCATCATTCCACATTCTGGTTTCTTATTGTAGCATCCTATGTGATCACATTTACTCTCTGTTCTGGTACTATCACCTACCCCTTTTAGGAGCTCCTTATTCTAGTAATTTATTTTTTGGCCTTACTCATGGGCCCCTTTTGTCCAAGAATTTATGGTGCAGATTTTTGGGAAGTGGGAGAAAAGAATGAAGCCTCATTTGACTTATTTGGGAATATTTTTCTAAATTTGAAAATTTTTTTGGTTGAAAAGGAGTGTGTGGAGGGGACTTCTTATTCTCCATAAGAGACCATAGTCTCCAGCCAAGATTTTAAGGGCCCAAATGTAAGGAAAAAGAAAAACTGTCCTCTTCATACGCAGCCAAAATATTGCTAGCTTTCCTTTTTTATCTTAGTAGACTTAATATCTTTTAAACTAACTACTTTATTTCATTAAATACCTAAGATACCATGTAAAGGTATGAGCAGTATTTACACAGTGCCTCGTGCAAAAAAAATTATAAAATATTTAACATCCTAAGTGGAAAAAGAAAAGCACAATACCTACCTATTGTAGATACGATAATTATAGAAGTTATAAATGCATTTCTAAAAGTCCATGAAAAAGCAGTAGTTTGGTTTCCTGTGGGAGGTATTCCTAACAATATGAGAGAAGCCATCATCTACAAATTAAAATAAGAGAGAAAAGGTTGGGGGTTGCATGACTTATATTTCTTTAAGTAGAACACTGAAGAAAATTCATTCCATTTAGTTGGATTCAAACCAAAACCCATATGTAATTGGGTCGAATTGGGAGTTTCCCTGAGGGTCAAGCGAAATGGAAACAGTTACAATGGTAACTTAGAGCGGAAGTCTCGTTTGCTTCAGTAGCGTCAACCCTTTTAGATGTTGTGGATGGGCGGCGTATGTGTCTGTAGCAATATTTTTGAGGGGATTTTTAAGAGCAGTATATGTAGATTTAGCACAATTATTTTAAAATGTTAATAAGTTCAATCATTTTAAATAAGTAGCAAATCTGGGTCAAAGATAGCTGTAGAAAGACTTCTATTTTAAGCGAACAAATCATGAGAGACACTGGAAAAAGCTATAAGGGCACAGTAGTATTATCACAGCACTGAAAAATCTCGAAGGAATTAGTAAGTGGGCTAGCGATTTGTGGAAAGTCTAAAATACAGAGAATTCTGTTGATAAAAGAACCTCGACCAAATACCTTTACAATGTAAACAGCAATAGTAACAATCCGTCAGAGATGTCGATGTCCTTATTCCCTAAACACCCCAGAGAAACCTCCAATACGTAGTTAAGAGAAAAGGAAGATGGAAGTGGAAAGTGATACAATGAGCACAATGATTAAAGTGTTTTTTTAATGCTTCCTGATTCTTTACAGAATGCTGGAACAAATGTGATACAAATAAATCAAGACCAGACAAGAAGCACGGGAAAGAAGGGAGGAAGGGAGGACAGAAGGAAGGAAATGACAGAGTACCTATAAATATAGAACCCAAAGTCTACATAACATATTATTTAAAAATCCAACATGTCAGGCAAGATGGAGCCAAAGAGAATAAGTAAATGAAAGACATGTCTTAATGAATTTCTCACAACACAGAAAAAGAGGCAAATTAGTGGAGAACAGAACAGAAAGCTTAAGAATATATAAAGGATAGAAATAGGTCAACCATACTGATAATTGTAAAAGAATCAATGGCTCACCATTTCCAAGAATTGGGAAGAGAAACAAATATAAAGATTCATGAAGCAAACCCCATGAGAAAGAAAAACAAAAGTCATATTTAAACTGCTGAATTGAAAGAGTAAGACAACAGAAATCAAGAGGTGTTCATAAAATCAGAGAAGGTCTATGATGCCAGAGAGAAAAGACAAATGACCTACAAAAGATGGGTGATTAGACTGATGGAAAACTTCTTGAAAGTAGGTAAAGGAAACCGCAAAGTAGTTTCAAGTTCTGAAAGAAAACAATTTCACCCTCATCCTTGAGACTAAACTGTCCCTGCTTCACACTGAGGAATCTAAGATTCTGAGACATCAGGTGATTTGCCTGTGGTCACCAGCCACCGTCAGACTCCAGCACACTTAACCCCTTTTCTGTACTTAAGGTAAATATGAGCATTTGAGACACAGTAACTGACATGTACCACAATGTTAGCATAGCATATTCTGCCAAAATATCTTTCCAAAAATAAGACATGATATATTTTTAGAGCAAAACAAAACACACACACACACAGAGTTAATTATTACTAGCAGGCTGTTGTGAGTAAAATTCACTAAAGATATTTCAGTGGAAGAAAAATTATTTCTGAAACTCTGAGATAAAGAATGGACAAATTAATCAATAAAATATGGGTAAATCCAAGCAAAAATGAACCATATATTGTATAATAATGTGTATGTCACCTGATAATATAATAAACATAAGGTTGAACAAACACACGCTTGGATGATACATTAGATGGGGCAAAGGTGATGGTAATCAGAGGTAAATATTCCAAGAGACAGGAAGCTGCTTTCAGTGACTTGGTATAACACCGTTCAAAATTACCTTCCTACAATAAACAACTAGAAAACTGGAACAAATGTAGGAAGCACTATTTCCAGACATTGGAAAGAAGGAATGCAGAACTACAATCACTAGCAGAAGGAGAACAAATGAGGGGAGTAGTCCCATTGCCCAGGCTCTTTGGAGGTGATTTCTAAACCGTGGTACAGGGAGGGGCACCCAGAGACCACATGGTGATTTTGCTGAGGAGACAGAGACTGGCAGTCAGTAAAACTGAGGTGGTTAAAACCTTGGGGCAGAGTTGCATAGAGGAGAGAGTTATACAGAGAAAGAATCATAGAGATCTGCATAGAGGTCTCTCTGAGTCTTGGGCTGAATGACATTCCACATATGAAAAGGGTGAACGTTTATAGGGCTGGTCAAAACTAACTTTTTTGAGAGCAGCGGACAGACTCTCAAAGTGGCCCCCAAGGTCTGGTGTTCAGGCCCTTGTGACTCCACCTCTCTGAGTATGGGTGTGACCTGGGACTGATTTCTGGTGACAGAGAATGTATCCAAGGTGACAGGATGTACATGATTCCACATAAGTGATTAGAGTATAGAAGACTGTAGTGCTGATCTTGCTAGAATCTCTTTCTGTCTTGCAGGCTTTGAAGAAGGAAGCTGCCACGCTGTGAACTGCTGATGGATGGGACTATGAAGCAGGGACCAGGAGAGAGCCTCTGACGGCCTAAAGGCACTGAAGGCTGCTAAAAGCAATGTGAGTTTGCGAGCAAATTTTTCCTCAGTTCAGCCTCTGATGAGACCACAGAATTGTCTAACACCTTGATTTGTCTCGCAGAGGATGCAGCTAAGCTGTGCTTTCACTCCTGACTTACAGAAATTGAGATAATAAATGTGTTTTAAGCTACGAAGTTTGTGGCAATGTTGTTACGCAGCAACAGCTAACTAATATATCGGGAAAAATAATTGCTGTGGCCTGTAACCTGAACAATTTCTGCAGCTCCCACAGGTTACAAACTATTTAGGTTTTCTCTGCTAGAGTGAAGAGACTTAATTCTATGTCACAAAACTTAGTGGCAAAACTGAAAAGGCTGAGAAGGGCAGCAAAATTAGACCTAAAAGTCTTTAAGTCTTAAAGAAGCTTAAATATTGGAAGAATTGAAGTTATATTTAAGTAACTTAATTGCCTGTCAGAGAAAGTCCAAGGAACTTAAAAGAAATATAATAAGACCAAGTACCCTGAAACAATTCACAATGTCTGTCATTCAATTTTTAAAAACTAATAGACATACAGAGAATCAAGAAAATGTAACCCATTACCAGGACAAAAGTGAGTTAAAATAAACAGTCTCATAAATAATAATCCCATTAAAATAATGGAATTGGCAGATAAGAACCTTAAAAGAGTTATTGTAAATATGCTTAAAGATATTACAAACATTGCTATAATAATGAGACAAATGGAATATTTAAGAAGTAACCAAATGGAAATTCTAGAAATAAAAAATGCAATATCTAAAAGGAGTATTTCACTAAATGGGATCATCAGCAGAAAAAATGATTAATAAAGTTAAAGATACAGCAGTAGATTTTTGTCCGCCCTGAAGCACACAGAGAAAAAAAAGACAAACAAACCTGCATAGCAAGTGTGTGTGTGTGGGGAGAACAGGTAAGAACAAAGGCAAAAAACAATTGAAAAATTTCAAATGTGATGAAAACCATAAACTCAGTGGGCCATAAGCAGGACACAAACACATATATACACATACTCACACACACAAAACATACATCATAATCACATTACTAA
The DNA here is from genome assembly GCF_014824575.4 of Sturnira hondurensis. Classification (NCBI taxonomy): domain Eukaryota; kingdom Metazoa; phylum Chordata; class Mammalia; order Chiroptera; family Phyllostomidae; genus Sturnira; species Sturnira hondurensis. Next base: position 28,601,748 of record NW_028080827.1, on the reverse strand, counting down.
AAACCAGTGATCTAAAATGTAACCAGAGGAAAGAAAAGGTATGTGAAGAATAAATATAAGAATAAAAGCAGACTTCCTATCACAAGCAAGGCAAACCGGAAGATTATAGAACAACGTTTTGAAAGTGCCAGACTAGAATTACATAGACAATGAAAATGTCCTTTTAAAAAAGGCAAGATAAAATCTTTTCTCAGACAAACAAAACCCGAGAGGATTCCACACCAGACCTTTGCAGTTCTTCCCATGCTAAGTACTTTTGGATTGTATCCTGTACTTTTTGGATACGATGTTATGAGACTCTGAGTCTTACTGAGAGTCTTACTGAGATGGGGAGAGTTGATATTTTCATTTTAGCAGGCCATTGACCTGTTAGATTCCGACCAGGTGCCAACTCACTCTCTGTGGGATATGGCTCCACTGACAGCTCGGCTCTGCAGTGTCATTTGGACCTGTCCCCCCGACCCTCACTCAGAAGTCAGTCTGGGACCCAGATTCAGGTCTACCTGCTACTTAAGTTCCCAAAGTCTTTGGTGTGAGAAATAGATCGGTGTATGTGCAGGTCAGACCTAAGCTACTTTATAAGGTCACTTTCCTACACAGCTCCCTCTCTCTGATCTCCCCACTATTCCCTTGTGCCCGATGGCTCCTCTCTGAGGTCTGCCAGCCAAAGCCCAACTCCTTTCATGATTGCAGCATATCTGGGTTCAAGTGGCAGGAGGAGAGAAAGACAAATGCAAAGAGTTTGTCCCTCGCCTTGAAATGACAGCTTCGGGGAATAGAATTTGGTGAGTTCCCACTGTGTCCACTGTCTCTGCTGGTACGACTGCCACGGCCACAGCATCGCCTGGAGCCTGGGGTGCGAGTCAGTGATGCAAAGAAAGTAAAAATATCCTCTTCAATAAATGGTATTGGAAGAACTGGACTGATGCATGCAAAAAAAAAATGAAACTAGACGAGCAACTTACACTGTACACCAGAATAAACTCAAAATGGATAAAAGACTTAAATATAAGTTGTGACACCATACAAGTCCTAGAGGAAAATGTACACAGGAAAATTTCAGACATTCCACATAACAATATTTTTGACAATATATCTCTTAGGACAAGGGAAATAAAGGAAAACATAAACAAACGGGACTACATCGAATTAAAAAGCTTTTACATGGCTAAAGAAAGCATCATCAAACTGAAAAGGGAACCATCTGTATAAGAGAACATATTTGCCAATGACACATCAGACAAGAGTTTGATTTCCAATATATAAAAAGAACTCATATGACTCAACACCAGGAAAGCAAATAATCCAATTAAAAAATTGGCAAAAAACCTAAATAGACACTTCTCCAAAGGGGACATACAAATGAAAAGAGACAAACGAAAAGATGCTAAACACCACTAGCCATCAGAGAGATGCAAATTAAAACCACAATGAGGTATCACCACACATGGATCAGAACAGCCACCATTAATAAATCTACAAACAAGTGCTGGTGAGGATGGAGAGAAATGGGAACCCTAGTGTACTGTTGGAGGGAATGTAGGCTGGTGCAGCCACTGTGGAAAACAGTATGGGATTTCCTCAGAAAACTAAAAATGGAACTGCCTTTTGGCCCAGTTCCTTTGACCAATTCAAAAGAACTCATGCACCACTACATTCATAGCAGCACTATTTACCATAGTCAAGTACTGAAAACAGCCTAAGTGCCCATCAGTAGATGAGTGGATCAAATAACTGTGGTACATTTACACAATGGAATTCTAAGCAGCAAAAAGGAAGAAGGAACTTCTACTTTTTGCGACAGCATGGCTGGAACTGGAGAATATTATGCTAAGTGAAATGAGCCAGTTGGTGAAAGACAAATACCATACAATCTCACCTATAAGAGGAATCTAATGAACAAAATAACCTATCAAACAAAACAGAGCACAAGCATGGGAACATGGAACACACTGACAGTGACCGGAGGGAAAGCGGGAGGGGATAATGGTGGGAAGCAAGGGAAGAGACTAGTTAAAGAGCGGGAGTTGACTGTGGGAGAGAGGGGGTGGGATGGGCAGAAGAGGCCAAAGGGGGGAAAGTTAGGACAACTGTAATAGCATAGCAAGAAAAGATCTTTAAGAAAAAGAAAAGAAATAAGAGGGAGGATTTCCACTCTTTCTGAATATTAGGAGTTCCCTTTCCTGCTGCTTGAGTCAGAACTAGAGGACGTCTCTAGAGCTCGGACTGCATTCACTTCTGAGTTTGCAGCTGCAGTAAGAGCAGACGCGGGTACCGGAATGGGAGGGATGCTTTAACTCCCTGGCAGTCAGTACTTAACATTCCGGTGTTCTTCCCTGCTGCTATTTATGTTTCAGACTCCTCAATACCTGGCTCACATAATCTTTCCAGGTTTTACAGTTACATTCAGTGGGAGACACAGAGCGGAGTGAACTCACTCCACCATACCCATAACGAGAGCCTGATCGATTGACTTTGGACAAACTTGCCATGGTAATTTCATGAAAAAAAAGTAGTCTTTTCAGCAAATGATTCTGAAACAAAGGAACATGTGTGTTAAAAATAACAAATCTTTATGCTTAAAGGTTTACATAATTTACCAAAATTAACTTGAAATGCATTATATAAATGAACAAATATAAAAACTAAATGAGATAACTTCTAGAAATCTCTCTGGCTTTGGTTTAGCTGAAGATTCCTTAGAACATAAGAAGCACAGTCAATAAAAGGAAAGTGCTACAGACTGGAGTTTATAAAAAACAAAAGTCTCTTCGAAAGAAACCAAGAAAAAATTAAAATCAATACACAACCCAGGAGAAAATATTGGCAATACGTATGCCTGAAAAGTGCTCAATGAAGAAAATTATTTCATAGAATTTTTCACATTAAATGGCCACTCTGCATAGGTAGCAGTCTCACATGGCTCTGAAAATTACTTCTTCATCTCTTACCTGCACGAAGACATTGACATCTTCTTGAGTCATATTAGAACAATTTTTCAGAAAATAAATTTTTGTATCAACTGCCAACTGCCGTAGCTCTAGCTCGAAGTCTTTCTCCAAGGCTTGAAATGTCAATGCCCCAAGCACAAGGTACAACAGGTAGGCAAGCAAGAGTATGCTGTTCTGGACTTTGGTGCTTGGCTTCTCTTTATACAGTAGAAGGAGAGTCAGAGAATTCAAGTCAGTTTAATGGCCCCTCTAAAGAAACCCAATACAAAACAAAGCAAGACAAAATTCCCAGACATGCAACATGAACTTATTCTTAATTATTAACCTACCTTTAAATAACTAAACGAAAGAGACTAGTCCTAAAGAGTCATGGAAGCAGAAAATGGCCCCAGTTTGCTCCTGATGATAAACTTATTTTAAAAAAAGATGAATTGTGCAATTTCTGGAGTTAGGTAATACTTCACAGTCAAAGCCAGCCAAGTGACTCAGTTATTCATTCAATTTCCTTAGAGGAAATTTTATTATGGAGTTATACTTTGGATTATGCCCAGTGAATATTTTTGTTTTTATTTTTAATTGAATTTATTGGGGTGACATGGTTAACAAAATTATACGGGTTTCAGGTGCATAATTCTACAATACATCATCTATATATTGTATTGTGTGTTTACAACCCAAGTCAAGTCTCCTTTCATCACTACCAGTCAATATTTTAAAAAGAATACACTGTTAATGCCTTACTTGACTGATAAAATGGATTCATTTAATTTAGACCATTCATCTCTACCAGGTATTAGCCAGTTTCGTATCTTTGCTATGTTTCAGATTCTTCGTCTGTAAAATGGAGATAATGATAGCTACTTGATGAGTTGTTCCAAAGATTAAAAGAGTTAATATAGGTAAACCATAGAATGAGGCTTAGCAAATAGGAAGTGCCCAACAAATCATATCTAGTAGTCGAGAAGTGGTCATGTTGGTAGTAGCAGTAGTAACAGCAGTAGTAGTATCAGGAGTAAGAGAAGGAGTTTCTACTCTGCTTCCCTCTTCCTCTACCCTCAGTCCTACAAGCTGAAGCAGAAAAGAATGGAACAGTTGCAGGCAAGATGAAGACACGCTCTTATCTTGACAGGACTGGATTCCAATATTAAGAAAGCTGAAGCCCCTGTGCATTTTATAAGACTCTGGGTCAACGCTTTGAGGCAGGCTGGTGATTGTGAAGTCGCCCTGTTCTCCGCTTGAATCTGCCTCCTCCTGCCTCTTCCGCTGGAGAACAGCACCAGTCTCAGTGGCACTGACCCTCAGTGCCCAGGGGAACTTACTTTCCCAGTGGGATTTTAAAATTGAAAGCATACAGCTATGTTTCCTATGTGATCTTCAAAACTATAAGAAATAGGATATTGTATGCCAATGACAGACATATCAATAAAAAACCTGGCTTAGTGAAAGCAGGAAAATAAATAGTTACAAGAGCAAGCACATTTTAAAGTCAGTATTCCTAAAATATTCAAAATGTACTCTAGTCAAATATTCTACAATTCTAGAATTATACTCTAATATTCTAGTCAATATTCTACAATTAAATATGCCATAGCCACAGTTATTAATATATGTTTCCAGTGTCAAATAATACATTTTATAATACTACATGTAAATAATTCAGGACATAGTAAAATAATATAATATAGTCTTGCCTAAGCAGGTGTTTTATTTTTCATTTCTACCCAATAATAAGCTTTTATTATCTTTGACTCCATGTTTAAACTAACAATAAATACTGTGATGAAAAGATACCTGAGTTCAACCTTCATAGAGTCTTTTTAGGTCTCAGTAAAACACTGGGAATAGGGAGCAATCGAATTATTATACTGTAATCTAAAACAAATCTTATTTGCTAGTAAGATTGTGATTAAATAAAAAATACTTTCAGGAACTATCAGTAGAACACTGAAAACTGATTCATCTGATTTGGCCACATTTTGCAGGAGGGCCTTTGTGGATCTACTGGGGTAAGATGCAGTACTGGGAAGACTACATTTTTCATTAACACTCCAACATTTGGGGGTATTTGCTCCAGCAGTCAGTCATACCATCAAACAAACACAGCTGCTCCTCATCCCCGTTGCCGAAGACCAGGGCCCCACTTTACTGAGGCCATAGCAAGGAATCCTACCTCTAGATAGAAGGCTTTGCCCTTTAAAACTATAGATGAATTCATTGGAAAAGGACATGTTGAGCTTGTCTAGACAAATTTTATCACTGCTCCAGAGTTCCATCTGGAACCTTGGGTATGGCTAGTTCTATATACAATCGCCTCCCCATTATTACCACATCCCTCCAGTCAGCTGTGACCCAGCTCCTTCCCCTGGTAATTCATGTTCATTCTGCACTCAAGCCCTTCCACCCTGTGACATTTTTGCTGTGATCTCATGCAGATCAGCTTCCCTGTCCTTTCAGTCCCCTGTTGATCCCTCTCTAGGTAACTATGTGACTCCTGTCCTGTGGTCAGAGAGAGAATCTCTTTAATTTGCCCCATCAGACTACTTACTGCTTCAGCTCTAGTCCCTTCAGACTCATATTCAACACTGGCAGGGCCCTGGGCCTTAGTCTTGTCTTCCCACCATCTCCACTTGGGAAAATGCCCCTCAGCCTTCCAGATTTGGTTATCTGACATCATAGGTGATACCCTGTCTGTTGCTCTCCAGTTAATTCCACTATAGCACTTCTTTATACTAGATTCATGCACAATCCCCTAGAGAAAGTAGAGACTTTACCTTATTCAAGTTGTTTTACCTGATTTGAACATCTAACAGGTCTCTGCAGCCTCAGTAAGTGCTCTTAGATGCAACTGAACAGTTTCCCTATAACTTATATTATTGACAAGCTTTATATTTTCCCCTCCTGATGACAATATTGACAGAGACAATATAAAGCATTGGAAAAATCATGGGCATCCCATGAAAAGTCATGGGAGATTTGCGATACTGGCTTTGACCCTGGCTCAGTCACAACCCAGCTCGGTAGGTAACTTCTCTGAATATCTGTTTTCTTTTCTGTAGTGTAACTTTCCTCACCCCCTCACATTGTTATCACTTTGCATTTGAGTTCTTGGGTAGACTGCCTAATACAACAGAAATTCTCAAAAACACCTCTTATGACTTTTATGATTAGTTGTAATAATTGTCTTTAGGCAGGACAAATTTTTATGGCATATTTTATGGTGACTTTGCTGTAGTGTTTATTTCTTTAAAAAAATGTTTGTTGAGTGAATGAAAAATGTGGTAATGAAATGAACTTGGAGCCAGACAAAGTCTTGGCCAGAAGTTCCTGGGAATCAGTCTGTGGGAAACATGAATGGGGCATTTCCTGCTCGCTTGAATCCCAGGGAACCAAGTGGGATTCTTCCTCTGCTAATTCGTCTATGACTGCTATGAACTAGGAGTAAGACAGCTATTTTGAGTGTATGAACCGAGAGTATGGTCCTCACACACTTGGGGAACATGGCGGCTATCCCAGGTTTCAAGGTTTTGTGATCACAAGTGACTGTGATTTGGGACCAAGCCCCACGGCAGTCAGTCCCACACAGTGTGGAGGGGGACTGCAGTGCCCCTGGGCTCAGTCACCCGCCCTAGTAGTTAGTACCCTGGTGGAGCAAAGCAGCCCAGCACATGTGGAGTTGCCATACAATATCCTATTTCTTCTGGTTTTGAAGATCACATAGGAAACATAGCTGTATGCTTTCAATTTTAAAATCCCACTGGGACAGTAAGTTCCCCTGGGCGCTGAGGGTCAGTGCCACGGAGACTTGTGCTGTTCTCCAGTGGAAGAGATGGGAGGAAGCAGATTCCAGTGGAGAAGAGGGCGACTTCACAATCACCAGCCTGCCTCAAAATATTCCTCTCATTGGCACACACCCACTTATCAAATAAATATTGAGTACCTATTTATTACACGTTAATAACTGTTTTAGCACTGAGGATATGACAGTGGACAAAACAGACAAAAATCCTGCCCTCAGGAAGCTCACATCCTCGTGGGGGACTTAAATTCTAAACAAACAGATGGGTATGGACACAGAAGATCAGGTGACGAAGACTGTGCTAGAGCAGAGAACCAAGAAGGGCCATGGATGTGCGGGGCTGGGGACTGCCATTGTAAACGGACTAATGAAGGAATACCTACCTCACTGTCAAGAATAAAGTTGAACCAAGACCTAGAGCAGTGGTCCTCAGTCTTTTTGGCACCAGGTATTGGTTTTGTGGAAGACAATTTTTTTCCACGGACTGGGCCAGTTTGGGGGATGTGGACAGGAAGCAAAGCTCAGGCGGTGATGCAAACAAGCTTTGCTCACACACAGGCTCACCTCCTGACCAGTACCTGGGAGTTGGGGACCTCTGACCTCAAGGATTAAGTAGAGAGCTGTGGGAACTTGGGGAAAAGCTTTCCAGGTAAGTGCAAACATCCTAAAGCTGGAATATCTTTCATTTGTTCTGAGGTTCAGAGAAGCCAGGACAGCTGGAACAGATTTAGTGGAGAGCGAGAGTGGGTACTCCCCAGAACTAGGATATGGTTGCAAAGGTGAGAGAGCATGGATGCTGTGTGATCAAAAACATTCTGTGGTGCAGACAGCACCCATGGAGGGAATTCATGAGAGAAATTCACATGGTTTACCTCCAAGGACTTGACCTGGAGATAGCGAGGAAGGATGGGATGAAGCCTATGCTTCTCATTTAATATACTTCTCTGCTCATTTTCCTGCTAAGTATGTATTTCAAGTTTAAGATTTAATTAAATGAAGGAACTGGTAGTCATGGAGCTGTGCCTGAGTACATGCACAGGAATGTTATTGCGTCACTGCTGACAATAACGATCGGTAGGAAAATGCTTTTAAGTAGTGGACTGCCCTGGGAGAAAACATAAGGGTGATGCTAAAGCAGGCCTATATATTGGCTTGGAAGGAAGTCCATGGTCCAGGACTCAAAACCCTGGAGAATGAATTTCATCTCATGGATGTAATTGAATAAATGTGCCGATGAACAAAAGTCCTCCAAAAAGTTGTTTATATAGTAATAGCAAAAACCAATGGAAACTAGTTATAATTATGGAATTGGATAAAATAATAATGTAACATTCAAATGTTAGACTATTGCTCATTCAAAATTGCTGCATAGATCTATATTTAGCATGCAAATACATGCAATATATATATTTTAAGTTGATAAAAAGCATTTAATAAAAATATTGCTTTCACTTAACATTTATTTGAAGGGTTATACGTTCCTATATGTTTCAAGCCTAAGAGTGTAGAAGATGTCCATTATCGAGAACAACTATAACTCACGATTCCCTAGCTCAGGTCTCACACAGAAGGTCAGGGTGCACTCAGCAGGGACATGCATGGGATTTTACTGGGTAGAAATGGCAATTCCTGCAAGTGACCGGTAAAGGGAGACTGAACAAGTAAAGGTTAAAAACAAAGCAGAGTTTTGGAGTCTAAAGAGTCCAGGGTGCTGCTGGGTCCTAGAAGGCACGCAGGGAGCAGAGAGTCCTAATCATCTGGCCATCTGACTGGTGCCTACAGTGGATTATTTTTAGACACTGTAATTAAAAACTGAGTAGCCCCTTTGTGGACTACCCAGCGAGGATTCTCCAGGTGTGAGTGTGAGTTGCACATAATTCAGTCCATTATGCATTTTCTCTTGAGAAAATGATGGCTTTGTTAAAACAGCAAGCACGAAATGTGGGCTGGGTGGTCTGCCTGGGCAGGAATAAGACAGAGACTTTGCCTTCCTGCTGGGGCCCGAAAGGAAGGGCAGTTGGAGTGGGGCCAAAGTTTGTTGGCAGTTTCTTTTAACAGGTTTTCTTTAAATAAATACCCGAGATACCTACCTTCAGTATGAGGCTAGAGAGACACGTTTGCATTTCAAAATTATGTAAGAAATTTAAGAAGAGGTTTGCTGGTCTTCTGTAACTACCACAACTTAAAGACTATAAACTAAAGTTGTGTTTTAAAAAAGAACACCCAAGCTTTCTGGAGCTGTTCCTTGTATTTTCTTATCTTGTTGTAAGATGTGAATTTAATTAGATTTGTTTTACTATAAGAAATGTTGTATTTGATCTTTTTGTTCTATTACTTCCTTTTATTCTTTTCTCATGTACTTGGTGCTGTTTTACTTTGTTTATTTTCTTCCTCTGTCTTCTAGCCTTTATTACCTTACTTATTTATTATATTTATTCTTTATATTATCTTATTTAAAAATATTTTGTCTTACCAGATGTTGATCTTGATATATTCTCCTAGGTAATTTTATCCCTTTGCTTTATAAAAATGTACTCACCCATTTTACCAGCATGATGAGTGGTCACATTTCTTTTAAATGTTCCCATGAAACCACTTGAATCCCAGCTAAGCTTTCTCTCCTATGACACCCGATAATGCTGGGAATGCTTTATCTCACCCAGGAGGTCATCCCTGACCCTCACTCTGACTCCAGGATGCTCCATGCCAAATGTGGCTGGGACTCCCAATTTACCATGTCACCGTTCTTTAAAAACACAACTGTGTCACCTGCAGGACCGGATCAAGTTCTAGTACTTACTATACCACCCAGGAGAACCTGTGCAGACAATGTTTTTGCTTGCTTAACAGTCATTCCTTTTCCCCTATTCTCTTGCTGGCATGCATTCCTGACCAGTGGGGATATTTGGGAAGTATATCTATAGTAAGAAAAAATGCATGAGGAAAAACAACTTTTCTTATATGTTGAATGTGATTTTGTCTACATGTGATGTCTGGAACTACTGCAGCCACCATGAGACAATGAGAAGAGATATTGGCAACAAACTGAGGATGGTGAGGGGAAAGATGCATATTGGGTCGCTAAACTCAACCTGGGACCACTTTCCACCTGGATTTCCTGTGGGAGATAATAAATATCCTTATTTTTGGCCCTGGCTGGTGTAGCTCAGTGGATTGAGTGTGGGCCTGCGAACCACACGATCGCGGTTCCATTCCCAGTCAGGGCACATGCCTGGGTTGCAGGCCAGTTCCCAGATGGGGACTCATGAGGGCAACCATACATTGATATTTCTCTCCTTCTTTCCTTTCCCCTCTAAAAATAAATAAATAAATCTTTAAAAGAATATCCTTATTTTTAAAGCCTAACTTTTAAAAATTAATTTATTTTCCAATTACAGTTGACACATGAAATCATTTTCATTTCAGGTATACAACATAGTGATCAGGCAGAGGAAGAGGTATACGTTATTGTATACCTTATGAAGTGATCACCCTGATAATATAAATATCTCTACTACCTGAGTCCTTTTTTGTTGGGTATGGTGCCACTCACAGTCCAAAGCATCCCCAGTGGGACATGCAGTCCTTAAGTGAAGTCCACAACCGCAGGAGTGAGCCCACTGACACCGTCTCTTTTCTCCCCTCATGGGGATTTTATTTTATGGACCTCGTTGTGTTTCCCTGCTCCTTGATAACTCTTGACAACAGCCACCATAACACTCCCCAGAGGTTTCTGAAACTACGGATCATTCCTAGATAAAGTCATATTTTTGTTCCTTGCCTCCCACCAAATGTCTGGGCTGCTTGTGCAAATTTGCCTACAAATTTCTAAGCAACTGTCAAGATCATCATACCAAATTTTCTTACAGAATAAAAATGGAAAGTTCCATTTCACTATACTCCTGTTACATAATAACCTTCTTCATAATTATAGAAGCAAAGTATATCTATATAAGAAACTGGAAAATGCCAGAAGATAAAAGGAAAAAAATTTCAATCTTCCACCCCAAAATGTGTCCAGTTAACATTTCAGTGTATTTCTTTTTAATCTTATTCCATCGAAGTAATACTGAATGTATGATTTTTTTAATCCTGGTTTATTCGTGCAACATGTTGTTTTTAACCCTGCGTTGCTATTCTTCAAAAGCATGATGCTTAAAGGCTGAAAAATATCTTATGAAGATGTACCAAAATGTATTTAATTATTATATTATATAGAAAACTATATAATATAATGTTAAAACTATGTGTTCTAAAGTAAAAATCCCAACTCCACTCTTTCTTTCATTATTTTTTCAACTAGGTTTTCAATTTCTTGTTCTTCCTCTTCTCCTTCTGGCACCCCTATGATCTGGGTATTGGTACATGTGGAGATGTCCCAGAAGCTTCTTATACTATCCTCATTTTTTTGGAAATCTTATGTCTTCTTGCTGTTCTGGTTGAATGTTTATTTCTTCCTTATATTCCAAATCATTGATTTGAATCCCAGCTTCCTCCCCTTCACTGTTGGTTTTCTGTAGATTTTTCTTTATTTCACTTAGTGTAGCCTTTATTTCTTCTTTTGTTATTGTCATACTCAATGAGTTCCTTTAGTATCCTATCACCAGTGTTTTGAACCATACATCTGATAGGTTGGCTATCTCTATTTCACTTGGTTATTTTTCTGGGGTTCTGTCCTCTTCCTCCATTTGAGCCATTTTCTCTGTCTCCCCAGTCAAGCCTCCCTGTGTCTGGTTCCGTGTGTTGGGTAGAGCTGCTGTGACCTGTCTCAGTAGTGTGGGCAGTTGTAGAAAAGGCACCTGTAGACTGAGTGGGGTGGAGCCTTAGGCAATTTTTAAGGGGCCTTAAAAAGTGGGGTGGGCAGAGTAACCCATTTTCCCACTTTGTGGCTCTGTGTGGGGGGAGGGCTCAAAGATGGGACAGTGCTGCTGCCTGGCTTCTGGAGGTTTGTCCGATTCCAAATCTACTTTTGACCAGATGTGTGACTTTAGACAAGGTATATTACCCATTGGAGCCTTGGTTTCCTCATATGTGAAATGGGTATAGTAATAAATGCTTACCTCCTAGGCTTATGAGAAATAAATAATGTGAGGCCTTATAACAGAATCTGGCACAAAGTTAGTACTCAATAAGTTATTATAAAGTTTTGGTGTTATTTTTGTTTTCTCAGATAGAAATAAAACATTCACGTCTTAAAACATCATTGGACATAAATCATATTTTTACATCCCTGATTATATTTTGGAATTATTTCCTGGGAAGGGAATTCCTTGCTACTGTCTTTTATTTTTGATACTTTATCAGAGTTTTATAAAAACAAAAAAGCAGGAAATTCAGGCCTTAAGAGGCAGTAGTGAGAATATATTCCCTGAACACAGTAACTATTTTTCATTTCGTCTTTCAGTCCTCCTTCCAACATTATAGGGCAGATTCGCCCACTTCCTCCCAAGACGGGCTTCCTGCCCTGAAATTGAAGTAATCCAGGCCATTCACAGGTCAAAACTCACTCCTAACAGAACAACAGTCTCTTCGGGAGGCCAATCAGATGACCTACCAGAGCAGTATTTTCTTCTTCGGTTATGGATTCTCACTTTCCTTTTTGAAGAAAAAATGTGATTTAACCAAAAATCTAGAATTTTTCTTCCATTCAATTTTCAAAAGTGTATGGAGCATAAGAAATGAGTAAAGGAGTCTTTTCTGGAAGGAGCCTCATTGTGGTCCCCAGCTATAATTTCAATTAAGTAGTTTATGAACCACTTAACCAATAAAGTTATTTTATTAACCAGTTGTCGATTTCCTCAGATATACTTTCACTTACCCTGTTCTGACCGAAGATGTCAGTGTATCTTTAGCTGCCTGCCTGCTGTTACTTCAAAGAAAAGCCACAACATCTGTCCTTAATTCTTAATCACGAACCCTAGACTTCTCCATTCATCATGGTAAAGAGAAAATAATAAAAGGAATAATGCATCTTCTGTTTTTAACCCAGTCACAGAAAATCCTTCACCGACCCACTTCTCCTACTTACATTTTTGAATATTTAAATTAAATAAGAGTTATTTGGGGTTAAATTACACAAGAGTCATTAGGAAATATTTCGCTCACCCCCATCAGTTTTAAGACTGAATTTTGCGACAGATTTATATCTTGAAAAACTCAGGCTTCATTAAAGGATGCTGGCTGGAGCATTTACATTTGTGATGCTTTTGCTGCCCCCCTGTGGCCCTCCTGGATCCTGATAAGCTGTATGGCCTTTTGTCCAGCTGCCTAGTCTCACCCTTGGTCATCTGCTGTCTCTATTGTTCAGCCTCCTCCTTACTCTCATCTCCGTTATCTGGAGGACTTCAGCCCATCAATGACTCATCCAGAGTCCTGGCTCCATTCTGACCCCGAGACGGCAATGTTATCCCTTGCTAGTCTGTCTCCCAGACCGCTTTGGTTCTCTCGTGTGTGACGATAGGCTCTCTTCCTCTTTGATGGAGTGTATACATTCTTAGTAAGGGTGCACTGGGTAAAGTGATTGTTTGTTTAAAAATGACATTCTCAATCCTTGCTTATAATACGGCCCTTCATCAGACAAGCAATCGGGCTGGACACATCTGTTCGCAACATTTAGTTTGCTCACTGCATATTTCACAAGCACTTTCGGGTCTATTCATTCTTGGGGGGCTTTGTCCCAGGAGCCCTTTTAATGTTTTGTCCCTCCTCACCATTCAGTCCAATATGAGTCTGCCTGGTTCTGAGAGCCCCACAAAGATTTTATCTCCAATCTGAGCAAGATTTCTAGCTCAGACTCAGCTGTGCAAGTGAAATGCCTGATGAACTGGGGGGGAAATTAATCATTTAGCTTTTTCTGGCACTTTCTCAAGTTTTTGGAAATGATTTCCTCTCTTCTCCTGATGGAAACAGACTTTTAAAATTAAGATTTAAAAACATTTGCAAGGGAATACAAGATAAAACAACATTCAAGCTGGGCTGGTAAACGGGGTGACCCTTGATGTTGGGGTAAGAATGGTCACCCACTCTTTGTCCCTCAACTACATGTGCCAAGACTAAACATGCAGGTGAACTGTGTTGGGTGCTGGACATGGGGCACGATACTAGGGGTCTAGCAATTAAAATGGGTACTGCCCTTGAGTATTCACTACCTCCTGAGCAGACCACTTGACTTGCCAGCACCTCCATTGACTTGTCTTTGACGTGGAGATGATAATACATACTTTCCAGGGTTGTTGTAATAAACAGATGTGATATTTTTACAACCTGTAAACCAAGTTACACATATCAAGTATTGTTTATTCTTTATATTTGGGGGGATGAAATTTAAGTGAAAACAAGATCAAAATAGCCAAGTGACAAAGATACTTCTCTAATGGGTCCTTTATAAAAAAGTAGGCACTTAGGAACTAATAATTTATAAAAATAAAATTTATTCTAGAGATATTTTCCTCTGTGATAAATATGAGAATATTTGTAGTGTACACAGTTGATTTTTTTTCATTAAAACAAAACCTCCTAGGGTAGATGATGTTGGGTTGAAATCACAAAGCGATGAAGTTGGATTTCAGGGAGAAAAGAGGGCAATGCCCAGTTAGATATGGTCACAAAGGACTCTGGCTCATCTCTCAGTCCAGTTGGTTCTAAGGCACCAGATGGACCTGAAACAGTCAAAATGGTCACCTTAGTAGAGAAAACATAGCCTAAACTGCAAGAACACCACGTGGGAACAAACGAACTCCCAGGTGTGACTCGGGAAGCTCAGCCCAAGTGCTCTGCTGTTGGCCTTGGTGCAAGGCCAGCTCTTGTGGTCAGTCTTCACCCCCCACTTGCTGTTCCTAGCTCACTTCCATGGGTGAGGAAGCCTTACCTGTCACTTAAAGGGCTAGATTCTGTAATGGTTTAATTTGAACACTACAGTTATTCTTGGCATAATAGCCTAGGCCAGACAATTTTTTAAAAGAAGCAGAACCTCCTCTAAAAGCAACCCACATGAGGAATTCCAATTTGTAAAGATTTCAGAGGGAAGCTGCTCCCATTGAAACAGGAGTTGGGGAGTGTCTAGATCCCTCCGAGATCCCCCTCCATTTCTTCCTCTCCTCTCTGGCAGTGGCTCCAAGCCCCCTTCACGCATCTTTAAGACTCTAGGAAACACAGCTTGAAAGCATTTATCTGTGTCAGTCAGACGATTTTCTAGATAAAAAACTAGGATAAACTCAAAAAGAACTGAAGATATCATGAGAGAAACCAAATGGGTCTTTAGAGAGGAGAAGGCCTGAGAAGGGTAAAGGGGGATGCTCTTGAGTGACAGAAGTCTCCTGCATCTTGACAGGAGTGTGGGTTATACAGGTGTAAGCATTTATCAGAAGTGAACTGTATACTTAGGACCCCCCATATATGTGGTGATCTCATTGTATATGCCTTGGTGCAATAACTGAAGGCTAGGGCCAGGCCGAACCTGGTTAGTCGCCATACTAACACGATCTCACGGTCACTTACCTAAAAAGGTACTCTGTAACTTCAATGGGCTTCACCATAAAGGTCAAGCTTATGTTTATGGAGCACCACTTACTTTGGACTAGTTAATACTATAATTCCAAATCAAATAACATAGTTCTGATGGTGTAATGGTTCCAATAGGTACCATTGTTTAAAAATCTCTAGTCTTAGCTTATTTTCCACCAAGATAAGAAAGATGTAACACCCTGATTAAATTGATTAATACTTTGTTTCACAATTATGGCAAGGGTTAATACTGTAGCACCCTAGAAACCATTCCTATAAAAAAATTATTTCATCAGAACAGTCAAGCTTCACACCGTGTTAATTCTCAAGTGATACTAAGAGTTAAGAGTCTTATTCTGAAACAGTGGCTCATGTACATTTTGGCTCTTATACACCCGTGGGAATCCGATGAAATACAAACCTTTCCTCTCAGATGTGTGTATAAATACACCGCCCCCCAAATGTTGAATGCATTTCATAAACTCATATTCCCTGAGGCCTATCCCTGGATTCCAGGTACAGAATCCTTTCTCTGAATATCTTCTCAGCTTCAGAAAGTCTCATTTGAGAATAACCACCATAGTGTGGTAGAATAATCAAAAAATTGTCCAGGGGCAATAATTTGATCCTCTCTTCCTGAGTGGGAGTTTTTCATTGTTGAGAGATTCATTTTCTCTAAATTGGTTCATATCTATTAAAAGAAGATCTAAGATGTGTGCAGCATTGTTTGATTTTCACAGCGTTGACTTTCAGAGCATATAATGCCATGTGACTCACCTTGAGGCTTTTGCGTAATAGACACCTATTGAACTAAGTTTTAAACTCATATAATCTTTCTAATAATTCTGGTAGGTTTCAACTTCATCGTGCGTAGGACTTGAGACCTCAAGTACAGAGATATCCAAGACGACTTGGCCAGTCAACACAAAACTGAAAAAGAGATTTAGAATCCTTGCTGTGGCACCAGCCTCTTCTGGCTGTGTTGCCAACCAAATCTTTTAATAAGTAAACACCACCAACAATAGTGGAGCGGTTATCATTGGTTGAGCAGTTCCAATCATTAAGCTAAGAATTGCTCAAAAAATCCACTTGGATCCATGAATTTGAAATAAGAATTTTAAATGTGATTTACACTGAATTATCCTTAAAAAATAATATGAACATATTCTTCATCATCTGGTGATTGTCTTGACACTGACTATTGCTCCTTCCTTGTAGAGTTCGCACTTGCATTTATGCCCCTCGCTGTGTTGGTGCCATGCAGAAGCCAAATAGTTGCACAGCGCCCCACACCAAGAAAGGTCTCTGGCAGTTCGTGGGGGGATGTGATGTCAGCTCTGTGTTTGCGGAGAGCACAATAGTTTGAGAAATGCGCTCCATAAATGCTTGTTGATTGAATTCTGAGTTTTAAAAATAATATTTCTTCTAGAATGCCAATTCAGAAGGAAATTATATAATTATAAAGAAATTCTATTTCCATTTCCAGAAGTAAATGGATTAAGTTCCCATTTACTTTGGATTTCAATAGCCTGGAAATACTAACGCGTATGGCTAATCTTTAGTAATTAATTACTTTAAATTGGCATGTAAAAATTTTGTTGGCTGAATTTTGATAAATCCTAATGTCTAATGTGAAGTATCAAGCAAACCCTCCAAGACTCACATTTCATGTTGTACAGTGTAGTTATGCGAGCGAGCCGTTCCTGCCTTGGAAACGGCAAAGACAAAATGCTCGAAGTTACGTAACCTGACATGAAGACTCATCATTTAATATTAAATTTAACATCAGTGATTTAGTGTCAGCACACAATATCATCCATCATGTTAAATAATTACTATTAAGTTAGATCCTGTTTTTATTTGATTTGTGTGTTGGCTTTGATTTTAAAATATTTCTTGTGGAATATTTGCAAATATAAAGAACTGAGTTCTAGTTTTAGGTTTATATGTTTGAATAATGTTATAATAAAAAGCAATAATATAAAAAATATAACAATAATATAACAAAACAATAATATAACAAAAAATCAATATTGGCATGGTCTATAAGTATATATTTCCTTTGGGGGTGCGCATATATTCAAGTCTGAGCAACACTGTTAGGGATTAGCATTGATGAATTTCTCAGTGTTCTTCAGACAGACTTTAGCCACTTAATGACCCAATTTTTCAAGCTTACCCACAAGGATGCCATGGCCAAGTTTGTCAAATACCTCAACAAAATCAATGCATTATTGGTGCCTTTCGGGCATTTCTGGTACATTTTTGCCATCCCCATGAGCTATCCATTTAATGATGCTATAAGAGAGTAATAAACTTTGGAATGAAGTTGGAAGCCACTTCATTTATCTGGAGACTCAGCCAGTGAAAGCCATATTTGCTCCATCTGACACAATCTGAAGCCCATTTTTCAATGTAGAGAAAACATAAGCCAAAATGAGACTTAAGTAGCTTTGGTATCACTTAGCGAACTTGGGGACTACATTTGGGCCAGGATAGGGCTCTAAGAGACAGAGAAGGTCCCAGCACAGGGGTACAAGTTGTCTCTTCTTTCTCTCCCTTTCTTTTTGACAGAAGGTGTAATGCTACCCGAGGCCTGCTTGTATCTCAAGTAGCTGTGCCCTCTTGCCTCACTCTGGAGAGCGGTCACACCTACCCATGCGAGGTCCTGAGACAGGGATTCTAGTGCAGGTTCATACTCCAATCCCTGCCAGTCCCTGGACGCAGACCACATGGACATGAAATTTCTCCTCTGTTTTCTGGTCTCCTTTGTGGCTATTGGCCCCCTTCTAAGCAGTTACCCATGGCTGCATGTTGTAACTGGCCCATTGACCCCACCTCTGTCCAGCTCCAACCCCAGCCTGCCTCTACTCTTAACAGAATTCTCATGCAACTTCATCTTTATATGCTCTAAGGGCTGTGAGGGCAAGAACCTTGTTTTTGTTGCTGCTGTTGTTCACTTTTCCATTTTGAGTATCTAACTTGGTCCTCGGCAAATAGCTGGCTTTCAATAAATATTCAGTAATTGATGGAGTGAGTAAATAAATGCAAGCTTTGAAACATGCCCTAAACTACCAATTAAACAGAGATTTGAAGCATCTTCTCTGGCTGCAGAAACACAAATGACTAAAAAAACCAAACCAACCCAGGTTATTTCACTTGAGTGGTCTCCAAATCCAGCAGTTCTTTTCTTGTGGTTATTCTAGGTTTTATAAGACTGAAACAAAAAGCTCTCCTTACACCTTTCTCCATCATGGAGCAGGACGAAACGCAACATTCTGGGGACTAGGAGCTGGCACCCCCTTCTCTTCCGTGATGTCGGGGAGGGCGAGCTCCATCTGTTTAAACTGCAGAGGCAGAGAATCCCCGTTTTCACCTCAAGAACTGGAGGGAAAGTTTCTTTATGCTGCTCAGAAGGTCAGAAGTCCGATGCAAACACAAAATAGGACTTAAAAGTGAGTTTCCGGCAAGCCTTTTGGAGTTACAGTAACCACACTGCTTGTTCTACGGTCAACAGATATGCCCGGGGTCACACACGGGCAAAATACATCAATCTAGTCGAATAATATTAATTTTGCCTTTGTTTTTAAAATGTATCAATGGTAGTGCCCACTTTAATTCTCATTTCATATAAATTTTCCTGGATAAATGGTTGTGATTATGCTCTAACTCTTAAATTTCTACTAGAAATTCAGTTTACTCTCCGGGAATCTGGGACTTTCTCATGCCTGAAAGAACTTATTTCCTGCTATGAAATGCCCCACTGTCATTAAATAATGGCACATTGGAGGAGAGGCAGCCTTACCACAGATAGAATGATTAATAACACCTAGCCGATATTTTATCTTAAGATAAAAATTATGTCATATTTTCAATAACCCATTATGTGCCAGTATGGCAGACTGTATTTTTTTAAAAAGGGCCTCAGCCCTGCTCCTGGCCCTGCGTGCCACTCCTCACCATCCTGTTGGGGTTGACTCCCCCGCCCACTGAACTTGAGTTGACCTTGGTGACTGTTTACCTAAAGGAATAGAATGTGGTGGAAGCAACACCACCCCCTTCCAGGGCTAGGCCACCAGTTCCACGTGGCTGTCTCTCTTGAGATGCTCACACTCGGAACCTAAGGACAACGTTGTGAAGATGGCCATGTGATGTGGAGAAGCCATGGGTAGGTGTTCTGGCTAACTGCCCACCTAAATTGTCAACTGGCCACAGCATCACCACCAGACCTACAACTGAGCGACCCTTCTGGGAATTAATTCCAGGCCCCATGTTTAAGCCACCCCAGCTGGAGCTTAGTGGAGCAGGGGTGAGCTAGTCCCACCGTGCCTACCCTGCAGCTCCGTGAACAAATATTATTGCGGTTACTTGAGACCACTAGGTTTTGGGTTGTTGTTATATGTATAAATCAACAACCAGAATAATCAAATACTATGTCATCTCATTCAGTCCTCATAACCACTGAGAGGTAGGTATGATTAACGCTGTATTGCCAATGAATTTTGCCTTGAAAGTATATTGGTGAACATAGCAGACATGGTTCCTATCTTTGCCAAGCTTACAGGGCAGATTGGCTGCTTCCTTTTCTTTAAAACCACAAACTATAAGCCATTGGAGGAGCTGCTGGCCCTTCATTATACACACGAGAAAAAAGATCATGCCTTTTCCTAGATGTTATCTCCTTATAACATTCTCTAGCAAAAATAAATCAAATCACGTGTTTTTCTTGGCTTCAGATGCAGAGTGTGTGTGTGAGAGAGAGAAAGAGAGATAGTGTGCAAGAGGATTGTTCATGTCCTTGCATTAGAATTCTACAGAGTCTTAAACTATGTTGGTTGGCTTTCTGTTATGTTTCATTTTGTCCTTTTAAATATTTGTTCCAAACTTTGTTATTTAGGCAGTATATGTTTATTGAAGGGAAATTAGAAAATACAATTAAATCAGAGAGTAAAATTATCCCAAAATGCCAATGTAGACGGATATCTTCTATTAAATATTGCAATAATTGAGCTTCCAAGGACTGTTCCGCCTATGTACACACATCTCCTTCTGTCGCTCCTCTGGCTGCCCCACGCCTAAGCTTGGATTGCTGCACTGTCTCCGTTCAGCGTGCTCCTGTAAGTAAGCAGTCACACTCACAGTCCTCCAAGCTTCAGATTAAAGGGAGCCCCACCACACACTTGATTAATACAGTAGTTTCTAACCAGCTAACTCTGCTAAACGTTCTGTGTTTTTCAGAGATGGGTACTTTCTGAATAATCATGCTGTTATTTTCTCCATCTCACCTCTCAGGTTTAAACCTGTGTATTCCTCAGTTTTTGAGTATGACCTTGGCTCTGGCCTATTGCCTCCATCCTTGCAATGTGTGGATAATGGCCCCACCAGCCTGACCTGATCCTGAGACCCACTGAACCCAGGCAGGGCACCTGCCTAACACATCCCAGACCTGCAGGGACAATCCACATATCAAGTTCATTCAACCCACTCACAGCACTAGAGAAGAAGGCAATATAAACTAACACATATTATTCAAATGGCAGAATATTGCTTAGGGCCTACTAGACTGCAGTTTTATAATTTCTTGCATGTCAATCCCATTCACAGTGGCAGTAGAAGTAAAATGTTGGAGGCCTCAAATCAATGGAAGTAAAATTAACTTGGTGTTGAGAAGCATGATGAGTCTAGAGGGGCAAGGACTTCCTTTATTTAGGAAAGTAGAATAATTCAACTAGATAGAGAGTATCTTCAGTGTTTTAGGATTCCTCCACCTCTTGACTCATATATGTTACTGTATATTTACAACTATCTCAAGATATCCAGGGTCATTAACACATTGTCTGCGGCTTTGAATCCTTGGCTGAGGAAGCTGTACTTCACCCGTTAACAACATGCCACATTCTCAAATGGCAACCTCGGAATCCTGGTTTGAGCTGATTGCAGCAATCTGGGTTTTATTATTTAAGAGCGATAAGATGACAGATTGGGCTGGTTCCCACTATCTCAGAATAGCAGCCTTAAGTATCTGGAAAATGTGAACACAAAAATATTTAGGGATTTGAGGAGTGTAGGTCATTGGCTGTCTGGAAGAGAAAGAGCAGAAGATTATCACCCAAACAATTTTGATACTGGGTTTTATCCTCCTGCAAAAAGCAGACTGTAGCTGAAAGAGTCTGTTGCCATTTGCCATGAGACTGTAAACTTACTCATATCTCTAGCATATCTCATTTATTTTTGGCCCCATGTTTAGTTAGTAACAGTGGAATGTGAGTGCCAACATGCTTTTAGCAAATGCTGTCCAGATCTGCCAGAGGTCTCAGCTGCTCGTGGCCCTGCAGAGATACAAGACAAGAAAAGCAGTGGAGAGGAAAAGAGCTTTCAGTGAGGGAATGTTTAGAAACATTTCAGGGTTAGAGTTCAACTTCAACAATGAATTTCATTTACTGCATCTTTTTTTCCCTCCATGGTGTTCATGGCTAAAGAAATAATACTGGCAAAGAAGTCACATTGGATTATCTTTCTCATCACATGGAGGGATTTTTTTAATACCAATGGACCCATATCTTGCACTCTTTATTTCTAAAAAGACAGAATTTTAAGTCCAAATAAAATACTAAACACTGCTCTGTTCCTAGGAGATAGTCTTCCTTCCCTCAGCAGTGAATGGAGCCATGCACACCAAACCTTAGCAGGTGCTTCAGCAAACATTGATTCTTGGGAAGCCGGCACAAGTTGTGTTTCCCACACTAGAATTTCCTGAGCAATTAAATCTGTATTACTGAATGCAGAAGCTTTCACTTGAGGTAGACTTTCTGGCCATCCCTCTTACGGTATTCTGCATTGAAATCAGACCACCCAAATGGATTAGAAATGTGACAAGCAGTCATAAGCATGGTTGAAAATATAAAGCCAAAATTGAATGGCCCAAGAGACACTCCCTGTTTATACTATCTACTTCCTCAAGGTGTCACATGTGCACAAATGAAATTATGAAAGAGAGGAACAGAAGGCCAGATCGAACAGCTGTAAATGTATGGCAAATCTATAGTCCACTTAACTTCTAATTTCATTCCAGTCCCTTACGCCTGCCCCCTGACCCCCAATCTCAGCCCCATAACACTGCACAGGCTCACAGAAGACAGTCCATGATCTTGCTCGGCAACACTAACTGGTGCTGGGGAAATAGGCAGTGAGATTTCAGGAGGTGACAACAGTGAAATAGAGGGAAGCCAATGCCAATTCTCTGTGTGTGTGTGTGTGTGTGTGTAAAATCTGAATGGACATTTTAATGTTACTGAGAAAAAAGAATTTTCATCCTCTCCCCTCTTCATACCTCTGACCATCAAGGAAACTCAGAAATGCTATTGTAATGATAGCTTACATTTCATCAATACCCTGGAGTATATAGAAAATGCAAAGGTAATGTTTTACCTTGAAATTCTAAAATGAAAAACACTTCTGTTCACGGAATCTCTCTGGAATGTAGTGATTTGTGTGATTGCAATCACGGCAGCAGCTAAAACGGCACACAGTCCTCCAAAGTCTTCCTTCTGTCAAAAAGAACATTTCTATCGAACCGCCTTTATATCCTGGAACTGCTGTTTGCTTTCCAAAAAGTACATTAAATGGCTCTTAAGCAACCAGCAACTTTGTCTAAATGTAGAGCAATTAGAACCATTTTCAAAGTTTTGAAATCTTTTGAAATCCTTTGAAATCTTTCAAGTTTTGGAAGATTATTCTAACTTCCCACCTTCCTTTGTGAAGACTAGATGGAATCAAGAAAATAAGCAGCTTGGCTGGATGAAACTGATGTATTTGGTGGAAGGATCTTTAGAGATGTAAATGCGTCAACACTATGTTTGACGGTAAAATGTGTCTGGCACTTTGGGGCAATTTTTGAATTTTTAATGATTATAATTAACCTGAAACATGGGATGCCATAACAACAGAACCTCTTCCCCATTTATAAAAGTCCTCAGGTGCCGAGTTGAACTAACCCCATTTATCTCCGCAAACAGATTATTATGCATCCATGCAAGGCTCACCACTTTTTAAAATTATTTTTCTCTCTTTGATTCCTTATCCCCACTTCCATTCTCTACATTACAGTCTCCTTCACCAATGTGCTTGGCATGTGTCCATATGTATGGATAGGCACTATAAATGCATTGTGACTGCATGCACGTGTGTGCATATGTTAACTCACACACTGGCGTTGTAGTAGAGAAAGTTTTTGTTTTCTACTGGGACCACATTACGCTTTTAAGACCTACTCCTGTTCCTGTGTGTGCATGAAACGCATTGTTTCTGACTCCTGCATAGTAGTCAGCCCACGGTGTGTGTTCACCGCTTTCTCTTTATTACTTCCCAGTGTGAACAGCTAGGCCCCAGTGCCACCGCCACATGCAACTCTGTGGTAAACATTCATGTACAGTTTCTCCTGGATCTCTAAGAGAGTTCCTCTCAGGTGTGGATCCCAGAGGAGGATTCCACAGGCACACGTGCATACTGGATTTTACTAAGCAGTCCAGGACCTACTCTTGCTCTCTAGGGCAGCCAGGCGAGTTGCTTTTCCAGCAACAGTACATGGACCTTTTGGCCTCCTCACATCCTCATTAACATCTGATAATGTCTTTCCAACTTTTGATAATTTAATGGGCATAAAGTGGAAACTTGTTTTAACATGAATGTTCAGATTTTGCTATATCCTTTGGGAAGGAAGTTGAATACACTTTTGTTTGTACGAGGGTAGTTACATTATATTAGGTCTGAGTATGCTGTTGCTTCAAAGTTTGAGAATGGAGAACAGAGTGTGTAAGGATGCTAAGTTGAGAGAGGGTGTTGGAGACAGATGCTGCGGGTACTCAGGTGAGTCTGTTTTGTTAACCCTCCCAGTGATTCTGTGAATCTTACATAACCTTTAATAGCTCCTTTCGGTGCCAAGCAGGTAGAGGGGACTCTACTGTGGGCAGCCAAGAAGGCTGCCTATACAGTAATTGGTAGCATAAATGGTTGAAATCCCTCAAGGAATAAAATGGGAATCTAGGCTCCATCCAGGTAGGGTAAGTTTGAAAGCAGTGAGGATCTGGTTTCTGTCATAGGACATGTGCCTGCAGGATTGTATCTGTGCACTTTTGAAATAGCTTTGATGAGAGATGGGAAAATACTGTTGGATTTTTATTAAAAATCATATTGACTTATTGAATGATTTGGGGGTAACTGACATCATTATATGGGGCCCAGCACAAATAACGCCCCCATTTCTTACAAAATCTTTCATTACAAAAGCATAAGTATGTCATTCTGTAACCTAACAATATCACACTCAAGCACACCATGTGACATTTTAGATTAAATGTTCAGATTAAAACTGTAAATTATTACACTCATATTATTACCCTACCAATTATACTCAAGCAGGCGTCACTTCTGCGGGACCCCGTATTTCTGCCTATCAGTGAACGTGGAATGGGTCTCAAATTACTTGGGCTTTCTTCTATATCCTACAATGATATTTAAAAACTTTCTCTATAAAAGTTTTATAAATTTTTGTTAGATTATTTCCATTTCTGGGTGATGTCCGTTTCTCCTCTAGTCCAATAACAATCCTGCTTTGATATCCAGGAAATTCTGACTTACAGTTAAATGTTAACCATTATCACCACTATAAAATAGAAGGGGAATGCCAAAATGAAAAAAAATGTATATTATGTAAAAATATATCATTTACAGATTCTTTAAAGTGCTTGTATGGATGATAACTGGGTTTCTAACACATTCTCTAGTTGGGTATTGCTGGGGTTAAGAAGTACTATGGGTTAAGGAACCTTGCTATACTCTAAGTTCTATCAGTTTTTCAGTTGACTCAGCTTTTTAAAAATGTAGGTGATCTTATCACTTTCAAACACTGGCTGTTTACTTTCTTCCCTTCAAGTCTTTAACCTCACTGACCAGGACTCCAATACTACATTGAACAGGGTTAATAACAGAGTTATACACGGAGAAAAGTACCCCAGGGAAGATCTAACTGACAGAATTCAGTGACTCTTTCAGTGGGTTGTCTGTTTTAAGTCCTTCAAGAAGTAAGTGTACCAGCTGGCTTGAAACCACAGGGCTGGCCACCTCTGCCTTGGACTGTAATAGAAGGCAAAGTATTTGGCTTTGGTTCACCACATAAGCCTATTCATAATTCAGAAAAAGAAAATACAGTCAGTCTATAGTATACATTTTAGCATATTTAAGGGTCAGAGAAGTCCCTTAGGAAAGCGAGTCAATTACTTTTTTTCTGTTTCACACAGGATATCCCAATGTATTTGACTATAGAACCCTTTGTTTGAGTGGAACATATTAAAACAGAGATTTCAGAAGTGCCATTGTCAGATAAGGAATATTATTTTGATTTGTGCACATTCAAATTTACTTGGAGGAAGCAATCTACTTACAATGCTGTGTGTGGGGCTGAGTTTACAGTTCTCAGATAACTTTGTATGCAGGTATAGATATGTCCCCCACTTTAATCAGAAACTCTTATCCTTAATGTGGTATTTATTGAATCTCATGCTGAGATAAATAATTTTTTGTTTATGCAATTTCCCAGGACTAATTGCTGTTTTTAGAACAGCCTTTCACTAAGCTTTAATGAGTGCAATTAAATGAACCACTAAGATAAAACAAATTATCAATTCAGCCACCTATTGTGATTCAGTTGAAGTACCTGATGTAAATGCAAGGTCATTGGTCTTTTGCCTGAAATTTCCAGAGGCAGGATTATCCACATAATGTCTCCTATTTCCCCTTCAGGTTTTCCTTAAAGCTCCCCAAGAGTGGAAGTTCATTTCAGAAATATGACATTAAGCTTTTCTCTACATCTGTAATGAAACATCTATTTCATTGACTCTTACAGTATGTTTCTTTTGTAGTAAAACATTGCATCTGAATACTTTAAAAAATTCTAAAGCATAGTTAAGAAATTTTTTTTCTTTCACAAAAAATTTCCAACAAAATTACTGAGTAAAACATCCTATTTTTTTAATTGTATAACTGATATTGGACATTTTCTTTCTTAAGTGACAAAAACACTTCTTAGCAGAGAATGCTCATTTTTAAAGTTCATGAATTAAATGTGCATTCAAATGTTATTGATGAACTTCAATATTCTGCCTCCATTTGTATATACATTTAGGGTAAATGCCCAATAACTCATAAAAAATGGCAATAGCAATCCAGTTTTATAAGGAATAGAATGAGTTGTCTCCATAATACTATGTAACTGTTAATAATTATAAAAATATTTCCTGGCTAAAATAAGTTTCTTCATCATTATACAGGTAAATTCATAGAACAGAATAGTTATTCTTAAAGACCAGATACCACCTAAAAATGCAACAATTTTTATTTCATTAATTGACTGCATTCTAAACAAGTAAGTGCATTAGTGTAAAACATGGTATTAGTAAGTAGATAAAAGAAGGGAGAAGGTATAATGACAAATAGGCAAAGTTTCAAAACATCGAACTGTCATTTTCAATGATCTTCCCAATTGGCATATTTCTTCACAGTTCTTTACAACTATGCTCAGTTCTTTACAACTATACCTGTGTAAACTGTCATTTAACCATGTTAATTAAGTATCTTGATTTCTTTGGCTAACCTTGTACCTTGACTTACGTGAAATAATAAAAGTAAGAAAAGACAGAAAATCTAAACGAAAAGAGACAAAGAAAACCCAATATCCCCTGCTGACCCAAGCAACAGTTTTTGTGTTAAAACATAAAATGACATAATTTTTATTTCTTTCTTTAAAGATTTTATTCATTTATTTTTAGAGGGGAAGGGAAGGAGAGAGGGAGAGAAATATCAATATATGGCTGCCTCTCATGTGTCCCCCTCTGGGAACTGGCCTGCAACCCAGGCATGTGCCCTGACTGGGAATCAAACCGTGATCCCTTAGTTCTCAGGCCCGCACTCAATCCACTGAGCTACACCAGCCAGGGCCTAATTTTTATTTCTGATGGTGGACTGTAATGTGGAAAAAGTGAATTGCTTTTTTTTCCGGTTAGACGAAAAATATAGAAAATGGGTTTTAATTATGTACCAAAGAATTATAAGTTAGAGTTTAATTGAATTCATTGAAACACTTCATAATCACTCCTTCATTCATTAATCCAGGGTTTTGTACACTATAGCCTATGGGTGTGACACCAGCTTTTATGAATAAAGTTTTACTGGAATGAAGCCATGCCTATTCATTTACATATTTTCTATGGCTGTTTTCACACTAAACCAGCAGAGCTGAGTAGTTGTAACAGAGAATTTATGATCTACAAAGCCTAAAATAGTTACTGCTGGGCCCTTTACAGAAAGTTTGCTGTCTCCTGATTTATTCAGGCATTCAGTCATTGCTTATCTTTTAACAAGTATTTCACAGAGTCTAGCAGGCATTGGCCTTGGTGCTGAGAGTGAAGCGATGAACACTCAGCTGTCGTCTCTGCCCCGCGGAGTTTATGGTCATGCGGAGGAGGCAGTTAAAGAGCAATGACATCAACAGCGTGACAAGTCCAGAACAGGGCAAGTGTCGCAGACTCTGCAAACACAGATCAAAGGCACCAAATCTAGAATGGAAAGGGCTACCATTAGGGTGATCCTAAAAGAAAGTGATATTGAAACTGAAGTCTGAAGGGAGAGCAGGAGTCAGGGAGGAAATCAAGCCCCAGAGAAAGGAAAGAAGGAAGGAATCTGAGGTGGGCGGTGAGTGTCGCGGGGAGGTCACCTGGCATAAGTGATGTCCAGCCTGGACAGAGCAAAAACTGTTATGGGGAAAGTGGTGAAAATAAAACTAGAAAAGCAAGCAGGCCCAGATTATGCCTAGTTTTATATGGGATTTATTCTAAAGAAAATGGAAAAGCATTGAAGTATTTAAAATATAGAAGAGACACATTATACTTGTATTTGAGAAGGATCACTGAGGCTTCAGTATGGAGCTTGGAGTAGAGAAAGGCTAGAGTCATAAATAACAAGTATGCTATGATAGAGATAAAATTCCTGGCTACGGACAAGTGAGGAGACTGGCGAATCTTCTCCCTGAAAAGTAAGTTGTGACAAAACTGGCAAAAGTAACCACTACAACAGTCTGGAAATGAACGAAAGCATGCAATAATTTGAGAATCACTTATACTTGAAAATCTGCTTTACTTCTCAGATAGGACTGTATCTGCTGTGCCCTGGATTTGGGTGGCTCCCATCCCTTCCCCAGTTCAGTTGACAAGATTTTCCAGGGCAGAGCAGGTCATAAGGACCAGCAGCTTCTCTCTGGCTAATGAGGGTGATCGCTCAATTTGGCATTGTGGGGCAAGCCCACACCCAGCAGTGTCGCTGGTGAAAGTGACAATCACCTGGGTGGTTGGATCAAGGAGGCTCACAGCTCCACTAGCCCAAGGCTGTAGTCACTGTGGGCGAAGGCATATCTGGTGCTGGACTGTGTGCCTGTGCAGCAGAAACCGGAGAAAACCCAAACAATTACGCATGCCTGGCCACCCCTGCAGCTGTCCATGTGTGCATGGGAAAGGCAACAGAGCTCAGCAGAGAGCCAGAGCCCGGGCACACTTAAAAATGGTGTAAACTTCTAATGCTGCCTCCCTGTAGCCACGTACATATTTATCAGCAGAGAGCAGAGCCCTAGTGGGTTCAAATGGTTGAGCACAACCTCTACTCAGCCAATGTCTCACCAAAGTGATGTAGACACACGGGTGGCTTCCATCAAGCAAGCAAGCCTAAAATTAAACACATGAATATTTTTAAAAATATACTAAGCAGAGACATTGGCAGTCACAAACCACAGAGACAGACTTCACAGATCTTGCCTGGGGAAATTACTAAACAAAGAAATAAACAAATAAATAAAATTGCAACCATAACAACCTTCAGGAGAAGGAAAACCACAACCCATAATTGCTTTAATACATTATCAGAAATGTTCAGTTTCAAGTTCACATGAATTACTTCATAGTCTTCCTGCCCCCACCCCATGAACACACATGTTGCAGTATGTAACACATCTTGAGCATTCTTGACAGACTGTTGTTGACTGTCTATCAATGGCAACTATTTACTGGTTGAAAATGGGAAGCAATTATATTCATCTGACCAGGTTTCTCTTAAAGCCATTTCCATGGTGATGGTGGGACTCAATTATATTTTTTATTTCAATCACTCTGATAAACAACACATTTGAAGAAATAACAAATATCTGAAATATAAAAAAAGACAATGTACAGTTTCAACAAACTACTCGACACACAAAGAAACAGGAAGCGTGTGACCAATAATCAGGAAGTGAAGCAGTCGGTGAAAACTCCTCATGTGACTG
Source organism: Sturnira hondurensis (assembly GCF_014824575.4). Taxonomy (NCBI): domain Eukaryota; kingdom Metazoa; phylum Chordata; class Mammalia; order Chiroptera; family Phyllostomidae; genus Sturnira; species Sturnira hondurensis. The sequence goes on along the minus strand of NW_028080827.1, from coordinate 28,572,137 downwards.
GGTCTGTGCTCTGGCTGTTCACATTCTCTAAGGAGCAGACCAAGAAATGCTTGCAAAGGATGAAGAGAGAAGTCAGCCGAAGTAGGTGGAGAGAGACTGCAGAGCACAGTACAGGTCTGACACCTGTGAAATAAGAGAGTGAAAGGGAGGATTGGGTAGGGAGACCCAACAGCAGGGCAGTTCTGCGAAAGTCTTGCCTATACCCAACAGTCTCTGAATACAATTGCCTACTAGAGGCGTCCGGCACTGGGCAGGCTCAGCTCTCGTCCCCACACGACACTTCGCTGTTGGCTGGGAACAACCCAAGGGTGGTGTGGCCACGCTGTGTATAGACTGATCAGAGGGGCAGCACCTCAGGCAGAAAACCTCTGTCCTCCGACAGGACGTCCACTCCTGCCTGCCCGCTTCTGTCAGCCTCTTTGTTCTGTGCTGCTCTCCTCTTCTGGTTGCCAACATAAATCGTGTTCCCACTTTACTCGCCATCAGCCATCTAGGAGCCACCCTAACAGTGGGTTTGCCTGATCTCTTTGGCCCTCACCAGAGTATTGAGTTATGTGTCCTGAGAGGGAGCCCCGAGGTCGATGGATGCTTGCTTAACCACTTTTTTGTTTCATCCGCCTTGGCCAAGTACCCTGGAAATCCAATTCCAGGAGTAATTTGTTCAATCTTAATGGTACATACTAGCTAATTCTTAAAACTCCTCCAGGGTGTGATCTCTTCCCTCCCTAATCAGGCCCAGCAAGCCTGCAGCCAGGTCACGTGGAGATTTACCCCTGGCTCTCTCCCCAGCAGCCAGGAGAGGAGGTGGGAGCAACTCCCGGGGCAGCACCTGGTGCCTTGCAGGGGAAAGGTCTCTGCAGTGACTTCCAGCAGGAGTGATAGCTGCCTACTGGGCAAGGACGGGCCAGGTCTGCAAGCTCTGAGAGTTCAGGGTGCCAGGTTTTCCCAGCCAGGACCCTGACTTCAACGTGACTGAGCTGCCTTATCTGAGCCTTTAAATGTCTCTGGAGCTCTCTGTCTATCGCAGCTTCTCTCTGCTGCTCAGTGCTTTTACTCTTCCGTTTCAGAAGATAAAGATCTCATTTTAAGCTGCCAAGAGCCCCTCTGGCTCTCACACGTAACCTTTAATGGTTTGCTAACTGCCCTCAATTTCTCATTATTTCATCACAGGGCATCAGTATAGCTTATTAATAAAAAGGCAACTCCACTCCCTATAGGCTTCAGTCCCCAATGTCTTTCGTATGCCAGAATCATTGCCCTGTCAAAAGCATTTCTCATCACTGGGACATTTTCCAAGGTCCCCATTGAGGAAATCATCAGCCATTGGGCCCTCACCTTGTGCCAGAGACCATCACACCTTCCACATTCCACTCGCGAAAGGGTCCTTTGTGCCCGCTAGACAGAGAGTGAGCCAGTCTCAAGCCCCATCCTCCTGTCACCTTTCTCAGACCCCACTCTTGGTGCCACCTGTGTCAGTTTGGGTCCCCCAAGAAACAGATACTTAGATGTATTAGAGATGAAGAGATTTACTGGGGAAAGGATAACGGGAAGGGAGCGGAAGTAGGTACAGAGAACTTGGTCCCAGGTCTGACTCCTGCAAAAGGAGGCAGGAAGGAAAGATTGGGTAGGAAGAGGCTCAGACCTCCATGAAGCTCAGAGGGAAAGTCTTGGCTGGCTGATGGAGGAGCCCCCAAGAAAATATTGCTTGTTGGGATCCTACATCGGGCAGGCACGGCCCAATTCAAGTACCCACTGGATTCAGTCACTGTCTGGGAGCAGCCATGAGCCCCCTGTGGCTCTAAGGTCAGGTAGCTGGAAGCTGTCAGTCCACTGTGACCCACGGCAGTTTCTACTGAATGAGGATAGGAGCAGTGCAATTCTCTCACCACTACCTGTGTCCTTCCCCAGTGTTTTGAGGGTCCCAAGACTAGAGTGTTTGCTTTCAACTGTCTCCTTTGATTTTGAATTCCTAGTCCTGGTTAAGTGCTCTGTCTCCTCCAGTATTCTCACCACCGCCTCTTCTGGCTGCCTCAGTGCCCTCTTGGCATCTACGCCCCAAAGTTGCAGAAAGGCCCCACTGCGTTCCTTAAGCAGCACTGCCACAGTGCTGCGACAGGCATCTGACACAGGAAAGATGTGGTGATAACAGGGAAAATTCCAAGAGGGAGAAGTGAATAAGTTAAATTTTGACTTTAGATGCCATCTTGCCTGGAGTCCACATTGGCTCTCAATGCCACAGGAACCTCTTACCGGGGTTTTCTTTCACGTACATGCACTGCCTTTCTCCTTCTCTGAGCTTTCCCCCATTCATTTCTTGTCTCAGTTCTCAAAATTGCCCTTCTCTTGGGTTGTCAGGAAAGAAAAAAATCAATACTCCCCTCTTTTGCGTTCCCATATGTAATGTGTGAACAATTTTGTCTTTTATCTCTACAACCTAAGATGAGGATCTGGAGCCTAATTAGGCATAACCAAAAAATGGTTAAATAAGGTGTTTATATTAAGTATTGCAGTAAATCTTGGATTTCTGGTGCTTTCTTCTATCTTGATTTGGGCCACTTTTGACTGTATTTTTATTTGTTGACAAGTGATTAAAAACTCAACCTCAGGTTAAACAGAAGGTTATAATAAACCTAATGCAAAAATACAAGAAAATAAATAGCCATAAGCCACAGCCTTTTCTTTGTAATTCCTTATCTCAAGTGTATTTTCCAATGCATTGGTATTTTCATCTTTGAAGGTAGGAAATGTTCAGTGATGTCAAATGTACATAAAAAGTCTACATATCAATTTATGAACAGATGTAGGCATGTAGCCAACATGTTTAAAAGGAAACGTTTTAAGGAGCTGATTCTTTGATGTGTAGGTTCTTTTATAAGAATTTTTCTTTATCTCTCTCATAATAAAAAAAAAAAGTAAGAGCCTAGTTCCAAACACAATTGGTCTTTCATCGTAAGGACAATGGATGGAAGCAATTTGCAGCAAATGTCCTTTGATTAAATAAATGACTATTTGAGTTCTTAACAAATAATCAACATCAAAATAAAAGTCTAGATCTTTTCAAGTTCACATGGTTTATTTTAGCAGAATTAAAATGGTGTATGAAATTTGACCCTGAAGCTTAAATATTTTAAAAAGACTCCTTGGAAACAATTTTAAAATAACCCAACTTCATCCATGCACCAAAGCATGAAAAATTGAAAACAAATCAAGATCCCCAGAATATATATTTGCCTTTCAGCACCACCTGGTACCTGTATCTTTGATTCCGAAAGTGCCCTTGCATGTGTTTGTTCCGAAGTCACTTTTCATAGGGGAGGCATGTGCTGCAATACACAGATAAGCAGGAAATGAACCGTGAAAGAAAAAATCTATTAGTTCCAAAACTTAGAGAGTAATGGATGCCCCAGCACTGCACATTAGTCCCTTTCCCAATTTAAAATGTTCTCTGTTCCAAATGGTGCCATTGGATTGCCCTGGTTTTGCATCAGCCCATCCTGCGCTTGACCTAGTTTATCGGCACAAAGAACTGTTTTCTTACCTACCAGTGTCTAAGAAACACGATCGTTTTCACACATGTTCGTGATGAGGAGGCCCAGCCACGGCAGCAGCAGTCAGGCAGCAGGAAGCCCGGCTACTCTCCTATCGACAAGGCCCGCTGGGCTCTGCTTCAGCCCTCTACAGTTCTGTTTTCTTCCTCATGGTCAAGATCCTCTGCTCTCCAGCACACACAAAGCATAAAAACATCACAGTAGCCCTGCACCCAAGCTTCATTCTAATGATGTGGTTCTCTAAGCAGGCATTAGAGGAAAAAAAGATTCCCTATGTACTACAGCTGCTTGCAATCCATGTTTCCTTTGCTCATGGTGAAGAAGAGAGATTTCTTAAATGATTAAAATACCACCAAACTCGTCACATGCACCGGGAAACTCTGAATGGGATTGTATTGGGAAAAAAGACAGGATAGATGCTGATGAGTGGCAGCTAGACTTTTGGTGGTGTCCGTGATGCAATGCATGGAGATGTTGATCTGTCATGTTGCACATCTGACAGATATAATAGTATAAACCACTGTTACCTGTGTAGAAATTGAATTGTAGAGAAATAAAAGACTTTGCAGGCATCGTTAAGGAAAGGAGCTTGAGAGATCATCCTGGAGCAACCAGGGCCCTAAGTTCAAGAATGAGCACAAGAAACAGAAAAAAAGGCACAGGCACAGAAAGGAAGCCATGTGAAGATGAGGGCAAAAATCGGAGAGGTGCATGTGTGAGCCAAGGAATGCCAAGGGTTCTCTGCGGCCACCAGAACCTGGAGAGAGGCGGCGGGGAGATTCCCTTCAAAGCCTCCAGAGGGAACCAAGCTCTGGTTGGTTCATCAAGGTATCATCAAGGAACCTGATGGTATCTTGAGTTCAGACTTCTGGTCTCCAGAACAGGGAGAGAACACATTTCTATTGTTTGAAGCTACCGGGTTTATGCTTATTTTTTATGACAGCCCTAGGAAACTAATATAGTACATTATTAATACACAGACACACACACACATGCGCACACACTATCATTATCTTGGAAGGTTTCTGTAAGGACCGGTGGTTCTCAGTGGAGGCTGCCCTGCCCTGCAGAAAAGTGCATGAAGGTGGTTTAGGTTTCACATAATAGGAGGAGGCCATAGGTGTTGAGTGGGCAACATTCATGCTAGTCCCACACAGCAGACATGGTTCAGTCTTCTGCATGGCTTTTGACCATCGCTAGATATTTATGTAGGTGAAAAACCCATTTATAATTATTTGAGGCAAGGGCCTTACGTTGTTGTACATGTGAACATGAAGTGTTTTTGCATAGTTTAATATAGATATGTTTCCTGAATTCTCAAGAAATAAAATTACTATAAAGTAAGAGAAGTTTGCTTGGAATCATATCAATGCAACTATGTTGATCTGCATTTGTATCTGTTGCCCCAAATCATCTGACAGTATTATTTTACTTGTTGATGTCATTGTGCCTAAATATTACTTAATGAAATACATACTATATTAATTAGGGTTCTCTTGATTAACATGAAGAGATTTATTGTAAGGAATTGGCTCATATGATTATGGAGGCTGACAAGGCCCAGGGTCTCTGGGGTGAGTCAGCAGGATGGAGATCCAAGAAGGGCCAATGTTCTCGTTCCAGTTTGAAGGCTAACAGCATTGGGACCCAGGAAGAGCTGATGTCTCAGCTCAAGTTCAAGGGCAGGAAAAAACCCAGCATCCTAGATCGAAGGCAGTCTGGCAGGAGGAAGTACTTCTTGCTCACATGAGGGCCTGCCTATTTGTTCGATTCAGGCCTTCAGCTGATTGCATGAGGTCCACCCACACACAGGAGGGCAATCTGCTTTACTCCATGTACTGATCAACTGTTCCCCAAACACCCTCACAGACACACCCAAAATAATGTTTTACCAAATATCTAGGCCCCTGTGGCCCAGACAAGTTGATATATAAAGTCAGCCATCACAGATACATTATACAAATTGTTTTTCTTTTATTTCTACCTCATATTTTAGTTATATTGGTTTCCAAAAACTAATTGTGTAAGAAAGTTCTGTCGTCCATGAATTCTATTTTACAACAGTTAAGGGGCGTCACGAAGAGGAGTCACTGGCTGATGAGCACCAATCTGGATGTGCCCATTCTATTCTAATGGCTCAGTAGTCCTCTATATATAGACACACAGTGGTATTTAACTAAGCAGTCCCTTCGGTTGTTTGTTTTGTTCTTGTTTCTTTTCTCTTTTTTTCACTATTACCTAAAGTGTCATGGAACATGCCATTCTACACATAGTTTTGTACATTTTACAATACATCTGTATGACAGGTCCCTCAAAATAGAACTCAGAAAAGTATACATGTTTAAAATGTTAATAAATGCTATAGCAGTGGGATTCAAGATTAGGACTCTTTCTTCAATGGAAATTATATACCTAGGATTATAAAACAGATATAAATAGAGTTGCTTTTGGAATAAGGATAGAAACCTAGAAAAAAAAAGGAAAAGAAAATAGAAGAAGATTGATGGAGTACTTTAAGCAATGCTTGTTTAAATATGCATGATTTTCTGATCGAAACATACCAGCTGCCCATGTTCTGAGGAGAGTTGGTATGTTCATGGTCTACATGAGGCAAAATGAGTTGCAGGAAAGGATCTCAGGGTCAAGGATTAATATACAAACATATAATCATACTAACAATCAATGCTAACACCTACTATTATTTCACGTTAATTTTTATTCATTACAAGATTTCAAATCCCAGCTGTACGTATTACTTACTAATCTGTATAACCTTGAGCAAGTTACTTAGTTTCTCTTGACTTTACTTCCTCAAATCCAATAAGCTATACTATTGTGCATTTCAGTTCCAGAAACAGTGCCATGGGAATTGCCATTGCCCCCCCCCCCCAACCCTCACCCCCTGTACTTTAAAGAACGATGCCAGGTAGAAAGAGTGCACCTTACCCTGCAAGCCAACACCCCCTTACATTCCCCTAGTGACATAATCCACTTAATGAGGTAAGGCTGCTGGCAGAAGACATGAACGTCCCCTGGGTCAATAGAACACAGAAAACTGTCTTCCTGCTTGAAACTAGAGAAAAGGGCATAATAGGAAAACTATTGTCTTGACAAATCATCCTGTCTCAGACGCGTCCTACTAGCTGAAGAATTCTAGGCAGTATTACTATAAAAGCCCTTGCTCAAATTGTGTGGTATTCTGTGGCTTTTAAGGGATGGAGTGAGAAAAAAATATTTTCAGCCTACAAATGATTCTTTGAAATGCATCTTTTTTAAAATAAAGTAGAGAACAAGCTCATTTTTGCTAACAAATAGAGATAAGTAACCCAACTCACAGGTCCATTTTGTTCATTGAGAAGGTTCAGGGACATGTAAAAGTGCCCAGAAAATTCCATCGGGCTGTTGCTATCAAACGAATCAGGACGACTTCTTTAGAGTTGAATATCACTTTATATAACGCGTTCTTCTATAAATGAAGGCCTTGTTTTATAACTGGGCTGGTTGCTTCTGATTTTATGGGAACTCTGCTAAGAAGCTGGTTTGCTGAGAATTCCTGCCTTGTGGCTAGAGGTGCACAAAGTCCACCCAGTGCCTGCACTGCCGCTCGGTCTCGTGCCACCCACGTCCCAGGTGGAATTAAATGTCCTCAAGCAGCCTGCTTTGAAATTCTAGTTTTTAAAGCATGCTTTTCAGAGCACCAAAGCACAAATGACTGTGTGTATATTTACTGCACTTTATGTGTCCCGGGTATAAAAGCTGTATTGAACATTTATGAGGGTTACTCTCTGAAAAATTGCAGATCATAATAGAAAGTATGTTTTTGCATTTTTACCCAAACCCCAGACTTCAATAGACTGAGGGCTTGATGGAGCCAAGAAATAAAAAGAGAGCTGGTTGTCGCAACACACAGTTTTCCTGGCACCAGTAAATCTGTTTCACTAAAGCCTTGAGGCAAAGGAACAAAGAAGCCGAGGAGTTCCAGACCCTCTGCCCACATCTGCCCATTCTCCGGCTCCTTCTCTCCAGAGAGCGAGTGAAAGAAGCAGGGAAACAGGCCGTGCCCATGAGCCCTGCAAAACAGGGGAAAGGAGGATGCTGGGAGCCCTTTTCATCTTTTCCCATCACATATCTGGAACATTTGCCTTGCCTTTCAAATTTTTAATGATTGTACGTCGTTCAGACAGCAGAGGTCTAATTATAAATGGCCTCCAATTGTTTGCATTACGTTGACTTTTTTCCAAGGTCATCTAGAAACAAATGTTCACTGAGTTTATTGTTTGAAAAGTATTTAAATATACTTGATTTCCTCCCAACTGCCTTTTTTATAACAGTCTTAGTCCAACAAAAAAAAAGCCCCTCTATTTTTTTTTATGAAGAGAAATTAATGCAGAGAATGAGGTACAAGTATGATTGATAGAAGAGCTAGAAGCCAAACAGAGATAGTGAGGCAATCCAGAGATTAACAGCGGCAGAGAAAGCCAAAAAAAGGGAGTGTGTCTTCCAGCACCCCAGAGCCAAGGGCGTGGGACAGTAGCTGGCACCACAGCAGAGCTGTCCAGTGGGCACCAAGCCACAGGGAAGATGCAGCCATTCTGGAGAAACCGTTCAAAGCAGAGATGTCCTGTGTGCTCCCTGCTTCCTGCATTCCCAGCCTCTCTTGAAGCCCATTGACAGAGGAGTCTGGGAATCCTAGCCTGCAGGACAGGGTCAGCCCCACTGCCACAGAGCACAGAGCAGGAAAAAGAAAAGGAATCTGAGGGCACACTGAGATCACATCTTTCTGGACCACTCTCTGACTTCTCAAAGCTGAAGAAAAAATACATCTAACGAAAGCTCCAGCTTACCGGATCACGGGGGAAGATTGGGTTCTAAACGCTGCATCACCAAGGAAACTGCCTTACCCCCTCCTGCCAGCTCACCACCACTCACCTATGGTATCATCAGCCACTACAGTTCTTCCAGGAAAGGCTTTGTCCAAAGGGCCTCATCGCAGACTCACTCAGGGGACCAGTGCCTTTTCCTTGATTTTCTTGACATCATTTCATTATTTTCTCAGACTTGCACAGAAACTATTATGTAGCATTTTATGAGCTGTCAGGGGGGAAAATAGCTGTGGGAAGAGTCCACGGCTGACAGGGTGCTTTTGTCCCATGTCTTACAGAGCTCTAAGGTATGGAGAGAAAATGCAGTGTGAATGTGGGTGAGTTATACCTCGTGTCCTTTTTTGGGAAGTAACCAAAGTAAATACGTGTTTCCCTTTCTTATATTTTTCTTCTCTTTTTTTCAGAAGAAAAGATATACCTAAGAGCAATATTTGGGTCATCTAAGGGTGGGGACCAGGGGCAGTTCAGCAGAAAACAGCTGGAACGTGTCTGTGATGGGAGTGGATAAGGAAACGTTCTCTCTGTGCCATAGTGAATTGCTTCTGCGAGAAAGCCAAAACAGCGACTTCTTTATCACCAAAACAATTCTCCCTGAGGCCAGCTCCCAGGTTCTTATGCATACCCGGACACTTCCCAGCTGTTAGGCCGTGCTGAGCTTTCCCCTGACCAGAGTCTTGGATCGCAGTGGAAGCTGCCATGTCTGAGGGCCCTGCATATCCCCTGCAATGGAGACAAGACGTCTCCCCAGTCAATGTGAATATGGAGAGACTACTGTCTCCAATACAACAGACTCAATGGGCATACTTGCTGTGTGCCAGGCTCTCTGTTAACTTATTGAATCCTCACAACAGCCCTATGTGGTCATCATTCTTATTGTCCCCGTTTCACAGACGAAGATCCTGAGACTTTGAGATTGGGTTATTTGTTCAGCATCACCTAGCTAATAAGTGACAGAGTTGAGACTCAAACCTAGGGCAGTCTCTGCCCCACACCCAAGGCTCCTCATCACTATGCTATGCTGTGAATCAGTTCTAAGGGAAGCTCAGCTCTAAGGGAAACATGCAGTTAGCACTGTACTTTCAGTGCTAACCAGCCTTGCAAACAGTCCCTGACCTCCTCACCCATGATTATAGGAGATAGAGTAAAACAGAACCATTACTTGTTTGTTCTCTCTGTGTAACATTTGAATGCAATTGAGCAGTGAACTCCCACTATTTATATGAGTTAGTCTCTGTGACTGAGTCACATGATATCTGCAGATGTTCTAGAAGCTTCTGTTTCAAATCTCTCTACTACCCAAGCCCTAGAGAATGAATGCTCCATTTCTGCAACTTTTCTTTCCAGACCTCTCAGTTGGAAGCGCCAGAGACTAGGATCTGGAGGCCCAGATCCCGACCAGGGCTGAAGTGCCTCCTAAACTCATCTTCAAGGAACGTCATGTCATGGTTTTTTGCCCCAGACCCATTCTGTCTGGGACAAGTGCCAGTCACTCAGGTTCCCCCAGTCCTACTCTTCCCCAGCCCACATACCTGGACTTCGCTCTTTTCTCTGCTGCATTGCTGGAGTCCAAACGGCTCATCTCTACTGTGTAGACTCTCTCCCAGGAAGCCGGCCCTGTCCATTGAAATCTTACATTTATCGGATTATAACAGCACAGGGTGGCAGACCCATTTCACGTGTACTGCCACTTTCCTTTCCTGCACCCACAGTCAGGGTGACCACTGAACTCATTGTCTAAACCAGGATATTTGAGAGTGAAAAGGAGGAAAAGATTAGTGGCGTGGAGACAACAGGTGGAAGCCAGGGCCGCCCTAGCAGACATTGCTCACGGACCCTGGCCTTCTCAGCAGCAGTCCCAGCAGCCCTTCTGAGACGAACATTATAGGTAATCACATCATTGGCACCTGGGGACACTTTCTGCTCACACTTGTGTGCACTCAACCTCCTCCTTTTTTTTTTTTTCAGCATAAATCTGAGTGTTGGCTTTGCCAATTTCCAGATGAGGAGAGATGTACTCTTTCAAGAGAAGGATGTCATCATCACTGCTCACAAACAGATTATAATCTAGTTGTGAAGAAGAGGCAGCACCAAGTAAATAAATACATAAATAAAATGTACTTCATGATCGTAAATATTCTATTCCATAAATGAATTTCCCTATGTGAGAAGACCAGGTAGCAATTTGCAAGGCAAGGTAGGCTCCAACTCAAACAGTCCATTGGGTCCTACTCAGAGTTGATTTAAAATATAGCTCAGATGTTAGAGTCAAAAAGTTCTGTGTTCAAATCCTGACCTGCACGTACAAGCCATGCAAAAATAACGGGAAACAGAAAGTTTGTGTAAAAGGAGAAACAGTTATGCTGTCAAGATGGAGAAAAGGAAGAGAATAATTTTGTTAGAGAGGTCTGCCTTACTGTGCTCCTATGTATAAGTTCTTCCTAAAAATAGTAACTACTGGGTTAAAAATCACAAAGAAGTACAAGGGAGGAAGCAAAAATGATACACGATTTCAATGTCTGGCTTACCATTGCTAACACTGAAAAACAATAACCAGGGAAATATAGGCACATAATTAGAAAGTTTGACTAGTACAGAAAAATATAAAATAAATAAAAGTCTCTTTCTCTTCCCATAGGATCACTCTGTGAAGTGCTAACCTTTAATGTTTTCTTGTGTATACTTCAGAGGGAGACAACAGGCATTTATCTCAATATACTGCATCCAGGACCTTGGTTTTTTTCACTTCATTGTATATCTCAGAGGTCTTCCCATCTCAGCACACACAAATCTCCTTTATTCTTTTACCAAGAGTAAAACAGTTCATCACAGAGATTATAGTGTATTTAACCAGCCCTTGCTTGTTTGGTTGGGCTTTGTTGTTGCTGTTTTCTGTATAAGCAATGCTGTGGTGCATCTCACAGGCTTATTAAAATGAAAATATAATGCACTACAGGTACTCTCAGTTTGTCCCCAGAGTTCATTCATCCTCTCCCATTGTCCATTCCCAGCAGCTTCTCCTCACTGCCCGTTTCCTGTGTCCTTCATTGCCTGATGTTTGGCAGCCCATCCTACCTTCCACGATTTGCTTGTCCCCTTGATGAATAAGCTTCCCCTTGGGATTTGTTGTCCGGGCCCTGACCTCAGCACCCGCCAGGACTCACCTGTCACCATCTGCCCTCTGGCTCCACAAGCTTCAGCTGTGACGGAGAAGCACTCCTCTTGATCACTTGTGTACCGTGATTTATGGTTCTCCCTGGTTCTGGCACCGAGCTCCTAAAGCCTTTGGAATTTCCCAAGTAACAAGAGCAATCGTTGTCTTTTGTTTTGTTAATGAGGTAACTTTTGGAGAGCCCCTAGGTCACCTAAAGATGGGAGTTGGACGTGAGAGGAACCAGAGGGGTTAGAATTTTCAGTCCCACCCCACCTTCAGGGAGAGGGGCTGGAGATTGAGTTCAATCACCAATGGCCAATGACTCAATCAATCATGTTAATGTGATAGCGACCCAGAACGAGAGGGTTTGCAGAGCTTCTGGGTGACGGGCACTTGGCGGTGCTGTGGATGGCGCCTTGCAGAGGGCACGGAAGCCTTCTGCCCCTCCCCACGTACCTTACCTTATGCCTCTCTTCCATTTGGTTGATCCGGAGTTATATTTTCTCTTTATAATAATCCAGTAATCTAGCAAGTAAAATGTGTCTCTGAGTTCTGTGAGTCACTCCAGCAATTCATCAAACCCAAGGAGGGGGTTGTCGGAACCTCCCATGGATAGCACTGGTCGGAAGTGCTGGCCAGAACCTGGATTTGGGATAGGTATCTGAAGAGGTGGGAAGGCACTTGTGGGGTGTGATGCAGTTTCCGGGCTATCACCAGGCAGGCAGTGTCAGGATTGAGCTGAATTGTAGGACACCCAGCGGGTGTTAGAGAACTGCCTGGTGGTGTGGGCAAACACCGTCCCCCCAACCCCAAACACTCACATTGGAACTTGGTGATGAGAATCATTAGCACTGAAACCTTACCGAGTGCTCTTAGCAGGAGAATGGGAATTTGACAGGAATGTTTTCAAGAGTCAAAGTCTAGGTGGCCCTTAAATAACAAGGTGGATTTTTAAAGGCAGCACAAAATCCTCAGGGGAAAACTAAACAATTTCTCCAGATACTTTGTAATGCACGACTCTACAGAAAGCAGGTATTCTGTGAAAAGTTAACTAGTTTAGCAAGATTCCTCTAAGCGCCATATTAGTACCTGGAGGCCAGTTTAACATGAATTAAATTGCAATGAATATTCTCGAGCCAGACAAACTGTCTGCACGATTACTGAGGGCCACAGAATACCACAACAGCCCAGGAGCAGACGCCCAGGGGCCCTGAGCGGGAGCTTGTGTAGAGCTGGTCTCATGCGAAGATTCAGATGGAAGGTTAAAGATTTTATTAAAACATTATAATGCTTAGTGCTGAATGGAGAAAGCTGGGGCACAGCCACCCTGCCAAAAATGAGAGAGTGTCTTAAGACTTGACAGCAGCGGCGGTCCCGCCCGCCCGGGCTGTGGAATAATTTATGGACCACACTGCACTGCACAGCAACTTAACAACAATTACTGAATGATGAATGTATGCTTGGAAATGTTGTTAATTCTGCAATAACATAATAATGTCAAATTAACAAGTTTGAGCTTATCCCTGTATCTGAGGGTTTGGGGAGACATCAGTCAAATACGCACATGTACAGCCCCTACTTGTTGAAGAGCCTGATGCTCTAGAAAGACCTCCCCTAGTTGGAAAAATGTAAAATCTACACGCCCAAGGGTGGATTGGTCTGATTTTCATATTCACCTGGTGTGGGAGGAAGAAAAAGATGTCCAGATCCTGTATGTCACCTTACATGGCAAAAGGGACTTTGCAGATGAGATTACATGGAAAACCTTGAGGTGAGGAGACCATCTTACATTCTCTCTGTGGGCCCAGTGGAACCACGAGTCCTTAGACGAGAGAGTGCCAGGGTCAGGGAAGGAGATGTGACCAGGACAGAAGCAGGAGTTGGAGTGCTGTGAATAAGGGGCTGTGAGCCAAGGAATGCAGATGGTTTTTAGAGCTTGGAAAAAGAGAACGAAATGGATTCTCCCCTAGAGCCCCAAACGGAAAGCCGTCCTGCCAACATCTTGATTTTAGCCCAGGGAAACCCAGTTTGGACTTCTGACCTCCATGTCTGTAAGAAAAGAAATGTTTCGAGGCACTGAATTTGTGGTCATTTGTTACAGCAACAATATAAACCTATGGCACCTAATAGCTTTCATTATTGTTTCTTCATTTGTTTGCCTCATGAATTCAGAGAGCCCAATAGCCCAGTCCAATACTGACAGGAAATTCAACAAAGTCTATTTAAGAAATCATGAGAAAGCTGTTGCATTGATCCAAATGGAAGCAAGAAAAATATGGAATAATACTGTAAGCCTTGGGTCATATTAGCCTAGAACCATCTTTGGTTAATTGCTATTCAATGTATTTAAATATTTTCAGTGTCTCTTACAGATTCATATTAAATATACTAAATTTATCATACACCCCCCCCCCCCAGCAAGGCTGTCTTCGGAGAACAACTTCCAAAACTTATACTTTGATGTGATAGGTTCTTTTAGAGATTCTCCTCTAATTTCCATGACAATTTCACCTCTTTGGGAATTGTCTCTTGATCCACAGGCCCTAAGTTTAGCCCTTCCTTCTAGCCAGTGTGAATGGGAACAAGCCAGGGGCGAGAGGAACTCCTGACCCAAGCTGGGCCAACTATTTCTCCAGGGAATCTAGGACATGAACTGGGGGATTCAGAGCGTGGGAATAGAACACAGTTGCTTTAGTGTCAGAAATGGATGGAAAAGGTCCATAAGCTCCATAGCTGAATGTTGAAGCTTCTTAGGCCTGGGTTTTAAACTCTTCCTTGGATCCCCTAAGCTATTCTGTGTGGCCGGATGATTTGTGCACACAGCAGCAGTTCTCACCCCTCCTGTAACCACACTCTGTCCACTCTGCCATTGCTCGGTGGTGGAATATGTTTACCTATCCCTTGAATCGGGGCTGACCTGTGAACAACGGAATGCAGTGACAATGGTGCACAAGCTCTATTGCCAAGCATGTCAACGAGGCCCTTTGCAGATGGGGCCCTGAGGCCCCGCTGGACCTGCCAGCTGATCACAGATTTATGAACAAACCCAGGAGAGATCTGCTGAGCCTAGAGCAACAGGCCCATCCATCTGACTCATGCATACACAAGCGATGATGTGTTCATTGTCCTAAGTCGGAGTTTTGGGTGATCTATCATGAACCCACATCTCATTGACATGCCCTACTTTGTATGTTTTCCTGTTTCTTCTCTTATTTATTTAATATTTTTGAGCATCTGAAAAATACCAGATCAGTTCCAATGTTAAGAATATGAGACAGCTGTGACATTACGATAAAAAAAAAAAAAGTCCCCTTTCTCCTAAAGCTCACATTCTAGTGAGCATTGTTGGCAAGGTGAGGAGAAAGATACCACCCAAGCAAGAGAGTATGCAGTACAACAGATGGGAAGTGACACAACAAGATTAGAACAATAGGGAGTATGGTGTCAGGGAAGAAATTGGTATCTTATTAAAAGCGCAAAGAGAAGGTATCTCTTAAAGATAGCATTTGAGCAGAGACCTGAAGGTAGTAAGTGTACAACCCATGCAAATATCTGAAGAAAAGGCACTCCAGAAAGAGGGAACAGCAAGTGCCAAGGCCATGAGGCAGGAGTGAGCTTGGCATGTTTGTGAAACAGGAGGTAAGTTTTTCTAGAGCCGAGAGGTAAGGGAAAGAGGGACCGGGGAGAGGTCAGAGCAGTGGCCGAGGGTCAGGCTATGGAAAACTTCAGAGTGATGGTAAGTACAGACTTTAGTTTTTACTCTGAGCAAGATGGGAAGCAATTAAAGAGCTGTGGTCACAGTAGTTAAATGAAAGATATCATACTTTAGAATGTTCATCCTGACTATTGCACAAACAAGTTCTAGATGGGCAAGAAGGGAGAACTTGGAAGGCAGCTGCAATAATCAGGTGATTTGGATTAACAGAGTAGCAGAGGAGTGAGCATATTCTGGATATCTTCCTACAGGAGTGGTCACAGGATTTGCTCCAAGGTTGGATACAGGGTGGGACTAGACGAAGGGGAATGGATCACTGTAAGGTTCTGGCCCGATAACTGGAGGGACAGAGCAGTTATTACTTAGACTTGGGGGAAAGGAGAGGGATGCAGGGAAATCAGGACTCCAGTGTTGGCCACGCCGAGTGGGAGCGTGTTTACAGACAGCCACAGGAACACCAGCAGAGGGTTGGCTATGTGAATATGAAGCTGAAGTCAGAGCACTGAATTGGAGACATGACTTTCAGAGTCATTTGTGTACACTTGAACTTGAAAGCCTCTGAGTCAGAGAGAGAAATCCTCCAGCGAGCCTCTTGAGAGAGGAAAAGCAGCCCTGGGGCTCCCCACTGATTCTATCCAGGGAGATAGGAAGAACCGGCAAAAGAGCTGAGAAGGGGGGCCAGCCAACAGAACCAAGAGGGGTTTCTGTCAATAAATTCCTTTCTTTTCTCTTTAACCTAGCTTAAGCTGGTTTCTGTTATTTACGTAATGGGATAATACATGGAGATTTTAAACAGAGGTTTTCCTTTCTGAAAATTACCCCTGTGGCCCTGTAGTTGCCCATGCACCGGGTACAGGGCGCCCGTGGCTAGGCAGGGAGGAAGGGCAGAAACCGAGACAAAGACTCCCACTGACTTGCTAAGGGATTTTTTTTTAAGTCATGGCAGGCATAATAGTCTAAAACCAAAGCATTTTTTGATGTGTGAGAGCCAAGAGTATGAGAGAGAAGAGGTTTTGTTTTGATTTCCAAAAGGGCTTGAGTGGCAGAGCAGGCCAGAGGCTGGGGTGGAGCGTAGCCCTGGAGGAAATAATGCAAGGGAGGGATTAACGGCAGTTTCTTGCCCCACAGGGGGGAGATCAGATTCCTTCATGGGCCGGAAGGAGGCTGGAGAGAGGAGTCAGGACCTTGAGATGCTGTGAGAAGCCTTCCTGGTCTGCCCTTGGCTGCTTCTCCACCCCAGCCCCCAGCGGGGGGAGGGGGGGTGAGAGCTCCCCCTCCCTCCCACTAGCTCCGACTCAGGGAAGGCCGAGTGAGCACATGGCAAGGAGGTGGCCACCTGAAAGCCAGAAAGAGGGTTCTCATCAGAAACTGCTCATGCTGTCACCTTGATCTTGGACTCCTAGCTTCCAGACCTGGGAGAAATAAATTTCTGTGGTTTATGTCATCCTTCTGTAGCATTGTGTCACGGCAGCCTACGCAGATAACACCCTCCTCCGAGGTGTGACTTTCCAGTCCCCCTGGGCCACTGCTCCAAGCCCTTCTTTGCTCCCTAGGTGAAGGGTGGACACTTGTTTGGAAACTCACCATCTGTTTTATTCTTTTCAGTTCTTCAGTATCTAGTCCCTTTTCACATTTAGGGTTTGGGGTTTTTTTTACTTGTCTGTGGCTTTTCTTTTTTGTTGTTGTTTCTTCGGGTTATTTTGTTGTTGTCATTAGAATAAGTGGCTGTGGTTTCTGACAGGCCTCTGACTGATACGGTTCAAGTGCAGGACACCCCCAGCTGTGGCTACAGACACTTTAACGGAAGTGCCATCAGCTCATTTCCCAACCTTCATCTGCCCCCAGACACATCCCTACCAAACCCCACCTGCCACTTCTCCCCTCCACTTACTCCTGGTATCCATTTTTGACCCCCTCCCCAACCATAGCCCTGCATCCGGGTCCTTCTCCCCTGTTTACCCTGGATGGCATCCACTTCTCCAAAAAATGCATCCTTGCCTTAGAATAGAGCTGCCCGATTCCCTGAGTCTGGGCCCGGCGTTCCACGTTCCTCTGGGTGGGGGTAAGGGTCATAATCCAGAATTATACCTGAACCAACTCCCTTAATCAAGCTGTTATTTTTTCAAAGTTGTAGAATTTTCTACTTTCGTAGCCTGCAAATTCTCCAAATAGTTCCAGTTTGATGGCAGCAAAGGGAATTCCATGGAGTGGGTGGGGCACTTAGGTAAGAAAACTATTTGGTTAGAAAGGCAGGCATTTTAGGTTGGGGACAGCCTAAAATAGCTTTGTACTCAGCTGTGCCTTTAAAACTAATTTCCAGGCAATAAGTCATTTTCACACGTTTTCAGGTTACTTTTACACACTCAAGATTTGTCCCTCTGCCTCACTTTTAATGCTGTGTTTCAATAATGTGTGTGTGTTTTCATGTATTGGAAGCAATGGAACAACGAAAACTTTTTGGAATTTAACCTTTCTTTCCACAACTATACACCTCTTTTTGTTACCTCTGCTTCTCTTCTTTGGCTCTCTGGTTTACTTTAACAGATTTTTCTTTGCCTAGAACCATAAATCCCACCATTACTAAAAACATTACAGAACAAATGGAAAGCCCTCACTCAAAGTGCCCCCTCACCAAGTTATCTTGTACAAGATAATAGCATTTTTAAAGAAATGTTCATGTCAAGGACCTTGTTTGCCTGAAGAATACTCCTTATAAACATGTTTTTACAGCCTTGGGCGTGGATGAGCCATGCACTGATTTAAATTCTCTTGCTTTCTCTGAGGCTGAAGAATGAAAACTCTCGTTTCTGTTCTAACATGAGAGCTAAATTGCAGTAGGCAGACCGTTTCTAAATACTGGAAAGCCTCAGGACTAGTCACGATCACATTGATTCAACGCAGTGATCGCTGTAGCCTCTGCCAGTTTCTGGTTTTCTGTGCTTCTTGCCAGCCCTGGCATCCACACTCATGGAGGCTGAATTTCTTAACCAAAGAACCAAACATACTACCAAATTAGTGGAAATTTCCTCGTGTATATATATGAGGACAATAGGAAAATAACACTGGACAAGACTGTCCCAGTGTTAACTGGTTATGGCTGCTATAGTCCGTACCAGACGAGCAAAAGACATAGCAGGCAAAACACAGAGGCTTTGTGGAAGCTTCATTGTACTTGAAACGCACCAGGTCACTTGCTTCTACTGTAAGAGGCCAGAGAGCAGTATCTCAGGCTTGATGGGCCACAGGGTCTCTGTTTTAACTACTCCACCCAGCTGTTGTAGCGTAAAGCAGCCACAGTTTTACAAAACAGGCCGAGGACCTTTTTGGCCCACAATCAGGTTTTGCTAAGCCCTTTTCTAGCATACCCAAGATTACTCTTTTATATAAAAACAAACATACCGTCAAAAAAAACCCCACAACAATTGTACTCTCTCACTTTCCTAGTATCCCATATAATTACCTACACACATTATACTTTTGAAACATATTGAAAAAGTTGTACTTTTTCTTTCAACTTCTTGAATTGAGGTGATGAATTTTTATGCCCAAAGAGATGAGCCTTTAGTGCCATTTTATCATTTCCCATTTGTTAGGGTTGTATATCCAGTCAAGACATTGTAACTAACAGGATCATTTATGAGCACGGCTTGGGTTCTAACTTAACCTCTTCTAAAAGGGTGAGTGTAAGAGCATTTCAGGCCATTACAAACCAAATAACCCAATTAGGACAGGTAGAGGCCAATGCCTCTAATGGTATGCAGGAAAATCAATCAGCCAAGACAAACAGAGAAGACTGTCAATGTTTTATTGATGAACTGTGGGTGGTTTATAGAAAAAAAATGGGAATGGGTGAACAAAATATTTGGAAGGGCAATAGAGTATGAAATTCTTTCTAAACCCTTGAGGCAAAGGTTCAAGTTCAGGGTTGAGGTTAATGGGATTGGCAAAGAGGAATCTTCATATGCTAGAGTCTAATACTCCAGTTCTCATGGGATTTTATTTTATTTTATTTTTGCTAAATCACCAAGATCTTCTAAACCTAACCTTAAAATACTCGTGCTTGAAGTTGTCAGAGTAAGGACAATAATATTAATAATAAATATTTGTGTTGCTGTGTTCCATTTTTATGTATTGTTATATTTAGTATTTATTATTATTATACCCAACTTATAGGTGAGAAAACAGGCTCAGAATGGTTAAGTCACTTGCCCAAAGACACATAGATATTAAGAGGTAGGGCTAGTGTTTATAAATGGGTCTGTCTGACTCAGAAGTCCATATATTAAGTCTTTACATTATACTAAGTTATTCTCTTTCCCCATTTCTTGTTGACAGCTAACTCTTCAGGTCACAGAGGAGTTTGAAAGTAACTTTTAAACACATGGCATTAAAATAGAAAATACCTGTTTACATAATGTGCCTGATGGTAGTAGACTGAGTATCTCAGTCAGACACAGATAATGAATAAGCTGAAAAATGAGTAAATATACATTTTAAAAGAGTATTTCTGTTATTACACCCAGCCAGGCTCTTGAAGAAACATTCATCTTTTTAATCAGACATTATTTCTTCCTTTCCGCTACCTAACACATTTCTTACAAGTACTAACCTTGCAAATTAAGAAATTTAATAAATAAATAAGTAAATACATGATTTAAAAAGAAATTTTGCCATTAGTATGGGGGTGGTATCACCTCATTCGGTGAAATGGTTCCCACCTCTGACAGATAGGGCCTGCTTCTCCCTTTTTACCATAGAACCTGACATATTTATGTAACATGGAGCCTGAGGTCGTGGGTTTTTTCCTCGTAATTTGGTCTTTATTACTTTATCTTACAGGGTTGGAGGCCACCTTTATCTCTCCCCCACTGCCTTCCCTCCCTGTCACTAGAGAGCATTACAAAGTGAGAGAGAAAGCAGCAGATAGCCTTAAGAAGACGGTTTCTTATGTAGCAGTTAAAATATGCAGGCTTTATGTATTTATGTATTTATCTAATTAATTTGGGACTGATGAAAGTCAAAAAAAGAAAGTCCCAGGGAAAAACAGCTCCCTCTGGAATCTCAATTTTGGCCTCTTTTAATGAGATCATTTTGGGTTCTGAGGTTTTGCCTCCAGAAAACCATCCAGAACCGAGTTGATTTGGAAATGTTAGGTGCATTCCAAGACCCAAGACCCCAAGGAGTTAGACCGCCTGCAGATCGCTTAGACCACCCACCTATAATAGATGCTCCGTCTACCCAAACTCCGCAGAAATGCAACAGCCTGCCTCCCACTATCTCTCCAGACAGTGCCCAGGAGGCTTCCTCATCTTTTGAATTGCTGAGCTGGACAGGAATCTCTCTCTGGCCCAGTGTCACTGGCAGGTGGGAGAGAAAGGGAAATTAAGACACAGATTCCATTGCTAGTGAATAACCGTTGGGCCCAGGAGACTAGTCTTTCTCAGACTGGGAAGGGAATTTTGCACTTCCATTCAGACCCCTCTCCTTTTTTTCAACCACCAGTTCCCATAAAAATCATTCCCTTTCCAGGAGTATAACCAAAGGCAAATTAAGAAAACTTCCATGTTGAAATTACTTTCAAATCTTGTTTGTGGGTCGTGCAAGCAAGACATTCATATTGCTTTATATTGAAATTCATTTTTTCAATAAAAAGTTGATTCCCCCCAAATGACTTTTGGCTGTGTCCAAAAGAGCAAATCCACCCTTAAAAATTTGGCACTACTAGTGGCATTTAAAGGAAGGAAGTCTGTGAAGGTATGGCGGGCAGAACTCTAAGAATGATACGAATACAATGGGACTTCACTCCTTGGTTGACTGGAAGAGGGCATTAGTAATTAAAGTTACTAATCATTTGATCTTAAAAGGGAGAACGCTTAGTTGGGACAGGTCTAATTATATGATCCCTTTAAAAGCAAAGAAGTTTCTCCTGCTGGTGACAGAAGAAGTCAGAGAGATTCCCAGCATAAAATGACTGAACACACCACTGCTCATTCGAAGATGAAACGCCACGTGGTGAACTGCAGAAAGAGTGCAGTCTCTAGAGCATAAGAATGGCCCCTGGCTGGCAGCTGGCAATGGACCAGTTTCCCCAACAGCCTGAATGCGCCTGGGCGCCAATTCTTCCCCCAGAGCCTCCTGATGCCCAGCCAAGCCCACAAGGACCTCTGACCTACAACATGGTGAGCTAATACACAGGTGTTGTTTTTAGGCCACTGAGGGTGGGGTAATTTGTTTGCAGCAGTAGAAAACTGATATGGAAGGACAAGGCATTCAGGGTAGTAAGTGCAACCCTAGAACCACATCCTCCTTACAGGGGAGGACATGCCTAGAGCTGGGAATAATGCCTGGGCAGGTGTATAAATTCTGAGGTCATTCTTAATGTTACTTTATACCCATGTTCCATTCTCTGCTTTTGAATCTGTTCCTTGGAGTCCATTCCTCCCCTCCAAACCCACCTGGAAGGGGGACAAGGAGATTGGTGAGATTCCCTGGCTGGGCCAGCATTACACGATAGCAGCGCATTGGGGGCACATGTCCCTCGTGTCCTACATGTGTCCCTCTGCCTTTTAGGAAATGAGGGCTATGAGACTTCACTCTTTAGGAGACCTCTTCTTGCTACATAGTCAAGCCCTGGCTGGCTTCTAAAGCCCCACTAAACATGTTGCCCAGCTACCTGTTAGTTGATGGAGCTATTATCTCTTCTGCCCAAGGAAGTAGAAAACAAAATGGTTGAGAGGGGTCTTTAGTAGAACATTTGGAAGGGTGTTACTGGTACTCCTAGGGGGAACAGAGATTATGGCCAAGAGTCCAAAGAGAAAGACAGCAGGAGCTGTAATCGGCAGCCAAAAAGCCGGAGCCAGCAAAACAGTCACAAGAGATGCTGTTGAAAAGGAAGCATGTAGTCCTGGATGGGCTGCTCCGTTGGTTGGAGCGTTGTCCCATACACCAAGAAGCAACCAGTCGATGTTTCTCTGTCACACTGATGGAGAAGCAGAAGGAAGAAGGAGAAGGAGAAGTAAATATTTAGATTGGCCCAACTTTGTTGTGTTGGGGAGAATCATACTGGCTTGAGTCATTTTTAAAGATTAGATACATACTTATTGGATCTGGCACTTTGATTCTGCTTATCACTTTGAAATCTCGTCCATTTGAAATTTACTCTTTTTCTTTCAGTCATCTTGCGTTAACTTCCCTGCAGCACCTGCGCTACCACTCTGCCCCTGCATCTTGAAACTTCTCTCTCAGCTTTTCTGACACTAGCCCCCCCTGCCTTTCCTATTAGATCTCTGGTTCCTTCTCCTTTTGGGGGGATCCTCTGTCTGCACTCATCCAAACTGCAATGTCCAGGAGAGGGTTGTATGTACATCTCTAGAGCTCAAGATGTGGGAATATATTAGGGATAGACATTTAGGAGTCACCAGCATATATGGGTGTCAAACACTAGGATGAGTGGAGAGAGTGAGAAGCTGGACACTGCAATTGGGATGTTCCATGGGTACCTCTAAGTCAACATGTCCGTTCCCCAATCCATGTTTGCCCACCTTGGTCTTTTATCTAGTTTACTAATATCATCATGCATCAAATGTTAACTAAAAATTTGCCTGTTGTGGCCCTGGCTGGTGTGACTCAGTGGGTTGAGCATCATTCCGCAAACCAAAAGTTCACCAGTTTGATTCCCACTCAAAGCAACCAATTGATGATTCTCTCACATATTGATGTTTCTCTCCCTCCCTTCCTTTTTCTCTAAAAATAAATAAAATAAATGTTTTTTTTTAATCTACCTATTGTGGATGTCAAATTCTCATTCTCACACCCTGAAGCCCAAGTTATTTAGGATGAAATAAACAGTTAACATTTAATGAGGAGCAGTCAACCAACTATTCCTTAGCTTCAAGCCAAAGAAATAAAGACAGCAGCGCAAAAGGCCAGTTTCAGAATATCATTAGCTGGTAGGGACATAGGTGAGCAGTGTTTCCTTGATCAAATCTATATGCCTATGGAAACAGAATTCTCATGGGGAAAATGCCTGAGACAAGGCACAGTCCTGCCCTGACAGCGTAATCCTCTTCTAAAAATTGTCTCTCCTTGACGAGAGAAGCTCATGCTTTTCCCTAAACTGTAAAAGCTTAGCCCTTGGATGACTCAAAGACAGAATCCTGGCCATTTTCTCCCCTGAGTGGCCAACTTCCCTGACAGCTTTAGCTTCCTTGAGCAGTGCCAGGATTTGCTCCCTGACAGAGCTTCCCCCACTGTCCCAGGTCCACCGGTGTTTATTGCTATATTTCACACAAGCCAGGAAGAAAGTTTACACATACCTCTTGTTACTCTTCCATTTAATTAGCATATAATCCTACAGATGCAACCATGAAAATAGCAATCATGTTTTCAGTCCAAGTTCTAATTGCATGTAGCAATCATCTGCTTTCACCAAATCATTTCCATCAATCATACCTAGCACCATTATTTTCAGCATGCCAAAAGGCTCACCTGCAGCCACCCACCCGAGTCAGAAAAGCCAGTTCAAGCTGCGTATATAATACTCGCTCTGCTGTTTGGTACAGTGATCCTGTAAACACACACACACACAGTTTTAGACCCAGAATCCATGTGAGTTCAGCTGTCTTGTTCTGCTTTCTTTTTCCACCAACAAGATAGACCTTGAGATGCTGCATGTACGATTATCCCTCTTTCTTTTGTGCATAGGGACATTTTCACCTGGGCTTTCTCAGTAACCATTTCCTGGTCCTCTGAGTCTAACATGTTAATCTCTGTTGCTCACGGGCAGAGCCTTTATTGATCTCTTTTCTTCTTTAATAAAACCATAAGTTAGTCTTATTAGCATCAACCAGCAGTCATTCTTTCTTATTCTTTGCACTGCCCCCCCCCCCCAATATAGGACGCAAAGGGGAAAGAGAAGAACAGCCTTTTCCCTGTGTTCCTTCTGAAGCTCCTTTCTCACTCTAGGAATTGTGCATTCTTTGCCTTACTCTCTCCCAGTTGCTCTTCTACTTCACATCATTGGAAACGAGCCTAGAAATTAGTTAAGTCATATATATAAAAATGAACACTAGAGAAAGAACATACAAGATAGTGAGGTGGTGAATTACTAAGCACTGGGATCAGCAAATGTTTGAATTTTTTGCTTCTGCTCTTCAAAGTTTGTGCTGTTGGGTACATTCCAAGCTAGGCCTCCAGCCATTACCAGAACGAGTCATCTCAGTGCATTTTCCTTGTACGTTTTTCCAAAGATGTTATCAATCAAGCTTTCCCAAAGGCTCACGGGCTATTAGCAAAGCAAAAGGGAGGCTCAGTGTCTCCAAGGCAGGATTACCATCTGCAGGAAGCAGGGACAAACCGGGAGGAGTCAGCCTTGTGCTGGGTCTCTGTGTTTGAGGAAAGCCTGAGAGAGCTCTGAGGATTGGAAAACAACCAGCACGCCTTGCCCATTTAAACAAGGAATCCTGCAGCATTCCAGAAACATGAAGACAAGCTCGGCACTGTGGAGCCAAAGGAGGTCACTCCTCTGGGACTAGCCCGCGAAATTGAGAGAAATGACATTAAGAAGTGGCTGTCTGGCTGAGAACAATCAGGGACTTTCTTTCTTCCTTTCTTATTTTTTTTTAAAGGCCTGAGCTGCATGCTCACCAGTCTTACATGCAAAAGTTAAATATAAAATGAAACAGAAAAAAATAAATGTGTTTTCCAACTGTCTCCATGTGGCTGGCTGCCAATCTGCTGAGTCTGGGTGGTGATTCTCACCCCAAAGTTAGCAAAGACATGGGCTGTGTACTGTTTTGTTTTGTTTTTTAGTTCGTGTTGCCTTTTTAGCCATTTTCATTGGGAAAGGCTTTGAAGTTTAACAAGAAAGATAACAAATCGTGGTCAGAGTCTGGGATTATAAACTCCTAGCATTCAATAGATGCAAGAGTCACACAGCGTCTCTTACCTCCGTTTCCTGATTCATAAAGCAAAAAATAATTCTACTTCCAAGCCTGTTTCTTACTGTTATTCAGGTTCTGGTTTTAATATCATTTTGCCTAGTTCCAATTCCTTTCCCAAACGCTGCCTTTTTTTTTTTTGTTTGCTGCTTGTCTCTGCTAATGATAGTATAAGGCCTGTGGGGGTAGGGGTCCTTTGTCTTTGTGGATTCATTCAACAAATACTATTTAGTGGCTTCTAAATGGCAGATCCTGTTCAGTGCACTGAGGGTAAATCATAAAGTAAGGAGATTTGGACTATGTTTTCCAGAAGAGAAGTCAGGCTTTGACTTTCTGTCAAAGCAAATAAGCAAATAATGTACAGCATGTCCAGTGGTGATAGGTGCTTTGAAGAAGAATGAAGTGAACTGAAGGAGTGAAATGGGTCACTGTGTGAGTGGCAGGAGGGGCTCAGGGTGCAGTTATACGTGGTGGTCAAGGAAGGCCTGGGTATATCATTTTACCAGAGACCTGGGAAGTGAAGGAGAAAGACCTGCAAATACCTGGAGCTAGTGGATTCAAGAAGGCGGGTGCTCTAAGGACAAAGGTCCTGCCAGGTTGTTCCAAAAACAGCAAGGGCAGTGTCGCTGAAGAGGGTAAGTGAGGGGCGCCAAGCTAGGAGATGAAATGGAAGCCCAGCTCATGCCAGAGTGTGTGATGCACAGCATGGACTTTTGATTGTGTTCTGGGGAGAAGGGAAGGCGAGCTGCAGTGGGGTGAAGACGGGGCCTCTGTGCCATGAGGCTCACTATGACGTGGCATGGACGACAGAGTGAGGGAGGGTCTGAGTGGGGCCACGTGACCTGTAGAGCTTACAGCAAGGGTCCAGACAAGAAACAAAGGTGCTCTGAATGACGGTAGCAACGGCAGTGCTGAGAAGACACACTCTCAAAGGTGGAGGCCCCAGGATTTCCGGACAGTTTAGTAGAAGTGTTGGGGGATGTCTCCCAGTGTTTAGTAGAAGTGTTGGGGGATGGGGAGCTTAGGGGAGAAGGTTCATATGAGAAGGGTGGAGGCTGGGGTGAGGCATTTGGTGTTAGATATGTTAGTTAATTTTGAGATACCTGTTAGAAATCCAAGTGTAAATGTTGAGTAAGTTAGATATATTGACTCTGCAGTTCAAGGAAAGATACAGATAGAGGCTGGAGATAAAAATTTAAACAAATCAGCAAATAGATAATATGTACAGCCATTTCTTTCACCGTTGTTTCTTTGATGCCTAGCATAGTATGAACACTCAACAAATATTTGTTGAATGAATGAATGAACGTTATGAGGCTCAAATAAGATAATGGGTATGAACTACAAATTCCTTTGCAAATAAAAGGTTGTATACAATATTATAGCATTATAGTCATCTTATAAACAGAAAAACTTTGAATAGGCAATAAGATTTAACAAAAGTACAACCAGAAATCTTGCCTCTAACAGAAAAAACTCCAGATGTCTTCCTTCTTTCTCTGCTTTTTGATATTTAATGTTTATATTGTCTAATGCTATAATCAAGGATAGTAAAGCACCATAAATATGAAAGATAGGGAAATACAGCATTTTTTCCTAACAATGGCTCTTCAAATTGTCAAAAAGACTGTCAAAACAATTTTCAGTGTTTCAGAAGGAATATTTTTTTCAAAAGGTAATTCTAATTGACATGGGTTCTACATGGCCCCTCACACCCCATGTCACTGCATAACTCTAAACTCAACCAACATCATTTCAATAGATAAAAAATAGTCTTGACTATCAGGTACCTACTTTTTAAGTCACAGCCTGATATTTTCACTTTTAAAAAGTTGCTTAATGAATCTTTTTGGGCAACTATTACTTTGGGCTTAAGCAACATCTCAAGAGATGTTCATATGAGAAGGGTGGTTGCTTTTGTTGCTCTTTGTTGCTTTTAAACAAATGGTAGAAATCAAATGTCACAAGTTATATTCTTTCTACTGATTATAAAAATATAACAAGGTTAAGGATGATATGAAGACAAAATTTTTCTTTTTTAATATAGTTTATTGATTATGCTATTACAGTTGTCCCATTTTCCTCCTTCACTCCCCTGTACCCTGCACACCTTCTCCCACCCACATTCCTCCCCTTTAGTTCATGTCCATGTGTCATACTTATAAGTTCTTTAGTTTCTACATTCCCCACACTATTCTTACCCTCTCCCTATTTATTTTCTACCTACCATATATGCTACTTATTCTCTGTACCTTTTCCCCCTCTCTCCTCCTCCCACTCCCCTGTTGCTAACCCTCCATGTGACCTCTATTTCTGTAGTCCTGTTCCTGTTCTAGTTGTTTGCTTAGTTTGTTTTTCTTTTTGTTTTAGGTGTGGTTGTTAATAATTGTGAGTTTGCTGTCATTTTACTGTACATGTTTGTTATCTTCTTTTTCTTAGGTAAGTCCCTTTAACATTTCATATAATAAGGGCTTGGTGATGATGAACTCCTTGAACTTGACCTTATCTGAGAAGCACTTTATCTGCCCTTCCATTCTAAATGAAAGTTTCACTGGATAGAGCAATCTTGGCTGTAGGTCCTTGCCTTTCATGACTTGGAATACTTCTTTCTAGCTGCATCTTGCCTGTAAGGTTTCTTTTGAGAAATCAGCTGATGACAAAGTTTTTCTGAACCAAGAAAGGGGTAGGTAGGTAGGTGGCTGAGTGAACAGGTGGATGGCTGGAGAGAAGTGAGCCATGGGGGAAAGAGAGGCAGGCAGACATGAGAGAGGAAAGAGGAAAATGAGGTGTTCTGATTTTTGACAAGGGACCACAATAATTCAATAGTACGATGAGAGTCTTTTTAACAATTCACTGGTACAACTGATATCCCTATAGACAAACATTAACTTGAAATGGGCCATAGATATGTTAAAGCTAAATCTAGAAAAGGTCTAGAAGAAAACACAGGAGAAAAAAATTCTGACTTTGATCTAGGCAAAGAATTTTTAGGACATGAAAAGCCTGAATCATTCAAAGAATTATATATTAAATTTCATCAAATTGTAAATATTTTGCCCTTTGAATATCACTACTAAGAAATTGAAAAGTCATACCAAAAACTGGGAGAAAAACTTGCAAAACATAAACCTGATAAAAGGCCTTCTAGTTAGACTATAGAAGAAACCCTAAAACTCAAGATCTTAAAAACAGGCAAAAGATTTGAACACACACTTTAGCAAAGATGAAAAAAATGACAAGCATGTGAGAAGATGTTTGACATCATTAGCTATCAGGGAAATGCAAATTAAAATCAGAATGAAATATTATTTACCCAATGGAATGACTCAAAAAAAAAAGGCTCAACAACAACAGCAAGAAACCTGGCGATGACACCCACTGCCGCCATGAGGAAATTACAGGGTACCAAACTGGAAACCAACTATCTATCAACTGGTGAATGGATAAATTGTGGTATATCACTCAACTAAAACTACTGATGCACGCCGGAACATAGACGGATTGCAAAAGCATTATGCTAAGTGAAAGAAGCCAAACACAAGATATATATCTATGTAACTATAGTGATATAAACAGGTCAGTCGTTACCAGGACATGAGAGTGGTAGGAGGAAATCAACTGCAAAGGGTCGAGAGAGAATGTTTGGGGTTGAAGAAATGTTCTATATCCTCATTGTAATAATGGCTACTTATCTGTATATATTTGTCAAAACTCCTGGATGTGTACACTTAAAATAGGTGAGTTTTTATTGTATGCTAATGTCTCTGTATAGCTACCTAAAAATGTTCATTTGATGGGATTAAGGTATATTAGACCATCAACAAGAAAGAATCAGTATCCTAGAAGACAAATTAACAAGATTTGTCCAAACTGGAGCCCAAAGAGAATGAAGTTTTAAGAACTGAAAACTTCCTGGCCAGTATCAAACCATCGAGCACATACTTGGGACCCTCAGAAGGAGTGAGTAAGGCAGAGAAAAATATCTGAACAACTATTGGTCAACATGTTCTAAATTTAATTAGAAACATCAATCAACAGATCTAATCAGCTTAGTGAACTTCAAGCAGATACATACAAAGAAAACGGAAACAAGATATATCATAACCAGACTGCTCAAACCCAAAGATAAAAGCAGCCAGTGAAAATGAAGCATATTACATACAGAGGAACAAGAGTAAGAGTGCCCAGGGATTTGTTTATTAGAAACAACACAAGCCCAGAGAATAAACCTTCCAAGTGCTTAAAGAAAAACCTGCAAGCTAGAATTACACAGTCAATGGAAATACTGTTCAGAAATGAAGTCAAAATACAGATATTTCCAGAAAAATGAAAGCAGAGAGAACATGCTGCTAGCAGACCCCTACTGTAAGGAATGCTAAACGAAGCTTTGCAGGGCGGACAGAAATGATACCAGATTTCTAGGAAGGAATATAACATACCAAAGATAGGGACTATGTGGCTATGTATAAAGGCTATGTTTAATGAAATTCTTTAAAACGTAATTGGCTGTGTAAAGCAAAATAATAACAATGTTACACAGGTGGAAGTTAAATGCACAACATCCATAGCACAAAGACAAGAGGGAAGGTAAATGGAATAAGGGTGTATATTGTAATCCCTAGAACGATGACTCTAGGGACTGAAGAAATAAGAACATAAAAAGTTATAGTCAAAAATCCAATAGGAGAGATAGAACACAATATGAAATAATATTTGATTAATCCAAAATAAGTCAGGAAAAAAAGAATAAATAACAGGAGACAAACTAAAAGCAAATAGACTTATACTCGACTACATCAATAATTATATTAAATGTAAACAGGCTGAACACTCTAAGATCCTGCTGGTACAAACAGCAACGTGTAGGTAACATACACCACCCAACATTGTATCCTAACTGGCTAAATATGTATGCAGAATAATGACCAATAGTTACCATGGGTTGTGCTACACAGTTTGTGAGCATCCTTTTATTTAGGCCTCCCACAATGCTGCAGTGTAGATGTACTTTTGTTCATATTTTATAGATGAGGAAGTTGAGGCTCACTGAAGGTAATGGACTTGCCCAAGGTCACAGGGCCTGTTAGCAGCAGAATCACTTACTCAGTGGACTCCCAACTTGGGACTATTCCTAGCTGCACAACTGTCTCATCAGAATAAATCTATATGTATATATTACATTTTAAGTAAGAACTGCTTTTTTGTCTGAAACATTTTACAGCCTGAAGACCTTGAAGAAACAGTAAAAAATATTCGCCACTGAATTGCTGCCACTGTTGCCATGGAAACTGGAAAAGAGATTATATTACGCATCAGTTTTACAACTCCATCTTTCAATAGGTGCGGAACATAACGAGGGGCTGCTGACTCCTCCTGGAAAACTTCCTGAAAGATCCATCTAATCCAAAAATCTCCCCAGCTTTTTTTCTAATACAAAAAATCCCAATTCATGCAGTGAGTTGAACTTTGCCAGGAGGGGTAGATAGTGATTCTCTTGTCCAGAACTGCTGCCCGTTGAGAAGTGAACCAAGACAAAGATAAAAAAAATAATACCGAAAAGCAAAACAAGAGGCTACAGTGCACCGGGTGCATGTGGCCTAGAGCCAGATCCAGAAGGTGCCGGAGACGGAGCTGCGGGTGCCGACGCATGGAGGTGAAACATCGCCGGGATAAAGAGGCAAACGTTATCAGTCTCTCCCGGACAGTGAGAGACTCTTCCGTCTCTCCCGGACGCGGCCTCGCGGCCTCCACTGGAAGCAAAGTAAAACCCTCTTCGGCACACAGACCCACCTACCCCTGCATCATCAGACGCTGCCACCTGGAAGTGGGCTGTCACAGTAAGGTGGAAGTCTGTCTACAAAAACACTGCCGTCCTTGCTTATCTAAAGGTAGGCTCTTTAACGTGCCTCTCTGAGGACTGATTTGAAAAGTCAGACAATGAGAGCAAGGATGATACGTGCAGAAAAGTAAGACATGGTTTGCCATTTTTCCATTACAGTTGACTCTGATTCAGCCCGTAGAAATGATTTAGCAGATATATTCATTAAGATTGGGTTTGGTTGCAAATGGCAGAAACCCCAGAGTACCAATGGCTTGAACAACAGAGAATTTGATTTCCCTCTCATTTAAAAGTCTGTGTAGATTGTCTAGGGCTGATATGGCAACCCCACAATCATTACAGATCCCCAAAGTGTTGTTCTACCACAGCTCACTTCCAACTCATTCTTCAAGATGGCTGTTGGTGGCACAGCCCACACATTCACAAGAGAAAGGGCAGAAAGGAGAAAGCAATAGAAACAGACCTTCCCTTTCCTTTAAGGATAGCACTCTAGCTTCTTACGTGTCTACTTGCATCCCATTGGCCTTGGGCCACATGACTGTGTGCCATAGACGAGCAGGACCTCACATGTTGGATAGAAATCACCAAAGAGTACCATGTTCTCTGCAGGGTACAGGGGGGGGGGGCCTAGGACTCAGGTCTGAGGTCTGATTCGTTTATTCATTTAAGATACAATTGTTAGTCATGTAGTACATATCAGGCTCTGTGTTAGATTCTAGACATAAGAAAGGCAATAGTGCCCTGGATGGTGTTGCTCAGTTGGTTGGAGCATCATCCTATACACCAACAGGTTGGGGGTTTGATTCCCAGTCAGGGCATGTTGCAGGTCCAATCCCCAGTTGGGGCGCACATGAGAGGAAACCAATCAATGTTTCTCTCTCACATCCAGTTTCTCTCTTACATCAATGTTTCTCTTTCTCTCTGTTTCTGTTTCTCTTTCTCTCTCCCTCCTTCTCTGTCTAAAATCAATGAACATATTTTGAAAATTTTATTTTAAAAGAAAGACAACAGGACACACAGGTGAACAAGTCATTACAACCCAATGTTGAAAATTCATACATTTTGGAATTTCACAAAGGTAAAAAAGTAGCTAATTTTGCACTGCAAGGGAAAGGTTTCAAGGAAAATTTCAGAGAGGAAACGCTAAGTGTTTCAAAAATATGACTGCCAACAAACCCGGTGGAGAAGAGCTTGCCGGGTGGGGCGTGGGCGTGGAAAGTGGAGGAGGCATTGTGGGCAGAAGGAGGAACAGATGCAAACGCGACAAAATATGGGAAACTGGCTTGCTAAGGAGCTGAATGCAGTCCCACAGGACGGGGTTGGGGATGAGGTGCAGGAAGAGAGCCAGGGAGGAGCGGCAGATGACACAGTTTGGAGAGCTTACGCACCATTCCATGCTCAGAAGACCAGAAAGGGGAGGATCACAATGAGTTTGTGTTTTGAACAATTCCTCTGGGGGGGGGGGGGGGGGCGGTGGGAAATGTGCAAGGCAAATGGGAGAGGCCATAACTGAGGGCAGGAAAACTGTTCACGTACCAAGCATTTGCATCAAGTCTGTGCCAGGCACTAAGTGCTAAGGACACCAAATGGAGTGCAGCAGTCACAGAAACCCTCAAGGACCCACAGCAGAGGGAGAGACATGCACCAGTGGTATCAGGGCTCTACAACATGTGTGACCTGAGGAGGGCACAGGGTGACCTGGGAGGACAGTAAAGAACATGCCCAGCCCTGGTGGGAATGGGCAGAAAACTGCAGACAATGATAACTTTTGTCTGTGAAGGAAGAATGTAAATTTGACAGGTGGTCAAGGGCTACAAAGAACATTCTTGGCAGAGTATACAGTGCCTACAAACTATAAAGGGAGACGTGAAGAAGAACTGTTCGCAGTTCAGTGTAAAGGTTCAGGGTGCAGGTGTGGGGAGATGGGAAATTAGGCCCAAGATCAGGACAGAGATAGTGGGGGAGTCACATGATCAGACCTGGTGAGAGGTGGTGTTATGGCAAATGTCTAGGTCGGAGGAAATGAGAGCCTAAATTAGAGGGGGTGGATCAGAGTCCGCTGAGCTGCAGATCTCCGGTTTCCTCCCCTGATCTGCCCCACGCCCTCCTCCACTCTGCTCCATTGCCTGGATAGCATGAATGGGCTCTCTTGTCCTCTGGCTTCCAGCTGGGCTCAGCCAATGGAGAGTAATAGAAGGGGTTTAGTGGGGAAGACCTGAGTGAGCAAGGTCCGGTAGGTATTTATTCCCCAGCTCCCTGCCTGTAGTGTTACCCAGAGCTGGCTTCACACTCCTGTTGTGGGGTCCAGTCTCCACAGAGCTCTCCTGTTTTTCCTCTCTTCCCTAAAGCTCTGGCTTTCTCTTCTCCTCCTGGTTCCCAGAACCACTCCCTGCCCTTCCCCATTTAGGCACGGCAGTGATAAACAACAACTCGCCGCCTACAGGGAATTACACTACCCCATGGTTTTCCTACACTATGCCCTTTGTAAATAGTGCCTTTATTAAATTCTCATGTTACACAATAAGTGTGCCAACTATTTCCTGCTAGGATCCTAATATAATTACTAAACACCTCCCTCACATAAACTGCATTCTTCACAACTCCTGCGACTTCTTCTCTGTGTAATCCGGAGGCCCCAATTTTTCAGGAGAAGTGATGGAAACCCCCAAATGGTCCATAGCTCTCACAGCTTGTGGTTGGTATGTCAAAGATCACAGGCCAGTGAGTTCAGCTAAAGTCAGAGGAATAATGCTAAATTCTTACTGCTGACAAAGTAGCAGACGGTATAAACTTGTACACTTAACAGTAACACCCACCAAACTGATCTTTGGCAGCCTTCCTGGGCATAGCATAACTTAAGTAAATAGTCCAGACTAGATTAATAAAGTCATTTCTAAGGGGAGATGTTGCTCAAAGGGCACAAAACTTCCAGTTAGAACATTAATGAGTTCTGCTCATTGAATGAGCAGCCCAGTGACTATGGCTAATGATACTGTATTGGATACTTGAATGTTGCTAAAAAAGGCAAATCTTAAATTGTTCTTCTCACCACAAAAAAGACGTGGGAGTTATGTGACATGATGAGGTGTTAGGTAATGCTATGGGGGCAATCATTTTGCAATCAATAAATGAATCAAGTCAATACAATGTACACCTTAAATTTCTTCAGTTATATCTCAATAAAACTGAGGAGGAAAATAACTTAAAAAAAAAAACCTAGTTTAGGGAAACAAACGCTTGGAAGCGCTAGAGCCTATGTAGGGCCACGTAGCTGGTCCACACGGGAGCCAGTGTTGGAACTCAGTTCTGCATGTGTCACCATCTGCTACCTGTTTTCCACGGTTATTGAAGGACAGTAGCAAACCCGTGTTTGTCCCATCCCATCTCTCTCCCATTCTAGAACTGCATAACTTGGAAGCTGCTCAACAAATGTCTGATAAATAATTTTGTGCAACCACCATTTCTAATTCCCAGGTCCAGGGAGAGAAGACCTCATTGTCCATCCGAATGGGGTGTCCAAGTCTTATCCAGTCAGAGTGGCGCAGTACAAACAGTTCCGCACGCGGGAGGGAGTGTGCGGGGAAAGGGTGCTGGTGAGGAGGAGCGGGCATTCCCAAAAGCATCTGTCCCAGGAGACTGCAAGCCCTGGTCAGTCTTTCACTAAGGGAATAATTTCTTTCATGAGGCAGACTGCGTTGTGCCAAGAGAGGCTGATTGAAAATCCACCCTGTTAGAAGGTCTGTTAGTGCTTTTTCTTCTTCATAAGAGAAGGAATAATGGCACATATTTACAACTCAAGCTATTTTCTATTATTCTAGTTCTCGTCAAATGAGACATTCCTTAGTTCCACAGTGATTTTTCAGGGGCAGGGGTGTTTGTCACACCTGCCACACAGCTGGGTCCGAGGGCTGCCTGTATGTGCCAGGATTAGTTTCCATGCCAACCAGTCTAGGAGTGTTTCCATCCTATCTACCCCCTCCAGGACCGACATTAATAGAACAGGCATATATGAGAATAGTAAGACACAGGTTCGATGAGTAAATGTATGCAGTTATTTTTATAGCGCTGTGGTCCTAAATTATTCCTTATGCTAGCTAATACCCTTTATAACATGAGACAATAGATTATGATGTCTTTCCTGCTAAGTACTTAAAGCTCCTTCAAATATGGCACCACATTATCTTCACAGCATTCCTGAGAGAAGAGAAAGAGGGAGAAACCATTTTTGCAGGCTGAGGAACTAAGGCACAGAATGCAGAGATGCCCATCGTACATACACAGGATGAGGCAAGGTTGGCATTAGGATGGAACGCAGGAATATTACCTGCAAAATCTGCATTTTCACTATGCCTTCCTGCTTCCCTGTCTCCATCAGCTTTAAGCACCAGAGCAAATCAATTCAATACAATTTTGATTAAATACCATTCTTATTCTATTTTTCATTAACTATAAAAGTAGCAAAAATGGTGAGGGAAGTTACTGAGGAAGAAAATTGGGTATAAACCATTCAAGAAACAGACAGGTGACTACAGAGACTGGGAGACCGGAAAGCAAGCCTGTAGGTTTAACTTAAGTTAAAATACTTCACCTTAACTTTCTTTCAAGGAAAAGGAACCACTGCCCAGCTTTGTAATAACAGACAGTTAATTCTCTAGCAGGAGGCATGCCTATGACTCAGGGAAACAATAATATGACATAAACGATGGCCAAGATTAGCAAGAGACAACTTAGACAGTGAGAGGGAAACTTAGGAGATGTATCCAGAAAATTTTCAAATGAGCTAAAATGTTGTCTGCCTGCTTTTGAGCTTTCCTAGGGATTCTGCCTTGGCCTCACCCACCCTAGGGAGAGGAGACCAGAGCGCAACCTGGGAAGGGATAAACACATGCCTGGGGGATGGAGGCTGAGGACACGTTAAGCCCTATCAGAGCGCTGAGTCCCTGGTTCTAAAGACCCTGAGATTCGTCTCAGCACATGACTCCACCTGGAAGTGACAACCAAAACAGATGGCACTCTGGCCGGTGAATGCAGAAATGCCAGAATATAATTTTATGCACATGGTGTTTGTCCAAAGCAGTGACCAATCACTTCAAAAGCACCCCCCAAAGGCGTCAGCCAGTGGTGTGCTAGAATCGGCTCCTTTTGGAGCACAAAGCTTTGAGTGTCCAGAATACTTATTCTGGACTCCTATACATGTATACGGGTACACGCAGACACACTTTGCTTCTTCACTTACTCTTTCGTCATGTAACATAAGATGTATTGACTTTGTGTCATAGCACTTAAGTATTATTGATTTTACATTATAGTCTTTCAATGACAGGATATCAAGGAGTAAAGTATCACGCAAGGACTTTACCTCCTCATCTGCGGCAGGAATCCGTGCTGCTTCCGGTTGTATGCAGGATAGCTGTATCACGTTAGGCAGAATTATAATCTCGTTATTGTGTTCATTTGGAGATTAAGTATGGTTTACAGAGGTGTGCATGGGTGCCAAGTTGACAAGGGGTGGTCAGACGATGGATCGTTGATTCCCCTGAGTTTTCAAGGCCCAGGCAGTGGCAACACTCACTCAAGTCACTACACCCTACGTCCAGAATCTTCTTTGCGAGTAGAAGATTGGCCCAGGAGTCAGGAAACCTCTTTCTCCCTCTCCTAAGCACAATCCCTGTGATTTCCATTGCCTATATGCCCTAGGGTGACAAGCGCAAAGGGACTCCCCACCCGACTCCTTCCCCAGGGAGGGAGGGAGGGCTCTGGAGAGAGGCCTAAGAGGTTCAAATCCTGGCCCTTGGGGAGCATTTTGCTGACCAGTAACACTTACCATGAGTCACCATAGGCACTACTACGTCTCCTGTCTGACTTCCAACCTACAAACTGTGTTCCTATCTACAAACTGTGAATGTTGACAAGACCAACTTCATGGGGATATTGGGAGGATTAAATAAGACCATCCACACAGAGTTCTAGTCTAGTGCCTAGAACACAGTCAGCACTCGCTGATAGCCGGCTGCTTACTAAAACAACTCCCAAGAAACATGCGGTGCCTCTGCTCACCAGACAGGTCTCTCTGTCCCACTCAAAGGGAGTAACACAGAGGAGGGCGAGAGAAAACTGCAACTGGACAGTGAGGAGGCAGTGAAAGTGGCCAATTGGGAGGAGCCAACAAGTTGCCCAAAGCATGTATGAAGGGTCTCTCCGGACAGAATAGAGCATGGTGTGTATAAAACAGTTAAATGTACACAGTTTTAAGATTCATAGGGTAAATCTAAGAAGAAGTGTATTAAGTATATTCATAAAAATAGACCAACTTTGGAAAATATACTTACTTTGATGAAAGATTTGCATTGAAAACTCATCTTTTCCCAAGCTCACTAGTTTGGGAAGCCAAACATCCCTTAACAAATTTCAAGTGTTGCTTTTTAGGGTGGGGAGGTTAGGAGACGGCAACAACTCAATACACTAGCTGTGAGTCTGTGCCATGTCCAGAGCTAACACATGTTAGGTGATGAAAAGTGTTAGACTCTACAGGAGGATTCAAGAGACACGAATGCCATGCTTAAAGTATTCCAAATGTATCTGAAAAAAAAAGATTTATTCCTTGCTGCTTTCAGTATATTGCTCGGAGCAAGAATGATCCATCATGGGTTCCTTTTAGACATGCAGCTCTTCACTTGCCACAAAAAGATATTTCAAATCTTCCATAAACACAGACACTCCCCAAGCAGTATAATGATAAAGTAGCTGTTACAAAGAGCTTAGAAACTAGACAGTGTTCCTACATCTCAAACTCAAGTCACTTTCTGTGGCTTAACATACTTTCAATAGCAGTTCAACCGCATGCTTAACTCTAACATAGAATTCCTTTCACCAGCTATGGAAAAAAAATAATCAAAGAGACTTTTGCTTCTGTGGAAGTTGTTGTACACGACTCCAGGGGAACTATCCTGTTCCTCACTCCAACATGCTTTATGAGGTTGCCCCGGCCTGGCTGCACTAAACCCCCAAGTGTACAACTCTGTGTGTGCCACAGTCTTGGAGGTTGGAAGAGTCCCAAGAGTCTCAGAAAGACAAGCAGAATGCCTTAAAGCCCAAGACTGTTAATTATCCTGCAGGACACCTAACCAGGCAAAGCATTTTCCCTCCATAGTCTGCATGATCCCAGTTCCTTTCAAGGACCATTTCTAATAACTCTGATGGCCTTTATTCTCTAGACCCTCTGAACATCTTCTGCCCTTCCACCCAGATCACTGTTGCTATGTGGGGCCTTTTTATGGTTCCACATAAACTTTTGAAGTATTTTTCTAGTTCTATAAAATATGTCATTGAAATCTTGATAGGAATTGTGTGGAATCTACAGATTGCTCTGGGTAGATGGGCATTGTAATGATGTTAATTCTTCCTATTTATAAACACAATATGTGCTTCCACTAATTCATTTCTTCTTCAATTTCTTTCTTCAGTGTCATATAATTTTCTGAGTACAGGTCTTTCATGTCCTTGGCTAGGTTTATTCCTAGGTATTTTATTCTTTTTGAAGCAAATGTGAATGGGATTGTTTTCTTAATTTCTCTTTCTGTTAGTTCATTATTTGCATATAAAAGTGCAACTGATTTCTGGATGTTAATTTTGTGTCCTGCTACTCTGCTGAATTCATTTACCAGTTCTAGTAGTCTCTTGGGGAATTCCTAGTAGTCTCTAGGAATCTCTGGGGTTCTCTATGTACAGTTTCATGTCATCTGCAAATAATGACAGTTTTACCTCTTCCTTTCCAATTTTTATTTCTTTTTTCCATCTTCTTGTTTGATCACTGTGGCTAGGACTTCCAGTACTATGTTGAATAAGAGAAGTGAAAGGGGGCATCCCTGTCTTGTTACCAATCTTCTGGGTAATGCTTGTAGTTTTTTGCCCACTGAGTATGCTAGCGGAGGGTTGGTCATATATGGCCCTTATTATGTTTAGGTATGTTCCCCCTAATCCCATTTTGCTGAGAGTTTGTAACATAAATGGGTGCTGGATTTTATCAAAGGTTTTTTTCTGTATCTATTGATATGATCATGTGGTGTTTATCCTTCATTTTACTTATGTGGTGAATCACATTTATTGATTTGTCAATGTACCAACCTTGCATTCCCAGAATAAATCCCACTTGATCGTGGTGTATGATCTTTTTGATGCATGGCTGTATTTGGTTTGCTAATATTTTGTTGAGGATTTCAGCATCCATGTTCATCAGAGACATTGGCCTATACTTTTTTTCTTTGTAGTGTCTTTACCTGGTTTTGGAATTAAAATAACGCTGGCCTTATAAAATTAGTTTGGGGGCCTTCCCTCCTTTTGAATTTTATGAAATAGTGTGAGAAGGAGAGGTGTTAGTTCTCCTTGGAATGTTTGGTAACATTCACCCGGTCCCGGGCTTTTGTTTGTTGGGAGTTTTTTGATTACTACTTCAATTTCACTGGGTGTAATCTGCCTATTCTGATTATCTGACTCTTCCTGACTTCGATTTGGAAGACTGGTATGTTCCTAGGAATCTATCCATTTCACTCAGGTTGTCCAGTTTGTGGCATATCATTGTTCATAATATTTTTTCTTACAATCCTTTGTATTTCTTTGGCGTCACTTGTTATTTCTCCTTTATTTCTGATTTTATTTGTTGTCAGAATCAGCATGACATACACTGATGAGAATTAAAATATCTGGAGAGTATTTTCTTAATATGTACAAAGACCGCCCCCCCTGAATTTATATATTTTGACTCAAAATTCAACATCTGGAAATTTTTCTAAGGAAATACTCAGAAATGCAAACATTTCTTATGTACATAAGAATGTTCAGACTGTATTATCTTAACAGGAAAAAATTTAAAAATGCATAAGAATAGCATAAAAATCCAATAATAAGGAATCGCTTAAACAAATTATCATAATGAAATACAATAAAATATCATGCACTCATTAAAAACCATATTTTCAATGACACAGAAAAGCACTTGCAATATGTTATCTTTAAAAATGTGTGTAAAACTTCTTAAAATGTGAAGACTATTATTAAAAGGAAATATGGAAAAGTGTCTTAACAGTAAATATTTATAATGAAGGAAGTAGAATCATGTCTATTTTCTTTTTGTGATTATTTCCTATATGATTTTTTATTCCAAGTTTTCTGTAATAAACATAAATTCCTCTTATGATCAGGTTGTGCATGTGTGTCCCAGTTTCTCACAGACACACTTTCTGTGGATTTATTTGCCCTTGCAAGTAACCTTCTAAAGCAACAAACCCCCAGCCCCAAAGAATAACCCCATGCTAAAGTTTCTAGTCTAAAAGCTACTCTGGCAGAAAGAAGAGACACAGGACAGTGAGTCTCATCGTTCTTCACACCTCCCCGCTCAAATCACAGTGTGTGGAAGGGGAGCCTTACAGGCGGCTGTAGGCACAAAGGCTGATGAGAAAGTGACAAAGTAGCAGACAGGCCAAGCAGGCACAACCATCTCCAGAGACCAGGCTCTGTTAGCAGGCAGTCACTGAGCCGGCTGCAATAACAATGATTTATTTCTGTATAATCGTAAGCTGCAGCTCCACAATGGATCCACATTTGCTATGAAGATAGAGGAGTCCAGAACCTGAGAATATTTTTAAGCTAACCTTTCTCAGAGATGACCTGATCTGAGAAGAAAAGGCATAGCAGAACAAGCATAGTCCTTCCTAGTCATCCTTCGACTCGCTGTCTAGGCCTGGCCCATGGTATGAAGGACAACAGCAGATACATATTATGCTGGACTTCATCATTTCTGAAGCACATTCTAGCAACTTTGCAAAATCATAGCATTGCTTATTGCTATTATTTAGCACTCAGAGAATATTCCTCTGTTCTGGGGTATCTTGCTAATAATAATTAGTAATTTTTCACATCACTCTGAAGAAGGAGGCCAGCATTATTAGCATCATTATCCTCTGAAATACTCAAGAATATTATGAAAGCTGATATCACAGCAGTCACAGGCAAAGCCAAACTTAAGCTTATTTTCTGGCTCCTTGATTAATTGTTAGAAGTTTCATAGGGTATAAATTTTTTTTCAGAAGGGAAAAGATGTATATTTTATATGTAAGTTAAGTTGGTTGTGATTCGCTTTCATCTCTAATAAAAATTACTGTGTATTCTCTTAATCAAGGAGTACGATCACACTGTCTTAGTCACAAGTGTCCTCCTCCTCTTCTTTCCCTAAGAAGGGCTTGGCCTTTGAATTTTAGTTTCTTCAGATTATTTGTGTCCATGGCTTCTCTCGTTTTTGTGTTAGTCATCTATTGCTGCATAACAAATCATCCCCAAAAGTTAACAGCTTAAGGCAACAAGCATTTATTATCTCACACAGTTTTTGAGAGTCAGAAATGTGGGTGGTGGTGGTGGGGGGGCAGTGTGGTTCAGCTGGGAGGCTGCAGCCAAGCTCTCAGCAGAGGCTGTGGTCATCAGTAACCTGATGAAAGGCTGGGCATGTCTGCAGGAAGCCTCAGTTCCTTGCAGGCTTTCAGCTAAAGGTCTCAATCCTTGCCCTGTGAGCCTCTTCATTGGGCTGCTCTCAACATGGCAGCAGGTTTCCCCTAGAGTGAAAGACTAAAGAGAGAGCAAGACTGTAGGGCAGCAACTGAAAGGGAAGTCACATAGTCCTTAATAATCTTTTCTTGAAAAGTGACATACCATTATATCTACCAACTAACTCCTGCAAAATATGGAAGGAACCGTATAAGGGAAAGAACATTAAACGGCAAGAATTGTTGATGGCCACCTGGAGGCTGCCTACCACAGCTGTTAAAGAAAGTGGGATTTGTTTGTTCATTTATCCAATGATTCCTTCTTGCCTTAGTGACATTAAGGTCTTTCATATTCTTCTACATCTTAACCAGCAGCATGAGGATATCCAAGGAAAAACACTTAAAATACAATTCTCCAAAATAACTGCCTTAACATAAAATTTTTTAAATTCAAATAAGCTTTTGATTTTTCATAGCAACTTTACTGGCTAAAAAACAGTGAATCATTCATGCTGACATCATTAGAATTTTGGGTATATTTTTTCTTGAATTGCATTTCCAAGAGAAAAGAATAACATTTTTCCTAATAGCAAAAGTCATTTGAAATACAGAATGACAATGAAATATAGCAAATAAGATTCAGACCCTGAGTCACACTGGCCTGTGTGCAAATTCTAATTCTACTCCTCACTTGCTATTTAACTTTAGACAAACTGAGCATCACAGTGTCAGCTTCCTCGTCCATAAAATGGTCACATAAATAACAGCAACTTCTGAGCTTTGCTGCATGAAAATCAGGAAAGGGCTTATAGCCAGAGAGATCACTGTCAATAATGACAGTTTTGTGTTTCTGCACTGTACTCACATGGGGCAAAGGGTCTTTAGAAAATTTTTTCAACTTCATTCCCTCTTTCCTCTTCTTTTACTTTAAGGAAGTTATTTAGTTCTTTTTGCTTTGCATAGAAGGCAGATGTTTCCCAAGAGATTTTTAATTGTTAAAAGTCTGTGAGCAGCAAGGGAAAGTAGTAAAAAGGTGTTTCATTTAATTTAAAAAACTAATTTCAAGAATCTGTCAGACAGATTGGAAGCTGGACTGTTGAGAACTTTGAGGGTTGTTCCCTGGCTCTCCCACTCTCTGGGCCCCATTCCCCAAGTGAGCAAATGCCTCCCCGGAACAGAGGGGGCAGCTTTTGTGTGCAGAGCTAGGACAGGGAGGTCCCAAGGGAGGGGAGGTGGCTGGAGTGTAATCAGACACATCTGTTTGTTCCCAACTGCACTGACTGTCTGCTTAAGGCTGGAGCAAGGTCATTATTCTCAGCTTGTGATGCACGAGGGCATGGCAGGCCCAGCTGCCTGTGCCTGTCCCATTAGCATCCGCTAAACCTGCCATTTCATGTAAAATGTCTGATTGCATTTTTTAAGATGCCCCACCTCCTTGGAGCAATGGACACCACAGTCAGTGACCTGACAGGGAGCCAAGCGTCCAGTGATGCATCTGTCGTCAGACTAAGTGGGAAAGTTACTGAAACACCTGGCTGTCAACCATCAATTTGGTCAGAATCATTTAAGTTATAAAAGTACTTTGACGTGCAAGAGCCAAAAGTAAATAAATAGGTCAAGGAAGAATTGTGGAGAGAGAAATTAACAAGTTTAAAAAGTTAGAATTGACTAAAAAGACTTGCTTTCTTCTGTAATTATGTCTGGATAAAAGTAAATGAATGCAGACTTTTTTCAGGCTACAAAATCATTTTTTGACCATTGAAATTAATTTCTGGCTCGACTTCCGCCAAGATGGAGGCATAGGTGGAAACACTGTGCCTTCTCCCACAACCAAGTTTGACTACAACAAAAGTTTTGGAGAACTAGAACACACCCAAAGACCAGAACACAGAATTATATGGAAGTCCAACAGCTACGAACCGTTCAACGGGGACGGTAAGAGAGGCGGAACCAGCAGCGGAGCCGGGTCGGGCAGGACAGATCCCCCGACCTAGGCGCTAGGCGCGGGCAGCCCAAAGCCAGTCGGGGTGCAGGGCAGACTGACCAAGGTCGCACATTCGTGCACAGTGAGACGGACCACGCAGGCCCCAGGGGACGAACCCAGTGGTGGAGGGCTGACAGCGGTGGCACACTCGCGTGCAGTGGAACGAAACGAGTGGGCCTGGTGACAATGGTGGCTGCGGTGCCGGTGGGGGTCGCAGCAGCAGGCGGCAGAGGGAAGCCATTGTCCCTCTTTGACCCCGCCCCCACATACAACGTCACAACCCAGCGACTGAGTTGCCCTGCTCTGGTGAAAACCTAGGGCTCCGATCCTGCTACTTAACAGGCACGAACAGCCCAAAAGATGGCGCAAGAGGAACTCAAAGTCCCAGAGCCAATAACTCTAAGCGACCAACAGATTGCCAGCCTCTCAGAAGCCCAATTTAAGACACTATTTATCAGGATGCTCACAGAATTGGTAGATTACAGTCACAAATTAGAGGAACATATGAAGGCTAAACTAATTGAAATGAAGGGAGATGTCCAGGAAACCAATAGCAATGGAAAGGAAAATGGGACTCAAATCAATGGAATGGACCAGAAGGAAGAACGAAACATCCCACCAGAAAGGAATGAAGAAATGAGAATTCAAAACAATGAGGAGAGGCTTAGGAACCTCCAGGACATCTTTAAACGTTCCAACATCCGGATTATAGGGGTACCAGAAGGGGGAAAGAAACAGCCACGAGTGGAAAACTTATTTGAACAAATAATAAAGGAGAACTTCCCCAGTCTGGCAAAGGAAATAGACTTCCAGGAAATCCAGGAAGCTCAGAGAGTCCCAAAGAAGTTGGACCCAAGAAGGAACACACCAAGGCACATCATAATTACATTAGCCAAGACCAAAATGAAGGAGAGAATCCTAGAAGCAGCAAGGGATAAGGGGACAGTCACCTACAAAGGAGTACCCATCAGACTGTCAGCGGATTTCTCAAAAGAGACCTTACAGGCAAGAAGGGGCTGGAAAGAAGTATTCCAAGTCATGAAATCCAAAGACCTACAGCCAAGATTGCTTTATCCAGCAAAACTTTCATTTAGAATGGAAGGACAGATAAAGTGCTTCTCAGATAAGGTCAAGTTCAAGGAGTTCATCATCACCAAGCCCTTATTATATGAAATGCTAAAGGGACTTATATAAGAAAAAGAAGATGAAAAATATGAACAGTGAAAGGACAGCAAACACACAGTTATTAACAACCACACCTAAAACAAAAGCAAACCAAGAGGACAGCTAGATCAGGAGTGGAACCATAGAAATGAAGAACACATGGAGGGTTAGAAACAGGGGGGTGGGAGGGGGAGAAGGCACAGAAAATAGCATAGATGGTAGGTAGAAAATAG
Organism: Sturnira hondurensis; assembly: GCF_014824575.4. NCBI lineage: Eukaryota > Metazoa > Chordata > Mammalia > Chiroptera > Phyllostomidae > Sturnira > Sturnira hondurensis. The sequence goes on along the minus strand of NW_028080827.1, from coordinate 28,527,150 downwards.
ATAGCGGGGAGGGCGAGAATAGTGGGGGAAATATAGAATCCAAAGAACTTGAGACACGTGGTTATAAACTAAGGGGGGGAGAATGGTGGGGGAGGGAGGGTGCGGGTGGAGGGGAATGAAGGGGGGAATAGAACAACTGTAATGGTATAATCAATAAAATATATTTAAAAAAATTAATTTCTGCTCGAGGCATATTCATCATCACCTACTTTGCACGCCTCAGAAATTACACATTTTTAAGTATGTCCCTTTAAAGAAATAATTAATATTTATATTTCATTATACTTTTCTCAATATTTCTGAGATGCAATGGGCCAGAATACATCTAAATTGCTACCTCACAAGAGAAAGAAATGAGGAACATTGTTTTATGGGGTGTGACAGGGATGTATAATTTGTACTCCTATCAGGAGAGCTACTAAAAAATGGAAATTTATGATTTTTGCCCTCCAGAAAAACCTCATTAAGCTCCTTGAAGAAACGAAAGCCTCGTGAGCAGTAATCAAAGCCCACGGAGCCTCCTGAGTGGTTAACAGAGCCCACTCCATCAGACAAGTCCACTGGGGATAGAGTTGCCCAAGGACATGCTTCTTACGGGATGTATTATGAATTGAAATTCAGCTGCAGAAAGTGACTGAGCTAGAAAGGCTGGAGAATAGAACGCACCTGTGAGAGTCTTTCCTGAGAACATGTTGGCCTTTCTTCATTATCAAATTCTTAAGAACCACAAAGAAACAAGAGGGAGATTGATGTGCCCCATTCAGGGCAAACCCATGGGTGGAACGCTCCAGACAGAGGCAATGAGAGGCCCCATTACTGGAGGTCTGGGAGGCTGTATACTACGGCTCCTCGACAACACAAGTCAGTGTGACTGAGAAGCACAGTCTATGCAGGTGTCACCTTGTACTGAGCATGCTCTCCCTCTTCCTTCTAAGGCTCACAACACATCAGCCTAAGCAGGGAACATCCAACAGAAAAAGTACTAAAAGTACTTTGATTTTCAAAGTATCCTGTGAGACCATGCATTTGTTTCCTAAGGCTACTGTGACAGAGTACCACCAACCAGATGGTTTAAAGCAATAAAAAATTGTCTCCATTCTAGAGGCTAGAAGTCTGAGCTCAAGGTGTTGGCAAGGCCATCCTCCTGCTGAAATCTCTAAGAGAGAATCCTTCCTGGCCTCTTATAGCTTCCAGTACTTGCTGGCAACCCTTGGTGTTCCATGGCTTGGAGATCCATCACTCTACCCACTGCCTCCATGATTACATGGCTTTCTTTTCTCTATGTGTCTGTGTCTCACAGGGTGTTTGCTTTTCTTATAAGGACACCAAGCACATTGGATTAGGGTCAACCCTAATGACATTTTTACTTGATTATATCTATTAAGACCCAATTTCCAAATAAAGTCCCAGTCACAGGTACCAGTGGTTAGGACTTCAACATATTTTTTAGGGGGTACTCTTCAACCCACAACAGATCCCTTTCGTTGAAGAATGCTGAAGCAGTTTATCTACTTGAATAGGATGCAAACCATGAGAAGACTGGTTGCAGAAGCCAAAGAAAAAGGTTGATAGAAGAGTAAGTGTGATCAACAGTTGAGGCTTACTGCAGCCAAGACAACATGTGCAATAAAGACTGGATTTAACAGCAGGGAGGTTTGTGTATGTAGAGTGCTGAGGACTAAGACCTCACTGCCACAGGTAACAGAGTGAGCAGCAAATATGGCCATGAACACAGGTATGCAAGCAAGACTCTCAAGACATTTAGCTGTGCAGAGGTAAGAGACAAGACAGCTACTGGAGACAACACTGATTCTAACCAGGCCTTCGATGCTGAGAATTTGTAAGCATCTAACATTTACTGGTGCTCTTCAGTGGAATGGCCACTGGTTCATGTAACTGCCATGGATGAGAACACTGAACACCAGCACCTCCCAGTTGGTGGCAAATGTATCTGAGAGCATGTTGCTCATAATGGGATGAGCAAGGTGTGTGAAGAGGTGATTTGAATTGGGCGGAGCTTATTAAATAGACACATTGCACTGAGGAGAGTATCATGAAAACTGACTCCTGGCCGCTAGGTTTGGCTCAGTCCATGATACCTGCTACATCAAGGGCCCAACAAATTCTCCTGTGATTTTCAAGTCACTTGTTTCTGTCTTTCACTTACCATCTGTACCAGTCAGGGTTCTTTAGAGAAGCAATGATTAGGATTATATGACTAGGTTTGTCCACAAAGTATTCAGCCATGTATACTATTCAGCTATGATAAAGACATTTATTGAAGAAGATACGAGATACAAGAAACATTGTACATAGCACAATGACATCTCAGTCCCCTTCAAAGTAGGTACCTTGAGACTTCACACAGTTCTCCCAGTGCCATCAGCTACCCTATTCATACTTTCCTGAATTTCACCAATGGTCTGAAATCTCTTTCCTTACAAAGGGGACTTTTTAGTTTCAGGAAAAGCCAGAAGTCACAGAGCACCAAATCTGGGCTGTAGAGGGGCTGTCACCTGGGTGATTGACATTTTGCCAAAAATTCTACATGAGATGTGATGCATGAGCAGGCGTGTTGTTGTGATCAAGCTGTCAATCACCAGTTCCCTATAGCTTCGGCCTTCTGAATTATCTGAATTGTTTCCGTAGAGGAATGTTCAAATTTAATGCAAAATTTGATGCAGATTCATTGCTTTACTTGCTCAGTTCTTTTGAATGTGACAACCACACAGTACACATGCTCACTCAACAGCATCTGCTGCCCCCACTGACTAGTATAGTGAGTCATCATTGTTCATGCATGTGCATTCCAGTCCACTCTCCCTGGCTGCCAGGTTACATCGATGTCAGGCAAACTGTTTCATTATATTAACAAGGGTTGGACTTTTTACAGAGAGACCTCGTATACTTATATATGGGGTAGGCAAAAATAGGTTTCCAGTTGTGAGTCTGTAAAACACAGTTTATTCTTGTATTATTATTTACTAATTACCATATTCTTCATTTGCATTACAACTATAAACCTACTTTTGTCCACTCTATATACATATTCAAAAGTGATTTATTTTAAGGAATTGGCTCACAAAATGATAGGGGCCAGCCAGTCCAAAATGTGTAGAACAAGCTAGAAGGCTGGAAACTCAGGCAAGGAGCTGATGCTGCGGTCTTGAGACAAACTTTCTTCTCTAAGAGACCTCTGTTTTTGCTCTTAAAGCTTTCAGCTGGTTAGACGAGACCCCCCACCCCACATTATTGAGAGTAATCTTCTTTACTTAAAGTCAACTGATTATAGATGTTAAACATATCAACAAATACCTTCCCAGCAACATCTAGATTCAAGTTTCACTAAATAACTGGGGACTAAAGCCCGGCCAAGCTGAAGCCAACACCTCTTCCTCCTCCAAAGCACTCTGAGAGGCCAGAGCTTCTGAAAAGGTGTGCCCATTCTGGCCAGAGCACTTAGGTAGTAAACGTCTACTCTGCAGGCATAGGCTTGGATTGAGGCATCCACAGAATACTATTTTTATAGTAAAATCTGTATGGTAATGTAGTCAGTACCCACAAATAAAACAATTTAAGGCAAAGAGTTCACAGATTCATACATGTTTACATTCTTTCTAAAAGCGAAATTTGAACTACGAATGTGTTTTGCTCATTCCTGGTATAAAGACATGAGAATTCAGTCTGTGGCAAATAGCTCGCTATCTCATAAAAATACCACCGATTACTATCTGGAGGTGTCAATAACCTTCTTTCTCCTTAGAGAAGAATTTAATACAAGGCAGCTCTGTCTCCCTTACCACCCAATGGGGCATTTAATTATCAAAGGATCAAAAGCATCTTGCTAGAATGTTGCTCTGTAGTGTGACTCACAGGGAATTACGAAAGGACAAGTGTAATTTCCTGAAACAAAAAGCTGGCAACAACAACCACAAAAAAAAAAAATTAGAGCAGAGAAAAATGACAGCTCCAGAATCACAACATCTCCATTCCTATGTCTCTATTATAGAAAACTCTCTTTCAATAACCTAAAAATGCATCTAGACAAAGCAGTAGTATTTTTATATGCATACTGAGCATTTGAAAATATCACCAAAGGTGCTTACTTGAGAATGCCATAACTGATACAAGCATTTAATATTTTAGTTCCAGTCATGTATCAAAAAAAAAAAAAAAACCACTGTAGAGTGGATGAAAGGCACACAAAAGGGAGCTTCTCCGAACTCCTGTAATTAAATGATGTTTAAGATTCCTCCTTTCCTAATCACGTTCCTTCCACTCAGAGATGATTTTATTACAGCTCTTCCAGAGAAGATTTTCTAAAAAATGGAAATGACATAATATGCCAGCAGAAAGACAGGAAGCTCACTGTTGAATACACAAAGGTGTCATTTATAACGCTCCTTCCAAGACAAAACCAGCTCACCTTCATATAAAACCTCAATGGGTCTGTGCAGTGGCTGAAACAATACAGCAGCCATTTGACATGAGCAATGGGAAAGAAACCCTGGTGCCGCCTTGCCTGTTGATGTTCCCCATTTTCAACCTGCATATCTGATTGGAAGATGTCCATCAATTACATTTCAATTCTTCTGCCAGCTGCATTCATTACAAACTTTCAGAAATGATCTGGGAAAGATAATTTATTAAATAGATGTTGAATTTACCACTAGAAATTGACAAGTATCCAGCAGCACATTTTATTCTTGCTTAGAGATCATTTATTTCAAGACACTGTGGTTTTGATAAGTACTGTGTTTGGGCCTTTCACGTCTCATGTAGAGTATAGTAATTCCCGCCTGCAGTGATTTAAATGGTTTTATTGCTAGGTTCTATCAAGAAAAAAATATGGGATATATTAGTAAAGGGGATTATTTTTTATTACATAAATATTTTATGATATCTATTTCCCATTTCTTGCCCTGACACTTTATTACCACTGACTCTTATTAATTCCATGCTTGATCTAAATTAAATGCGAGATTTGGATGTGTGTGGCTGCAAGGCCTGAGGGCATAGAATCTTTTCTCTAAGACTACAATTACTTAACTTCTCCTAGCATTCATTTGCCTAACCACAGTCCCTGAGCTGTCCAAGAAAGAGATAATTTGGAAACGGAGCAGCAGGCTTCAGATGTGATAACTCACAACCTCCTATTTACGCAGTTTGCGGGAAGTCAAAGGCAGAGTTCACCAGGAGACCTTTCGTAAGGGCCTCAGAAGTAGAACCCAGTCAACTTCTCCATCGTTCAGAGGCTGGTGCTCTCGTCTGGGGACTTCATTACTTGCTGGCACCTCTGCGTGAGGCTAGATTGGGTTTGGGAAGATGGGGACACTCACCCACACCATGGTTACCCCTCGTTAGTGACTGGAGGAAATGCGGTCATGGCAGTGGAAAGAAGCGCGGCCCCTCTGGGATCGGTGCAGGCTCTGCCCAGCTCAGCCACCATCACAAACTTGATCAGACTGTTGCGATGTTTCCAAGTTTCTCCCATAAGAAAACAGACAACCCGAGGTAGAAATGCTTACACGAACAGAACGTGATTAGGGACAATGAAGGTGACAGACGCACACAGGAAATGACCCTGGCACGACAGGCTAGATCTGATGTCAAAAACACTTAGGAAGCTAAAGAAATAGATGTTTTCTGTAGGCCAGAGTCTCTGAGGTGGTTTGCACAGCCCCTTTTAAAGGAAACAATCACCTCAGACCCCCAGTGTTAACTTAAATCATTGGATATAGGCACACACACATATGTAGACACCCATATGCACACCCATATACAAATACACATGTTTTCCACACATGTATATGTATATTTATGTATGTGTGTGCACTTATATGTATTTTTTTAAAGATTTTATTAATTTTTAGAGAGAAGTGAAAGGATAGAGAAAGAGGGAGAGAAACATCAATGTGTGGTTGCCTTTCATATGTCCCCTACTGAGGACCTGGCCTGCAGCCCAGGCATGTGCCCTGACTGGGAATCGAACCGGTGATGCTTTGGTTTGCAGACCCATGCTCAATCTACCAGCAGGGCTGTATTTGCATGTATTTATATCTTCTATTTGTGTTACGTGTCCTTTATGGTTGGCGGAAGCTCTTGGTTCTGTATAATTTCCATTCCGGTGTCCGGGCTGAAGGGGCAGCTCCTTTCTGGGATATTGTTAGGCTGATGCCAGAAAGGAAGAAGGAAGAGAGTCCAGTGTGCAGTGGCTCTGCAGGCTTCCTCTCGAGAAAACCCCGCATTACATCCACTCACATTTGATTGGGCAAACCCAGTGGCACAGCCAAAGGTAAAGTCAAGGCGGCAGGAAGTATAATTTTCACACAAATAGGGAGCCCAACCCGTAGGGAGAGATGGGAAATACTTTTGAAAAATAGGAGCAGGTATATGTGAAACAGAAAACTAGGCTTACACTTTTTTTGCTTATAGATTTCATGTGAATCTAAAACCGTAACAATTAATTCCAAAAGAAATATATAAAACTGATAAAGTTCACATTAATAGTCGTTTCTTGTGTTAAATGTTTTACTAAAACGAAAATACCACCCGCTAGGAGAAAATTGTTACAAAGAGCTAAGGCTCTCTTTGGTCTGGCTTCGTTGTTGCTGCTGCTGCTCACGGCTCAGCCAGCCACACCCGGTCTACAACGTACATGGTCACCAGACTCTGTGACAGCAAACCGTCTGAAGGCCTGCACTGTCTGAGGATCTGGCCTTCACACACATCAAATCATCTTCTGTTCCTTTTTCATTAGCTCATGACATTAAAGTCCTGTAACTTGGTTCCAACAAGACCGAAAGTTATCTGTGACATACTGAGTGAAATTTTATGAGTGTGAAAGGACAGTCATTTAGAAGGTCCAGAATATACTTATTTTTAAAAGATTTTTTCTGTTGGCATTAAAACACAAAATTCAAAGAAACTTCTAGGCAATGTAAGCATGACATCCTTTTTCTTCAAGCACGTCACTCAGGGGTCTAGGGACACCGTTGTAGGTGAAAGGGGGCTACTGAAGAATTTAGTGCCATGGACTTTTTCTTGGTCCTCATCAGAGGACATGCTTATTGGTTTTAGAGAGAGGGAAAGGGAGGAAGAGAGAGAGCTAGAGAAACATTGATACAAGAGAGAAACATTGATGGGTTGCCTCTCGTACACGCCCTCACTGGGGACCAAACCCACAACCTAGGCATGTGCCTTGACTGGGAATTGAACCCACAACCATTTGGTTTATGTGATGAAGCTCCAACCAACTGAGCCACACCAGCTGGGACAATGCCCTGGATTTTAAAATCAAGTTTATTTTTGAGAAAAATCATGATTAAGGGACTAATGGGCACCAGTTGAGAGGCATGACAATAGTCTCAGTGAGGAAAAGTGACGGTGGCACTAATAAAATGACGTGCAAAACACTAAGTGTTTAATGCACCAACTTGAAATCTGGAGGAGAAAATTTTGAAGAACAGGAGGTTGAAAGGAGAGAAAAAAAGCTAGCCTGATTTCTAGAACTGAAAATTTTCACATCAGTCTCCCATGCAAGAGAAACTCATCACTAATAAACACCTGGGTATAGGACCAATCACAAAACTGGAAACGACACTGAACGGAATTAAAAGGCCTGAGTTCCAGCCCCAGCTTTGCCATCTGTAGCGATGTCACTTTGGGGAGAGGACAACCTGAGTTTATAAAGAGAAGATCCATAACCAGTTCTGCCTACTTCACAAGCTTTTTAGATGCCAAGACAAGACGAGATGCATGAAAGTGGTTTTCAGTTCAGTCCAACAGATGCTATTAGGTACCTAGTATATTTAGGGAGAACTCGGTCATTTGTAAAGTGCTACAGAAATACCTTATCGTTTTGGGCCAATAGAAGTTTTCTTCCTCTTTCTTTTCCTGGAGCCTGGGCTATCCTATAATAAAGTAAATGGATGGAAAGGCTTGAGTGGAACTCAAGCTGGAGAAGAACGTTATGCCAGCCATCTGCCTTTCTGTTAGAGAGCCTGCTCGTTGCTGTTCTCTGAGTCTCCTCGTGGCCCTGTCCAGCCTCGCAGCAGAGAATGGCCACCCAGGCCAGAGGATGTGACAGAGGAGGACAGAGACACTTCCAGGAAGAGAACTGACTGCTGGCCAGGGGACTGAGCTGAGGAGGCAGGGAAGGAATGAGGGAGAGGGTCAAAGTGGGTGCCGCCCACTACTGAGGGGACAGCCACCTCAGGCATCCGAGGAGTCCATGGGCAGAGGCCCCTCACCTGTGGGCAACACACACTGGCAAGTCAGATTATGTGGCTAGAACCTGAAGCAAAAAACTGCTCGAATGTTCTTTGGGGGCCTGTGTGTGATTTAGTCGGCTGAGCAAAGGCTTTAGCCCAGTCCCTTTATACCTCCTTGTCCCGGTTACCAGCAGATGCCTAGGTGTTAGCAGTACACGAGGCCAAGAGGCAGATCAGCCATGTGGGATCAATCACTGGCTGACCAGCGAGATGTTCTCTGGACCCTTCAACCTCCCTCCAAGACAAGGAACACAGTGTCCACCTTAAGCTATTACTTCAGTCTGCTGTAGCGTGGCACACTACCTTCCAGGAGAGTTCAGAATCATTTGACATGGACATAGGTGAAGAAGAAAGAGGGAATGTAGGTCCTAGAACAGCACTATGATTTGTCAGTATTTGGTGAGTTTTATCGCCTATATTTTGATTCCTGACTTTTCTGAAGTTTTCTGAGGCTTTTATACTGAAGGTAAAGTGGGGGTTCTTGGCTACTAAGCCTTGTTAGAGGAAGTATTAAAAGGAACTGTGGTTAAGCTACTGGTCTTCCATCTCACAGAGGGCAATTCAGCTACATACAAGGACACATTGTGGACTTAAAGTAAATCAGATGCAGCAACTTTTTAAAGGTGGACTTGAAATCTGCTGTGGTAGCCAGGGAACTAAAACACTGGAGCATATTGAAGCAGCCTCAGAAATCATAATATTTATCAAAAAACTTATGTCACTTTACGTTTTCTGTCCAAAAGATCATATAATATTATTCTTGAGCAAGAGAGAATGTTGCTCAATACCAGAAATAAAACACTCTTATGGTTATACTACTTTGTGTCAGGTTTTCAAATATTATTATAACTACATTGTTCTCTTGGAATGCTGAGACCAGTCTTCCTTCCCTTAGATGGGCAACTCAAATGACTGTCTCCATTTACATCTTCCGAGGCCTCAAGGCACTGCTTCCGATCGCCTGGGTCCCAGTTTCTCACTCTGGAAACATAACAGAGCAAAGCTGACTGCTCACGTGTAATGGCCCATGAGTAGCTGTGATCTCTCCAAAGCCTGATGCTCCTGTAAGGCAAGTAACTGGCAGATAGTTACTATCCCTTCTCTAAAAGAGAAGATTGAATGCAGATAAGTGGGGTGTGTTGCCAAAGATAACTGAGCAGGTATCGAAGGAGACACAAGCAGATCTGGTTGGTATGGTCCCCAGACTGGTATGTTATCTACTGGGATAAATCACATCTCCTGCATGGAACTATATTTTTTAAAAAGTCATAGCGTGGGCCTGTGAACCTCACAATTGCAGTTTGATTCCCAGTCAGGGGACATGCCTGGGCTGCAGGCCAGTTCCCAGCAGGGGACTCATGAGAGGCAACCATACATTGATATTTCTCTCCTTCCCTTCCCCTCTAAAGATAAATAAATAAATAAATAAATCTTTTTTAAAAATCAGATGCTACCACAGTGAATAATGGTGATTCCAATAGTTATTAATCTTCAAGTTGGAGAATTTTAAGCAAACCAAAAATATTTTGGGTTCTGGAAGAGATACGAAAATAATCTAAATGAATCTAATAAATTTCACTAGTAGGGGGCTGTTGACTAAATAATGTGGTTCTCACTGTAATTTCTACTAATGTGTCTCCTGTAAAGTTTTATAGACATAATTTTTTTTTTATTTTATAAATCAAGCTGTGTTTTAAATACCTGAGGCTAACTCACTAGTAAAGGAATGAAGCCAGTGTAAGTTGTTCATATATGTGTATCCTTTTCGGTAACATGAATAATCACTCTCAATTTAGGGGTTTTATAGTCTCAGATTTAGGACATTTGTGTTTCCTGATAGCCGGGCTTGTCCAAAGTTTGAATCAATAGGAAAATATCATTTTGTAATAGTTTACTTATAACAGATGTATAAAGAGTTGAATATATTCATGAGCGGCTTTTATTTGCACTGCAGGCAATGATATGAGAGTAGCAATTGATACCAATGCAACTTTCTTTTTTCTCCTAAATAAAATCTCATAAACACATTTTTTAGCCTATGCCCATCTGCTCCCATGGCCTTAGATTGTTAGGCATATCTTATATGCATGGGCTGGCTCTCAGGAAGTTATCTTTTTCACAGATATCTGTCTAATTGGTAGCAGCTGTTAATCAGGCACATTGTCACAAATCCCTTACTGTAGCATTCATCCTAAAGGTTTGTATTTTTTTTTTTATATTTTGAAGGGAAGCCATATGCCTTAGGCAGCATGGAATGGAGTAGATTTCAAGTGATTATACTGAGTAGATGAAATTTGGCCTGAAATATCTGATTTCAATGTTTATGTTGATCAAACTCCCTGGAAAACCGCCAGGTTTTATCAACACTTGGTGTCATTCACACACAGCCCAGGAGGAAATGTCCCTTTAGTGCTCTGGATTGAGGGCCTGGGGACAGAGAATTGAAAGGTGGCATGCTGTAAGTGTGAATGTAAGTGGAGGCTTTGGCTTCAGCAGACTGGGGTTTGGGTCCATATTCTACCATTAATTCTTTAAATTACCCAACCGTCTTTAAGTGTCTGGATACACATGACACTGTGCTAGAAGCTGGGATACTAAGGTGAGTAAGACATAGTCCTGGCCTCAAAGGCTCCCCTCGGTTAGGAGATGTTTCAGTCACCAGGGCACGGTAAGACCAGGCTGAGGCTCCAAGAAACTCCAGACCCATAAGACCCTATACATTCCAAGCCTTTTACCCTGAAATCTCTGAGACCAGGTTGAAACTAACTCAAGTTCATGGAGCTAAGATACCCATCCTTGGGGTTTAGTGCCCACCTTCCAACAAGGGGCTGTCAAGACTAAACCCTTCCATGTTTCTCATCTCTGTTCTTATCAGTTTACTCCCAAAGGCTGAGCTTCCTGCTTCTTGAATCTATTCTCCAGACACTGCTGTCACCGTAATACTTTGTGCTTCCTCATCCTCAGACTGGTAACCTAACCTCTTCCTCCCTTGAGCTCCCTGAGTCCTCGCTCTATTATTAGATGGCTTCCTACCACCTCAGCCTCCCCTACAAGAGCTTCCTCCACGTCCTTGCCTTAACTAAAAGCTGGCCTTCCTCAGGGATGCCCACTGCCACAGTTCACTCAAATGAGGCTCTCTCCTAAACCAAGCACCTAGTGCTGGTGGTGTGCTAGTTGCTCTCCAATGCCATGTCTCACCTTCACCCCCTGGGGCAGGTTTCATTTTCCAGGGAGGTCTGTGGCAATACCTCCCACTCCTATCCTGGGACCTTGCCTCGTAGAGAGGAACCCCTCATCTTCAGCACATGTACTCACATCTACCCCACCTTCCTTCCTCCTGGGGAAGGGGGTACCCCCCTAAAAACAGCCCTTCTCCTTCTTCTCTGGAGTCCATTCTTATATCAGTACTTCTCATGCCTGCATTTTTGGCTTGCTCCTGCTAATAAATCCTTTAAAATACCAATAGTAGGTAAGTATTGTCATGTTTTTCTCCAATTTTTAAAAAAAGTTACTTGATGGCCCTACATTAGAGACAGCCTTCCCTCATAGCCTGGATGGCCAACGGTAGTTTACCCTTGCTTTCCCATTCCTTCACTCCCTTCCCTCTCATCAGCCTGGCCCATCGCTTCCTGTCCCATCGCTTCCAGTCCTGCCACTGCAGCAAAATCGCACTGGGTGAGGTCAACCCAGACCTCCACAGTGGTCACCCTTGTGGATGGCTTTTAGTCTGTGTTATAAATGGTGCCAGAGCTAGACATAGTCTTAGAAGTAAAAAAATGGGACTAAGGGTCATTCCTGGAGAACCCTGAGTATCAAGAAAGAGACAGAGGTAGAGAGAGAACAGTTAGGGAAGAACCTCAGAGAATACTAAGGCATAAGGGTGGATAAGGGGAAGAAGACCGAGAAGGCAGTCATGAGACAGGAAGAGAACCAGTCAGGGTCAACATTATAGAGGTTGAGGGAGGCAATACTTCCAGCTGGACAATAATACCGTATGTGTTCACGACGACCAAGACTGAAAGTGTCCATTGGATTTAGGAAGTGGGAGCCTGAGGGTGACCCAAGCACCAAAGAGAAGTGGGGCAAAAGCCTGATTAAAGGGAGTAGGGATGGAGACATTCTTTTAAGAAACTTACGTATAAAAGCAGAGTAAGTTCAGGGGGGCAAGTATAATTCTCCCTGCAACTTTTCCCAAGTTTGTTAAATAGAGATGGTAATAACTACCTTGCAGAGTTGTTATGAGGACTAAGTTAGATGAAGGATAGAAGGTGTGTGGTATGTGGTATATGCTCTAGAACTGATAGCCATTATTATTAAAAACTGAACATGAGAAATTGAGTATATTTTTCGGCTGGCAGAAAGCAAGCAAGAGGGATTTAAGATAAAAAGGTAGAAGAGAAAAAATGATAAGGAAAGGTCCTGTGACCAGTATAAACAGGATCAAGGTGTTACATGGAGAAGCTGGTCTTGAAAAAAAAAAAAAAAAAAAAAAAGGAAAGCTCACGGCCCCAGACTGGAGAGAAGAAGTGAGGGGTAAGAGTTGATATAGAAAGTTGCCTCTGGAGGGAGTGAAGCTATGAAATGGAGAGAGTCCATGACTGAAAACCTAGCTTTCTCAGGGAAGTATAATCAGAAATGATCTGATAATAAATGTGCTGGGGCAAGATAAGAGGGGTGGTAGCTTAGAATAGTTGCCAAAAGGAAGAGACAATGTCGACCAAAGACAATTTAAGTACATGGGCATTGCTGAGGGCCTCAGTAAAACTGGGAACCACAGATGTGCAGGCAACCACCTGTCTGGCTGTGCGCTTTGCTCTCACTGGCTCAGGATGCTCCATGCATTGTTCCTCTCCCATCATGAAAATATAAGCTCCCTGAGAGTGGGGTCTGTGTTGATTTTGTTCACCTCTGTAGCCAGCTATTGGTGCAGAGTAGGTACTTAATAAATCGCTGTTAAAAGAACAAACACATTAATGGGTACAGAAGTGCAAAAGGAAAATCATAAAAGTTACATGAGTTGTGGATGTATAGAACGGAAGCATTGGGACGGGGAAGAACTGAGGGAACATAAAAGAAAATTATGGGAATTGAGGAAGTGAATGAGACTTGAGATGGGGAATGAGAGGGAGCCACAAGGAAAACTGCTGAGACAGACAGAATGGCGTCACCTCACAAGGCTGGGGAACTTCATGAGTCAAAAAGAAGGTTCAGTGGAATAGGAGGATGCAAGACACTTGATTGGCTTTTGAAACATAAAATGTGGAGCTACTACTGGAGATGATGAATGCTGGATGTGTCCATGGGACTGAGAAACTAAAAAGGAATTGAGACAAAAGTCAATAGAGCGGAAGGTCAAGAAACTGTGAAATCAGAGTAAAGTTTTCATTATTTTTCTAGCTTTATAATCAAGAAACAGACGGAAAGGAAAGGATACTGGATATCTCTCTTCCCAGGGTTTTGTGTGCACTTCCTATCTTCCTGGAGGGCAGGAACTGTGCCACACTCATTTTAGCACAATGGTTTGTACATAGATGACACTTTGTTGAAGTGAATGAAAGATAAGGGAGAATTGCCTACTTCCTTTCACTCATACATACCACTAAGCCAGCACTGTCAGTCAAAAGCAAGTCAATGAAAATCTGTCCAATTCATGTTCCAAGTGAGGCTAGCCAAATGTTCAAGCAAATAGGAGATAAGCAATGAATTTAGCAGTAGAGATGATATCAATGACAGGTTGCTTCAAATATCACTCAAATAATTTCTCCCTTTAAATGACTCTTTGTTAAACATGAGATTGATTCAAATTTTAAAGTTTGCACAAATCTAATCAAGAAGACACACCTGGGGTGAATTTTCTCAATTACCAGAGCGCCAGGCCGGTTAGGCAGCATGACTCTCCCTCTCTGTGACTCAGCTTTCGTACGTGCAAATTGGGGGTAATGAACGCACCCTCCCTCTAGGATGACTGCATAATTAAATAAGATGATATTTGTACAGACCTTAGCACAGGGTCTGGCACATACTAAACATTTATGAAACAAGGGCTATAGCTAGATTCACCCATGAGAACTAAACAACCCCCAGGCCTCCTGCTCTACCTCCCTGTACGCAGGCATCACCCACAGGGAAAGCAGCTCAGAAGTAACTCTGACCTTCCAGTTCAACATGGAAGACAGAAAATATACATTAACCTCCCCTTCTAACTCTTACTGAATCACACCAAAGAAGTGTAAGAAGAAATTCTCTTATAGAAGTCCCAAGAATGGAAAAGGTATTAGTATACCACAGACTAGGTGGCTTAAATATCAAAAATTCATTTCCTCACAGTTCTGGAAGCTAGGAAGTCCAAGATTATGGGGTCAGCAAGGTGGGCTTCTTGTGTGAGCCTCTGTCCTAGGCTCGTAGATAACTTTTTCATCCCTGTGTCTTCGCATGCATGGCCTTCCTCTGTGTCTCTCAGTATTGGAACTTCTTCTCCCTATAAAGACACCAGTTATATCAGATTAGGGCTGCCCCGATGGCCTCATTTAATCTTAATGACTTCTTTGAAGACCCTATCCCTAAACACAATCACATTCCAAGGTACTTAGGGTTAGGACAGCAACACATGAATTTTACCAGGATACAATTCAGTCCATAAAAGAAATATAGACAAGAAAAGATCTAGATACATTTTTGGAGAATACAATATAATTGGAAACCAACTGTTGGATGACTCCTAGCAGAGATAAGCATGGGTCAGAGAGAATGACTCTAGAGGACCCATCGGGGAGGGTGAGTCCTCTAGAGTCATTTTATTTTATTAAACAAAATAAAAATAAAAGAAAGATGGAAATCAAGAGAAAATCTGAATAAAAAGGAAGAAAGGAGGGAAACTGACCAGGACAGTCAACAGTGTTCTAGCAGAAGATCCTGATGAAGAATGTGATAAAAGTGGGAAATTCAAATTTCCTGGATAAAAACGGATAGCGATTGTTGTTGTTGTAATACCACCACTCTAACAACATCACCAGGCATCACATTTTCTGTATTAAGACTAAAGATGACCTTCACTCGATCCTGCCCAACTCTACCCCAATCTGTGGGCCACTTGAAGATCTAGCTTAGTCAGTATAACACCTCAACACCCCAGCACTGGCTTGCCCCCAAAATAAGCAGTTGGTAGGAATCTTGAAATATGACCACAGTGAGGCCTTTACAAGAACAATAATGAGCATTTACCGAGTATTCCTAATGTGCCAGGTACTGGTCGACATTTATAAACTTATTAAGTTCTCACTACCACCTATGGGGTCAGTGCCACTGCCTCTCCCATTGCACAAATGAGCACACGGGGACACTGAGAGGCCATGTGCCTTGCTCGGGTCACTCAGTGAACAGCAGTGCTTGGGCTTTGAACCCCTGCTCTCAACCTCAGCTTATCTCTGCAGCATCCCTGGAGCCCCAGGACGTCTCGTTCTTTGCCTCCCATCCATGCAATGGGGACCAGAGAAAAGATAGATATTAGGAAAACTGTGCCCACATTGAAGTACATGAAGGTATTTAGTGCTACTGAAATACCAAGAGCAGCTAGTATTTTTTGAGCCTTTATTTGGGGCCCAATGCACTGCCAGGCATTTTATCTTATTTAATCCACACAACCACGTCATGAAGGAGGAACTATTAGTGCAAACATTTTACAGGTGAGAAAATGGAAGCTTAGAGAGGTTTGAGCATTTTACTGATGAGGAAATTGAAGTTTAAGGTGGCCATGGCCACACAAGGGGCAGAGCCAGCATGCCTCCCCAGACCTGTCAGATGTGTGAGCCTGCTCTCTCAGCCAGTGGTTTCTATTTGCTTCTTCTCTTGACTCAGTCCTGTTTTGTAATTTTACAGACATGGATAAAGATAAAAAACACAGGAAACAGCTGCTTCAAGATTCAAATGAAAACCCCCATTAACCTTGACAGCCTAGACTGATACACAAAAAGAAGAAAATGGAGAAGATGTCAAGCCATGCATGTGGGGCCTTCAAGTAGCTCGCATGCTACTGGAACCGAGGAGGCCTTGTGAAACAAACTTAACCTGAGACAAAGACAAGGTGTGGCTGTAGGGGAAAGACATGGGAAGGGGTAGAGTCCTAAGCTTTGGAGCAAAACCAGAGATCTAATAGCCCAGTTAGGCAGCAGAGCACGCCAAAGACCTCTAGGCATGAACAGGCTACAGTATATCTCATATGAAAGAAGCCCAGGGAAATGGAAAGTTAGCCCAGAGTGGGAAAATCAAGTAAGTAAACAAACAAACAAAAAAACTAGAGAGGTCACAAGAGCTGGTTTTAAATACTTGGAAGGTTAGCTATGGTGTTTAAGTGGAATTAATTCCAGGGAGGTGACTTAGGGTCAACAAATATATCTTAAATGGATTTTAAAGAGGAAGCAAATTGATTGAGCAGAAGGAAGACCCTATAATACAATATCAGGAACTGTATTTGTATGTTTTCTCCTCACCTGGAGAATTTAGCCACATGTTTCTTGACCACCTGTTAGGAGTGACATAGAAGGGCCAGTGAATGTGTGGATTGGGTAGCAGATCAAAGGAGGACTATCTTCTTTAAGTTTATTTGTAATTCTGCACTCTAGGATCTCATGAAATGAGCACGAGCAATGCAACTATAGCAAGGAGGTAAGGAAAAAAGAGGCAGGATATCCGAAATGGTAAAACACAAAGGAGACAAGAAAAGAAAAAAATGAAGATCTCCATTTCTTTAATCCTACCTACTACTGGATTTGCTCAGAGTTTTGTGTTATGGTGTTCATCTGAGAAAGGAAGAATTCCATGTTGCTTTCTCCTTCTTACGAATTGAAATTCTGCCTAATAAACTGTCAACGTGACTATTAGGCTTTAAGTATGTTTCTACTTGTGTTGTGAAGCATAGGTACATTTTGATCAATGTCAATAATGGATGGAATATATTGGCCCCTCAAAAACACCAGGTTGCTGGAAGGAAGGAATGGAATTGCAGAAAAGCTGGGTGGCCACGGGAAATCTGGAAGGAAATAAAACACCTTCAAAATCCCTGGGATCTGGCCTTTGGATATTTGTCAAAATTAAACCTTTGAAATGCAAGGATCCTTCCAGGGATTTAGTTTTTGTTCACTTTAAGTGACTACAATAAAAAAGTAAGACAATGCATTCCTTTATTGATAGGCTAGAATGTGCATATTGTTGTCTGGCATTTCGGATACTGCACTGACAGTGAAACCAACTTCATGTGTAGATGTGGTTGCGCACACACCAAGAATGGCTCCCACATTGGGGACACATGTAGTTGCACTCACCCATTAAGTTTCTAAGGCTTGTCTGGGTGGGCAGCTCAGTCTCTCTGCTTTGTTGGGTATATACTTCCTTTCCTCAATGTGTGCCAGATAGTTCTCAATAAGCATGGAACGTAGACTGCAAAACAAAGGTCCCCGCAAATGTTTATACCATATGACCCAAAGCCATGCTGAAGCATATTTTTATTAAAATTTCTTCTGCCTTCTTCTTTTGTGGTTTTGGAATCATAGCTTGCCACTAATTAGCTCAGAAGTCCTATTGTAATGCCTTCCTTCTTTGTCTGGATCAGGGGAAATGAATTATATCAAGTATGGTTCTAATTCCAGCCAACTTGCATGTCAGAAAGTCATGGCTATGATCTTGCTTTATGATAAATGGCAAGTAAAAGATGGCAAGTAAAAGGATGCCAGTAAAAGTGGCACTCAAATTCGATGGTAATGTCCATGCCCCCACCAAGTTTATTGGCCATGAAATAAATGAGTGCATAGAAGACTGTAGTAAAGACTAAATACAGTATATGTAATGTGCTTCCATGCTTGGCACATAACAGACACTCAACAAGAGCTTTATTGTTAAAACCAACAACTGGGTTAAGTGTCCTTGTTTCACATATTTCTAAACTTGATCTCTACCATAGAGCTCATCACACTAATGTGTTTTGCTCTGTTTATTTATCTGTCTCCCCATGCAATTAAAGTCCATGTCTATATCCCAAGCACATAAATCAATGAAATTTGTTGAGTTACAAAATGTAGAATACATGCCTTTGGACTTTTAACTTAATCAATAGTTCTGCTGCCATCAAACTCCACTGGCCTCCAAAAAATTAGCACTTTTTTTTGGCCACATTTTCTAGCTTCTCTTGGTGCAAGCAAACACAAATCAAAGTTTCTAAAGTGTGTTCGGATATAATTGCATTCTTGGAACTCTCACATACAATAATGAAGTAGAGATTCAAAGATCGATTATCCTGGAACTCATAGTACGGGTCTGCAGCGTATGTCATGCGTGGTAGTTGACTGCACACATTGAGACGACCGTTACACCAAACTGCTGAACCAGAGAACAAAGGATTTAAATGGGAGTCTTCCTTCATGCTCAGGTCTGCGGAGACGATGAAGACAAATTTCAGAAAATCCACAGAGGCTGGAAAACCACTTATAGTGAAATGAAGAGCAAAGGCAAAGATTCCTTAACTTTTATCTAGGTAGTATAGAAAACCCAGTGGCTGAAATAAACACATTTCTCTGTTAAAGCACAATTCTAAGAGTATTAGAATGCTCAAGTATGTCTGCAACATCCCTGATGACTCTTCCCTGTCTAAGCCTGAAACTCTCTCAGCTTTCCCCAAACCAGTATGAGAGTCAGTGTCATTCAGAGAGGATGGATGTCGCAGAGCTTTATTAGATGAAAGCATCAACTCTGATTCCCTGAAATACTGATAGGAAAGAATAAAATCTTAACAAATGTGGCAGATTCCGTATACAATGGTGTTGAACCTGGTGGGGGGCGGAGTAGGATTGGGACCACAGAGAACCCTGGTTATGCCAATAAAACCTCTAATTCCACTTTCACTATTAGGTCACAGGCTATTAAAGAACTCTAAGGAAGAAGTGTATTTTTTCTCCAAGTAGAAGGGTTTTGACCCAAATTCTTGAGCTATGGGTTTCTCATTGATTTCAAATAAAGGCCATCACCTCTTTTTGGTAATAACACTGTGGCTCCCATAGTGCTGCTCTCAGCCCTTAGGAGAGAGGCAGAGACCAGATCCTACACCCAGTATCATTACCAAGTCCTGGTTCATGAATAAAACTAAGCAGGAAGAAATTTAGTCCTTTGTGGACTAATATAAATGTATCGTGAACATCAAAAATATTTTTAAATTGAAAGTACTCCTAACATTTTTAAAATCAAAATGTGTAATTTATATTCAGTTAGTCATGTGTATTTAATTGCCTGTCACAAAGAGGAGATTGTGTTCTCAAAATGTAATTTCCAGAGGATTACAAAGCATGGCAAGATGCCAGTCACTCAGTCAATTTCCCAGTAACCAGTAGCAGGCTCAAGATTTTACATGGAAAACTATGCTTCCCAAAGCCAGTTACCTGCCGTACAGAAGAGTCTGCCTTCCCTCTGCAGCATGCACAGGTGTGTTCTGTTTTGCTCCACACATGTGTGTTGAATACTCGCTATAACCTTGACCCAACATTGGACAACATGCACACAATTGTAATCAAACCTCAAAGATTTCACAGTCCAAGGGATGAAACAAGCCAGACAAATATAGTTCCAGTGCAGAGCAATGAGGACTCTGGTAGGAGATAAAAATGCCAACATAAGGTGAAAATGAGCACCCTACAAAACAGCAGGGATAAACTGACTCAGCGAGTGCACTTCAGTGAACAGGAAAAACGAGTATAGTTGTTGTCTAAATGGCATTGAAATTTGCCTATATGCATCCTTATAATAACCCACTACTTTCAGGGACGCAAATAATACATACACACAAGTAGAGGTACAAGCCTACACATGAACATACACAGAAGAGATGTCATAGGAGATAGCTGAAAGAGCCCCAAATTTGGAATTACAGAGATGGGGGATCCAA
Source organism: Sturnira hondurensis (assembly GCF_014824575.4). Classification (NCBI taxonomy): domain Eukaryota; kingdom Metazoa; phylum Chordata; class Mammalia; order Chiroptera; family Phyllostomidae; genus Sturnira; species Sturnira hondurensis. Next base: position 28,506,954 of record NW_028080827.1, on the reverse strand, counting down.
TCTGGGCTCCATTGCTTGCTAGTTAGATGACCTTGAGCAATTAAATAACCATCGGTTTTCTGTTTCTCTACTGGTGAAGAATGATACCTATCTTATAATTTTATTAGGAAGCTTAGAAAAAAATATACTAAAGCAGATAGATACAATGCAAATTAAAACCACAATGAGATATCACTTCACACTGATCAAAATGGCCATCACTGATAAATTAACAAACAACAAATGCTGGCAAGGATGCGGAGAAAAGGGAACCCTAGTGTTATGAACCCTAGTTCATAACACTGCCATGAACATAGGGGTGCATAAGTGCAAACTGGTGCAGCCACTGTGGAAAATAGTAAGGAATTTCCTTTAAAAACTAAAAATGGAGCTGCCTTTTGGCCCAGTGATTTCACTGCTGGGATTATACTCTAAGAATCCATAATCACTAATTCAAAAGAATTTATGCACCCCTATGTCCATAGCAGTGTTATTTATAATAGCCACGTGCTGGAAACAGCCTAAGTGCCCATCAGTAGATGAGTGGGTCAAAAAACTATGGTACATTTATGCAATGGAATACTACACAGCAGAAAGAAAGAAGGAACTCCTACCTTTTTGCAATAGCATGGACAGAACTAGAGAGTGTTAGGCTAAGTGAAATAAACCAGTCAGTGAAAGACAAATACCATATGATCTTGCCTATGAGCAATCTAATGAACAAAATAAACCAACAAACAAAATAGAACCAGAGACATGGAAACATGGAACAGACTGAAAGTGACCAGAGGGTGGGTGGGAGAGGGATAACAGTAGAAAGAAGAGGAAGGGAGTAGACAAGGAACATTTATGAATGACCCATGGACATAGACACCAGTGTGGGGATTGACCGTGGGAGCGGGAATGGAATGGGCAGAAGACCAGGGAGGAGGGAAAATTGGGACAACTATAATAGAATAGCAATTAAAATGATTTAATAAAAAAGAATATGGACTTCTAGGCCAAGATGGAGGCATAGGTGGAAATACTGTGCCTCCTTACACAACCAAATTTAAGGACAGCAAAGATTTAGAAACAAAAGCACAACTAGAATAGACAGAAATTTGAACTGTATGGAAGTCCAACCACCATTCATCCAGACTGGTGAGAGGGGCAGAGTTGGCAGCCAGCAGAAAAGAGTTGAAGCAGGAAAAAGTGGTGGGTGGCAGACCCAGGCACAGGGAGGAAATGAGCAAACCCAGTCAGGCGGACAAGGCGGTTGGCTAACTGTGGGCACACATTCACGTGGAAATAAACCAGGTAAAAACAGGCAGCAAGACAGACAGCACAACCCAGGGCCCCAGTGACGGGAAATAAAGCCTAAAAGCACCTATTGGAAAAACTTGTGGGAGTTGAGGTGCCAGGAGAGACTCCTGGCCTCACAGGAGAGTTCATTGGAGAGACACATAGGGTCCTAGAATGTACACAAGCCCACCCACCCGGGAACCAGCACCAGAAGGGCCCAATTTGCTTGTGGAAAGTGGCAGAAGGGACTGAAATCCAAGAGAGAGCAGAGCAAGCACCATTGTTCCCTCTCTGGCCCCACCCCCACATACAGTGTCACAACCCAGCCACATCGGTTGCCCCACCCTGGTGAACACCTAAGGTTCTGCCCCTGACTATGTAACAGGCACAACAAGACAAAAAAATAAGGCTCAAAAAAGAAAAAAAAAAGCTATGGAAGAGCCATACTTTTAAGCGACCAAGAGATAGCCAACCTATCAGATGCACACTTCAAAACACTAGTGATCAGGATGTTCACAGAACTGGTTGATTTTAGTCGCAAATTAGATGAAAAAATGAAGGCTACACTAAGTGAAATGAAGCAAAATGCACAGGGAACCAATAGTGGTGGAAAGAAAACTGGGACTCAAATCAGTGGAGTGGACCAGAAGGAAGAAACAACCAAACGCACAGAAAAGAATGAAGAAACAAGAATTCAATAAACTGAGGAGAGGCTTAGGAACCTCCAGGACATCTTTAAACATTCCAACATCCAAATTATAGGGGTACCAGGAGGGGAAGAAGAAGAGCAACAAGTGGCAAACTTACTTGAACAAATAATAAAGAATTTCCCCAATCTGGCAAAGGCGATAGACTTCCAAGATGTCCAGGAAGCTCAGAGAGTCCCAAAGAAGGTGGGACCCAAGAAGGAACACCCCAAGGCACATCATACTTACATTACCCAAGATTAAAATGAAGGAGAGAATTCTAGAAGCAGCAAGAGATAAGGGGACAGTCACCTACAAAGGAGTTCCCATCAGACTGTCAGCTGCTTTCTCAAAAGNCCAGTGAGGGCACATGCCTGGGTTGCAGGCCAGTTCCCAGCAGTGAACTCACAAGAGGCAACCATACATTGATACTTCTCTCCTTCTCTCCTTCCCTTCCCCTCTAAAGATAGATAAATAAAATCTTAAAAAAAAAGAAATGGAGATCACATGGAGGACTAGCAACAGGGCAGTTGGAAGGAGGAGAAGGGGGAGAAGGTACAGAGAATAAGTAGCATAGATGGTAGGTAGAAAATAGACGGGGGGAGGGCAAGAGTAGTATGGGAAATGTAGAAGCTAAAGAACTTATGACACATGGACATGAACTAAAGTGGGGGAATGTGGGTGGGAGGGGGTGTGCAGGGTGGAGGGGAGTGAAGGGGGGGAATGGGACAACTGTAATGGCATAATGAATAAAATCTATTTTTTTAAAAAATGTGCACTCACAAAAAAGACACATTCTAATGTTTTTCAACTCTTTTCCTTCATTTTTAAAAAATATTTTATTTACTTTAAGAGAGAGAGGGGAAAGAGGGAGAAAGAGAGGGAGAGAAACACTAATGTGTGAGAGATGTATTGATGAGTTGCCTCTCACACGCCCCCAACCCAGGACCTGGCCTGCAATCCAGGCATGTGCCCCAACCGGGAATTGAACCAGCGACCCTTCTTTTGTTTGCAGGATGGTACTCAATCCACTGAGCCATACCCAGGGCCCTTTCCTTCATTTTTAATTCTTCAAACTGTTAGATAGGAATGAATGAACAAAAATGTTATAACTACCCTAAATTGAGGTATTTTCCTCTTCGGATTTATAACTTTTCTATAAAGTAGGCAGTATGTACAACGGTTACTGATGAAAGTTCATGAGTCCAGCTGATCTGGGCTCAAATCTAAGCTTAACCTCTTCTTACAATGTGACTATAAGCATAGTCTGCTAATAGCTAGAACTTTTCATTCTCTTATCTGTAAAATGGGGCCAATAATAGTACCTCGCTTATAAGGTTTGATAAGAATAAAATCAAATAATGCAAGTAGAGCGCTGTGCCCAGTGCCCAGCTCACAGGAAGTGCTCGATAGTCATTCACTGATAATAATAATTACAGTAAATAATAGTGGTGGTGATGAGGAAAGCACAAACTAGATGGAACATCATCCTAAGACATTAATGCCATTCTCTTTCCTATCCTTCAGTACTGTCATTCCGTGTCTGTTCTAGCATCCCTCATTGTGGTGAGATTATTTAGGTATTTATACTTTTTTATAGCCACACCATACTTCACACTGATTTCTATTACCTTCACTTCTCATGAAGGTGCCAAAGACATGCGGTCATAACCCAACTTTGCACGTCCATTGGCTACAGACCTATTTGGAGGCGGGTATACCAGGGAGGCTAGGAAAACGCTACTTCTTACTGATGGCATGAACTCAATAAAAATCCCAGGGGAGTGATAAACAAGCAGTAGCCAGCAGTCTTAATGAGGACATGCTCAGAGCACAGTGAAATCTTATAATGTGCTCAGTGCCCTGTGGAATCCATAGGAATTTGATTTAGCAAGATTAGATTTCAGTCCCTCAAAATTATTAGCAAAGCAATTTAGAGAGCAATAATTGTCTCTTATTTTAGCTGATGACATCGCAAATTACAAGTGTTATTATGGCATTGTTTACAATTCTGAGATGTTACCACAAGAATCTGCCTCTCAAGCTGTTGGCAGATGCGAGTCGAGTTTGCCTTCATTAGTACAGAACATGCCTCATTTGTTCTTAAGACCTTTAATCAGAGTCTTACATACACCAGGACACAAGAGAAGCTTATTTCTGCAGAACAATTTAAAAGGCAACCTCTACTCTACTATCATGACATTTGAAATTAATCTTCATCTTTTTTACTCTAAAAAATCTCTTCAACTGTGCCCCATATTTTGCTCATCATCAAACCCCTAAAGACCCCACCCTGGCTGGTGTGGCTCAGGAGACTGAGCACTGGCCTGCCAACCCAAGGGTCACCAGTTCAATTCCCAGTCAGGGCACATGCCTGGGTTGCAGGCCAGGTCCCCAGTTGGGGGCGCACAAGAGGCAACCACACATTAATGTTTCTCTTCCTCTCTTTCTCCCTCCCTTCCCCTCTGTGTAAAAATAAATGAATAAAATATTAAAATATTGGGAAGACCCTATTACCTTATAAATTGGAATGGTCAAGGAAAGGAAGGATGAGAAATGCATCAGGCACTTCAAGCACTCCCAGACCCCACTTCTCGGGAACCGTTGTCCTCTGAGTCCTAGGTAATAAAAGAAATGATCATCACTTAAGTGATACGATCAGAGGCGATGCCAAGGGACAGCCGGGAGTGGGCTTTTAGTAAAGGGAGTGTTTGGGCTGGATATTAGTAACTGCCATCAGATGAAAGAACACTTACCAGCTATTTCAAAGGCACCAAGATCAAACTAACAAAATAGAAAGATAATGACAGAAAGGAGTTGAATGTGTCCTAATTGGGGACGATCATAGGGGGAATTTTCAAAGTAATTATCTGTCAAGGAAAAAAAAACCTCCAACAGAATCACTTGAACATAAAAAGTAATCACTCAGCATGTGGGTCTACTTATTGAGTTAATAGGCAAAAAGAAAAAGAAAGAAAGAAAAAACATTGCATAGAAGTACATCATCTCATTGAGAATCACACCCAGTAATCTTACTTATTCAGAATATAATTGAGGGACTTGAGCCTAAAAAGGCAGCCCCACCAAACCAATCAAATAAGATGTATAACACAAGACATTTGTACCTTGGGCAAGTTCCATAAACTCTGTGCTTCAGTTTCCTCAGCTATGAGTAAAGGAATAAATATAAAGCACATAGTAAAAATACTCGATAAATGTTTTTGTTGTGAATTTTATTGTTATCATTTTTACACCTGTTGTTACTACAGCTATGATTACTGTTCCTACAAATTTAGCCAAAGGAAAGCCTCTTGGGCTCCAGTGAACTTTTCCACTGGCTACTGACCAGCACACCAATAGCTAGTTTCTCAGTTACGGCAACAACTACTGGTCGTCCACTAGCGTCCACTTTCTCTCCCTGGTTTCCCTCACTACTCAGCCCTTCCTAGTGTCCTCGGCAGGTTCTTTCACCTCTCCCTTACCTCTAATGCAGGGGCACCCAGAACTCAGACCTGGGTTCTCTTCACTGCATCCACTTAGCCCTCGGGGATCTCTCACCCACACTCATGGCGCTAATACTATCTGTAGGCTGACAACTCCCAGATTTCCGTCTCTGATGTATCCCAAGCACCTAATGGAGTGTCTGGCATATAGCAGGTCCTAAATAAATTTTGTGAATGAACAAATGATTAACAAAGCCCCCAATGTCAGTGTTTATTGGAACACATAATATTCAGAATAACAGCCACATCTCTCCGTTGCCCTCCACTTGCAGTTCAGCTCGGCACACTGGGAGGACAAAGGGCTGCTGCAGGAAGGTTGTATGTTGTAGCAACTGCTAATCATGGCGTGTTCAGAACTCAACAGCTTCAGTGCTCACCCTCCCCTGTGGAAGCCAGACAGGGACGCATTCAGCACTGGAGCAACTTCACATACCTCAGTAGTCTCTAATAGAAATCATGATATTGATGACAATGACCTTGAGTGATCACTAGATCAAGGTGTATTCTCTTTGCCAAGGACATGTGTACATTTAGTTAATATTAAATACATATTATATACATCCATATACATATATATAAGCTTTATTTGAAAATCTACCATTTCTCATTAATGTCAAATAAAATGGGTAATGTTGAACTTCTGTTGTTGTTACTGTTGTTAGATGCAAAATTAAATAAGCCACTAACTCTAAAGTCTCTCACAAGGTGTTGGGATACCTAGTAAAAAAAAAAAACCCAAATGCTGGAAGGACTAAGAGGTATATTGGTCTTAAGCAGCATTGCATTTTACAACACAATTATGAATCAGGAATCAGGTCTTGTACCAGGCTCCGAGGACACGGAAAACCGGGCTCCTTCCCGCGAGTCTTTCGGTCTTGGGGGAGGGTAACTGTTCAGATTTGACTCATTATACCCAAGTGAAGTGAATGGAAAGGGAACACCGAAGAAGAAATACTACCTCTTTGAAAGGACAGAAATGACGGTCAAAGCGATCTGCCTAGTGCAGGTGACACCGCCCTGCGTCTTGAAGAGGAGGAGCATGCGCAGGAGTGCATGGCCAGGGAGTGGGCGTCACCACAGCGGTGCAGCCCAGGAGAAGGCCCGAAGCTCGGTGTGGTTGCAGCAGACTAGGGGGAGTGTGGTAAAAATACCACGGGGAAGGTCAACTGGGACTAGACTACGTAGGGTCTTACAGGGCACGCCAATTGTTTAGATTTTACCTCGTAGACCAGGAAGAACTACTAAAAAATATGAACACCGTAAGAGCTATCTTTTAGATGGACAGTTCTGGAGATGTTATAGAAGATGAGTAGAAAGAAAGAAAGAATGCAGAAATGCATCCCAGCTGGTGCCTGTTCCGGGACTTACAAATCCTAGGCCAGCGTTTCAGCTTGATACTCCTCACAGCCTAACTGAATGAAAGGTGAGGTGAGCAAGAGTCACCTAGAGGTGCAATCAGTGGGACTTGATGACCAATTATGAAAATTTGGAGAGAACAAACAGTAAAACTGATTTAAAGTTTTAAATCTAGGATACTAGTTGAGTAGCTATACCAGTAGCCGAAAGTTAGAGGTCATTTTCAGGCTCTCCTCCCATCTCCTACTACAAATGTTTTCTCTTGACTTTTTAAAATTCTCTGAATTCTTCCGCATGACATTTTCACATCCTCCCACCTGTTCACCTGCCATACGGATGATGCGCAAATGTCTCCTTAGAGCCAGTGCGGCATCCCAGACACACCTCTTCAGGTTGACATCTAGAGACCTTTGACCGGTTATCTCACTACGGCCAAAAGCAAGCAGTCTGATATGCAACTCTTCTCTCTTTGCCTCTCAACCAAACCAGTTTTGCCTCCCCTTTCTGTGATTATTACCTTTTACACAGTCACAAACTTCTTAACAACGCAACTGCACAACCTATTTGCCGCTAGAGCATGTGGAGCGGACCCCATTAACTCTGTGTCATCCTCACCTCCATTCTCCCCTTCCCACCCCTCCAGCAAGCTCTGTCCTAAACAAATCCCTAACTTCTTGTCACCTCCAAAACTCCCAGCAACACACTTTCTAACATGTGCTTAAGTCCTTCCCTGAAGCCCAGTGTTACCCTTCCACTTCCCAGGACAACAGTGTTCAGTGGGGTCCCAACAATGTTCCCATTTTGTCATCTTAAGGTGCGGCCAGAGCAGCAAAGAAGTAGCAGTTCGCCAAACATCAGTCACAGTTCTCTTGGGCAAGAGCTATTCTTCACTTAATTTGCTACTGTCTATAACACATAAGCACGTCAAAGATTGTAGGATGATGCAACTTTAGAAGAAAAATGAACCATTTCAAACATGGCTCTCTGAAATGTCCGCTGCTGAAACAAAATTTTCTATTTGAGTAGATTTTTTTTCTTAAATTTTAAAATGGGTCAACAGCAACATCCCACTGGCGTCTACATATTAAAGTCTACGTCTGGGGTTACGTTTTCTCAATAGGCGAGATTATAAAAACTGCAGTAATTGCCAATCGTGGGGAAACATTTGTAAACTAGACGCAGTGGGTCAGGTTATTTTCTCTAACACAATGCACCAATTGCTCAGTCTCATTAGCAGACGTCTGGGTCCGTAACTAACTCCAGGTTTGCTCACCTTCCCCAAGCCAACACAGACGCTCCGTCTGTGCTGCAGGCTGCAGTTTCACAGCCCTCCGTGGTGAGATGTAGGTCACCAGTAGAAAGTAATTGGATTTCAACGCAGGGAGCCCCAAGTGCCACTTTGGAAAGGTAAGCTCTTGTTATGTCCAAGTGTGCCTCTAATGGCATTACTTCCCCTTAAGGGAGTTCTTTCCGTCTCTGCTGAAAACCACCTGGACCTGGGAATGAAAGGGCAGGAGCCCCTTTCCAGCTGCCGTAGCAGCTCCATGCTCACCGGCTGTGGAGCCAGGGCTGAGAGAGTTCCCTGGACTCAGAAATAGCCAATCACAGAACTGGGGAGCAGTCGGGAAGGGCCATGACTCCGCTGCTCCCACCCGGCTGTCAGTACAAATGGGGCCCTGCCTGAAGAAGGCATACTCAGGAACAACAGGGTGACAAGGGAATGCCTGTGACTCGGTCCTCCTGGGCCCTGAGCCCAAGAGCGGGAGCAGCCGAGTTCAGTGGTTGCCAGAAAATAGGAGCTGACTCTAATGAGGCACCAGACCAGTCTGCAAGCCCCACGAGGATTTCTGCTTCTGTTCTCCAGGCCACAGGGGTGATTTAATAACAGGAAAGACAAGAAGATTCCAGTTAACTCACATTTTAGGGTCAATTCCAGTTTCATTGTCAAGTGACAATTTTTTAACTACAAAATAGTATGCGTTCATTGTAGAACATACAATAAAAAAAATTAAAAAATATCACTCATGATTCCAAGACCCAGAGATATCTGTTACTAATTCTGAGAGAATTTGTTCACAGAGTATGCATGTATGTGTGCCTACGAGTATGCATATGCATACAAACACATGTATGAGCATATTAACGACCACTGGACCTTTTCCAGACAGACCTCATATATTTTTCTTTACATATATCCTTTTCTTCTCCACCATCCTAGAACAGGATCATGCTGTACTTGCTGCCATGGAACCCACGTTTTTTACTTAAAAGTGTATCACAGACACTTTCCCATTTATTAAAAATTCTCAACATTTTTTAGTGGATGCTCAGTATCCAAGGACAGATTTACTTTTAAAGTCATATTTCCATCAGTCTAGGCTGTCATACAGTTGGTAAGCCATTCACAGGGGAAAACAAAGGGGCGAGTCAGACGGCGCTGCTCTCTGGTGGAGCCTGATATTCGGGGAAGATGTTGCGAGACCCCTCTTCACAATTTTGTATTTTAGCCAGTCTTTTAATCCAAAGCCTAAGGCCCTCAGAGATGCTTTCTGTCATGAAAATGGTCCTGTGCCAGGTACTGAGCTGAGCAATTCCCATGCATGTCTCGTCTGAGTCCATCAACACCCTTTAACATAAGACTGCTGTTATCCTGGTTTTCCCCATTTGGAAACTGAGATCCTGTGACAAACCTACAGCTCAGCCCTCATTGATCAAAAAACCCCTGGACATTGTATACGATTAATCTCACGCCTTCCCAACCATGATTTCCACTTTCTAAGAAATGGAAAGGTCAGCCAGGCTGCAGTGAACTCCTTGTCCCCATCACACAGTAGCTGTTTATCCAACAAGCCGTGAAGTGGGAGAAACCTGCATAATCTGCCACTCCTGTTAGGAAATGAGGTATTTAACCTCATATTTGGGAGTGAATGAGGAAAAAAACTAAACTTCTGTTCCAAGCGATTTCCAGGATTTAAAAATAAGGTCTCGTGTGGAGATTTCGTCTTAGGATGGTCTCCTTCACAACCTCACACTGCGTTTTAGTAAGAGGGCCTACCCTGACATTGGTCCCCAAACTCAGCACGGTCGGCCAGAGCCAGCCTCTGCAGGGCTGGTCATTCATAGACAATGGATGGACTCCTTTCGATGACCTTCCAGGGACTACAAAAAAATCTTTCTTCTCTGGAGTAAAAGTCAAACCTTAAATTCTTGAAAACATTTCCCTTAACGTTTGCTATAAATTATTACTTTTGTCTTCTCCTGAAAGATACAGCATAAATTAGGACCTGGCTGATCAAATCAAGTAGCAGCCCTTAATCTGTAAATAATCTCCTTGGCTTCATGGCAATCAGGAAAACAGTGGGAAACAGCCGGTTTAAGATGAAAGTGACAACCTATTAGCATTCAGAGAGAAATGATTTCTCTCATCACCTTTGCTGGAAAATGCTGTTGCTGTGGCAACTGGTCCCTGTATTTGTCGCAGAACCAGTTGCTGAGACATCAAGGGACGCTGGTGGGAGATCGTTCCCACTACCCCTTCTAGCTGATAGCTAATAAGATCTGTAAGGGAGAATCTTTACTAAAGGCTGGCACTTTTCACTGTGGTGAAATACTGCTTGACTAAGCTCCCCTAACTTGGTTTTTGGCTAAAACTTCAGAGTTCTCTAACTTAATTGAACTAGTTAATGTTTAACTTCATGATCTATGATATGCCTTAGGGACAACATTTTAGTATTCTTTCTTCCGGACATTGCTCCATGAAGCAGGCGTGGGAGGCAGACACGTTTCTATGGGTACAAGCGCTCCAGGCAGAGACATGCAGCAGGTAGACCTGTGAGGGGGGAGGATGTCCTCTCACACTGTGGCAGTCGGCCTTCAGGCCGAGGCTGAAATGTTGATCACGGGGCTATTTTCTTACCCTTCTGTCAAAAACCCACCTGGACTCGCAACAAGCCTTGGATGCCCGCTTAACTCATACACGATGGGACCTGTGCATCTATAGTGGCTGGCTGGCTACAGGATCACCTGTGTGTTTCTATTTGTTTAAATGCACAAAATCAGCATAGTGCAGTTAAAATCGTTGAATTCTATTTCTTGAACAAAACCCAAAGGAATTGCCTCATTTAGGGTGACCACCTTAGATCAGAGGTGTCAAACTCATTTTCACCAGGGGCCACATCAGCCTCGCAGTTGCCTTCGAAGGGTTGAAATAATTTTAGGACTGTGTAAATGTAGCTACTCCTTAATGGTCAAGGAGTTGAAATTACATTTGGCCCTTTGAAGGCAACCACGAGACTGATAGGGCCCTTGGTGAAAATGAGTTTGACAGCCCTGCCTTAGATGATTTTGGAGCACCTCAATGTCACCATGTTCTTCATTACACCTGTTACAAAAACAAAGGACCTCCATTCAGCATCCTTCTTAAATAATAAATTTGTAGCTCTTCAAAGTTTCATGTGAGCTGGAAAGCAAATGTCCTTCGGGGAATATTCTCATTCATCAGCAATTTCCATTTATGACGCGTGCTGGGGTAGGCTAGCAAAGAAGGGTGAAAGGGAAGTATGCTTTCAGAATTCTATGGTGCTCGAGTGCTCAGTGGTTGGCCCTTGTCTTCCACTCCAGGGAGTCATGTCCATTCCCTCCCCCTTCAGACATGACTTGATATATCTAGTAACCCGTCTGGGATTTCAACAAAACTGCACTCCTGCCTTTGCACATTTGTGAGGGAAGCTCTCATAGGCTACCGTGGAAACTTAGTGGCAGAAGAAAGATCGAACAGCAGAAATCGGTGCTTTGGGGTGACGGCTATGAGCTATGGAGTTTCTCACATGTGGTTTGTCATTTCACTGATGCAGAGCTCTCACGGGGCAAATTTCGGCCCCCACAAATAAGATTATAATATGCTGATTACAGTTAATATTTGTGGAGCAGATACCAAATGCCATTAAAATACAATTTGCATGCACTGTGCTATTGGGTCTTCTCAAAACTCCACAACAGTACATGACATTGTTGTCATAGTTCTGAGGTTTAGAGAAGCTTAGTAACTTCCCCCACAGCAGATGACCCAGGGGTAGAACACCCCTTGCTTCTCCACAACCAGAGCCTAAGGTCACCTTCATCTAATCCCAGTGCATTTGTTTATTTCTCAGAAGCCAGGGAGCACTCACCCCTCCCCCTCTCAGGGTTAAGGTCTCAGTCACAGTCTATTCACTCTGAGACCCAGCATACTGTCTGGCCAGGGAAATCTTGGCTGATTGGAAAGAAACCTTTTCCTGACTTGCCATGTTCTCACCACATTATTTCCCTCCACTGGGCTCACAGTGTAGATTTTAGAATTCGTTTTGTGACTGAGGATACTGCAGAACCAAGATGGATGTTGTCCAATTCTTTAAACCAGCGATTTTCAACCATGTATCACAAGAATTTTTCAAACATGCAGTACCTGACTATTTCATCAGGAACACTGACCTCTTTTCCTTAGACTGTCAGATTAAAACATGACAACAGACAACACAACCATAGCCATTCAGTGTGAATGAATCAAAGTCATATTTTTGGTCAGATTGGAAAAATATGGAATCTATTTTTTGGTGTGCCACAAAATTTTAGTAGTTACTTCATGTGTGCCATGAAATGAAAAAGGTTGAAGATTACAGCTTGGAACCAATATGAACCTGCCCTGGGAAGTCTTAGGAGAATAATGACTTGTTTTCCAAAATTAAATAAAATTATAAATATTCGAAAAGGAAAAGTGCCTGATGCAGATGTATGTGGCAAGGTTCCAACCTTCTGTAAGCAAGGCTTTGAGGAATTTCTACAGGCTCGCAACGCCTCATTTCACATCCTAGAGAGCAGAACAAATGCCTGTTCACCGTCCCACGAAGGCCTCCCAGCCCACGGCGGCTGCTCTCGCCCTGCTGACCACAGACGCTCGCACGTGCAGAGCAACAGCAGAGCATGTCCCAAGGAGGTGGGGGACTGGGCACCAAGCATATAAAACAGAGCCTATTTATGTTTACTCCATGTTTTTTTTTTAATTTAAGATATTATAATCAAAAATTGTATTGGATATTGTAAAACATTTAAAAATACAGATACACCAAAAGAGAATTTAAGACATTTATTATTCTACTTAAGTGTACGTTTGTTCAGAATTTTTCTATTTTTCTTTTCTAAAGAAAAATAGACTATACTATACACATTGTTTTTATAAATCTAATATATTGTGAATATCTTTGCAGGTCAATAATATTCACCTTTGCAGTTATTTTAGTAGTTGTATCATCCATATTATATAATTAAACTAGAATTGATTTAACCAAATTCTCTGTTGCTGAGCCTTGAGTTGCTTGTATAAATAATGCTTTATTGAGTATCCCTGAATATAAATTTTCACATACTTGTTGTTTACTTAACATAAATTCCTAGAAGTGGAATTATATATTTTCAAAATGCTTTCCAGAACATAAATCAATTTACCCTTTTTACCAATAGTGATTCAGTGTACTTTTTTTAAAAAAATCAAAATCATATAGCCCCGAGTCAAATATAAATACTCTCTGGTAGCCTATCATTTTTCCCTCTGATATTGGTGACCGCACTTAGAGACAGCAAAAACGAGCGGTTGTGATTACTAAATGGGTGTGACACTGTGCTAGCTTTCAGAGGGGGTGGGTGTCCCATCCAGCAGACTCTGCCCCATCACACTTTGCCCGGGGACAGCCCAGTCCCAGTACTGTCACGGAAGGGGACTCCAAGCCTGCCTGTGAGCATTTATCTTGGGATAGTGGACGTTTGTGGGTCAAGGTGAGCTACAGTAGAAGACAGCATTCTGTTTCCAAAGGTTCTGTGAGCCAAATTTAAAGCAAGGGCCAGCGCAGCCCAGGTTCCTGGGAGAACCATGGAGGTGAGCAAATTCCTCCGGAGGCTATCTCAGACTCTCCGGAGAATAGAATATGCCTTCCCTTGGCCCGAGGTCCTCTGCGATAATGGAAATAGCTCAGGCTGGTGGCCCCAGAGCTCTGTAGGTCCAGGGCAGCTCATCCCCATTTTCCTGTCAAAGTCTTTTCTATTGAGCAGACATTGGCTTTACACTGGATGGAGCAGGTTCCCCAACAGTCTATGAAGTAGAGGTAACAGGGGAGGAGTCCACATGCAAACATGCCTTCCTTAATAATTAAGCTTCCAACTCTATTTTGGGTGAAATAAATACCTAATATTTCTAGAGTGAATTACAAATTATATAACTTATCCTCATTCATCCATAAAATAATTAGTCCATGCAATGAAATATTTAGTTAAGAGTGGCACCAGAAGTCAGACTGCCTGAAGTCAAACCCCAGCCTCAAGCCTTATTGTGCAGCCTTACACAAGATATACGTCCTGTGCCTCAGTTTTATCATGTATAAAATAGAGCTAACACATTAGGGGATTTCCATGATGACTTATTTAGTTCACTTAGAAACTTACATAAAACAATGTCTGGAAACGAAGGCATCAATAAATGCCAGCCACTATCATTACTCCTGAGTACTAGGGCACTGGCTGGAAACTGGAGACATGAAGACACATTCCCTGGCCTCCAAAAGTTTCCCACTGAAGAGAGGAGGAGAATGTAAACAAATCATTAGAGCGGCATGCTGAGTGTGATATTGTAGGCATGAAGATGGTGCAATGGGGTCCTGAAGAAGGAAGTAGTTAATTCTGCCCCAAGATGCTGGAGAAAGCTGAAATATTCTGGGAGTCTGAGTCGTTAGCGTGACATGGAGAAAAGGAGAGCAAGGGCACTGGAGGCGGGGCAACCACTGAAGAGTTTATGAAGAGGACCAAGGTGGGGAGAACAACTCTTCCGCAGGCAGGCCGGGGGTCGGTAATGGGGGGAGGGGAGCAGGGGCAGGGAATGTTAGCAGAGACTGACTCATGAAATCGCTCACATGTCATGCTTACTAGAGTGCGCACTTTGTCCTGTAAAGTCTCCCTTTCTCACAACTAGAGTCTTGGGAGGACCTGTCAAGGGGCACTTCCAGCCTGAGAAGCAAGTTGACACAACAGGAAGTATGTCGGCAGAAAGTATGACAGCTTAGACTATAATTTTCCTGTTAGAACCAACTCAGATATTACAAAGTGGACTGTAAAACTCCTGTGACTTTTCAAGAGATTTCAGTGACATTTAGAACTTAGGGTGGAATCGGCACAGCTATACCTCTGAGCCCCCAAGAGCTGACAATTGTTCTCCTTGGCCATTCAGGTCCCCCAGGGGGGAAGCAGGAAAAGACGGCTTGTTGGAGAAAAGCAGAAGGAACTTCTATGTCATGTCTTGTTCACGGGCAGCTTTGCATACGCATTAGGGAACCATGGGAAGATTTGAAGGAGGCAAGTTTTTAAGTAAATTTGTCTTGAGAAGGATCACTCCGGCTTCAGTGTAGCTTTAAAATAATAATAGCAGTAAATAATAATGATGATGATGATGAAAAGGAGAAACAGCAAGAGGCAGAAAGGTCAATGAGAAGGTTATTTCCATAACCTGAACCCAAGATAGTCAGTACACCTTTTTATTATTCTCAAACACTCTGCACTTCTCTTGCATAATATCTGGCACTTTTTTCAATGTCTGGAGTCCTCACTGAACTAAAAATCCCATGAAAGAATAACCTGAAAGTATTATCCATTACTACATAGTACTATATATCCAGTACTGTACTTAGCATACATTAGCTACTCAATAAACGGCTGTTAAACCAATCTACTAACAAATAGAACTAAGTGAAATCGTTGTGAAATTATTTTAATAGGCCTAAATATTTTTTCTCTGGAATAGGCTATAAAGATAGACGTCTAGCTGCTTTTATGAAGCTTCTTTTTATTCCTGGAATTTAAATTGAAACTTGTTGAGCTTCTCCCAATTTTATTAGCCCTATCTGTTGTTCCTAAATTTATTGCCCTTTTTACAGATAAAGGACGTGAAGACCATAGAAAGGTTAAGTACCCGCCAGGGTAACCACAGTAAGGGAGGGAGAAAGGACTGGACCCCGGACCTAGCTAGCCCAAGCCTGTTCTCTTACCCACTGTGCTAGACTTCAGATTAAATGGTTCAACAAGAGAAAGCTTTGTGGAAGTCATGGTCCAGTTCCTAAAAGGAAGGTAAACCTCCACATGTTTGAGGTAGGAGGTGGGACATTCCAATTCTAGAGGGAAAATATGAGCAGAATCCAATGTCATAAGAAGTCTTAGTAGCCTGGGAGAACAGTGAGTAAGCCAATGTGGCTTAAATATGTAGAACCTGGAGAGAGGAGAGTTAAAAGCATGAAACCCAGTTAGAGAAGTGGGTTAAAGCCAGAGGCTGTCAGTCCATCTCAGTCCAGGAGAAAAGTGAGCCACTGCAGGTTTCTAAGCAAGGAAAGAGCATGGCCTGAACTGAGTGACAGGTGCATTGTTTGAGACTTAAGCTTTTAAAGGTAACTTTGGAAAATCCAAGTCCTTTGCTTATCAGTTTCCACCCCTTTTAAAAGAGCAGCATTAAATTCAGTTCCAGTCCTTAGCTTGGACTGGAGCAGCTTAGTTCATTATTATAATTTTACTGATAAAAATTATTTTAAAATATATACTTTATTGATTATGCTATTACAGTTGTCCCAATTTTTCCCCCTTTGACCCCATCCTCCCAGTACCCTTCAGTTCCTCCCCCCTTACTTTGTGTCCATGGGTTGTACATATAAGTTCTTTGACTTTTTCATTTCCTACACTATTCTTGACATCCCTGTCTATTTTGTACCCACCAGTTACACTTCTTAATCCCTGTACCTTTTCCCGCATGGTCCCCCTTCCCCTTCCCTGCTGATAACCCTCCAAATAATCTCATATCTATGATTCTGTTCCTGTTCTTGTTTACTTACTTTGTTTTTTGATAGTTGTGAATTTTTTGCCTTTTTAATGTTCATAGTTTTGTCCTTTTTTTATTAAGTAAGTCCCTTTAACATTTCATGTAATAATGGCTTGGTGATGATGAACTCCTTTAGCTTTACCTGGTCTGGGAAGCACTCTTTCTTCCCTCCCATTCTAAATAATAGCTTTGCTGGATACAGTAACATAGGTTGTAGGTTCCTTGCTTTTCATGACTTTGAATACTTCTTGCCAGTCACTTCTTGCCAGCAAAGTTTCTTTTGAGAAATCAGATGATAGTCTTATGGGAACTCTTTTGTAGGTAACTCTCTGCTTTTCTCCTGCTGCTTCTAAGATTCTCTCTCTATCTTTAACCTTTGGCATTTTAATTATGATGCAACTTTGAGTGGTCCTCTTTGGGTCCAACTTGTGTGGGGACTCTCTGTGCTTCCTGGACTTGTATGTGTATTTCTTTTACCAAATTAGGGAATTTTCACTATTTTTTCAAATAAGTTTTCAATTTCCTGCTCTTCTTCTCCTTCTGGCACTGCTATGATTTGGGTGTTGGTATGTTTAAAGTTGTCCCAGTCATTCCTAAGCCTATCTTTTTTTTTTAATTCTTTTTTCTTCCTGCTGTTCTGATTGAATGCTTTTTCCTTCCTTGTGTTCCAAATTGTTGATCTGATTCTAGGCTTCATTCTCTCCACTGTTGTTTCCCTGTAGATTTGTCTTTCCTGCCCTGCCCCGCTCTTTGTTTTTCTGTACTCAATGAGCTATGAGCATCCTGATCACCAGTGTTTTGAAATCTGCATCTGATAGGCTGGCTATCTTTGTTTCATTTAGTTCTTTTTCTGGGATTTTGTTCTGTTCTTCTATTTGGGCCATATTTCTTTGTCTCCTCAATTCAGCAGCCTCCCTGTGTTTGTGTCTGTGTATTAGGTAGAGCTGCTTTGACTCCCTGTCTTAGAAAAGGCACCTGTAAATTGTGTGGGGCAGAGCCTTAGGTAATTGCCAATGTGGGGCAATCCAATTCACTGCTTTGCGGGTCTGTGGGGGGGGGAGGACTTGGAGAGGGGACAATGTTGCTGACTGGTTTCTGGTGGTTTCATGGCACTGGCCTTGTTTCCAGTCGCTTCACCCACTTCCCATATGCAACTGGTGCCTGCCAGGTACTGCCCTGGTGGTGAATCCAACAAGGGGTGGGTTTCATACATTCTAAGTCTGTGCAGGCCCTTGAAATGGACTCTCCTTAAAATCTGGCAGTTTCTTCTGCTGCCCCAACCCCCACTGGTTTTTACAGCCAGAAGTTACAGGGACTCATCTTCCCAGCGCTGGAACCCTGGGCTGCTTGGTCTGGCCTGGGGCTGGGCTAGCTCACTCCCCAGGTAACCCTCCCGGTGTTTATCCACCCCATGTGAGTGTGGGACTGCCCATTCTGCCACTGCTGCTGCCACCTCTCTGCATCTCATTGCCTCTGCCTGTCTCCGTGTCAGTCTGGATGACTGAGGCTTCTTTAAATCCTTGGTTGTTGGACTTCTACACAGCCCAATTCTCTGACAGTTCTGGTTTTTATTTGTTTTGAGATATAGTTGTAATTCTCTCTCTGGTTGCACAAGGAGGTGAATCGTGCCTACCTATGCCTCTATCTTGGTTGGATAAAAATAATTCTTATGGCAGGTTTTCTTCTATCAACTTCAAATTTATCAGTGAACCTAAACACTAAAATTGCTCTTCTCTGCTGGTTTCTCTGCTTCTGGCTTTAATAAGTTTCATATTTACATCAAGCCAAGAATTCCACTAGTTCATGAAATCATACCCTGGGTGGATGCATCATTTGCCTCTTCATGACAAGACCAGAAAAAAAAAGAATGTATCAGGCCTTCTTGGTTTCTGGATCATTGGGTTCATCTTAGTCCAGGATGCACAATTTGTTACAGGTATTAGTGGGAATGTTTGAAGCTTGCATCTAGGTCTTACAGAGTTAACTGAAACGATGTGGGGGGTAGGGAGATATTTGGCTCCATTTGGCTCCTCTCTCCCTTTTCCCTAAAGTTATATATTCATCAAGCTTGCCTGGAACAAGGTTGCAAGCCAAAAATAGCACGCAGTTGGGTGAGGTCTGGAACACAGAACCCCAGTTCAGGCAAACAGCCACCACCCCCACCCCAGCCCTGAGTATTCCGACACTCACATTCCCACGTCCTGCATACATAATACAGTTATGTCCTAAACATCAAATGTAAGCTATGGAAACAATATGGAAAACAGTCTCTGTGTATTCTAAAACACCCTAATTGAAACCAGACTTTGGATCCTCCTTTCTTTTCAATCCAGGTGAAAGTTCCTTATCCTTAGAAAGAAATAAGTGTGAGCAAAGTATTTTCCTTGGACTTGGAAAATATTGCTCATAACCAGCACATCTTGTCCATTTGAATCCTCTGTACCCTGCACCCACCTCGTTTCTTTCCCACTTTCACAGTTCCTCGTCCCTCAGGTCACGGGGCTGACTGTCTTGTCCATCCCTGCAACCAGCTGCATCACCTACGGGAACACACAAGGGTGATTTCCTCAGTGGGCGGGACTTTTGATAACTGTTTAGGTTGGAGCTGTGGCCTGACTTTGTCAAAAGCCATATGGTGCTGAGACAAAACTGAGGAGCAGAGAGCACAGCCCAGACCCATGAGATGTGCGACTAACCAAAGCTGTGAGTTTAATGAGGAAAGAAGAGATTAAGGGAGTTCTGGCTTTTTTGGCACCAGGCCCAGTTGAACATAGGAATGCCCAGAGGCAAAAGCAACTCACCCTACAATAAATTAATAAAACAGCCTATTGACTCCAGCTTTGTTGTCAACACAGCCAACTGAAGCTGCTTCTCAGTTTCCAGGAAAAAAGTGCTCTCTGGTCTCCCAGTTTCACACCTGGGCATATGCCCAGTCTCCAAGGATCAGATAGGATGGATCACTCTCTGTGAGACTCTTTCTCGGCAGTGTATTTAACTGGTAACCTGTAGCACTCACAGCGAAGTTCCTCTTCTTTTGTGAAAGAATTTTATACATCCTTCTCAAGACAGGGGCCAGTGTATCAGTGGGTTAGTCATATAAAATTTCATTATTTACAAATTAAAAGAGCTGCATAGCCTTCAGTGAAAATAAAC
This sequence comes from Sturnira hondurensis, assembly GCF_014824575.4. NCBI lineage: Eukaryota > Metazoa > Chordata > Mammalia > Chiroptera > Phyllostomidae > Sturnira > Sturnira hondurensis. The sequence goes on along the minus strand of NW_028080827.1, from coordinate 28,487,113 downwards.
AGGAAAGGAAAATATTCTCGATTTACCCTTAATTTTTCCCATGAATAAAAAAGTAAAATATTATTTTCCACAAGTTAATATCCACAGGAGTCACTCACCATCCTTACCCCAATCATCATACAGAATCAAAACCTGTTCATTCAAATGGAATTTCTGTTCAAGCATTTTTGACAAAGTTAGTCTTATATGGTAATTTCAAAATATTCTATTTCTATTTTTAAGAATACTTTAATACATTGATGATGCACAGGGGGAGGGGGTTTGGAGGACTGTGTGAAAAGGTAAAGGTAAAAAGGATTGTTGTTACAAAATAGTCACAGGGCTGCAAAGTACAGCACTGGGAGTATAGTTACTAATACTGTAATAATGATGTATGGTGCCAGGTGGCTGCTGAAAATATCAGGGTTGGGGAGGGAATACTTTCTAAAGTATGTGATTGTCTCACTTCTATGTTGTACACCCAAAACTAATCCAAATTAATATTGAATGTGAACTGTAACTGAAAAATAAAATTTAAATTAAAAATGCTTTCAAGACTGAAGGACAGAGAAAGTAATAAAAATTAGTTGTACTTAATAATAAATACGTTGAATGCCTCCATCTCAAGGCGAAGCCAATGGAGCCCTAATAGTTTGAATGGTCCTAAGTAGGCCATGGCACTGGAAAGAATTAGACATGGATATCTGCATATGGATTAAATTTACTATATGAATTGTCACATACATAAGGAAGTCAGGAAGCATAAACCGGCCTCCGATTTGGGTGACGGTAGGAAGTTGAAAATAATTTAGAGCATACATGCTAATTAATATAAGACTCAAGGCAGCAGTCAACACCAGCGAACAGAGAGGGAGAGTGACAGTGTAAGTAGGCTCTGAACCAAAGACATGAACACCTGGGTGGGAGAGAGAGACCTTGAGAGACAGCAGGAGAAAGAAGGATGTGAAAGTTTAGATGGGCTAAATATTGCCTTTGCCCGATGACCTGCCTGAGGGGGAAGCTTCCACAGCCAGCAGCAGATGGGAAGGTGAGAGCCTGGACAAAGCTGACAAAGGAGGCGGGATGAAGAAGGGCAGAAACAGAGGGGCGGGGCCAATCCGGGGGAAGTGGCCACACAGAGCAGGCTGCTCTGCTGGTTCTGTCCCGCGCTAGGGCTTCATCCCACGGAAGGTAAGGAAAGGCCTGCCAGGGCGGGAAGGACAGCAGGAAGGCCTTTCTGGGGAGAGCTGTGCTTCTGATTCACTCAAAAGTGATGAGAGGGCTTCCCAGAAAGAGATAGTGAGCCAGTAACTCCGGTTATTAATGGCATCAAGATGAACTCGAGGGGTGTAATTTGTAATCATTTCAATTCCAGGAAATAGAAGAGCTTCAAATCATTGGCATAACTAGATTATTCAAAGCCCATTTCAAAGAAAAAGACCAGGTCTGCAGAAGTAATTTTGTGGCAATTTTGTGCAGCGGGTCAAGGCTGAAGTCGTAGTTGCTCAAAAATGACAATGGAAGCAAGCAATGGTGCTTGGGTAAAAAGGCACTGTGATGCTTTCACCCCTGCAGGAAACGTAACAGCAACATTTGAAATTGTACGTGGAGAATATATATGAGAAATAATTCTAGCAAGATGGGGGGGGAGGTGTATGAAATCCCCAAGATAAACTTTCCAATTAGAGATGGGAAAGCTAGGCTTCAGGACAGAAGGATTAATGAAGAGAGACAGATAAATGGATCGATGGATAGGTAAGTGGATCAAATGATTAAAAGATAAATCCAGAAGACAAGGAAATGTGCAGAAAAACTTATTTGGGTATTTTAAGAAAATAAGTCCCTAGTTTTATATCTTTTTAAAAGTAGAATTTTATACAATCTTTGTAATGACAAAACTAAAACATATTTATGCAAACAGTCCAATTCACATTGAAATGAGAAGAGACCTACACAGGCGGGCCAGTTATTATGAATGAAAAACTGAGCCAGTAACATCTGCCAACGTGAATTTAGAGAAGGCTCCAGAGATTGTAAAAGGAGAAGCCAGAGAAGAAGATGCTTCCAGAAGAAAATGAGAAAAATATAGGTGAGTTTAGGATGTAGGAGTGAGAATGGAGAGGTCAGAGAGTGAAACAGGTAGGTGAACTAGGAACTAGTAAGGGCAAGGCAAAATTACAGAGCTCAGGAAACAAGAAGGAGACCCACGAAAGCACACTGGAGAAGTGAGGGTTTTTTATTTGGGGACCGCGCCAGCCAGCAGTGTGGAGAGGGCTCTGGCTGCCAGCCTGCCTGTGCAGCCTTTGCATGTGCTGATGTACTGATCTACCAGCTCCAGGGGCTGGCCTTCCGCCTTGCAGTCTCAAAAGCTGGCTTTTATCAGGACTGGGACTGGGTCCAGAGCCCAGGCTCACAGAGATATACAAACCAGAATGTCACTGTAGACACGCATAAGTGCTCATTTCCCCACAGGCGGTCTCCAGAGGACAGCAAATAACACTTGGACAATCACTTGATGAAGACGGCACTGGCATGAAGTTTTGAAGTGTAGGGATGAAAAGCCTAGACTATAGGACACATGGGTTCATCACTATATGGCTTTGGGCATGTGATGTAATCTCTCTGTTTCTCAATTTTCTCACCTATAAAATGGGACATTCCAGTTATCTACTCATGTGTAACAAAGCGCTGCAAAATTCAGTGGCTTAAGGTAACAGTCATTTGTTGCTTTCAAATACGCTATTTGAGCAGACAGGGCAGCAACAGCTGGAATATGCTCCACATGACACTAGCTAGGGTGGCCCAGTGGAACTTTGCCCCAGTGGGGCAAAATGGAACTGCCTTTTGACCCAATGATCCTGCTTCTGGGAATATTTCCAAAGAATCCAAAACACCAATTCAAAAGAATATATGCACCGCTTTGTTCATAGCAGCGTTATTTACAATAGCCAAGAAATAGCCTAAGTGCCCACCAGTGGATAAAAAAGCTGTGGTATATATACACAATGTGATACTACGCAGTAGTAAAAAAAAAGGAAATTTTACTTCTTGTGACAGCATGGATGGAACTGGAGATTATTATGCTAAGTGAAATAAGCCAAGCAGTGAAAGACAAATACCATATGATCTCACTTATAACTGAAATCTAAAGAACAAAATAAACTAATGAGCAAAATAGAATCCAAGGCAACAGAAACATGGAATTGACAGCTGGGGGAGGGGAGTAGAAGAATGGTTGAAAAGAGGGGAAGGGACTAGACCAGGAACATACATGCATCGCCCACGGACATGGACAACAACGTGGGGACTGACTGGGGGGTGGGGGAGGGGACAAAGGGGGGAAACTGGGACCACTGTAATAGCATAAACAATTTAAAAATGTTTTCAAAAATAGCTCGTTCATTAGCTCTTGCGTCTCCTCTCATTTTTTCACTACAGACTGGGAGCAGAAACAGGGAGACTACTCACATTCTCCCTGAACATCGCCTTGGCCAGAGCATTCATTAGGTGCAGTTCCTATTTCCCACACCTCCCCTGGCGACAGTGCGCCAAACCTTCCACCGCGACTTCCAGCCTCCAATAACATTCTCCTTAATTTCATTTTGGCCCTCACCAGCAGCCTCCTCCAGGCTCCACAGACTTCTGCCAACACCTTCCTAAGGCTTAGCCCGCCTTCTCCCCTCCACCTGGTCTCAAATCAATTCCACATGGTCTAAGTTTTTGATATATGGCACCCTACTTCCAGGTACCCAAATCATGTTGGTTTCTTACGAATCATTTTGTAATTGAGTCCATTAATAACTATACCCTTACAGAGCTGTTGTGAGGATCAACTTAGGTAATACCTAGAATGTGCTGATGGCACATTGTAAGGATTCAGTAAAGGTTTTCTGTTATTTAAATGCCTATAATGTATATTAGATGTATTGTTGGGGAATATTTGATATTGCTACCAAAACAACATGGAAACAAATGAGATGCATGAAACCGATAAGATGTATTAAGCATATATATAAATTAGCAATCTGGATTCCATGTTTAGATCTAGAAAACATAAGTCAAGCATAATGAGTATTCAATATGCTCTACTTATGTTTTCTAGAAAAAAAGAAAAAAATAGGAGAGAAGATAATAAAGGATGGAAAGACCAAGCAACAATAATAGTCATGATCCACTAGAACATGAGAGACATGAGACTCCTGGCTCATGAGGGCTAGTATGACCACTCACTGGTGACAGCCATTCCAGCCCCTTGTGTCCTGGCCCATAGTTGCTCAGTAGGCTGATTGACAATCTACACTTGTGTCTCTCCAATAAAACAAGTGCTTGCCATTGAGCCTAGACACCTTCTGTCTGATTGGACCTCCTTACCTTACTCAAACCTCAACTTTCTCCTTGTGACTACATCATTCTTAGAAAAAATGAGAAGGGGAGGGGATAATCATGTGACCAGGAATCTGGTGGTGTGGGCTTTGCACCATCCTCACACCATATCTAAGTGTGTGAACTTATCCTATTTTTTCCCCATTGTGTCATGGATTGAACTTTGTCCCCCCCAAAAAATATGTTGAAGTCCTAACCACAGGTACTTGGGAATGTGACTCTTTTTGGAAATAAGGTCTTTGCAGATGTAATCTCATTAAGATGAAGTCTTGCTGGATTAAGGTGGGCCCTAAATCTAATCACTAACCTTGCACCCTTAGACACACAGAGACATAGATAGGGAGGGAGAATGCCACATGTGGATGGTGGCAGAGATTGGAGCAATGTATTTACAACCCTAGGAACATTAGTGATGGTCAAAAAACAGCAGAAACTAGAAAAGGGTAAGCAAGGATCCTCCTGAGCTTGGGTATTCAGAGAGAGGATGGTTCTGCCAACACCTTGCTTTCAGACTTCTACCCTGCAGAACTGCACAAAGATAAATATCTATTGTTTTAAAGCCACACACTTTGTAGGACTTTGGTGCAGCAGCCCTAGGAAGCAAAGAAACCTGCTTTTGTTGTGACAAATTAACCTATAAAAAAAATAAATCAGGTTATTAGAGTGCCTTAATTTGGTCTGTGAGCCTTTCTGTTCTGTGAGCCCTGGTGTAGCCATGTGGCAGCGTACTTGGTGGCTGCCATTCATCAGGTCACTTCCCACCTGCCAGGTCAGAGACAGTCACAGCCGCCTTGGATGGCACCTGCAGCTGGACAGCCTACCGCTGACCCTGGCGTTTTCACGCGGTTCCTCTACGTGACCTGTTTCTGACATTCAGTGTCACTTGGGGAGTTATTTTATTTTTTTATTATGATATATAGTGGAGATACAACATTGTGTAGGTTAAGGTTTACAGTGTGTTGCTTTGATAAACATATATTTTACTATGTATGTTTATCAGATCAAAATGATTGCCACCTTCGAGTTAGTTAACATCTCTATCACTTCACATAATTATCATTTCTTTTTTGTGGTGAGAATACTAAAGACATACTCTCTTAGCCCCTTTCAAGTACATAATCCAGCCTGACACAGTATTATACAGTACATGTGTACTATAATACAGCATTGGTAACTATAATTACCATGCTATATGTTAGAGGCCCAGAATCTCTTCATCTTATGACTGGAAGTTCGTGCCCTGTGACCGACATCTCTCCATGTCATCGATTCCCAGCGCCTGGCAGACACCACTCTACCCTGTCTCTGCGCATTTGGCTTCTTTAGTCTCCACTTATGAGTGAGATCACACAGCATATGTTTTCCTGTGTCTGACATGTCACTTTGCATCATGCTGTCAAGATCCATCTACGTTGCTGTAAATGTCAGGACTTCCTTCTTTCTCATGGCCGAATAATACTTCAGCATCTATATCTATATATCTCCACCCATTCGTCATTGACAGATGACTAGGTTGTTTTCCTTTCTTGACTGGATAGTGCAACAATAAACACAGGAATACAGATACCTTGTCAAGATCCTGATTCCATCTCATGTGGATGCGTGCCCAGAAATGAGACTACAGGATCATATACTAGTTCTATTTTTAATTTTTTGAGGAACATCCATACTGTTTTCCATAGAGCTTGTGCCAATTTATATTCTCACCAAAAGTACACAAGGGTTCGCTTTTCTTGGAGAGCTGGTTTAAATGTCGATTTCCTCCCCCTAAACTCTCACGCACACTAATGTTCAGACTCAGTCAGAGTGGGAGACATTACTGGTGCTCACCCACATACCCATTTCCCCCCTCCTTCCTGGCAGGAGAGAGACTACACTTACTCCTCTGAGTTGAACAGGACTACATGCCTGGGTTCTAGACAATAAATGTGATCAGAAGTGATGTATGCCACTCATTAAGGTGGAGGCAGAGAAAAATCCAGTGCATTTCTCCATTCACTCCTCTTCCCCTCTGGCACAGTTGTGGGGGTGGCCCGCAACTGCAGAGTAGACCAGAGAGTCACTGTGTGGTGGTAGGTAATTCTGGACAGTTGGCAGACATTCTTCTAAGTTTAGGTGGGCAGGGAATAAACTTTTACTGTATTAAACTAGGACTCTTCAGGGGTTGTTTGTTATTGCAACAAAACCTGTCCAGCTCAGACTAGTAGATCTGAGGTGGAGTCCAGAAATAAGAAGCTCGAGGCTTACTTTTTCTGCCTTATAGGTCCATGGACCACATTTGAGATACATTTTCTTAGGCCACTCACCATTTTCTACTCATGGTCTTTTTTTAAACAGGGAACAACGTGGTTTAAGCTCGCTCTTAGAATTCTCTCATAATCACACTACTGCCCAGCTTCCCTTCACTTCCTTTCAGATCATTTTCATACACATTTTGGTTGCTCCCCAGAGCAGGTATGCATGGTCTCTTTGCTCACTCAGTTGTTTGAAGATTTTGGCACATTTTAAATGTATTATTTTATTAGGAGTACATTATTGTCACTTTCATTGAGAAAAAAGAAAATGTCCACAAAGGAAGAAATAGAGAAAGAAATAAAGAAAGTATCCAGAAAAGGTAATAGAAGAACAATGCAGGAAAAAAATTATCTGATCATAACAGATGGGAAGAAAGCAGTAAAATATAAGCGTTTGTTAGGAGCACCGTGAGAAGATGGTTCTGCCAACACCTTGATTTCAGACTTTTAGCCTCCAGAATGGCCCCAAAATAAATATCTATTGTTTTAAAGCCACACAGATCTTATGTTAAGTGGCCTTATCCCAAAATAATAACAAAAGCAATAATCATAATAAATAAAGAGAGCAGGAAGACATTTTTGCAGGTGATGGCTGTGTTTATGGCATAAATTGTGGCAATGGTATCATGGTGCATAATCATTGAGTTGTGTACATTAAATAGGAGCAGCTTTTTGTATGTCAATCGTACCTCAGTAAAGTAGCTTTTTCGAAAAATAAAAAGGAAAACCTAATATGTAAAAGGTTATATGCAAAGAATAAAAGGGTAGAAGGGAGGAGGAAAACGCAAAGAACAGCCTAAAGGAACAAAAGTAGAAGAATCTAACTAATTAAATTTAAGACTCAGGATATAAATTCAGGAGGCCATTAGTAATGAACAATCATGACAACACTAATAACAGCAACTGCCATTTACAGAACATCTGCTCTACCCAGGCAGGATGCTATGCATTTTCTCTTCATTTCCTCTGAGCCTCTCAACCACCACAGGATACATTTTCTTACCAGTAAGACGAAAAAATGGGCGGGAAGACCTTCAGTAGTTTATTCAGGATCACATAGGAGGGTAAATGGCAAAGCCAGACTGAAGACCATTTATGTCTTGCTCCAAAACTTTGATCTTTTCCAGGATATCACATGTCTCCCCAACAACATAAATGTGAAGATGAGAAATCAGGGCTAAATGTAAATGAGAAAATGCATTGTCAGCGAAAGGCCTAGAAAAAGAACATCTTTCTAGTTAATATAGAAAGAGAATGAGACAGAAGGGTTTCTTTCTCTGTCTTCCTTTCTTTACATTCTTTCTTTCTTTCTGCATTCTTTCTCTTTTTAAAAACATGATCTGGAAGCTGAAAAGATACGATTCGTGTGGGAATGTGCATGGGAGGAGAAAGTGAAAGAAGTACCAACTCTCATTTCCTACGTAGAATACAAAGCGGCAGCAGCAAGAAGGGATTTCAAATGAGATTTTGGAAAAGGTGATGACATTGGAAGTAAATCAAAGTTACCCGAACTCCAACCATTTAGAACCCCTCAATGAGGACAGATAACTTAAAGGTTACTTATTTAACACACATGCTAACAGTCCGACACAAAGGCACCGGGCCAAGGGAGCTTAGGAGCTATGAAAGGAAATAAAGCCTCTTTATTAATGATAAGGAAATAACTAAAAATAATTTATCAAAATGAGGGATATTTTACAGAGGTAGATGGCAGACAATCAAATTATCTTCAAACAAGAAGAAATAAATATGCAAGAGGAATGACCCAGCTGATGAAAGCCCTCCTGGCTTTGGAAAGGATAAGAGAATGGCAGGACATGTTTAAAAAACGATTCAAAGAAAACTCAAAGGGAGGAAGAAAGCCAGAGTCTTTTTAAAAAACAAATAAATGCTCCCAGCTGTGGGAATAGCTAATGAAATGCACAGAGAAAGAGGAAAAGGATGGGAGTTGAAGCCAACAAAACAAATAAATGACCAAATGAGAAATGTCTGCTACAAAGTCAAGGTAATGAGAAAAGAAAAAGGAGATCAAGAAAGTGAAATTTTTTCTTACTAACGAACGTTTTAATGTTCAAAAAAACAGAGAAAGTGGTGATGGCTGAAAAGGGAGGCAAGAAAGGACAGAGGTTAGCAAGCTGGGCTTGAGAGTTAGACACCCAGGGTTCTAGTCTTGGCACCACGCCTTAGGCAACGTGCTGGTTTCTGTTTTTTTAAGGCAACTTTCCTGACCTCTCTGTGCCTCGGTTTCTCTTTCTGTGTAAAATTAGAGAAAGGGGAGTTTTTCTATTTATAGTACCTTCTCTAGCCTGGGCTGTTGTGGGAAATAAAATGAGATAATGAAGCTTTTCATGTGGGGAAGAGTCCATCCATGTTCATGATGGTGATCAGTGACTTCTGATAACCTTAGGACTAAAACCAGCAAACAGCACTGAAAGAGAAACTGCAGGCAATACCTAGGAAGACTTTGAGGAACTATTACAAGTACAAGAAATACACATCGAAATGTGAAATAATGTTTGAGAATCGATAAAGGAAGGGACAGCTCTCCAAGAATGTATTTAACAAATACAGCTCCAAACATGAGCTGCATTATCAGATTGTCTGTGGGAGGGAAGGGATCCCCGGATCTAGTACACTCACCACCGGGCTAGACAAGACAGCTGAGAATGGCCAGGGTCCTGCCTTCCGTGAGATGTAAGAGAAGATGGAAGTGAGCTCCGCAATGAAATAATGAGAGTCAATAATAGCTGCTCGAAGAAAGAGGAAACAAGCTAACAATTTGAGGTCACATCCTATGTGCCCCTCAGTAAAAGATGTTAGTTAAGTAAATTACGGCGCATCCACATCCCGAGCGGCCACTAAGGAGGATGTAGTGATTCTGTACGTGCTTACATGGAGAAACCCTTTGCATGGCGCTTAGTGATAAAGTGCAGACCATTGTTTATATTAAATTGCCCCAGGTTATAGGAATAGTTTATGTGATTATAGGTACATCAATGAACCAGATACACAACAGAGAGTCTGGGAAATGGGGCCAGAGTGCGGGAGGGATTCTTCCTTTTTTATTACTTACCCAGAAGAAAGCAAAATGGTACCCTGGTTAAAAACCTAGGACCTTCAGGTCGACCACTTCAGTAACCGTGGGCTGGTTATTTAACCTCTCCGTGCCGAGCTACCTATCCATAAAAGGAGAATGCCAGCCTTGGTAGGGCTGTCACGAGGATGGAATGAGGTCATGAATGTTTCATCCAAATAACACTGGGAGCAAGGCCTACCACCTAGAGCTCTCCTTCACCGCCAGCTGCGAGTGTTATTCCTACACCTCGGGACGTCTGAGTCATTTCCCCACAAGCCTGGGTCACCTCTGTAAGCCTTTAAAAGCCGAGACGAGGATAACAGAGAAAATTAATATGGTTATAAAAATGAAGAGGAATTTTGTGGCCATTCTTGAATGCTGTTCTTCTCGGAGAACATCGGCAACATTTGTCAAGTTTTCCTCAAAATGTTGTGAGTATTTTAATTGGCGTTGTATTAAATTTACAGATTTGCTGAGGGAGAATGGAAGTTTCACACTGCTGAGCCTTTATATCCAAGATCAAGGCAAGTCTTTAAGTTTCCTCTTGTGTTCTCACTATAATTTAAATTTTTTTCTTTATATGGGTCTGCATATTTTTTGTAAAGTTTATCCCAGAGTTCTTTTTTATTAATATTGTAAATGAGATTTTTTCTTCCATTACATTGTAGTACTTGATCTTGTTTCTGTATAGGAAAGCTATGAGGCCTCCGAGAGAACAAAATGTGTTATGGTACCACAATAATTAATAACAATTTGGTGCTGAAGAGAAAATGAGAAGATTAAAGAATAGGATAGTGAACCTAGAAACAGACTCTAATTCAAATGGGAATTTAGAATATTCAAATCAAAATGGGAAGATGAATCTGTAAATTACAATATGGTAACTAGCTAACCATTTCCAAAAGATAAATGTCTTCCTCAGTGTTTATAGCAAGTAAATCCAAACCAGAGATGTTTAAACTGTAACATCAGATTAATCAGGGATTTTGTTTTTTAAAAGATTTTATTTATTTATTTGTAGAGAGAGAGGAAGGGAGGGAGAAAGAGAGGGAGAGAAACATCAATGTGTGGTTGTCTTTCATGTGCCCCTAACGGGACCTGGCCCACAACCCAAGTCTGTGTCCTGACTGGGAATCAAAACTGCAACCCTTTGGTTCACAGGCCAGAGCTCAGTCAACTGAGCCACACCAGCCAGGACCAATCAGTAACTTTAAAAAAATAAATCCATTCTAGGAATAAAGGAAAACATAGGTGAATTTATTTATAATGTTAGAATAAGAAATGCTTTCTAGGCAACAGCTTAGACACCATAAGGGAAATTAAAATGTTTATGTAGTCAAATCTATCCAAACGTCTGTTTGGAAAAAAATATATCATGAAGTCAGATGATGACAAATGAGGAACATACTTGCAACACATAGGGTGGGGCAAAACAGGGTTACAGTTGTGAGTCCGCAAAACACGGAGTTTATTGCTTATTGCTATTTATTAATTGTTGTGTTATTCATATTAACAACTAACAACTAGTCGTTCCATACCAACGACTGTAAACCTCCTTTTGCCCTGTCCTTCATACAAAAGGGCCAACTTCCTTAATTTACAAAGAGTTCATATAAATCAGTTAGGGAAAACCCCTGACACCCAAATAAAAATGAAATGGATAAGGCAATCAGATCTTGAGCACAGCTGGTAGAAACGGAGTTCTACTATCAAATACATTTCTGCAGTCGCTGCAGGAACAGACGTCCCAGGGACCAGGCAGGACCTCAGGGAGGCCAGAGAGGAGGGGGGCGCCAGACACCTGACCCGGCAGCACGCAGAGCGAGACAGCTCACGCACCGTGCAAGTGCCTAAGCCACAACCCACAGCTTTTCTGGGCTTTGTTTTCTAGGACAATTTGGGTGGTGTTTATATCAGCATGGTATAGCTAAGTCAAACTCACCTGGGTAAATTAGGTGTGAAACATGGAGAATTACACCACTGTCCAGAATGACTTTTTAGTTTGATGTTTTCCAGCTTCAACTTTCACTGGGAGAAAAAAAACCCAGCAGAATTATACCCTGGAACAGCTGCTGTCTACACCTGACTGAGTCTCTCCCTTCCTGTACCCTTCTGTTGGCAAGTGCTCCATCACATACACGGAAATGTTTTGTTAACAGCTTTGTGATGTCACAAGTTTTGAGTAGCATCACTGTTGCGGGCAGTTATGCTTCCTGGAACCTCTTAAAGTTCTTTGTCCTCATTCTTTGGTCTAACCCATTTTCTTCAAAGTAGAGGCTGCCTCTGATATTTCTATGCCCAGGATTTCTCCATTGTTTTCTAGACCCTTTGCCTCGGTGTAACACTTTGGCACATTTGTCACAATAACCTTTTCACATGTGACCCTGTGTTGTACTTGAAAATCTTTCTTCTTGGGGAACCACCACCTTCTTTCTCCCAATCTTTCATCGCGGAAGCTTACCCTCCGTTATTGATTACACTGTGTCTTCTTAAAGTGGAGGCTTGAAAGTGCAAAACTGTAAAATCATTTCTAAAGTAAAGTAATTCTCCCAGTGTTCTCTGTTCTCTGCGAAACATACCGCCTGATGTGCTGGCTCTTCTCTCGAAGGCGAGTGCCACCTGCTACTCAGGAACCGACGCCGGAGCAAGTCCGTGGCTCCAGTGTTTGGTTATGTTTAGTTGTATTTAAGAGAAAACATCTAAATAAAAGAACTTTTCCTGGAGAGATTCTTTAATTTCTCACAGTAAGGGAAGTGATTCTCCATGCAAACGCTAAAAAACTTGAAATTTGAAATAACCGAAGGATTGTTAGTAGCCACATCAGCCACTATTTTGATAATTATATAAATGTAATGAAAGAGAGACAAAACATAGATATATTCCTATCTATACCCTGTGTACAGGTCAGATACTACACTAATATATATTTTATACATTTTATAAATAAAATATACATACATACATTTGTATGTGGTACTAGTATGGGCATATGTTATAACATCTAACAGTGAATGTTTAGCCTGTGACGGGTGTCTAAAAAGGGCCACAAATTCTTTGACACTCCTCCCATTGCAAGCTGAGGTTGAAGCTGGGCAGGCTTCGTGACTGCTTTGGCCAGGGGTTTGTGGGGGAAGTAACACAGTGACAATTTCCAGACTCTTCCTCTTCCTGTACACTCACCTTCAGAGGCCTGGACTGCCACTGTCAGAGCCCAGCTGCTCTGCAGGAGATGCCACCCGGAGAGTCTCAAAGCCCCTTCAGGAGGGAAAGGGGCACAGCTGAGCCCAGCCTTCCAGCTCGGCCTATTGAGGTGCCAGACAATGAGGGAATTCTTGGACCACCCAGACCAGAGCAGCTGCCAGCTGAAAACCACCGAACGGCCCAGTCAGTGTCACATGGAGCAGAATCATTGCCAGGAGAGTCCTGCCTACATTTCTGATTCACAAAATCATGAGACTTAATAAGAGGCTCGTTGCTTCGGCCACTAAATGTGGGGGCAGTCTGTTGTACAGCAATAGACACAGATGCAGAAGCAGGACCACAGCGAGTGAAGCAGCGTGTCCTGACCCACGTGACTGACTAATGGCGCAGCTGAGACTCCGACTCAGACAGCCTGCTTCGGAAGCCACTCTCAGCCACTCTGCTGAACTACTTTAAAACCGTAATTAACTTTCGAGATAGAGTATATATAACATCTTGAGTCTCTTAGCATCTACTCTAATTCTTATTTAATGAAGAATTTGTGCCAAAGGCATAGAGCCTCTCTGCATTCGCAGTTATCTGTTTGTGCTTATTTTCACATCCTTCTGAATTTTCAAATGTGATGAATTTCTCCAACAGATTTGCCTGTGTTTATTTTGAGACAGTGGGATAGAAATCCTCATTTCTTTTCTGTCTTTAACATAGATCATATCAGCAGTGCTGCTTAATACCAAAAGGGCAGGCTAATTCTGAGACTCAGGAAGTTGATGTCTATAGTATTAAATGTGGCTTCGTAATTTTCCAAGGAGACAGAGATGCTGGGATCTTGGCAGTTTCCTTGATAAGCTATCATCCCATCTACTTTATATTAGAATGAATTGTTTAGAAAAGGGGTAGGAGTAGGGCAGAGGAGGCTCAATATCAGCTTCTTGACAGGCAAATAGACCCATACCTGCAGCCTTTCTGGAGCCAAAAAGGTCAGGGGTCAAGGACCCACAGGTACTGATGAAATCAAGCGACTTCAGTTAATTGAATGCTATGCAAGGCAATGTAGCCACTGTGGTTTCCAAGACAGAATAAACAGCACAATGTATGGCATCAAGGAAAGCAGGCTCTCTGTGCAGGCGTTATCGCTATTGGTTGGACATCTTCACAACAAATAGGGGCAGTCAACAAAGCATAGACTTATTTTCCTTGGTGTTATTTCCAAAACATTGTTATTCAGCCTCTCAGGGACTAATCCCAGTGAGAAAAAGGACACAACAGTGACAGGCGCACACTTATCAACACTTTTTTAGACCTTAAAACAGAAGTTAGCGAGTAAGAGCTACAAACTGCCAGTTATAAAAGAAATAAGTCATGGGGACGTAATGTACAACACAGAGAATATAGTCAATAATATCATAAAACTTTGTTTGGTGGCAGTTACTGTACAGATCAAGGTGATCACGTCATCAGGTATATAAATGTGTTATCACTATGTTATACTCTTGAAACTAATACAATATTGTATGTCAACTCTACTTTAATTTAAAAAACCCGTAAAGCTAGCAAGCAAGCAAGCAAAAAGTACACTACAAGGTATGTTAATTTAAGAGTTCTTGTTACATTTGGCCCCCTGAGTTACATTCTAGAAATATGTATCATAAGAAAATTGGGATTCGGAGACTTTAGAGATCTTTCGGCTCAGTGGTTCTTCCAGTAAAAGAAAAGCACTGTGGGAAACAATGGTCCTGTGTACCAGGTGCTGTTCTAAGCATTCCACATAGATTTGGACATTTACCTTCACTGCCACTCTATGAGGTTGCATAGATGAGGAAACTGAGGCTGAGATTCAATAACTTGCCTAAAATGGCAAAGATAGGAGGTGGGGGGGAGTTTAGAGTTGAACATTAATAGACAAATTTCTATACTCCCCCCTTTCTAATTAAAAATGAGAAAGTCTCCCATTTTATTCATTTTTACATAATATATATTAAGAAATATATTACTTGTCAGTTATGCCACAATAAAGTTGAAAAACCAGACAAGTCCAAATGAGGAAAATTCTGTAAAATATCCGTCCAGTTCTCCTCAAACACAAGGACCATCTGAGAAACTGTCAGTGAGAGGAGCCTGAGGGGACCTGCTGAGCAGATGTGATGTGCTGTCCGCGGTGGGATCCTGGGACAGATAAAGGACATTAGAGGGGAAAAAAACAAAGGAAATTTGAATAAAGTATGGACTTTGCACAATGAGATATTAGTTGCTTTGTCAATTGTGACAAACATACTCTATGAATACAAAATGTTAATTTAAGGGGAAAGTGGTTATGTTGCATATGGGAACTCTCCAGTATCCTCATAACTTTTCTGTAAAATATCCTAAAATACAGTCTATTTTTAAAAATACACATGTGACTGACTTTCTAAAAAACTACCTGAAAATCATTACCTTAATCTAAGGTAGTTATGTTAGGTTTACGAAGCAGCAGAAGTGCCCGAGGTCTCTGGCTGGACCTGCCACCAAGGCCTGGGTCTGCTCTGGGTCCCTGCTCAGCACTCCGCCCTGGCTCACAGACCTCTGCTTCTCCCAGGATATTTGGCTTATGAGTGGCAAAAACTACCCTGAATATTAGTGCTCTTCTTTTCTTCCATTCTATCTCTTTCTGTATATAAAACATACTGCTGGTAGGAAAGTAGTTTTATTTTAACCTGCTCCCACTTCTAAAGGGGAAGAGACTTTGTGATGACATTAGCATCCTGAATTTAAGTACGTGACATTGCCACCACCAGTCTGGGGCCAGGAGGAATCGGGCAGGTATAAATCTCTGCGCTACCTGTAGGACAACAGCAATCTTTTAAATTTTGATATTTGCCACAAACAGAAGAAAAATATAAGGAAATCAAAGCACAATATTATTAAATCCTCACTTGAAGCGGCTGCCTGCTAAAACTCTGAGCCTGAGGCCCACGTTCTCCTTTTATTATGAAGAAGATTATAGAAGGATGTTAAAGCTATGCAGTATTAGTACCAAACTGAGACTTTCTCCAGTTTTTAATAACCAAATAGTACCTTTTTTTCTTTCAGCAACAAAGCCCATCATATTTAATTGTTCCAACCTCATGGAGAAATTCTTGCTATTCCTAAGATAGTCCACAGGCTTCCAAGAATAAGTTATGATGGGGACAGACACAACCTCCTAGTCTTCTTCAAAATGACAGAGCAAACCAGTGACTAGGAAGAGAAGAGGAACACTACAAATAAAGTTTATGGTATAAGAATCAAAAACTACACTAAATGTCTTATGATAACTGTAAATCCAACCTGTACTCGGCTGTTCAAGTCTAGAATTGAGAAATGAAGGATGCTCAGCGTGTCTCCATGACTGCCAAAATCTGGCCTCAGCATACACAATGGGTACATCCACGCCCAGCTCAATCTCTACGCAGAACCCTGGGCAGCTGACAATAGCTGACCTAGAGGTCAGGTTCAAACGGTCCTTTTTCTGTGAGAACTCACAGCTGAAAGAATTAAGTGTTGGAAAGGCCGCTACCCAACTGGATTCAAATGGCACTAATCCCCCAGGGCTACTCCAGCCTTTGAATCCTAGCCACTAGACCACCAGGGAGTCCAGCTACTCCAGCCTTTGAATGAGGGGGTGATTGAGGGCCCGCAGTACGGCACTTGGACAGAGGGGCGTTCAGTGACACACACCTGCAGGTACGCACACAAGGTGGCATCGAGAGGAGAAGACTTTCCACCAAGGACATATAAACTATTCAATGTCTGCTCTGAAGTTTATAAGCCAGGCTATAAAAGAGAGAAATTCCACATTTTAATTTTTTTAAACTTTGGTCTCAGTAAAGTCAGACTACAGTACCAAGTGTGCACATCTGTGAAAGAAAAAAAAAACGCAGTTGACCAAAATACAAGTGTGGAATTCACTTTATCAGCATTTCTAAATACAGCTCTTAAAATAATATCTAAATATAGGCTTTCCATGCCAAAGTGGAGACAGATGTGCTTTAATATAATATCCTGATGTTTGTCTGTTTCCTGATGACCCTTAGACCTCTAGGGTGGGCTTCTATTTTCCCTTTTGAAACAGATGTTGGTAAATGTCTATCCCCAAAACCAAAAATCCTGTTCTACAGGGAATCCAACCAGCTCTCTGCTCCTTCCCTCAAATTTCCGTCAGCCAGACCCCATTCTTTGGCAGCAGCTGTGACTGTAGACTGTAATCAGAAAATAAAGTAGAAATTCTTTGGTAATTCAGGAGGGAAGCTTTCATTTCAAGCATTGAAAAAACACTGACCTGAGCACAGTACCAGAGAGAACTCCAGAAAAGTGTGATTTTTCCCTTTATCTTCCCCCAAACTGGATATTCAAGAAATGCCAATTTGGATAAAACATGTATAACTGTGCTAACCGAATGTTGCCTAGCAAAAAGCCCATTCACAGGTTAATCAGTAAGAATGGCTTGAAGCTTTGGCATAAGCACTGTTGGCCTCTACTGGACACTAAAACGGCAGTTCGAACCTGAATTACTATTTCTTACATGCTCAGAAATGCCTGGGATCTCTTCAATAGGCAATCATTTTTCCTTTGGAACTTTGTTTATAGTCTTGTTAACAGGCTTTTATTTCCCCCCAAACAACTTTTGCAAAAAAAAGCCAACTTCATGACCCCTGTACAAATATCACAAATTGTACTTACCTAACTATAAATCAAGGCAATTTTACTACTAAGTCTCTATAATGCCTTCCTAGAAAATTATTAATAAAACCCTTTTAAAAAATGTATTGGAGGGTTCTCTTTTTTAAAAAACCTTTGATTAATCCAAGGATTTTTCACAATGCAGATAATCATCTTTTAATGGACTTGTTTTGTAAGTTCAGACCTTAGCAATTGATGAATTTTAAAAAGGTACATCTATAATTTTGGCTCATCAAGATATCATTTTCTTGTTTCCTTTCAAAGTAGCTTTATGAATAGCAAAAAATGCTTAGAAAACTTTAAATATTAATATATTACCAAAAATAATTATGAGAAAAATTCAGCTTTGAATTATTTTGAAAAAAATTTATTTGGTTTTAGTCTGCCAAACTGTTATTACAGAGAGAAACTATATCTTGCTTTCTTAAATGTCAATTTTATACCTTTTACTAAGGTATAAATTTTATACCTTTTACTAAGGTATAAAAAATTACTAAACCAGGAGTGCCATAAATTCTGGTCCTTTATTTAACCAGAGTTTTGTACTTATTAAAAAGAAAATTCAGAAGCCACAAGAGAGTAAAATTTTGCTAAACAGGGAATATAATAGGAAGAAATTATCATCTTACAGGTAAAAACAAAGTTACGATTTCCTCAAAAAATTCAGAACATAATATAACCAATTTCTCTTTTTTTAAAGTATATTTCATTGATTATGCTATTACAGTTTTCCCTTTTTTTTCTCCCCCTTATCCCTATCCACCCTGCACACTCCTCCCTCCAGCATTCTCCATCCCCCTTAGTTTATGTCCATGGGTTGTATATAACATTTATGCTTCTTATTCCCTGTACCTTTTCCCATACTCTCCTACCTCCCCTTCCCCCACCAATAACCCTCCATATGACCTCCATTTCTGTGATTCTCTTCTTGTTCTATTGTTTGTTTAGTTCGTTTTTATTTTTGCTTTTGTTTTTAGATTCCATTGTCGGTAGTTGTGAGTTTGTTGTCATTCTACTGTTCCGAATTCTGATCTTCTTTTTCTTACGTAAGTCCCTTTAATATTTCATATAATAAGGACTTGGTGATGATGAACTCCTTTAAAGGAGTGCTCCTTTAAAGCACTCCTTTAAGTGCTTACCTGGGAAGCACTTTATCTGCCCTTCCATTCTAAATGATAGCCTTGCTGGGTAGAGTAATCTTGGTTGTATGTCCTTGCCTTTCATTATTTGAATACTTCTTTCCAGCTCCTCCTTGTCTGCAAGGTTTCTCTTGAGAAATCAGCTGATATCTTATGGCAACTCCTTTGTAAGTAACTGTCTCCTTTTCTCTTGCTACTTTTGAGATTCTCTCCTTATCTTTAATCTTGGGTACTATAATAATGGGGTGCCTTGGTGTGTTCCTCCTTGGGTCCAATTTCTTTGGGACTCTCTGAGCTTCCTGGAATTCCTAGAGGTCTATTTTCTTTGCCAGATTGGGGAAGTTTCCCTTCATTATTTTTCAAATAAGTTTTCAACTTCTTGCTCTTCCTCTTCTCCTTCCGGCATGCTTATGATTCAGATGTTGGAATATTAATAGTTGTCCCAGTGGTTCCTAAGCTGATACTCATTTTTTTAATTCATTTCTTTATCCTGTTCTGGTTGAATGTTTATTTCTTCCTTCTGCTCCAAATCATTGATTTCAGTCCCAGTTTTTTTCCCTTCGCTGTTGGTTCTCTGTATGTTTCCCTTTATTTCACTTTGTGTAGCCTTCACCTCTTCCTTTATTCTGTCATACTCAATCATTTCTGTGAGCACCCTGATTACTGGTGTTTTGAATTCTGCATCTGATAGGTTGGCTATCTCTTTGTCACTCAGTTCTTTTTCTGCAGTTTTGAACTGTTCTTTCATTTGAGCCATATTTCTTTGTCTTGGTGTACCTGTTACACTGTAAGGAAAGAAGTCTTAGGTATTTGCTAAGGCAGGGCAACTCACTTTGCTGCACTGTGGTGCTGTCTGTGGAGGAGGGGTCAGAGAGGGAACAAGCCTGCTTGCATGGCTCTCACCCCACTTTCAATCACTTTACCTGCTACCCACAAGCAAATTGGGCCCTTCTGGTGCTGATTCCCAGGTGGATGGGTTTGTGTACATTCTAGGACCCAGTGGGCCTCTCCAACAGTCTCTCCTGTGAGGTTGGGAGTTTCTCCCACTGCCACAACCGCCACCGGTATTTACAGCTGAAGGTTTTGAGGCTTTATATCCCCATGCTGGAACCCTGGGTTGCGTGGTCTGTCTTGCTCCCCATTTGTTTCTCCCAGTTTATCAGCACATGAGTGTGGAACTGGGACTGTCCCATCCACCAGCCACCACCTTGCCTGCCTCGTCCATACCCACCCTGGATGCCTGCGTCTGCCCCTTCTACTAGTCTGGATGAATGTTTCTTCTTTAACTTCCTGGTTTTCAGACTTCCATACGGTTCGATTTTCTGGCAGTTCTGATTGTTTTCTGTTTTTAAACTGGTTGTTGTCCTTCTTTTGATTGTGTGAGGAAGCAAAGTGTATCTGTCTATGCCTCCATCTTGGCCAGAATTCCTCCAGCAATTCCTTTTCTGAACATACCCCAAAGAACTGAAAGCTAGGACTTGAACAGATATTTGTGCACCACTGTTCAGAGCAGTACTATTCAAAACAGTCAAAAAGTAGAAACAACCCAAATGTTCACTAACAGATGATTGGATTTTAAAAATGTGGTATATATATTTTCATATCATTCAGCATTTAAAAGGAAAGAGTTTCTGACACATGTTACAACATGGGTGAACCCTAAGGAATTATACCTGGGCAAAATAAGTCAGAACCAAAATGACAAACACTATGATTCCACTTATGTGAGGTACGTAGTGTAGTCAGACTCAGTGAGACAGAAAGCAGAATGGTGCTTGCCAGGAGCTGAGGGAAGGAGGGAATGGGGGTTACTGTGTAATGGGTGTGGGGACTCAGTGTTACAGGATGAAAACAGTTTTGGTGATGGATGGTGGTGGTGGCTGCCCAATAATGCAAAGGTACTTAAAGCCACTGAACTGTACACCTAAAAATGGTTGAAAAGGTGAATTTTCTGTTATGTATATTATACCACAATAAAAAAAACTGTGGCATTTTGAGCTGTGGTGATAATCAGTGACTTTTAAACTGGAACCAGATATCAAAGAAACCCAGATCCCCCCAAGATGTGCCCAGTGGTCAGCACAGAGTCACAGCAAGTGCCAACTCCCATGTGAGAGGCAAAAGACAAGATCGTCTACACATTTAATTCCAAAATCTCAGTGTATTTTTGTTTAATGCTGCATAAGAAAGCTTAATCAAGAAAAATAAACTCTGTAGAAAAGAAAAATGCCAGGTTATTATATTCTCATAAAAGATGTGAGAAACTTATTAAGCTCTATGTGTAAAGTTTAAAATGTTACCTAATCAATTCAGATTAAATACTAAGAGTGTTCATCATAAACATAATATCAACTGATCAATACTGAATTTAAAATAATGAACACAAAGTAAGTTGAAAGACATCATAGCACATAGAAAAGATTTTTTATATCAACAGTATATGCTTAGACATACAATAAATATGATTTTGCAAAGTATCTGGAGATGAGTTGGACGAATGAGTTGGAGATCACGAAAAGTGATCTCTAGTCCAATAAGATAGTATATAGTTGAAAACAGAGAAAGATAATCACAGTAGATGCTGATCTTATACTCCCAGGGAGAAAGAGAAATGAGACTGACTGGCGTAGGTCTCATGATGCTATATGAATGCACACACTAAACTGTTCACAGCCCATTCCTTGGCATCAAAGTCCCAAGTTACGTGAAGAACAATCTCAAGCCAGTGAGCACAAAAATAAACCCAAAGAAAATCTGTACTTGGTAATGACATTAAGTCTCACATTGATGAGAACCACCTAAGAAATCCTAGCTTTTCATAAGTAAATCAGAAAACAGAAATTGTAGAAAATATATACAATATTAATGAGTACATGCACAGAATGAGTGACTTTTGAAAAATTTACACATTAGGTTCAGTCATTTTTAAATCTGCCTTTAAAAACCAAATTGAAGAGTAGTTTGAAGTATTTTACAGAGTTAGAAAAAATGCAGTAACTAAAAATCCTCAGTTCCTAAAGTTCAAAAAGGACCTCACTGGAAAGAAATCACAGTCTCTATGAAAACATCAACTTTTAAAGACATATCTAATTTTTAAATTTGGTATGGAAATGTTTATTTATGAATGTTTATAGTTCACAAATTCTTGATTAAAAGAAACTGTCTGGCTCATACATTTTTAAAAGCATAAGAAAAATGGAAACTCTAGTCTTCAAAATTTTACTCCAAATGCAATTATTAATTTAAAGCAATTACCTTGAAGAAAAGTAATTTTAATATCCCAAGCAATAGCAAAATATCAAGCATTTATTAAAACAAATTGCCCCATATAAAATACAATAGCTTCTCTTGGCAAAATTATGAAGTTTGTTTAGGAAATAATACAGAATTATATGAGGGAGGGCATAAATAAAGCATATGATGTAGCATTTAACAAAGTTCTAGCTGAAGCAAATTTAAATTAGCTTGAAAATAAACATTGTCAAATAAATTAAATATTGGCTAAACTATTCTAAACAAAGGAAATGGATAAATGGCCCAGGATCCAACTGAGACAAGATATTTGGCAGAATATCTATCCTCTCTGGTCTCAATAAAAATTTTATTAATAACTTGGAATAGAAAATGAGCATTAGGTTATTGATATTAGTAGAAGTTTTATTTTGAATCGGCAAAGGTTGTGCTCAGACACACAAAGATCTGAAAGGATCCGATCCAAAGCCAGAAAATAAGCTAGCGTCAGCTTAGAAAAATGCAAGCTACCATAGCATGAGAAAAAGAATTTGAAACTAATTTAATTTCATGAGAAAACATGGCAACCAGTAACGCCAAAGACACTCTCCAAGGAATAAGAGACAGAATGTTAAGTAACCACTTAAGAAATGATAGGAAACAAAAACAGGCCCAAATCTTCCAAGTGCCATGTGCGTTTCCCACACATGGCAGTGTGCCATTATACATGGCAATGACTAGATAAGGTGAGGCTGACAGGCCTTACCTAACTACACAGCCTGACCACTTCCACCACAGACAGTGGGAGGAAAAATAGTCACATATGCAGCCCAATCCCACGGCTGCTGAATCCTACTTCAGATCAACATCTGATATTTTTGCTTTGAGGTGGGATGAAAAGAGAAAGACTTTTGCTACTGATGATAATCAATCCAGTGAGATGGGGCTGGTGGAGCACCAAACTGGGAGTCAGCAAGTCTTCCACTGACTAGCCCCCCTTCCTCCCTTGTACAGCACAGAGGCTGAACTACAGCACTCCTGATACCCTTCCAGCTCCAGTGTACATGGTGCTCACTTGGGTCTTCAGGGAATGAGTCCCATTTAGAACCAAGGACCTGTGGTAAACGTGTGGAATATATTACCCTGAAAGAAGAGGCTGAAGATATAAAAGAAAAAACCCTAAGCCCTTTGTATTCTTACTAAGAATTAATATGTATTGAGTGTTTCCAACTGCTAGGCACTGTGCTAAGTACTTTACATGGATTATCGCATTTAATGCTTAGAAGAATCCTTTAACATAGGTGTGATTATTATCTCCCTTTAACAGACAGCCACACTGCATCTCAGAGAGGTTGAATATCTCCCCCAGAGTTGCACAGCTAGTAAGTGGTAACATTCTTGGGCAAAGTCTCCACCAGTTCTTGGTAAACTAAGAGAAGTAAGGACAGTGGCATTCAATAAACACTTGCTGAATAAATAAAATGACAATGGGTGCACAGGTTTGTGCACACCATCTTTGAGGAGACAGCACAGTGTGAGAAGTCACATCACCCTTGCTGAGCACGGCTTGGTGCCAGGCACAATTCTAGACACTTCACAAATTCCCATTTAAACCTCATGATAACATCTGAGATATTATCTTCATTTGATAGAAAAGCAAAAAAGAAGATACCTGGACAGCTGCCCCCAGAAATGTGGCAAATGTGGGACCAGGTCTGGGGGTGAGGAAAGAAGAGGCCCCAGTCAGGAAGAATCCTGTAAGGATGGCAGTAGTACCCCCATCCCTTCTGGCCAAGTTAGAAGACATGAGATAGACTTAAATTATGTTTTAGCTCAACAGCTTTCAACTTTCTACCTTCTTCTTGTCTGCACCCCAGTCTCCATTTTTGGAGACTCAATTTTGTATGGTCTTAGTGAGAAGAAAAACTGCCACCTACTGCCACCCACACTGGATGCCAAGTTGGCCCAGCCCTCCTGCTCCCCCTTCTCTGTGCCAGCCTCTCAGAAGCACAATTCAGGACACTATTTATCAGGATGCTCACAGAACTGGTAGATTATAGTCACAAATTAGAGGAACAAAGTCACAAATTAGAGGGACATATGAAGGCTAAACTAATTGAAATGAAGGGAGATGCACAGGGAACCAATAGTGATGGAAAGGAAACGGGGACTCAAATCAATGGAATGGACCAGAAGGAAGAACAAAACATCCCACCAGAAAGGAAGGAAGAAATGAGAATTCAAAAAAATGAGGAGAGGCTTAGGAACCTCCAGGACATCTTTAAACATTCCAACATCCGGATTATAGGGGTACCAGAAGGGGGAAAGAAACAGCCATGAGTGGAAAACGTATTTGAACAAATAATAAAGGAGAACTTCCCCAGTCTGGCAAAGGAAATAGACTTCCAGGAAATCCAGGAAGCTCAGAGAGTGCCAAAGAAGTTGGACCCAAGAAGGAACACACCAAGGCACATCATAATTACATTAGCCAAGACCAAAATGAAGGAGAGAATCCTAGAAGCAGCAAGGGATAAGGGGACAGTCACCTACAAAGGAGTACCCATCAGACTGTCAGCGGATTTCTCAAAAGAGACCTTACAGGCAAGAAGGGGCTGGAAAGAAGTATTCCAAGTCATGAAATCCAAAGACCTACAGCCAAGATTGCTTTATCCAGCAAAACTTTCATTTAGAATGGAAGGACAGATAAAGTGCTTCTCAGATAAGGTCAAGTTCAAGGAGTTCATCATCACCAAGCCCTTATTATATGAAATGCTAAAGGGACTTATATAAGAAAAAGAAGATGAAAAATATGAACAGTGAAAGGACAGCAAACACACAGTTATTAACAACCACACCTAAAACAAAAGCAAACCAAGAGGACAGCTAGATCAGGAGTGGAACCATAGAAATGAAGAACACATGGAGGGTTAGAAACAGGGGGGTGGGAGGGGGAGAAGGGGGGAGAAGGCACAGAAAATAGCATAGATGGTAGGTAGAAAATAGATGGGGGGAGGGCGAGAATAGTGGGGGAAATATAGAATCCAAAGAACTTGAGACACGTGGTTATAAACTAAGGGGGGGAGAATGGTGGGGGAGGGAGGGTGCGGGTGGAGGGGATGAAGGGGGGGAATAGAACAACTGTAATGGTATAATCAATAAAATATATTTTTAAAAAATCCATTCCTGCCAGGGCGCTCTCTCAAATATGCTCCAGGTTTCCACCTGCAGAAGGATCACTGCCTAATCTGTGACTGAACTTAATCCCAGTTCACACCCTCCCCCATGAAGTCCTCCAATCCCTTCTCTCAATCCCACCAGCTTTAAACAAAAAGTGTACAAAGATGCAATAATCAAGTTCTGCAGTTTGTGCTGTTCCTCACTTCTGATACTTGACCCCCCTCTAAAAGGAAACCTTTTAGTGAGGAGGCAATAAAAAATGAACGCTTGAAGTACTGTTGTAGATATCGCATGTACTGACTCCAAAAACAATACTTTTAAAATCAGGTCCCTAATTGTCCTGCATGAAAAGTGATTGCTCGCTAATGAGTTACATCATTAAGCTTCCTGCCCCCCTCCTTTTCTATATTCTTCTACACACACACACTCACACACATCCACAGTGGTGGACCCTGCATTATTTTTCCTTCAGATGAAAAGAGAAAGACAACACCCTCCCCCCCTCGTATGCTAACAATAAAAATGCTCGTCTTAAACAGCATGGAAGAAAGTCCACGCAGAAAGGCTCACATTCTCATACTCTATCATCTATGTTGAAGGAAAAGCCTTCCCGTGCTACTGTGAACTTCTCTTCACACAGGTCTCCAGCTAAGAGGAGAAGCTGGACAGAGCTCTGAAGGGAAGAGTGACCGAGGCCGCCTGGGCGAAGATGAGGCTGGAACTCCGAGGCAGGTCAGGAAGATGGCAGGAAGAGGTCTGAGAGTCCCCACCTTGACCTCTGGAGGAGGGGCTCGGGAGGGCTATCCCCCAGCTACCACAGTGGGGCAGCCACCACTGTGGGGGTCCATAGGTAAGGTGGGGCTGCACACACATGCAACAGAGAGAGGGGCCAAGGGTGGGAAGAAAGGTCCCAAGAAGAAGTCCAGGAGAGAGGTGATCTGCAGGAGGACGTTCCCTAAAAGTATGTGGAGTAAGAAACACAACACAGCTTCTGAAAGTCTTATTTCTAAGAATGTTGTTAGAACACGAGCCCATGAAGAGTTGTAACTGGATTTCCCCTCACTGATTCTCCATGAATTCTAATATATGCCAGTAGGAAAGTGTTTGTATAAACAGAATGGAATAAGATTTTATTCTACAATGAACCAGACCGTTGGAATAAAAAATAAAAAATAAATTTTAAAAAACGCTTCTCTTAATTGCCTATTTGCACTAAGCACATTTTTGCCCTCATTTTGTCTGGCTGCAAGCCAGATCTTTGCAAACTACCTCACTCCCATTCATTTTCATAACACTTACTACAAAGTACGATACTGTAGGCTCCGTGAAAATCTAGAATAACCCAAAGTCCATAGACGATTCTCCTTCCCTTTGAAGACCCATGAAAAATTGGCTTAAATCTGCAGATTCCATAACCAGGGGCAGTTCAGGCTCCACCCCCAAGATTTCCACAAAGTCTCCAAAGGGCCTCAGCCCCCTGGCTTCCTGGCCTCCTGCTGCTGCCTCCCTGAATCCTTGGCCCCACTCAGAGCAGGAGCGCATCTGCATCACTGAAGGTGTTGAGAGGGAGTTGGAGGGGGTATTTCCACCTCAGAAAGTCCCATGGAAACTCTGGCACTGCAGTTCCTGAGTGTGCTTTCAGCCCCCCCATGTCCAGGGGCCCTGGGGCCCTTCACACAGCCCTCCCAGCAGGCAGACCACACAGTGCTGTACCCGTCTTTCCCAGCCCATCATCCTGCCCAGTGCCCCTTCTCTCTTGCCTTCCTGGGTAACACATCAGCACCTGCCACCTGCCCTCTCCCCAGCCTGGCATCATCTCTTCCACCCATAACTGTTATTATTGATATCGTGGCACCTTTTCCTGACAAAGGGAGTTACTTTATAAAGAGGAATTTGGGTGCCAGCCATTAAAATAAAATTTTGTTTCCTGTATTAGAGAAAAAAATGAAGGTAGAACATACTCGACAAAGGGAGAGAGCTGATGGAAGGGAGCCGGGGAACTTCTGCTTGCAATGCCAGAGGTAAACTAGAGAGTGGCCTGTACTCGCAAAGGGTCCATCAACGAGGACCTGAAATGACTTTCAATGAGACTCAGACCCTCAAGTCTCTCCCTGGCTCAGTGTGACCAATCCAGGGCTGGAAACGTGTGCCCGATGCACTGTGGACCCAGGTGTCTTTCTCTACCCATGTTAACCTGACTTTCTGTGCATGTGACACAAGCTGTTGCTTTCTTGGTACTGCAAATCTGCTTCTGTAAACGTCATCCCAAAGAATAATTCTGAAAAGTACCAGGCATTATGGAAAGGTTTATCGGGCACTGGAAAGGTGGTAACTATCTGTTGAAAGACACAGAAACAGAGGCAGAAAGAGATGGAGAGAGAGGGAAGGAGAGCGAGAGAAGCAAGGGGTAAAAAGAAAAAAATCTCAACAGAAAATGATGCCTTTGAAACAATAGCATCCAAGCTTCAAATAACAGTGTACTGCCTTCTAATTTCAATTTGATGTGTGCAGAATTCTTTCTTTTCCAATGCCAAATCTGAATGAAACATGCAATAAAAATTACTGCCTGAAACATGGTGATAGCATTTAATCCTCTGGCAATACATTAGAAAGGCTTTCAACTTTAAACCATGGACTGCCACACTGCAGCTTTGCTCGTGAAATTATTTATTCATGCATTGGTTTCTAAAGTCCTTTTTAAAATGCTTTCTATCAGCTAATAATGGGCTGGAGCACCTACGTTCTCAGCCTGACAGATTCCACGTTATGAGTCTAGAAGTTTGATGCCCGGCACAGAGTTGCTGCTCAGAGGGAGCCACGTGGTCCGCGTGAGTGGGTTACAGCATCAGGGAGCTGCAGGGACTGTGGCGGGATGGGGCACCTTGGTGACCAGAGGGGCGATGGATAGGAAGGTGTGGAGTGGAAGCTGATGGGAGAGGAAGGCAATATTGGAGTGCTCACAGCTTTCAGCAACTGTGTCCAGAATGTCTAGGGCGGCATGTGCAGGAAGGAAAAAGAAAACTCACAGGACACAGGAAACGGGATAAATCTCTTCACGAGCCAAACATCAGTGATCATTAATTAGTGATGTGTACCCACACAGTCCCTTCGGTGAACATGGAAAAGGTGGGGAGAGGATATAGATTTGCTGAGCAAATTAAAAGTAGAAGTGGATTACAAAGGAAAAAGTTTAAAGACACCAAATTAATTACAAGCACTTTAGTATATATTTACTTACATGCAATTTATCTCTAAGGAAAGGTAAAGCACAATAGGGATAGAAGCTCATTAAGATCGTTCTAATCCACTCATTAAAGTTGAACTGCTAGTTATACAATTTTTGAGTGGGTTAACCCTTTCCTAACCCTTCAGACTTGGTTAATTCCTGCTATTAAGAATTCTCACAATACCATGTAAACCCGCTTTCTCAGCACTTATCACAGTTAACAATTTGACTTAATTATGTGTGTATGTGGGTTTTTTCCCTTTCACTAGTATCTCCAGAGAGACGAACACTTCCTACTGGAACATACTGTGAACATAATAAAATTAAATCTTTAAAATATTTTAATTCAGACTTTCCATTAAATATTGGTTTTAACAAAATGACAGTAAATGGTGCAGCAAATCACCAAAATAATACTAATAATAACATACATTAAAATAAAAATATCCTGACTTCCGCCAAGATGGAGGCATAGGTGGAAACACTGTGCCTTCTCCCACAACCAAGTTTGAATACAACAAAGTTTTGGAGAAACAAAGACACAACCAAAGGACAGAAAATTGAATTATACGGAAGTCCGACTACATCTAACCGTTCAACAGGGACGGTAAGAGGGGCGGAGCCAGCAGCAAGCAGGGTCGGGCAGGACAGGGCCCCCGACCCAGGCGCGCAGGCAGACGGGAACCAGTTGGGGTGCGGGGCAGACCGCGGGCGCATATTCGCGCACAGTGAGACAGACCACGCAGGCCCCAGGGGGCGAGGGCTGACGGCGGTGGCACACTCGCGTGCAGTGGGACGAAACGCNTCATTATTTGCAGATGACATGATAGTGTTCACAGGGAATCCTATAGTCTCCACCAAAAAACTACTCGATCTAGTAAGTGAATTTGGCAAAATAGTGAAACACAAAGTCAATATTCAGAAATCAAAGGCATTTTTGCACACCAACAATGAAATATCAGAAGTAGAAACCAGGAAAAAAATCTCATTTACTGTAGCAAAAAGAAAAATAAAGTACATAGTAATAAACTTAACCAAAGAGGTAAAAGACCTATACTTAAAAAACTATAGAACACTGAAGAAAGAAACTAAGGAAGATACCATTAAATGGAAGCATACACTGTGTACATCACTTGGAAGAATTAACATCATTAAAATGTCCATACTACCCAAAGCAACCTATAGATTCAATGCAATTCCTATTAAAATACTAATAGCATATTTCACAGATCTATAATAAATAGTTCAAAAATGTATATGGAACCAAAAAAGACCCCAAATAACCTCAGCAATCTTGAGAAAGAAGAACAAAGTAGGCAGGATCACAATACTGGGTATCAAACCATACTACAAGGCCACTGTAATCCAAACAGTCTGGTAGTAGCATAAGAACAGACATATAAATAAATAGAGCCCAGAAATAAATCCACATTTTTATGGTCAATTATATTTGACAAGGGGGCCATGAGCATACAATGGAGTAAAGATAGGCTCTTCAATAAATGGTGTTGGGAGGGCGAGAATAGTGGGGGAAATATAGAATCCAAAGAACTTGAGACACGTGGTTATAAACTAAGGGGGGGAGAATGGTGGGGGAGGGAGGGTGCAGGTGGAGGGGATTGAAGGGGGGGAATAGAACAACTGTAATGGTATAATCAATAAAATATATTAAAAAATAAAATAAAATAAAATAAAAATATCCTGGTAAAATATTGACAATCACAGACCATGTTAAAATCACTTTGCTTTTATTCATGTTAAAATAATTTGAAGCTCTGATTTGTGTGGCTCAGTGTTGGGAATTGTCCCACAAACCAAATCATTGATGGTTCCATTCTCAGTCAAGGCACATGCCTGGGCTGAGGGCCAAGTACTTGGTTGGGTGCATGCAAGAAGCAACAGATCAATGTTTCTCTCACATATCCATGTTGTTTTCCCTCTCTTTCTCCCTCCCTTCCCCTTTCTCTAAGAATAAATAAATAATTTTTTTATAATAATAATAGTAATTTTTTAAATTAGCGAAGCTCAAACATTCCTAACAGTGTAGTAATATAAATGTAAATATCCGGAAATATAATCCTATGAACTAAATTTTCACCAAATTTAGGCCAATTGTAAATTCTTTGATCTTTTTTGACAAAATAAATATATATTTCTTTTCTCTTTCCTGATTATTCTATGCAAATAGGCCATCTTTTTACTATCCAGTACCTCTGATCTCCTGCAGGTTGTTTGGCTTCAGCCCACTAGTCTTCCTTCTACTGATTATTCTAAGCCTGGTCCTACGTCAGAGTGTTGGCACTTGCTGTCCCCAACCCTTTGCAAAGCTTGTTTTTTCCCTTCTTTCTGGTCACTCCAGGGAAGGCTTTTCTGACCATGCTAATAACACCCACCCCTGCTCACTCTCTGGCACATTACCTTATTTCATTTGCTTATTGGCACTTATCCCTGTCTAAAACTGTCTCCTTTGTGGATTGATTGGTTTGTAGGCCTGTCTGTCTTAGGTCTTCCTGACAAAAGTGCTAGGTCCTTGAAAGCAAGTAACTATATCTATTTTTTCATGTTGATAGACCCAGTGCCTAGCCTGGTGCCCATTATACAGTAGGCACATCATAAATATTTACTAAATGAATGAATGTAGAAAAAGATAGGCAAGGAAATAAATGAACCATCTTTGCTACATAATATCAAAAGAGTTGATAACATATTTTTTGGATAAGGTGAGATAATAGTATATAAACTTCATGGTTAAGGTGTCTAACGTTAGCTGAGTTGTCTAGCTGTCTAGGTATTTAATAGCTCAGGTCAGCATGTACAGCATACTTCAGTGTATACCTACATTATTTCATTCCCATGACTATCCCCTAAGTTGGCAGGACTAGGACAGAGGCAGGATCACCTGGGTTTTTATATATGAAGAAACTGAGTTCAGAGAGATTAAATTATTTTCCCAAATCAGGCACCTAATAGTCAACAGATGGGTCTCCAACCCAGTCTTTTCTAGCTTTCTTGCTACACTGCCTGTCTGACTGTCTAGTTTGCAAAATAATCTTCATTTATTTATTATTCTTTTAAGAAACCTAAATTGGGTGCCTACAATTGATTAAGGACTTTCTTAGGGACTTCCAGCCAAGATGGGGGTGTAGATAGATATGCTCTGCTTCCTTGCACAACCAAAAGAAGGACAACAACATATTTAAAAACAACTAACAACCAGAACTGCCAGAAAATCAAATGGCATGGGAGTCCAACAACCAAGGAGTTAAAGAAGAAACATTCATCTAACCGGTAGGAGGGGTGGGAATGGGCAGCTGGGGTGGAGAGGACAAGCAGCAAGGCAGCAGCTAGAGGACCTGGCAGGCAAAGTGGCAGCTGGCAGTCCTACATTCATGTGTGGAAAAGCTGGGAGGAACAACAGGGGAGTAAGACAGACCACATAACCGAGGGTTCCAGCACAGGGAAATAAAGCCTCAAAACCTCTGGCTGTAAAAACCTCTGGAGGTTGAGATGGTGGGAGAAACTCCCAGACTCACAGGAGAGTTCATTGGAGAGACCCATGGGGTCCTAGAATGGGCACAAACCTACCCACTGATGAATCAGCACCAGAAGGGCCCAATTTTCTTGTGGTAGTGGAGAAAGTGACTATAAGTGGGACAAGAGCCAAGCAAGTGGCATTGTTTCCTCTCTGACCCCTCTCCCAGCAACCCCCAGAAACATGGGTTGCTGCACCCTTGCAAGTGCCTAAAGCTTTGCCCCTTACTATGCAACAGGCATGCCAAGACAAAGAAATACGGCACAAATGAAAGAACAGATCTAAACTCCAGAAAAAGAACTAAGTGACAAAGAGATAGCCAATCTATCAGATGCAGAGTTCAAAACACTGGTAATCAGGATGTTCACAGAAGTGACTGAGTATGGACACAAAATAAAGGAAGACATGAAGGCTATGCAAAGTGAAATAAATGGAAATATACAGGGAACAAACAGTGAAGGAACCAAAGCCAAGACTCAAATCAATGATTTGGAGCAGAAGGAAGAAATAAACATTCAACCAGAACAGGATAAAGAAACATGAATTCAAAAAATGAGGATCAGCTTAGGAACCACTGGGACAACTATTAATATTCCAACATCTGAATCATAAGCATGCCGGAAGGAGAAGAGGAAGAGCAAGAAGTTGAAAACTTATTTGAAAAATAATGAAGAAAAATTTCCCCAATCTGGCAAAGAAAATAGACCTCTAGGAATTCCAGGAAGCTCAGAGAGTCCCAAAGAAGTTGGACCCAAGAAGGAACATACCAAGGTACCCCAATATTATATTACCCAAGATTAAAGATAAGGAGAGAATCTCAAAAGTAGCAAGAGAAAAGGAGACAGTTACAAAGGAGTTGCCATAAGATATCAGCTGATTTCTCAAAAGAAACCTTGCAGACAAGGAGGAGCTGGAAAGAAGTATTCAAAGTCATGAAAGGCAAGGACATACAACCAGGATTATTCTACCCAGCAAGGCCATCATTTAGAATGGAAGGGCAGATAAAGTGCTTCCCAGGTAAGGTCAAGTTAAAGGAGTTCATCATCACCAAGCCCTTATTATATGATATGTTAAAGGGACTTATCTAAGATAAAGAACACAATGAAAACATTGAAGAGTAAAATGACAACAAACTCACAGGCATCAATAATGGAGCCTAAAAAAAAACAAAAACAAAAACAAACTAAGCAAACAGCTAGAACAGGAACAGAATCACAGAAATGGAGATCACAGGGAGGTTTATTAGTGGAGAAAGGGAGGGGGAAGGTATAGGAAATAAGAAGCATAAATGGTGGGTACAAAATAGACAGGGAGAGATTAAGGATAGTATAGGAAACAGAGAAGCCAAAGAACTTATATGTATGACCCATGGACATGAACTAAGGTGGGGGAATGCTGGTGGGAGTGGGGTACAGGGAGGGGGGAATAAAGAGGAGAAAAAATGGGACAGCTGTAATAGCATAATCAATAAAATATAATTCAAAATATTTAAAGCAACTGGCAATAAATAATGACCATATTATACAGTTAAAAAGAAGGACTTTCTTAGGCACTATGCTGCAATAAAGATGTGCGGGCAACAATTTTTCTCTCTGGATGATTAAAACGCACAAACAGCTCACCAACCTGGAGATATATGAGTTAAATAGCAGGAAATCTCATTGTTATTAAACTAGAAAAATCTTCTGGCTTATATACCAGTGGACGGGTCTCCAGCATATATGACTATGTAGCTCTCCTGAAAGAGTAGATAGGATTCCACTAGGAAAAAAGAAGAGAGAGGACATTCTAAGAAAAGGGAACAAAATCAAACAAGAAACTGATGTGTTTTCAGAAACTAGTAAAGAGTTACTTGAAGGAAGTGTTTGAATGGAGGGAAAGCATCAGCCGGGGTCAATGGGGAGTGATGTTAAATGACAATTGCTGTTTGGTGCTTTTAACATATCCAAATGGGTTCTTCTGGGTTCTGTAAAGTGCTAAATCAGTTGCCATAGAAATACAGTAATCACAAGCCCTAAAGGAAGCCAGGCTTCAGCACTGGTGTGTGGGAAAGAAAATGGTATCCTGACGCCCTTAAAGTTCAGATTAAGAGAGGTCTGTGACCAAATTTATTCCTTGTTAAAGTTTGAAATTCTATGAGTTAAATGCTTGGTCTGAAATAACTACTTATAGTAGAATATCCTTTTGCACCCAGAGAATCTTAATTTACATCCTATGAAGGTAGAAAGTCAGAGAAACATTTAAATTTGCTTGAAAAAAAGAATTATGTTTATTTTTTTATTCATTAGTAAGACTTGCTACATATCTAAACAGATCTACAGCAACACAGAGACCTCACAGAAACATCACGCGCATGCCCCACGCAGCGCCACTACTTCCGCCCGCATATGAACGGAGAGTTTGGGCCTTGACGGCACTTTCCTGATGTGTTGACATATATTCACATCCACTCCTTCAAACAGAATCTAATCATTTTAATAGGAAATTTGAGTTAAGGAACCATGTAAAGCATTTACGTCACAGGAAATGTTTGCAAGGTGATCTAAGAAATCGGCGGTGAGAGCTTTTGCATCTTAGAGATGTGGCTGTCAAACAGTACCAGGTCTCCGTACGTATTTTCATCTGCGGACACCACATTTGCATACAGACATTCCTTGGTGCTTCGTCAAATATCAAAGGCCGAGCTATGTGATTCTGGATAAAATTTTCTTACTACTGTGGATATCAACACGACGGAGTCAGATGGCAATGAACTCTGATCCCAGGTCTGCCACATACCGTGTGATTTGGGGATGTGGTCACTGGGATGTTGTCGGGATGAAATGAAAGGAGGCCCCTGTACAGTGCTTTGAGGGCTATCTCACACAGACTTGCCACCTAGTAATCACACACATTAAGAATAATGATAGCAACTACCTTAAAAACAATAATCGCTGCTATGTTCTAGTTATCTTCAACACATTATTTCTAATCTCCACAAAAACTCCACGGGTTAGCTAATATTATCCCATTTTACAAAAGAAAAAAAACCTTACACTTAGAGAGACTAATAAACTTACCAAAATCACTCCAGTAATTGGTAAGTTTGGACCCATACTTTACCCACTTTGTTCTTCTTCTTTTTTAAATTTACCTTGCCCTCTAAAAGATAAATAAATAAAATCTTTAAAAAATAGAAATAAAAAATAAAATAAAATAAAATTTTCCTTGCTATCTTGAAAATACCATGAAGTACCTCAGATGCCTTGGTAAGACTTTCCTTTTGTTTCAAATAATGGCTCATAAATATTATGACAAAAAAGCTCAAATAACGTCCCATTTATTGAATGGAATTTAAGAGATCTAACAGGGACTACATAAAGAAATACTATGCCAGATAAAGCTTGTACAAGTACGCAAACAAAAGAGACAAAAATAATTCTGACTTGATGGGCCATCTCTCATGGTCATTTATACCTGACATTAGTAAAAATCAAAGAGAAAACAGCATGCTACTATTATCATCACTATATAAGCAACATAGCTCCTATGTGACCAAGCCATGATGAATAATTACTCAGTACTTACCATTGGTAAGGGAATAGACCTATACATTGATTTTAAAATATTATCAAAAAGATATCAAGGATGTTATCTTGTTGTGTATCTATTCCTTACCTGTAATGTACCTGTGTCTTCTTGGTTCTTTAGGGTAGATAGTCAAGACTATGGAAGCTCCAATTCATTGCAATTAACATTGGGTGCCCTTTGAAACCTAAAATGAATATCTGTGGGTAGCATAATTTAGTTCAATAAAAGCTCCTTCCTTAACTATGATGTTGTTGGAGGCCAACTGGGCAGGACCTCCGTAGTAGGCAGCTTGGTCTGGTGCTTAAGGAGACAGATCTGGTAGATGGGTATTAGCTTTACAGGGGTGGTCATTTCATAAGTTATAGAAATGTCTAATCACTGCCATATACCTGCAACTAACATAATATTGGATGTCAATGGTAATTGAATTTTAAAAAAATTAAAAATAAAAATTAAAAATAAAAATAATGGGGAAGAAAGAAGGCCAACTTGGGTTCCCATTGTATTTTTACCATTTATTAGTTGTACTAGATTATACATATTAGCTATTCTAAGTCTTAGTTGTTCTTTTCCTTTTTAATCTGTATGAAAATGATAATAAAAGTACCTTTCTTAAAGAGTTGTTATGAGGATTAGGAAAGAGAATACATCCGAAGCTCTCATTTCAGTGTCGGACCAGAATAAATCTTCCATAAACATTAGAGGTTGCCGGTTTTAGGATGGAAAAGTGGAACGATATAGCAGAAATAAATGAGATTTGATTCAGGCAGACCTTGGGTAGGATGCACAGGCCTCATTCAATTATTTCCTGTTTAGGGAACTAAGCAAATACAGAACCACTTTCCAGGAAGGGAATTTGGAAAGGTTGGGTTCTTCATTGGAGGGGATTAAAGGAGAAAGCCAAAGGGGATCTTGGGGAAGGGAGTTTTTTCCCCCCAAAAAGCCATGATAATGGGTAAGTTATCATACTAAATCTTAAACCCTAGCAAAATTATTTAATTATTAAACATAAATAAAAAGTTCTTCCAAAAGTGACATAGACCAGAAAGCTGGCAGAAAGAAAAGAGATTTTCGATTCATTTAGCTAGTGTGTGCCGTCAACAATCACATTCAGTCGTATGCATCCCTGACATGCTATGACACAATCTCAACAAGCCCAAAAAGCATACACAGCAAAAATGATAAAGAATCAAAAATTTTACTCTACTTGCAAGCTAACAAGTTAGCCTAGCACAGTTTCATGGATGCTGGTACAAAACACAGGACTCCTAGGTCAGAGATGAAGGACAGTTCCCTTCTAGCACTAGCCATAGCCACAGTACTGGCATTCACTTGTGCCAGTTCCTCAAGCCGCAAGCCCCAGCTGCAATTCTGAGGTCATGAGAAGAGGGGATAAGGCACGCACACATAGCAGGTTGCCGTAATACAGGGGACTCCTGAGCCATGGGAATTCGAATCTTTTATCCTGGGTCATGGAATCACACAAGCCTTTTTTTTTTCAGGGGCAGACACAATCTTTATTATACTGAACAGTAAGGATGCCTGTGCTTTGCCCAGGAGGGAGATACTATCTTTCAAACTGATCACTTACAAACATTCTTAGAAAGACTGTACAGAACAAAGGTCAGCCAGTATCTCTGCTCATAAGACATGCAGAAACGAGAGGGACCCATGGAGAATTGTTGCCCGGAGATATAAGAAAAGCTTCTCAAAGAGTCATTCTTTTGGGGATAAAAAATGCCACTTGGAAAAACCTCTTTAAGATCGTGAAACCTGTATATCAGGGCTTCATTCCCCACCCTAAGTTCCCATCGCCCAAAGCTAGGCTGATCACTGCTGGAGCCAGCGCTAACAACTTACTTAACGTCGGCTTTGCCGAGCCAGAAAACCCTCCCTCTGGTCTGCCAGCTGGTTTGGAGCCTGGTCTCTGCATCTCACAGCTGCCTCAGACACGTTCTTTGTAGTGGGTGAGTGATACCCTGGAAAATGAAAAATGATAAGTTATTTCTTTCACCTGAACCTTCTTGTCTATCGACAAACTGTGGAAAACTGAGAGATGGCTCATTTCAGACCCGCTCTGTAATTGCGCCACTGGTGCCGAAGGAGCAGTGTTGTAGTTCTGCCTGGGAATCTCCCTCACTCGTGGGGGCTCCCAGGAATGGCAGTGGGGACTCAGAAGGTGAGGGGAATCTTTCAACCTGCTCTGCAATTTCTTTGGAAATAGAAGGTTACCACCACACAGGGACAGTCTGGGGCCTGTTGCCAGGAGTCTCCTTTCACCATAGGTTTCCCAGTCCTTCCCACCATTCTTAGAAAAGCACCAGATATCCAGCAAATTTCACTGTAGTGTGGTCTAAGGTAATCTCTTGTTTGGGTGGGGTAGGGGGAGGCTCGAGTTTTAAGCCCATTCTTCTAGTAAAGAAATAAGTCACTCTCTCCAATTAAGAATAGTAACGGCAAGCTCCTGCATGGCATTTGCCAGGTGCCATGTACTGTTCTAAATGTTTAGGGTATATTTTTCCACTCAAAGTTATTATCATCATAATATGAGAAACTTGAAATACAGAGATATTATGTAACTCAAAGGTCACACAAACAATAAGTGGCAGAATTAGAATTTGAACCCAGCAGTCTAGTGACAGAGTCTGGGGTTTTAGCCACTAATCCAGAGGCCCAAGGGATAACAGAGTGTTACCCCCATAGACAGCTGGCTACCCTGTAGAGGCTGATCTCAAAGAGTGCTTATTGACAAATTAATGGCTTTTTAATTGTACATGATAGGAAACAAAATTGAATTTAGAATGGGTGAAAGCTACCTCCAGCTGAAAAACAAAGATAGCAACTGCTTCAGATATAAGGCAGAAAAAGTCACCTATTGGAAATGATTAGCACACATATCTCTTTAAAACAAACCATTAATGAGGTAAAGCTGAGTTTTATTTTTTTCTACTATTTGGAAAAACAGTCCCTAACACAATGACAAATTACATCTCTATCAAGTGCACGGGCGTTAAAGCCCACAGCTCATAAATCATCACTGAGGGTCCAGAATGCCACGGAGCACCTGGCACGGCCCCCTCTGCGGGAGCAGCTGCAGTGCACCCATCCCTCCTGCTTCAAAGACAGGACACCACGCATCCATCAGCCATTATTTGGAAAGAGCTGCCTCGAATGCAGGTTTCAGGAATAATCAAATGGTGCTGAAATTACCTCAGTTTGGGCATAGTATTTACTGATTTTCAATTGTATTTTCCTATTCTCTTGGAATTATGATTTAAAAATTCCTCTTTGCCACATTCACACCCATGCTCAACAACACCCAGAGCTAAGAAGTAGCTCAATGAAAGTCATTGAAAGTTGTGTTCTATTGACTAATATTTATGTAATCACATCATATAAGCAGTTGGCAACCCCCTTGGAGGGTTCATTGTCCAAAAACCTGCAGTTTTTGGTTCCATTTATTATTAGTGGTCCACTCAGCATTTATCTGGCAGAGGATGAAATCTCAAATTTGCCCAAATCAAGCCATTACCTCCTAAACACACATGCACAAGCATACACATGCCTATACCACATACCTTTAAAATTACAGAAATCAAGGGGGAGTTACAGAGAATTCAGTTTATACTGCTCATTTTCTAGGTGAACAAACTGAGGTCCAGAGATATTTTTATATCTAGTTAGCTACTCTATATATTAGACCCCTTAGTAGCAAGTAACAGAACTTCATCTCAGACAACTTTAGACAAAAAAAAAATAATTACTATCAGGTATGGGAGTGCCTCCAGGAACTGAAGGGCAGAAATACAGGCAGACATGGGGACCAGACAGAACCAGGGATTCCTGCCCTGTTTGCAGCCTCAATTTGTCTCTACTCTTGCGGCTTCGTTGTGCTTTTTCTCAACCCGCTTCCTTGACTTCCCCAGATGAAGCCCAAAGATTCCCAGGGAATAAACTCACTGACCTAGCCTGGGACTGGGAATAAACTCACTTGACCAATTACCAACAGCCCAGGGACACAGTCACATGGTAACATGACTGCTTCCTCTGCAACAATGTGATTGGGAGAGAAAGTCCCAGAAGTGCGTAAGGAACAAAATATGTCGTGTGAATCTAGAATTTAGAATTCCTCACTCTTAGTTGAGTTGCCTGCTCCAGTTCGCCTCTCAGCCCATTGTTCGCAAATTAATAATTTAAACATCAGTGCAATCTCTGTCTCTAATGAATTCACTGACCACTATTATTTGAGGGCCTACCATATATATGTATGTGCTTAAAAACTGCATAATTGTGTTTAATTTTCACAATAGCTGGCAAAAGAGGTAATATTAACTCCATTTTACAGATCGAAAAAGTGAGGCTCAGACAGACCAGCTGCATAATAGCCAAAATCCAGTAACTATGCGTTGAAAGGAAAATGATGAAAATGGGCATGTAGAAAAGGAGAACAGCGGTAGAGGCAAATAAATGAAGTCTCAATTCTAAACTGGAAGAAGAGAAATGTGTACCTGGAGGCAAAACATAAGTTCAAGACACCAA
Organism: Sturnira hondurensis; assembly: GCF_014824575.4. Lineage (NCBI taxonomy): Eukaryota > Metazoa > Chordata > Mammalia > Chiroptera > Phyllostomidae > Sturnira > Sturnira hondurensis. The sequence goes on along the minus strand of NW_028080827.1, from coordinate 28,447,068 downwards.
AACCACTAATTCATATAAAAGAGAAAAAAGAGTAAGCTCCTTTTAAGAACTCACAGGCAAGCCAGAGTTACAGAATTTAAAGTATATTAGTCAAGGTTTCCAGGCCCCCAAATATCAATCCCATTACCTGTTATTCCATTATTTATCATTGACTCCATGGCAAGGAGGTCTATAATTGCATTTTAGAGAAAGTATATGATTATTATAGTTGTGGACTCTCAGAAGGAAGATACTTACTAAGAAGGGCTCCTGGTAGCTAACTGGGCTCAAAAAACAGCAACATAAATAAAAACAACCTAGCAGCCATGTACACAGGGGCCTCTCATGTAAAGTGTCCTGCAGGGAGAAGCCTACGCTGACCTGCCTGCCTGTGAGCTGAGCTGCCTGCCCTGTGTCTCTTCTACCTGAGCCAGCCCATACAAAGGAGTTCCTGGAATCCTATTTCAACCCATAGAGCTAAGCTCTTCCCATCCAATCATAGCTGCACAGCTATACCCCCATCAGCTTCTTCACCAACCAATCAGAGTGGTTCCATTCTGCCCAATCAGGATAGTGCCTTTTGGAGCAACCAAATTGTAAGGATTTGGAGCCTCATCCATTTGCATGAGGATGGACCAATCAGGGACTTCAGGGTCTTCTGTCTAAATAAGTCAGCTCCCCTCTGACTCTGAGAGCACACTTTCCTTACCCACCCAAGACTGAAAACTGTTTTCCCAGCTGGAGGTGAAACACAGAGCAGAGCAGAGCTGCCCAGTGGAAGAATTGGCCTGACCGCAGGGCTGCCTCACAGCCTTGCTGTTTTCACAGCCATGCTGTATCACAATTGAGCTGTTTTGCACTGAATACAGTTCCTTCTTCACCACACCCCAAGTTGGGGAATCCTGTTGGCGTTGAATTGATGCCAACCACCATCAGTTGACATAGTCAAAATTAGAAGTTAGAAGTCAATTGGCTGTGTTTGCCTTCTTATACATTTGGCTTGTAAAGTAACCAAGCAGGTTAGCCTAAAAAGTTGCGTAAACAACACACTGCCCACCCTGAGGTGTGTCCTCAGAGTGAACCAGAGTGCCAGTGCACTGTGGGCCACCTGCCCTGGAGACAAGGAGGTCCTGAAGTTTCATCACCATCAGATGTGGAGGAATGGGGACCAGGCCTACGATGGAATAAAGGCCACTCCAGTCTCCAGGGACCCATTGCTCCTCCGTAGCTGAACTGGAGCATTCCAACAGAGAGATAACTCAACACCCATGAGGCAACTTAGCACAAAGGGCCGAGAGGAGACTGAAAATCCAATTCAGGCACGTGGCACAATGTCTCATTTCCAGAAGCAACCTGGGCAGGTATATATTCTCATCTTCATTTTACCAATCAATAGCCTGAGGCTCAGAGGACTTCAATCACTTGCCCGAGGTCACAGAGACGGGAATAGCAGAGCTGGCACTCAAAGGCACCTCTGTGTCAGACTTCACAGGTTCTTTTTCTGGGCAACCTTGTCTCTATAGACAGCAGGGCTTCTGGCCCCAGCCTCACCTGTCTGCGCACACTCCATCCTGAGCTAGGGATGAGTGAAGGAGGGTCTCCTCGTGGTCCTTTCAGCCCTGTTGTCAGGGTCAGAGAGAGAAGAAAAAGAAGCAGAACACTCTAGAAAACTATTCCTTGACCTTTGAGAACAACCTTCATGATCACTCCCTATTTTTAATTTCACAACAGCCAGCACCTCACTTCATAGCCCTACCTTTTGCCCTCACATACAATACATGCATATCCCTCACTTCTCTTTGCATCTTTGTGCTGTGTCTCTCTCGTGGCCTTTTCACCCTGAGCCTATTTCTCCACTTCAACACATCTCACCCCGCCTTCTCTGATGATAAAATGGAGTGACCACAGCAGAATGAGTGCGAACTCTTTCTAACCTACCATATCCATCCCCTGCGCCTTCCTCCCTTTTTACTTCCCAGTTCTCTCTCAGCTCTTTGCTCTACTTTTTTTAATTTAGCTCTTCTCAGCCTTTCCGCATTTTCTTGCCACAGCGATTCCCCACTGTGCTTATTTAGGGGCTCCTCCCACATTCTACCCACCTCCCAGCTACCTACCCTCAAGGCCTCTGTGCATCCGGGCCTGACTGTTTACACTCCTCCCCCACCTGAGGTACTGACCCCACCTTTGCCTCAGTCTAGCCCATATGAAGTTTGGCGCCCATAAATGTTCTGTGGGAAATAAACAATAGCAACAAAAGAAAAATGGAACAGGAAGACATAAATATTTATCTATCCAAATACAATCCTGAAACACAAGTGTGTGTGTGTGTGTTTTCAAATATCAACTTTAAAAATTAAAGAGTGTTGAATATCATGATGTTTTCATTTCCACATTTTCATGCCTTCAAAAAGAAATACAAAATATTCAAAATACTTTGCCACTAGAGTCCTATCTTTTTACATGAGAATTGTGGTCATGTTTATGCTTTTCACCAGGAAAAAAAATCTAGTAATTCTAATTCGCAAAGAGTTTCCTTTTTCAATGGGAACTCTTCCATATAGATCAAATCTGTGGTCACACTGCTCTGCTTGCCTTAGTTAATCACCGAGTAGGAAAGAATTCTTGGGTTCAGGTGAAGCAGCAGCAGCAGGAAGAGGGCAGGAAATCTGATGCCCTAACTGACTTTCCAGCTACAAGTTCTGGTTCAGAGAACACTGCATTGTCAGAGACCTTCCAAATTTAAGTGGAGCCAATACATAAAAAGCCAAGTAAATGAATTATTTGATCATTCTTCACCACAAGAGATTTTACCAGAAAAAAAAGAAATCTTCAAAAGTGTGCTAACCTCACGGACACGATCGACAGTGCAGTGATTATGGCTGGAAGTGGGGTGGGTGGAGGCCAAAGAGCAGGGGGGGAGATAAATGATGTAATAAAAGTTTGCTGACCTTAAAGAGTTAAAGCAGTATTTAACTTACCACGTATCCATTTGCGTGTAACTCCTCTGGCCTGCAACAGCCCCTCTGAAAGCAGCAGCAAAGCATGACTCGAGAAACCCAAACCACTGATTCACATGGAAGACAAAGTAAAAATTCAGATCTGCTCAGAAGGACCCACAAGCAAAGGCAGCCGTGTAAAGAGAATAATTGGAAGAGTGCTGTTCGATGTTCCCAGGCCCCCGAATATCAATTGCATCACCATTCATTTCACCATTAGTTAGCTTTAGGCCGGAGTTCTCAAGACACACCCATTAGCACATTCCTTGGGTCCTTGGTTTTTAGGCTTCTTTTTTTTATGTTACAAAACTCTTTAAGATTGTGATTTAAAAAATCCCCTAACATATGCTCACGTACCTCACATAGATCAAGTTTATCCTAATTTTCTTTTTGACAGGTACGTCAGTACCCCTGCTTTAAGCAAAGGCCTTAATTATCACTTAGCAATTTAGCAAGGAACTGACAACCAGCTGAGAACAGAAGGCAGGCCCTCAATTCATGGCATCAAATGAGAGGGAAAGGTCCCATGGATCAACACATTCGTTGCAGCCTTACAGACCAGCAGCCCAAGCTGGAAGAACCCGTGCTGGAAGCTCTAGAAATTGTGGATTGGGAAATGAAGGTAGCAAGAGTTGAGAGTTGTCTTAGAAAACATTCTAGGGAATGGAGAGCAACTCCCTGAGAATCCTTCAGAACAAAATCCTGCCATCTCGTTTCGATTTCTCAAATTATACATTCTCAGACAATGAATATCCAAGATGTGGCCAGGGCTGTTTAGAAACACTTCAGAGCATGTGAGCATAATTTCATACTGCATTATAAGGGATTCTTATGACATTACCCAATGCATCTTTCTGAACCCCAAGCCAGTTCATCCTAAAGCAGAAGTGCACTGAAACTTATCAGTAAACTCTGACTGTTTTGGCTTTTTTTAAATATAAAAAAGGCTTCAGAAATTAATGTATTCTTTAAGACTGCATTAAATGGCCAAAATAAAGAGTTCCCCATTTAAACAAGGGGAGTTTTGTCACTAAATGGCTGACCTGGCCAAGCATAACATTCTTTTCATCACTTTCCTTCTCACCCCTTATTTTTGTCTTAAAAATATTATGTCTCCTCAATTTTTTCCAGTGTGTCTTTCCAGTGAATCCACTTAAGGCACAAAAGCTACTCCTTGAAAACAAACTTCTTTATTAGCCAACACACTATTAGACAGCTGGTCAAATTTTACATTTCAGCTGCATTTTAAGACAGAAGCTATTTTTACTCTCGATTTTTAGCTACAATCAAGATGCAGAAATCCAGAAAGCTTTCTTAAGAAATTCAGCTCAGCCTTTCTGGCAAAGGACTCAGAACACATGGAGTAAGAATCTGACCACCCAAGATGGACCACATAACTCACCGGTAAGAGAAGGGAAAGTATGTTGTCCGTTCATTCAGCACTGTCTAACGGAACTCAGACTGCCCCAGGGACTGCCCTCCTGCTGATGGTCCCATGTATCAGCATTCATCTCCTAGTTATGCTGACTCTGGGCCCATGTGCTACTAAGAAATCTCCAGCTGCCTGGTGAGTGGTCCCCATCCACATATCTCCAGGCATCTCTGGAGGGTGTCTCACATGTGCTGGCTCCCACAGCACCCACATATGTGATGGGGCGCTGCTGCTCCAGAAGGTACAGCGGGCCTATGCTGGTGGTCACCTGGATGACCAGGCAGACTGAGGCCTGCTGCTGTCCCCAGTTGCTCTAGGCATGGATGTCCTCCCGCAGAGGAGAAGAGGCTTCCTCCCTTTGTGTCACACTCTGTTAGATGGCTCCCTAATGAGCATGTCACTAAACCCCACTGTGTCACACAGTGTCATGGCATGGTTTGTACTTACAGCTGTCTCTTCCAAGCCCAGATGTGCCCCAGGGGCTGGGCTGTGTGATTGGAGTCTCATAATAGCTCCAGGGCTGGACTCAATTTTCCTCCTCTCTGATGAGTAAGGCTTTGATATAAAACCCTGCCTCTGCCCCCAGGGCTGATTCTCACAAGATCTCCTTAGCCCTTGCACACAGACAATTACCAGGTCATGCCACCTGCTCAGGGCTCAGCGGAGGTCCTTACTGCACAGAGCCTATCTAAAAGGCTCTGGCATGCCCTCCGAGGTGATCAGACACTATCTTCAAAATAAAATCATCTTGATAAGAGCAACGTCCCACATCTAAAGAACAAAGAGAATTCGATGTAGGAGAAAGAAGATTACCCAGGGCAGGCAGATAAGGAAAGGGAAGGAGACCAGAAAAGAAAAAATATAAGAAGGAAATATAAAGCAGTGGTTTTGTGCTCACAATGGGCTTCTCAGTGAGGTGGCTGACAAGGGTCAAAAGCAGCTTTTCATTCCTGCGATGATAAGGTGGTCATTCCCAGTGGGACCAGGCCCCAGGCTCCACTCCAAAGCACTTTACATGTAGGATACGTAAAGGTAATGGGACATACTTGTGACTGTAATCTGGGAAAGCTAGGGGAGGAATAATGACCGGGGGAACAAAATTCATTATGCTATTTACCCCCCTCAGACTGAAAGCCCCGGCTGTTTGATTTTGCTGATCCCAACAGGCTGTTGTGTGGTGTTGGGGATGGCTGTAGCCTGCCAGCATTTGGATGTTTCTGTGGGTTTAATTATTCTCCAGTAATAACTTCTCCCTCTTTCTATGAAGAACAAATGATCAACAATGCAGCCCAGGGTCCTGTGTACTATGCAGCAAAAAGATTCAGCTCTTTCCAAACATAGTTTATAAACATCACATCCACATTTTGACATATGCACTGTAATTCTTTAATATCAATAACAACAGTCTTTCCATTACGGATATGTAAATAATTGCTTCCCGTGTGAAGCAGGAGTCATTATCACCAGTATCTGGGTGAACCAGCGTCCCAGCGACAGCTCCAACAGCTGTACTCAGCTCTGGCTCCGTAACAAAACACAGAAAGCTCCCCAGTGAGAAACAAGGCAGGGTTTGATGGATTCCACTCAGCTCTTCAGTTACAGATTATTAAAAGATGAATTATAAAATTGGCACAACACTGGCCATGCACATTCTTTCTGGCCAGCATCATCCCCAAGGCTCTGATAGTCACAGAGGAATCTTTAAATCAGAGGACAACTCAGGTCTAACAAAAACAGACAGTGTTTGTAAAGCGGCAACGCACCATTAGTGCAGGCACTTGACTGAGCAATTGTTCAATTACTTACCACAGACAGCCACATGCCTTTGCTCACAGGACAAAGGCAGTGTGGGGTGACATAAGGGTCTGGGCATCGCCTTTCTCTAGTCCATGAATAGGAATCGAGGAGATGGAGGCAAGTAGACAATGCTTTCAGAAGATGTTTAACCAGAAGCCCTGAACCAAGGGCAGAATTCTATAAGCTTTCCTAACTAGACAAAGGGTTTTGGCAGCACGTTCTTGTGGATTCTAGGTGAGTGTCAGCAAAATTTGCTGGATTGATCAGGATGATGAGTATATCCAGTACAGCATAGTAAATACATATTGTCTTTCAGTCCCCTGTTTTAGTCAGGGTTCTCCAGAGAAACAGAACCAATAGGATACATATATATGAATAGACAGATATAATTATCTACAGAAAGGTAGATATAGATATAATCTATATGCTACATATTATATAATATAGAGAGATGTGATATCGATTACATATTATGCATAATTATATAATATAATTGTGATCATATACACAATGCACTATATATTGTATTATATATTATACAATGTATAGAGATATACTGTATAGGGAGACAGAGATATAAACAAATACAATATATTGATCTACCTATTTAGAAATAGAAATTGACTGGTTGATTGATTTTTAGGAACTGGCTCATGTAATTGTGGAACTGGCAAGTCTGAAATCTATGGGGCAGGCCAGCAGCTGGGAATCCAGGTAAGAGCTGATGTTTCGTCTTGAGTGTGAATAATGCAGGGTAGGTCGGCAGGCAGAAGAGTCAGGCAAGATATCTGTGTTCCAGCCTTAAAGCAATGTTCAACTGATTAGATGAGGCCCACACATCTTATGGGGAGTAATATAACTTTACTCCAAATCTACTAGTTGTAAATGTGAATTAACATCTAAAAAATATCTTCACAGTAACAGCTAGACTGGTATTTGACCAAACCAACGGGCACCCTGGCCTAGCCAAGTTGACACACAAAAAATGAATCATCACAATACTTTTTCCCAAAACATAATGGCTGAAGATGACGTATGTGTATTGTGAGGGTTCTCAGCATTCCACACGTCTGGGTGAAAATGGCTGATACCTTCTGCCTTAGACACACACGCAACATCCTTCAGGACATGAAGACAGCAGGCTCCCTTCAGAATGGATTCCCCCACCCCCTTCCAGGCTGGCCCTGGCCGAGCACACTTCAGGAGAGAGGAGCTTTGGCTCACATCACTCTCCACCATCATTTGATCTTCTCATTGGTCTCAAGGTTACCTCGGGCCCCCCACTCGTCTTGCTCCTGGGAACCCCCTGAAGGCTAGGAACATGTTTCTCTCTTAACATGAGTCTGGCCTTGGCAAAGAGGATCAGGAAGAGAAGCCTTCAGTATCCCTTCCCTTAGCTCCTCATCTAATACACCGGGCGGTATGGATGCAACGGACGGTGCCAAAGATTTGGAGATAGCTACAGAATACTGCAACACAGGAATGAATGAGTGCTGAACACTAAGCATGATTGCTCAATATCTACAGACACTTGCCAAGGTAAACACTTCTGAGAAATTCCCCTTAGATACAGCCCAATTCCAAGTCTCAGTTCCCCATCTTTAAGTCCATCTTCCCCTGACCCCTTAGAAGGACAGCTACGTCTTCCATCCTTCCCAGAGTGAATCTCCATTCTCTTGCTAGGACTAATCCACTACCCTACCCAGGAAACCTGTGGACTTCCACAGTCTCCAGCAATACCTTTTCAAAATTGGGATTCATCAAAAATGTGCTTTGAGTAATCCAGTTTGGGCTTTGGCATTTCAAATGCAGTCCCCCATAGAGAACTCTCCCCAGTGTGATCTGAAGGTAATATGCCTCCAGGTTCTTCCTGGAGTCTCCTAGGACACTACAGATAACCCTGGACAAAACACACCTGCACAACGCAGACATCCACATCCCAAGAACAAACATAAGTCTCTGAAGAAGGGCAGGCCAAAGCTGCATGAACAAAGTAAACTATTTTCTTCAAACAAACAGAACATCTGCCAAGCTTTCTCCCACCCACAACAGAAAAAATATTTTGTTATTGTGCCTAGTGATTTTGGTTTCTGTTTCATCCACTCCCTGTTCCTGATGACTCCTGGGAGCCCGCCTAGGCCTGGGCATTGGAACACAACACAGGGCCTTTCCTAACAGCAGAATTTCTTCCTTCTGAGTCAGACCCTTTGACAATTCTTTTCAAACTTGATCACTGTTCATAAGAAACCCCTGTTGTGATACACTCCTAAAGTACAGCTGGGTAACTGGAATGGGCAACTTATGGCAAGATGCTGTTCCAGGCCCAAGCTGGCCTCCTAGAGCAGGAAAAGCAGTATGTCAGCACATAGCTACTCTGCACATTGCACCCCAGTGAGCCCAGCACACCTACTGGGAAGCTCGTCCCGTACTGTGGGCCTCTCCCTTGAGGCAGATCAAAGTTTTAGGCAGACTTCCTTTCCCAGTATCGCTAAGTGGCAACAGAACAATATAAAGATAGATTCTCTCACCATGAGCAGTAAAGCCCCAAGAGCTGGGCTGAGAAGCTAGGCTGCAGTTTATCAGGCACATCTGTAACCACTGGCCTTCAAAACTCAAAGGGAAGTTCTCTCTGATCTTTGTTACAACTATTCCCAAGTGGGGGAGCTGTGATCTGAAAAAGGTAACTGGAGGTTGACTACTCTTTTTTCTTTTTTTAAAGGATATTTTATTGATAATGTTATTATAGTAGTCCAAATTTTCTCCGTTGGTCCCCCTCCACCCGGTACCCCCCTTTCCTCCAGCAATCTCCCCACTTAGTTCATGCCCATGGGTCATGCATATACATTCTTTGGCTTCTCCATTTCCTACACTGTTCTTAACCTCCCTCTGTCTATTTTGCACCTAGCAGTTATGCTTCTTAATCTCAGTACCTTTTCCCCACTCTCCCCCTTCCAGTTCCCAATAACCCTCCAATATCTGTGATTCTGTTTTTGTTCTAGTTGTTTGCTTATTCAAACAACTAGTTTGTTTTTTGTTTTTATTCAGTTGTTGATAGTTGTGAGTTTGTTGTCATTTTAATGTTCATAGTTTCGATCAGCTTGTTTCTCTTAAATATTGGTCCCTTTAACATTTCATGTAATAATGGCTTGGTGATGATGAACTCCTTTATCTTTACTTAGTCTGGGAAGCACTTTATCTGCCCTTCCATTCTAAATGATAGCTTTTCTGGATGGAGTAATCTTGGATGTAGGTCTTTGCTTTTCATCACTTTGAATACTTTCCAGCCCCTTCTTGCCTGCAAAATTTCTTTTGAAAAATCAGCTGATAGTCTATGGGCTCTCCTTTGTAGGTAACTGTCTCCTTTTGTCTTGCTGCTTTTAAGATTCTCTCTTTATCATTTACCTTTGGTACTTTAATTATGATGTATCTTGGTGTGGTGTTCTGTGGGTCCAACTTGTTTGGGACTCTGTGCTTCCTAGACTTGCAAGTCTATTTCCTTTGTCAAATCAGGAAAATTTTCTTTTATCACTTTTTCAAATAAGTTTCCAATTTCTCACTCTTTCTCTACTCCTTCTGGCATCCCTATGATTTGGATGGTGGCATTTTCTGAGATGTCCCAGAGTCTTCTTATACTCTCCCCAGTTTTTAAAAATTTTTGTTTCTTTATTCTGTTTAAGTTGAACATTTATTTCTTCCTTATGTTCCAAAGCATCAATTTGAACCACAGCTTCCTTCCCTTCATTATTGGTTCCCTGTGGATTTTTCTTTATTTCACTTAGTGTAGCCTTTGTTTCTTCCCTTATGCTTTTGCCATACTCACTGAGTTCTCTGAGCTTCCTTATCACCAATGTTTTGAATTCTGCATCTGATAGGTTGGCCATCTCCATTTTGTTTAGTTATTTTTCTGGGGTTTAGTTCTGTTTATTCATTTGGGCCATATTTCTGTGTCTCTTCAATTTAGCAGCCTCCTTGTGTTTGTTTCTGTATTAGGTAGAGCTGCTTTGACTCCCTGTCTTAGTGTACCTGTTAAGTTGTATGGGGCACAGCCTTAGGTATTGTCCAGGGTAGAGCAACCTGCTTTACTGCTTTGTGGCTCTGTATGTGGAGGAGGGGTCGGAGAGGTGACAATGCCACTGCCTGGCTGCTGGAGGCTTGCTTAACACTCACCCCATTTCCAGTCTCTTCACCCACTTCCCATACATGACTGGTGCCCCACCACCACCACCACCGAGCTGCCTCCCTGGTGGTTCCCAGAGTGGTGGATTCACTTGTGTTCTAGGGCCATGGGGGCCCTTTAAATGGACTCTCCTGAGAGACTGGCAGTTTCTTCTGCCATCCCAATCCCCACTGGTTTTTACAGCCTAAAGTTATGGGGCTTTATTTCCCAGTGCTTCAACCTTGGGCTGTGAGGTCTGGCCTGGGGCTGGGATCACTCACTCACAAGGTATCCTAATTTTTATCCACCACACATGAATGTAGGACTGCCTGTTATGCTGGCCACCACCGCCTCCACCTCATCACTGCCAAACCGCATCCTCTCCACCCCCTGTTCCCCATCTCCTCCCCTCCAGCCTGTGTGGATGAATATGGCTTCTTCAAAAACTTGGGTGTTGGACTTCCGTACACATTTGATTTTCTGGAAGTTCTGGGTGTTGTTTTTTTTTTTTGTTTTAAGGTTAGTTGTGATCCTGCTTGTGGTTGTACAAGGAGGCAAAAATGTCTACCTAAGCCTCCATTTTGACTGAAAGTACTGACTACTCTTTTCATAGAGAAAAAACAAAGTTCTTACAACCTACAGAATCTCCTTTTTTTTTTTTTTACCTAAAGAAGATAAAGAACTACAAGGATAGAATTGTAGTCACACCTTCTTGATAAAAAAAAAACCTATTACCAAAAAAAAAAGGAGAAAAATCCTATTACATAAGAATATTTGTACCCATGTCCTGGTTCGTTCATTGTCACTGAAAAATAAGGACAGTGTCTTTCTAGCAGAATGTTTGGCACATTGTGTCACTAAATAGGTATTATTGAAACAGCATCCTCCACAAGTAGAAGGAATAGGTAATTCTTAGTATATCATCCAAAATTTAGGGAATTGAAATTTATTCTTCTTGTCAATTACAGTTTAAGGAGATTATCTAGCAGGAGGTGGCTTTCTTGAAATAAGATTTCAGATGGAAATCCGTCTGTCGACTAATGATACAGACATTAGGAAATGAGAAGACTCTAACTAAATGGCTAAATCCAACCTCCTGCCTAAACAGAAAAGCAGCTGAAGTGCCACTATCTGCTTACACCACAGGACAAGAGTCCTTCAACTCCTCCTCTTCTCCACGTTCAGAATCTGTTAAGAAAGCACGTACCCCCACCAGGAAGAAACAGACCTTCATGTTGTTTAGCCTATGACATCCCACTGCTCAAATTCTTCTTTGAGCATTCAAAAATATCCCAGGATATATTCATTGTTGTCTTAGTGCAAGTCAATAGTTGATGCAATGCAATGGTTGAGTTAGAATTAACGCAAGCATGGTTCCAAATTCATTTGAATAATGAATTTTCTAAGACTAGAAGTGAGCTGAAGTTTATGTCTTCAACATCTATGAAAAAAGAAGTTGTTTAGGCAAATATATTAATAATATAGGAGACCACATTAATCTGGCTTGTGAGAACTAAATCTTTAAGTACTTTTACAGTGACTATTTGAACATGAAAGAGTTTAGGCTTTTTAAAAATGAGTCATATTTATTAAACCATGCTAACTGGATTTCTCCATCATGTTTTACTGTATTCTGTACCCTTTAATGATGCACTGAAAGTGCTGACTAAATTGTTTTTTAAATATTCCACAATATTTTATTTTTAGAGTACTTTAATTTAGTAGTCTAAACCAGTGATTATTCTTCTATGGCAATATTGAGTTAAGTGATATTATGAACACAAATAATGTTGGTTAATCAAATATATGGGATTTGAAAAATAGAATGCTTTCCCCATCAAAACACACAACTCTTTCACCTAATCTTGTCCCTTCTCCTTGATTATGACCAGCAGTTCATTATGGAAATAGTTGACTAAGTAACACAATGGAGAGAAAGCAAAAATAAAGGAATTTTTTCTCATTACCTATATTCTAATATTTGTCCAGTTGAATAGCTATTCACTATGTGGAATTTCAATCCTAAGTCACAAAATCAGAGAAAAGAAAATGAATTGCTGCCCTGGCTAGTGTGGCTCAGTGGATTGAGTGCCAGCCTGTGAACCAAAGGGTTGCCAGTTCAGTTCCCAGTCAGGGCACATGCCTGGGTTGTAGGCCAGGTCCCCAGCGCAGGGCATACAAGAGGAAACCACACATTAGTGTTTCTTTCCCTCTTTCTCCCTCCCTTTCACTAAAAATAAATAAATAAAATCCTTATAAAAAGAAAGAAAATGAGAGCCAGACCATATTTCTGTCAGCAGAGACTAATGGGATTCTATCTCAGTCTCAGATCCCCTAGAAGATACTCTCCATAATGTCACTTACCACTTAGTTTACACATACCTAACAAATATCTTCCGTGAGAAAATTCACAATTCAACTCTGGTTCTAAAAATGTTTTCCTTATTTAGTGACTTGAGATGGTGGACACCTGATGAGCCACCTCCAGAGTTATTCACTTCTAAAGTTACACTTTTGAGAAGTATTTATTGTATCACTTGCTAAGAACTGGACCTATAAAGAAAATAAGGCAATCCCTGAGTTAAGGAACTCACAATCTAGTAAAGGAAACATATCTGGAATAAATCAAGTTAATGCCACTTTATCAGAAATACAAGAAGTAGTCACAAAGGGGCGCCAGCCAGTTCTGTCTGGGTGCTGAGGAAGGCCATGTGGAGAAAACAATAGTTCATCTCATTCTCAGATAGATGAATAAATATTGTCTGAAGGGAATAGGAAGGAAAGGCGCTCCAGACAGCAGGGATGACTCTGTATGGTAAGGAATATTAGTGGACAAATGATATGTAGGTAATTATCGGCAGAAATCAATGACTTGGGAGATTCGTAAATGCTGGAAAGTCACATTAAAAACAAATTTTGAAGGATCTGTGTGCCCATGTTCAATGTCATTAGGTATCAGAGAAATGCAAATTAAAAACACAATGAGATATCATCTCACACCTGTCAGAAGGGCTATCATCAACAAATCAACAAACAACCAGTGCTGGCAAGGACATGGAGAAAGGGGAACACTTTTACACTGTTGGTAGGAATGTCGACTGGTGTAGCCACCGTGAAAAGCAGTATGGAGATACCTCGGAAAATTAAATATGGATCTGCCTTTTGACTAAGTGACCCCACTTCTGGGAATATATCTGAAGGGACCCAAAACACTAATTCAAAAAAACATAAGCACCCCCATCTCCCTTGCAGCATTATTTACAATCACCAAGAAATGGAAGCAGCCCAAGTGTCCATCAGTAGATGAGTGGGTAAAACAACTGTGGGATATTTACACAACGGAAAAGACATTTTGTACACAGCATCTTCCCCAGCCACACCATGTCTTCAGCCTCTCCTCTTTCCCAACATACCAACCTCTGTTATTTCATGCTCCTTGCATGTCCAGACTTTTGAATCCAAAGATCAGGATCCCCATTTGCACCTCATCATAGAACACAACATGAGTTCGAGAGTCACAAGAAACTGGCTTCACAGCCCTAAACTTCCCAGTGAAACCTGTCTTTCCCACATTTCCCTGCTCCCTCCTGCAGCAATGCCATGGATACCTTCAAATTTGGAAAGATCTCTTTCTTTGGGAAGGTTTCTTTTTGCTCCTTCTCCTTTATTTTCAACTTTAGCTAGTAACAGCCATGACCACCAATATCTGTGATCATCTCAACCAGCACAGCCTCAGGTATAATTGTGAAATTATTTACAGCCCTACTCATTTTTGCCATCTACAATTAGCTTCCACATGTAAGGATGGGCGTGCTACAAAAAGCTATAACTTTAACCTTTCTTCTTTCACCTTTTTCTAGTCTTAATAATTTCCATTTTTCTGTTCCAGATATTCCACAGGTTCTCAATAATCTTTTGAATAGAGGAATGTAAGATCAAGAGGTGATCAAAGCTAAAGATAATGAGTACAGTAATTAGCAGTTCCTACAATTCGAAGTGCTATGCATACATCCCACATCACACTATCTTTCCTAACCCCAGAGTTTGGTTGCTAATTTAAATATAAATTATAGCCCATGATATTTTTTCCAAGATCTCAGTCCATGGTAGAAGTATCAAGCCGATAACTGTTATCCTGTGGGAGAACAACAAATCCTGGGAGCCTGCGGGCAAGTCAAGAATTGAAAACCCTCCGTGGTCCCTTTTCCTGCTTCAAACATCTCAAAGAAATCTCAGGAAAATGCACTAGCTAAGTCCCTGAAGACAAATAAGGCAAAATCGTGCCTGAAATGTGTATGGATAGCCATAGAAACAAATCCCTGCCCCTTCAGGGTGAAAAGGGTCCCATGTAGTCAACTTGCCACCACAAGGCTGGTTGGTCTCCACAAGTGATGGTCTGTTGAGCCCATGCATGGCCCTCATCCAGACCACCATGACTGCACTACTCACAGGCTCATTGGTGCATTTTCCCACATCAGTGCCTTTCAAGGTCAGGCCACCCCTAAGTGGACTATCGTGCAACTGAGGTCCATTTTCCCCTTACATTCTCTTTTTGAGTTAACAGAACTGTGTACCAAGCCTAGGATTTTCCCTTCTCTATTAGTGGGTCATAAGCGATTCCCCCTATCTACCTTAGCTGTAAACTGAAGGAGAGGCACTGGATGACATCATAGGGAATTTTGAAGGAGGGATGGTAATTCAGAATTATTCCAATTTGAAGTGAAGCATTCAGATTTCAGATATTCATAACCCTGTGTAGACAGGTTTGTGATAGGAGTTGCCCTGGGAAGGAGGTATGACCATGGATGAGGTGACTCTCTTTAGCCAAAATGTTCTTAGTGCTGAGGTTGAGAAACGGTGGGCCAGAGCAATTCACTCAATCTCTTAGTTTCCACAGCTGTACAATGGGGTCATTCATTTCTTGTACAGCTAGTACATGTTAGGTGCTAAAAGTGAATCAAAGTCCCTGTCCTCATGGAGGTTACAGTCTAGAGAGAATAATATCACATACTTTACAAGGTTATAAAGCTTAAATAAATTAATAAATGTAAAGCACTTAGAACAGTACTTGGCACATACTAAAGGCTCTTTTAAAGCAATTATGACATTGCCTATCACATTAAAAGATAACTGATAGTACTATTAAACATAAATGAATCAATATTTCTTAGCAAAAAGGTTAATCCCTGACTCCCTGAGTACCTTGTGTCTCCTGTGGCTGCCATCTCGACACCCCTTGGGGACCTAGAGGTGCTCCAAGCCTTCACAGAGATGATAAGCCCCATGTTAAATAAAACAATTAGGAGGTCTAGGCGGTACCATGTTTTTCCCCCCCAAACAAGTAATAGTTTCCTAATGGTCTCGAACAGGAACAAAGGAGGATAAAACTACTTGGAAAAAAACTACTTGCCAAAGACAGCCTAGCCCCACCTCATACTTAAATTTTTAATTAATTATCTCAATCCAGATAGCTCAATCCCCATCTAATCAAAAGAGTGGTAAAAGAATAAAACCATTTTGCTCCTTTGCACAAGTTCACATGAAAAGTACAGATGCCAGGCATCATTTTGTACTATGCATTTTGTACTTCTAGTCTCCCAGTGTTTGTGAACTGCTCAATGAGAGACATATTGAAAGGCAGGCTCTGAAAAACAATACATAGAATTTTTGATATTCTATCTTTTCATGAGAAGAGTCAGAAAAAAATAACATTCTGCACCCCCCAAAAAACTTAGTTATGAGTAATCAGGGGGACTCAAGACAGGATGTTTAGCAAGTACAACCTCTTTTCCTATTTGCTATGATCTACAATTAAGCTTCCCCCCACCCTCCTACTAAATTCAGAAAATTTGTTGCAATATGAATGGTCAAGAAAATTTCCTCAGGGTTTTCTTTAGTTATGTTCTCTGTGCCATAAAATCAAGGCAACCATACAACATGTAAAGAGAATATTATCTCAACCTCTTCAGTTCTCCTGTCACTTTGCACATTCATCCGGCACACACGGTGTGATGTTTGTCTACATTATTCCCACTAGACTCAGCTCTGGGAGAACAGAGCTCAAGCCTCAGTCTTTATTTTCCTAGGATCTAGCTCTTAGTACATATTTAGTATTTACTTGAAATAAGTAAATAAGAATCAGGTAATTTACTCCCTTAGTTACTTAGTTGGCAAACAAGGACTAAAATTGAAAAACATAAGTTAACTACACTTTTCTTGCATAATAACAACAAAATAAAAATAATCTCAGGAAAATACCTAGATCAGGTCTTCAAAACCAGGATTCCTTAAGAAAATTAAGCTCTTAAAAGTTATTATTTGAGTAGCTATGTTCTCAATTCTCCCCAAAATGGTAATTTTAAAAAGACAGAAGAGAAGGTATTGCATTGCATGCCACTGACATGTTGGGGCATTAGGGCTCAATTCTTTCAAATTCTGTTGAGAAAAGCTGGTATTGACTGTTATTGCACAAATTTAAACTATGAATATGAAATAGAACCTTAATCAGTTTTCAGTCTGACCTTAGAAAACTAATATTGATTTGGCCAATCTGTTAATGAACTAGTGAAATATTTAATGATCAATCTAGTACCCAAAGCTCAGATACTCTAGAAGCAGAGCCTGAGATGGGGATTTAAGGTGCTACCACTGTATCTGGAAGATGCAATGTAAGAGCAGTAAGAGGAAGAAGAAAATGAGTCCAGGAACGATGCACTACAATATGATGCACTTGGCTGCCACCCCACCCTCCACTGTTCACACACAGGACCCACAAAGAGATGCAGCAGGTCACTCAGCAGCTCTGCTCACGTGGCACATTCTACAGAAGGGCCACAAGAAAGACCTGTACCCCAGAGAAGCCCTTGGAAGATGGCATGGAGGGGGAGTTCATCTGCCCAGCCTGCTCTCATCTCCCATTTTGCACTGGCCAAGACTTACCCCAGGGGGAACTAACACCCACTCATTTCCTGGCTGCATCATCCAACCCTTCAGGAGTCTGTCAACATGCCAGATCTCTTCCAAGCCCCCCAAAATGCAGGGGCAACCAGGTGAGGTTGGGGCACCAACCAAGAAAGAGAGAAAGCGGAAGTCATGGAAACCTGAGAAGCCACAGAAGGCTTATTTCCCAGGGCAGCTGATTAAACTTTATTCAGGGTAAAAAGCATAGAATACACTTTCTCCCTGGAGTCTAGGGGTTGCTAAGGCATATATGAAGGAAAATTCCATCGTAAGAAAGTGTCCTCCCAAGACTCTCTGTCTTGGCTTTGCATCTTCTGTAGAAATGGCTCTG
This sequence comes from Sturnira hondurensis, assembly GCF_014824575.4. Classification (NCBI taxonomy): domain Eukaryota; kingdom Metazoa; phylum Chordata; class Mammalia; order Chiroptera; family Phyllostomidae; genus Sturnira; species Sturnira hondurensis. Next base: position 28,429,417 of record NW_028080827.1, on the reverse strand, counting down.
GTCCAAAACACACAGTCTCCTTTTACCTTATCTTGGAGAGCCCTGGGCACTAGTCCAAGCTACTATTTTACCATGTCTCCCAAAGTTAAATGGCTGTTTCTGGGTATAGGTTGAGTCAGAGAGCCCTTCAATGAATTGTTTAGTTTGGTTTGTTTTCAACAAATCTTATCCAGCTTACTATTTGCATGACTACTCAGGTACTTTGTTTTAAGACCTGGTGTGTCATTCTCTCATTTAGTCTGTTGCCTAATTCATCTGCTACTGTTAATTAAGCATTTCAATTAGCCCCATCTAACTCCAGATAAGCTAGATCAGATGAGAGTTAGTATGATCTGTCCCCTAAGATGGGTAGATGACCACAACTCTTAAATTGTCTCCTGGAATCTCTTCTCCTACAATGAATTTAAACACCTAAAAATGAGAGGCTGTCCAAATGTCTAGGGGCATATTTAACAGCATTTCTAACTTTTCTAACAGCATAAACAACATTCACCCAATCTTTCCAGGCTTTGGTTCACCTCGGCAATCATATACAATATTCATTAGCTACTTTGTGGAATAAATCCACCTGCAAATCCTACCACTCACTTGAAAGGTTAAATGTTGAGACTCACACCCATCCAAGTCCAATCTTCCGCCCCGATCCAATTATACACAATGAGATATTGGTAGAGCTCACCAGAATTTTGCCAACTCTTACAAGTGTTTGGGATTTACCAGCCAATTTCCTGAATCTCTCACTATAATGTTAACAATCCCTAGAGCAATTATCCACCTTGGAAAATTTAAATTAATAAAATACTTAGTGTATCAAATCCATTTGGCAATAAAAGTCTAAGAAGATGGAGTGTTTTCTAGTTAAGGCTAAGTAAACTGGAGTGGTGCCTTGAACTACATGCCTTGAGGAAAAGAAAGACTGCTGGATCCCCGGTGTAAAGGAGTAACTCCATCCCTGAGCTCTCGCTCAGCAAAGCCATTTTTCTTGGCATCAGGCTCATTTTTGATCCATTAGCCTTCAACTGTTTGAAGGTCTCATGACATCATCTGTGCAGGCTCGAAGCGCAAAAGGTTTCCTTTTGTAGAACATTCAGCCATGTAGAGACATTTATCAAAAGCAGCTGGCTTCCATCTACACCCTGCTTTAGTCTGAACTGCACCTAAGAGCTCTGCAATCACCATGGAGCCTGACTTATTGAATTTCTGCTGAAATCTCTGCTGGGATGAGTGATTGATAGCCGAAGCTTTTCCCCTTGACCCATTTTCCCCAGCAGATCCTCCTTCTATAGCAGTAACTCTTTCTGTTCAGCTCAACTGTTCTCAAAAGTTTGTGTCCATCTTAATAGGTCAAAGTATTGTGATGAGACAAACACAAGATATGGCCTTCAGTGCCAACCCCAGCTGGAAGGCCAAGTGCAACTGTGGTCTTGAGCAGCATGATAGATGCGGTTTCACAGACTGTGGTAGAACTTGTAGGACTGAAAACCAGCTGATATAAACAAGAACTGTCATACTGGATGTAAAAAAATATTGAAATATTTCTATATTTTCTGGTAAGTAGCTACTGCACCAAGTTCCCCATTATAATCCCTTGTGCCCAGCTGCCCTGGCCCCTCTCCCTGGATCTTTTTGATCTTCCCACCCCCCAGTAACTGAAGTGTTAAACCTAGTTCAGTACTCTGGCCTGGCATTACAACTGGCATCTGCTCTTACTTATCTTGACCTATCCGTGCCTGAGCTATAACCAGCAGATCAGTTATTTGAGCAGCACCCATTAGAACGGGTACTTGGAAGCAATGGCCATAAAACTGCGGGGCCCTGAAGAATACTGGCAACAACTGAAATGACCACTCTCGAATAGGTTTACTCTCCTCTTAAACATCTGTTGTTAATTTCTCTTGTCACTTAGCTGGACACCGGGGACTCTTTCCCCTGCTGTCATTTTGGCCCAGTCCTTATTTTCTTGGTGCCTTTGTGATTTCAATTGATTTCTCAAGGCAGTTCCTATGTTAACCATTCTTTGAATATAGTCAAATAAGAACAAAGCCCTCTCTGAATTGAAGTGTCAGCATTTAAAAAACTGCCAGTGAGAATTTCTAAGACTTTTGCTAGGAATATTGAATATGGGAAAAATAGAGCAGAGAGAACCTTAAAGAGTAAGAATTTGAGCCTGAAAAAATAAAAGTAATATGAAAGAAAATCTGAAAATTCTTCCTAAAATTTAGGCTACAGAAAGAAGTGGAGAAAGACAAGATGTTCTGGCCTTCACTAAGGAAGTCAGGCTGGAAGCGGGAGACTAGCTGGGGACAACTGCTGCAGGGACATGGCAATGGCAATGGAGAGAAGGGGACGAATTCAAGAACTTTGGAGGTAGAGTTGACACAACCTACTGACGAACACTTTGTAGGAAATGAGTGGGAACTGCCTTACTGAGCCCTCACTGCCTGGGTTCTGTACTAAGGGAGTGTTTGCATGCACTGTTCCATTTAGTTTCCGTAACTGCAATAACCCCATCTCAAAAATGAGAAAACTTTAGCATGGACAGGAAGAGTAATTTTTCCATATTCAGAGGCTATGAAGTGTCAGAGCCAGGATTAAACTAAATCAGTTTTCTTTCCAAAGAACTCTCTCCTAGTCAAGATGTTATTACATGATATATATAATTTGAGAAACATTAATATTCTAGGACATTCTTAACGTAGAGTTGGTATTTTCCTATTGGGCACATTGTTATTCTCTCTTGACCTTTTCCAGGGTTTAATCCTAAAAGCTTCCAGCCAAAGAAAGGATTGTTCTCAATTATTCTACAACCTCAGTCAGTTGTGACACCAAACATAGCTAGACTTTTCATCTGAGTTCTGAAAATGGCCATCTTTTTTCTTAGCAGCTAAACCACACTCACCTTGGTTTCATTCTCCACACCCTCTCCAGATGGGCATTAACAAACAGAGTCTTTACTTTTTCATGTTGTGTTTCCTTCTTAGGAGGGCAACCCGCAGTGAATGACGTACCTGCCACAGTAACTGCAATGCCAGGCAAGCAGAAGTGGCTGGGATTGTATTGACACCTATTAAGCAGCTGGGCAGCTCACAATCTGCCAAATCCACTTCAGCGCTGGCTGACCCCTGGGAAAGTTTGTTCTCTTCATCTACCGCCCGAGCCATGGGCTGGCAGGGCTGCGTTGGAGAGCTCATTTCACCAGAGCTCTGAAGAACAGCCCTGATAAGCCCAAACCTAATGAGGAATTTGAACCCTGGGGGCGATGAAAATGTGTAAAATGGGTTCTCTTCATAGAGCCCAGATTGAGATGAGTAATCCATACGCCAATACTGCAAGTAATCAGGCAAAACTCAAACTGGCTTCAGAGCATTATCTCAAGAAAACCACCAAATTCTCTGTCCTCAGTGTTTTTGCAATAATTAGCGAAACTACTTATAACAGAGGACTAGACTAGTTCCTTTTCACTGAGCAGGGAATTACATCTCCTTTGTTACATTACTTTTCTTCCATGGAAATTTAATCATAATCAACAATGTATCTCCAAGCTGTACAATTATACATGAGAGATTTCTTATCCGGTCAGCTGTCGTGAGGTCATAAGAATGTTTTCCAAATCTTTGCTCATGTAGAGTTTTGTGCACACTATACATGTGCTACAAAATTTACTATTTTTCCTTACTTAGCAATCTCAAGGGATATTTGATAAGAATTATATAGCCTGATGCTTCTATAATTTTTAAATGTCTTCTATTTTTTTTATTTCCAAGCAAAATAAATTACCAGTTGGCAATCATATCCATAAAACTAAACTATTTGTAAATTATATTTCCCTAAAATACTCATCTATCAAATAATTTCTACTTTTGAAAGGCATGAAGTAATTACCTTTTTCTAAATGTTTTTTCTTCTTTTTAATATGGAACTTTCATATTCAATCCCAAATTTTAATTCTATTTAGTTGTGGCATTTATATTTCATCAAATGAATACAGAACCCCATGGATAAAAAACATAAGTATTTCCACAACCACTTGATTCTTATTAGTCTCTTTTCTTTTCTCCCACTAACTCCCACACAAAAATTTCTTCACAAATCTCTCAATTTAATACAGGAAAGTTGATAATGTCTAACACTGAAGTATCCCCAAACATGTACTAATCAACAGTTATTTCAAAAGAAAACGCCAGAAAGTCATCCACTGTGTCCACAGCTAAGGAATCAAAATGAGAATTCATAACTTCATATTCCCTAAATGACCTCAGAAACGGAAGTAATCTGAGTTTCTAAGATGGTCTGTCTAATTGGTACAAGACGAATATTCCCATGTAGATCCTTGGTCATCAATCACTTCAGCATTGATTTATTCATTATTCCAAAATGATGTGTGTACTTACTCTTTATGCACTAATGAGGCTTCATTCTCAAAATGGAGATAAGAAGCGGACATTATTACCCAATGAAGATAAGTTGTGAGGAAAGTGGTGTGTCTGGCCCAGAAGGAGTGCCCCCCCGCCCCAAAAAGCAAACAATGACTGACAACAATGGAGGGAAATGGCAGTGTAAAGAAAAACAGCATTTTACTAATCTCAGTTTGCTCAAAATCTAGCAAGGCAGACAAATATGTGGCTATAACAGGAGTACAAGTGGCACCATAAATACAAACACAGTACATCCTGGATTTCCTAGGATGACCCAGATTTTGAATATTTGGCCCACTGACAGACTTTGAGTTCAATATATGTTTCATTATCTTAGTCACAAAATATGGCTTCTATAGCTATAATAAAAATGCAACTGAAATAAGAAGACACTGAAAAGGGACTAGAAACTCTTGCTTTTAATTAATGTGCAGTTTTGTTGAAGAGTCTCATGCACATAAAACCATTTCAAAAGCAAGATAAAGCTGCTTGTAACCAGGTTTAGGCCAGACCATAAGAGACTTTAAAGAGAAATTGGACTTTGTGAAATTCCTACCCACTTTTAAGTTTGAACCCAAGTCCGAGATTTTTCATAGCCAGAAATGAGGCTATAGAGAAAAGACCAAGCATCATTACTTCAAAGAGGATAGTCACATACAGATCTTACTTCAGGTTCTAAAACTGTCCCCTCAAAGATGAAAAAGCAAACATGTTGAGTTTAGTGAGGGGCAACACCTCTGCTGTGCATTTAGTGAGGAACAATGTCTTCAGTCAATTTTTTTTATTTTAATTTTTATTTAATTCTTGTTCAAGTACAGTTTTCTGTCTTATATTCCCAGCCCTGCCCCCCCAGTGCTCCCCACCTCCCTCCCATTTCCGCCCCCCACCTTAGTTATTGTCCATGCGTCCTCTATACTTGTTCATGTGAGTCCATCCCCTTTTCCCCTATGATTCTCTCCCCTTCCGTCAGTATATTTTTTAAAGCAGCTGGAGAAAAGGAATTTACTTATTCCTGAGCAGCTCAGTGGAAACTGAAGTTATAAAAACATTTTATTCATCTGCAAATCCCCTTGCATTTATTTTGTACTCTTCAAAAGTATTTTGACTCTGCAAAGTCCTTGCTGTATGGTCTCACTTGAGTTTCGTATGTGACTGCAGCTAGTGACTGGCGACAACACAAGCTCCCTTCTGGCCGTGGGCTGTGTCTGCTGTTCGGTGTCCACAGTCCTAAAACACTGGCTAAGTGACCCCTGGCTCCACTTTGCTGAATTCAAAAGCACTGCTAATGGAATTGGGCCCCTAGGAAATGTAAACTGCCTTGATTCAGGAAAGATATTTGGCTAATGTTGTATAATCACTGATTAATTGATTCGTTTCCTTAAGTTTTGGATCTGATTTGAGACCATGTGGAATCTCAGTAAGAGCTCCCAGATCATGTGTTTCCTCATGTCATGAGTAGTAGGCATGAACTCTGTTTCAGGAGTCTCCAGAGGAAAAGAAGTATAAAGCTTTAAGAGCTTTTTGTTGTCCGGTAATATAAAATAGAAATGGCTACCTTTTGACTATGGAGATAGACATAGTGTAAGTACATGCAGCTCTCTGAGAACATATCCTCCCAGTCCCAGTTGTTAGAAAAGTAGAATGTTCTCCTTCTAGGAGAACCAGAAGTTAGGAAATGTTTGGAAGTGATGCATGTTAAGCATGTTTATAGTATCCCCAACAGCTCACTAGCATTTTAACCTGAAGTAGACACCCTTGGCAAACCAAGAAGTCTGGCTTTAAGTGAAGTTAACAGCACCAAGTAGACCCCTCATGACCATAAGACTATGCCTTTTCTTATCTGGCAGAGAATAATGTCTTGTATTCAAAGAACATTTTGACTGTTCTCTTCAAGTACATTTACAGTGATGGCACTGACTCTTTTTTTAAATCCTTCCAACTTCCTCATGACTGCTTTTCAAAAATGTAACTTAAATACTTATAGGCTAAGTGATTTGCCCCAAATCAGTGGGGGAGCCAAGATTTGACAAAAATAGTCATTGTTGAGAGTGACAGTAAGGAGCTCTTAGAATGTATAAAGTAGGGAAAAGGCCTCCCCAGAAAATGAAGCCAGTAAGTATTAAAATACACATAATTTAAACAGCTATGGAAGCAGATACCTTATGAATAGTTCTCAAGTATATTGTACCTGAAAGTGGGGAAATCAGCAAATATCTTCAGGAAGATAGATTAAATATATTTGATAGACAGGAAAACTCACTGCAAGTTATGCAGCATGGGGAAAGGATGGCTTTGGTGAAGTTTATAAAGACAATGCAACGGCGAAATTTTCTTCATGTTTATCAAGCACTCTTGGAGAAAGAGTCCTAGTTTGAAGGAACCATCCCTCAAAAATGCTCAGTCTTACTGCGATCATTCTCCGTTGACTATGAGACATTTAGACCTCTAGTTTTGTACCTGCATGGAGGTAGTCACCAGCAGTACCTAAAACCATGTATTTATTCTGGCAGATGTTGCTCATACCCTAATTTAATACATAGGAGTCTGGTTTGCAGATCAACGCCTATGATTTTTGCTAGCAAGACCATCTCCTATGCGCTGGTCATCTCTGCATTATTAACAACACTAAGTTTCCGGACCTGTGAGGTGGAGGGAGGATCAGTCCACCATACGTGATGCCCTCTCCAAGGTACTGATCCCCATGGGATCCTGCCCAGGGCTGCCAGGCAGCACTCTCTGGATCTGTTCTTACCTGTGTATCTTTGATCCTATGCTCTAGGTCAATGTGTCTTCAAACTTTCATGCGCTTTCAACTCACCTGGGAATTTTTGAAAATGTAGACCTCTACAGATGTTTAATACACCAAACAGATACACCACTATGTTTTGCTGCACAGAATCTAAAATGCTTCATGTCCTCATCAGTGAAATAGTGGGGTTCAGTGAGCCCTTGAAGGTAAGTAGATTTGTTCCCTTGAACCATTTTTGAGGAATTGCTGCAGTATTATTATCTTGGAAAGGAGTGTAAAGGTGTCTCAGGAAAGATTGATTGATTAGTAGTGTCTGCCATGTGTTTGGAATGGAGAAGGCACGGCAGACATGCCATATATGAAAAACCTTATGTATATAACTCATAAACTTCCTAGCTTTTCATGATTCCTGGAACATATACAAGTATTTTTGACATCTTAAGAAAGAGAAAATTTTATTTAAATACTGGAAATAGGCCATTTAAAATCCCAATGTTCAATACTCGTGAGTGTGTTTGTATATGTGTATAACAGAAACAGCTGTTAAGCCCAGACTTTTGAAAGTTCAGATTTTCTCTAGGGAAGTTCAAAAAATAACACATACCTCTGACTCACTGCTGCTGCCAGAGTGGTACCACAGCTTTGCCTGTGTGATCAGCAGTGAAAGGGATTTGTCTACCACACTGCCAGCATTTCCAAGAGCTGCTTGTAACACAAGTCACTTACATTCTAATGAGACATGGAAGAGATCCAGGTAAAACAGAGGAAATTGTAAATAGGTGAAGAGAAGTTCCTCTTTCCTTCTTGAACTCCTCTTGTCCCTATTCATTTCCACTAAATACATATTAAGATCCAGTAAAGGCAAGCACCTAAATGTTTAATGTTAACATCCTATCCATTTGAGAGAATGTTAACCAGCCATCAAAATTGTTTATGGAAATGTGTTGTAACAACATGGAAATACTCATGTTCTAAATTAAGAAAAAAATGAAGTGGATTTTTCACAGCTATTAAAATATATTCAGGGGGTGGGGGAAGCAGTAATGGACTGCAAATAGCCTTAAAAGATTAGCTGTTGTTTTTGAAGAATAATGTTTCCTAATTTTCCAGGGTGGCTACAATAACTGTGTATCTATATTGTTTTTAAAATGAAATAAATTACAAGAAAAACTTACTGTATTTGATTTAACTAAATGTTCACCTTGTTAGGTATAAAATTAATTTAACAATATTAGGGCAAAATGGAAGTGTGAACTCACCTACATAATGTCATCACTTGGAGACATGACCATTTTACTTCTAATGTCCAAAGTCTGTCAGGAAAAAGTCTGACAATTGTTAATACAATGAGAACACCACATCCACTTAACCTGGCAGCCAAGGAGAGTGGACTGGAATGCTCATGCATGAACAATGATGACTTCACTGTATTAGTTAGTGGGGGCAGTAGATGCCATTGAGTGAGCACGTGCACTGTGTGGCTGGCACATTCAAAGTGACTGAGTAAGTAAAGCAACAAATCTACATCAAATTTGCATTAAGCTTGAATATTCCTCCACAGAAAGTATTCAGATTCAGAAGGCCACAGCTACAGACAACTGGTGATTGGCAGCTCCATCACAACAACATGACTGCTCCCACATCACGTCTCATGCAGAAATTTTGGTGAAATGTCAAGTCACCAGGTGACTCAGCCCCTCTACAGCCCAGATTCGGCATCCTGTGACTTCTGGATTTTCCCAAAACTAAAATCACCTTTGAAAGAGAAGAGATTTCAGACCATCGATGAGATTCAAGAAAATACAACGAGGCAGCTGATAGTGATGGGAGAACTATGTGAGGTCCCAAGATGCTTACTTTGAAGTGGACTGAGAAGTCATTGTCTTATGTACAATGTTACTTGTATCTTGTATTTTCTTCAATAAATGTCTCTATTTCTCATATTACTTGGCTGGACACCTTCTGGACAGACCTCATTTTATCATAATATTTTCTGAAAGTTGAAATAAAAGAGTGATTGCCCCTTCTAAGGGGAAAATGTCTATGACTGAAGTGTTAGGCTGCACAACTCAGTGGGCCCCAGAAATACTGTCCCTTCCCCTGACCCTTCAGTCCCAGGAAACAGCTTCCTATTGTTGCTGGGCCCTTCATGCTTCAACATTCCTCTGTGCTCCCCTTGACCCTGCTCACAGCTCTGTAAATTGTCCCTTTACTGAACTCCCTTAAAAATTTCAATTAAGTGTGCCAAAGAATTGACAATAGGCAGAGAATGATGCAAAAATTCTTGGCTATGTCTAGTTATGCATATTTCTTTCAATCCTGCTTAAAATTATCTTTAAAAGCTGTGCTACTGTAATTAGTTGAATTAATATATTGATATTTTACTAGAGAATATGTCTATATTTCATAATATGTAATTTAATTTAAATAACCCTCAAGGCCCCCTGTAGCTCAGTCTCAGATGAGAGATACATTAAAGGAAACATAAATCTGACTTTATAAACTTTGTACATTATAGATATTTTCTGTAAACATAGATAAGCTTTAAACTTTGGACGATATGGAAAATATTTGGTGTGGATTTTTAAAAATGGATCAACCTGGAGTTTTATACCAACCAGAAAATTTCTCAGAATTTTTTTAGACATCACTCCTCACCGCTCAAATTCCATACCCACTATAGATACTAAAGTTTTTCCTGTTCTCTCTCACTTTTGAGGGTGCCTCACCGCAATTCTGCTCTCTGTCCATTCCTCACTTGACTGTGAGCACTTGTCCTGACTTCCCATCCAGGTGTGACCACCAAGACTGACCCACTCCCCAGTTTCCTGGCCTGGAGAACTCACTGAATAACCCATATCACCAGATCCTTCCCCAATCCTCTGAGAAGGAAGCATGCAGCCTTCAGGGATTTCTTCCGACTTTGTTTTTCATTAACAATTTCATGGACAATGTCTGATGAATAAAATTCTTCCTTCCACTTTAGCAAGAAACATGTTATATACACAGGTAGCCTTGCTTACAGGGAAAGTCTTGCCCTTCGGACCCTGAGTCCACCACCTACACAACATGGAGCCACCTGAATACAAACTACTATACCCAGGAAGAAACAAATTATCTCCCTCGGGGAGAGGACCTCAGTGCTAAAGACAGAACAAAAACCTTACCAATACAAAAGCCACACTGATGAATACCATTGGACTCACTGTTTATCTATAGTTTAAAGAATCACTTGTCCACTAAGGAAAAAAATCAAGAGGTTTTCTTTTACTTTTAAGGAAGAAAGCAGCAGACACAAACATTTTTTGGAAGGGACAGAAAGCATCTCACTGAACCGAGAAAATACGGTAAATCTGTGGTCAAATATATGATGAAAGAGCCAAAATGGATCTCGACTTACGCCAAGATGGAGGCATAGGTGGAAACACTGTGCCTTCTCCCACAACCAAGTTTGAATACAACAAAGGTTTGGAGAAACAAAGACACAACCAAAGGACAGAAAATTGAATTATACAGAAGTCCGACTACATCTAACCGTTCAACAGGGACGGTAAGAGGGGCGGAGCCAGCAGCGAGCACAGTCGGGCAGGACAGGGCCCCCGACCCAGGCGCGCAGGCAGACCAGAACTAGCTGGGGTGCGGGGCAGACCACGGGCGCATATTCGCGCACAGTGAGACAGACCATGCAGGCCCCAGGGGGCGAGGGCTGACGGCGGTGGCACACTCGCGTGCAGTGGGACGAAACGCATGGGCCCGGTGACGGCAGCAACTGCGGCACCGGTGAGGGCCGTGGCGGCAGGCGGCGGACAGGACACCATAGGCCCTCTTTGACCCCGCCCCCACATACAGCGTCACAACCCAGCGACTGAGTTGCCCTGCAATACCAGTGAGAGCCATTGTCCCTCTTTGACCCCGCCCCCACATACAACGTCACAACCCAGAGACTTAGTTGCCCTGTTCTAGTGAACACTTTAGGGCTCTAATCCTGCTATGGAACAGGCACGAACAACCTGAAAGATGGCACAAGAAGAACTCAAAGTCCCAGAGCCAATAACTCTAAGCGACCAACAGATTGCTAGCCTCTCAGAAGCACAATTCAAGACACTATTTATCAGGATGCTCACAGAACTGGTAGATTATAGTCACAAATTAGAGGAACACAGTCACAAATTAGAGGAATATATGAAGGCTAAACTAATTGAAATGAAGGGAGATGCACAGGAAACCAATAGTGATGGAAAGGAAACGGGGACTCAAATCAATGGAATGGANTTGACATCTGGTTTGTTGACATCACATCCCATAGATGTTAGGTAGAAAATAGATAGGGGGAGGGCGAGAATAGTGGGGGAAATATAGAATCCAAAGAACTTGAGACACGTGGTTATAAACTAAGGGGGGGAGAATGTGGGGGAGGGAGGGTGCGGGGGGAGGGGAATGAAGGGGGGAATAGAACAACTGTAATGGTATAATCAATAAAATATATTTTTTAAAAAAGAGCCAAAGTGAATATCAACATCATTCAGGTCTCTTTTCATAAGAAATCCAGACTGAAAATCATTAAGCCCTATACATTTACCTCAAAAATTCAGTTCTGCTGCGCAGAATCTAGAACAATTACATGAAATTATAGGACAGACACTAGCCAAGAACAAGCCCATCAAGTTTCAGTATCACTGCCACAGCGCAAAGCAAAAGGAAAGGAAAACTCGTGAATCACACATACTTCCTCTCCAGTTTTAAGCCCCACTTCTAACTATGTACGTTGTCCTAGCGCTGCTTGTCAAGGCCACACCCAACAACCAGGAGAGAAGAGGCACTGATGAGAACAGTGTGGGCCACAGGTGCCGAGCATTTGGCAAGCCAGCTGGCCTGGCCATCACCGACACAAGAGCTACCAATAAGAAAAATTGTTTCTTTTAAATTATGAGCCAACATAAAATTCGAGCACATCTTCTTTTGTCTACTCAATGAGAACATGTCTGAGAAAAGATGGGCCCTCTGGTTAAAGATCTCTTCTACTGTCTTAGTCCCTTCAGGTAGCTATAACAAACTAGCACAGACTGTGTAACTCACAAATAGCAGAAACTGACCACTCACAGGTATGGAGCCCAGAAGTCTGAGATCAGGGTGCCGCCATGGTCAGGTGAAGACCTTCTTCTTGGTTGCAGACTCCTCATCATATCCTCACATGGCGGAAAGGGCTACAGACCCACAGCCTCCATGGGATCTCTTTTCTAAAGTCACTGATTCCATTCATGAGGGCTTCGCCCTCATAACCTTATCACCTCCCCACCAAAGACCCATTTTCTAACACCATTGCATTGGGTGTTATGTTTCCAACCTGTGTATTGGGTATGGGGAAGGAAAACATCAGACCATAGCAACTACTGTAATCCTAAATAACGTGAAGAGAATTCATCTTAAGAGTGAGTAGATGGACCAAGAGGTCACCCCCAGTCACTCAGTGCACTAAGAATCCCCAGCAAATAGCAGGGATTCCATGGCCCATGTCTTCAGTGTCTATAATACTTCTCACCTAGCAGAACCCTCTAAATGGGAACACCCATCCCTTTTCATTTCCCCAGAGCTTTTAGGGAGGAATACAGGGAAAGAGTAATATTAAGAGTGATGGAGATGGGGTTGACAATAACTGAGAATTCCAAATGGTTAATAGTAAGATCTCTTTTCAGAGTAAGGGAGGGGTCTCCATTTCAGATCACACTCACCTTCCCACTGGGGGACCCAGGAAAGCCTGGATGTGGAGCAGGGCTGAGGTATCCTTCTGAGTGGGCCTTTGAATGGATCTCCAGCTAGAACCTCCCATATGCAGGAAAGCTCAGGGACAGGGAGAATGGAATGAGTGCATAGGAGTCCACTCTCTGGCCTCAGGAAATCTCAGGCTTGAATTCCCAGCTTCCTCACTTACATTTCATCCTTACCCACCCCCAGCCTCAGTCGTCTCATCTGCAAAGAGGGGTTGTTGTGAGGATTAAATTGAGCACAATGTCTGGCATATGATAAGCTCTTAATGGGATGGTGGCTCTGGGCCCATGACCCCCACATCCGCTGACACTTTTCTCTCTCCCATTTATATCTGAAAGCTGCTTTTCAGAAAGTTTTCTCAGGCTCTGGAAAATCTGTGCTGCTTGAATCCTATCCTTTCTTCCCCGAGTTCGTTTACTATTGATATTGGCTACGAAAGAAATGCTTTGACACCCTCCCTTACTTTCTCTTCCAAGCCACCTCCCCTTATGCCTCACATGACAAGCCAAAGTCAGACCCAGCTGGAAAACTTGGTAAAATGTAAAAATCCATGAAGTCAGCTGTTTTCAATTATAAGCATAATACAATAATCATACCCACAAACTCCTTTGGAGGGAGCAATGAACTGAAGGAGAAAATTGCATGTAAAAATATTACAACATGAAACAATTAGAATGAACTGATATGCTCCACTTTTACAAAATGAAAAAGAAGCAGGGGAAATGTACACCCCAACCATGGGACTTGTGGCACAACCGAGCCAGCATTAGCGGGAATGGAATTCTGAGATGTCAGTGCTCGGCTTGTTTGGAAAACTGAGCACCATTCTGCAAATCAGGACCAGCTGGAAGATTCCATCTGAAACAGATCTGGCCATGGAAAGGGAAAATCTTAAACTGCCCCAAACTGGCTTTGTCAGCCGGGCCTTGGACTAGCAAAACATACAGGGTGGACCCTTCAGTTTCAGGCTTTTTTTTATTTTTAATTTTTCTAACTAGGTGAACTTTTCAGGGGCCTAAACACCAGAGCTCAGTACAAAATATAAAGCCCGTGGTCCAACTTTCCCTAGCTTCTCAATGAGTTTGGCACTAACAAGAAGTGGTATCGCTCATGTAGGAGCTCAGCTTTGGCACCGGCTAACGTGGGGTTGAATTCTGGCTGTGCCTTGTGGCCTTGGAAGGCTTATTTCACTGTTCTGTTTCTAAGCTTCCTCATCTCTAAACATAGTGATGTTGTGAGGATTTAATGACTTAATGCACATAAAATAGTTCTTGGCACTAGTAAGTGCCTGAATGTCAGCTATTATTATTTCAATTCTCTGCTCTTATTGGTCTCATTATTTCAAAGTTGTTTTCTTTAATTAATAAAGAACAAAAGAAAAATATATAATGTTTGAGAGCTGGACTCATCCAAAACTCCAAGGCCTTGAATCTGAACACAGTCCCACACCACCACCGCGCCCCCACCCCACACACAGAAGGAGTACCCGTGTGTAATTAATGACCCTCCAAATGCCTCTACAAATCCAATATTCACACTACAAAGGCCAAAAGAGGGCCGAAGTCCGTTGTTCTTGAGGAATGAAGTTTCCTCCCTGTGTTCTCAGGAGTGCTGGCCAAGCTTGTTTCAGAGAATTCTCCTCGCCCTCTGAACTTGGGGATGTTTTTAGATTCTGTTCTATAGAGCATCAGGGTATGTTTTTCTTCATACTATGTTGCAAATGGTAAAAATGTATTCACAGCCAAATTATAATCAGAAGCAACCAGTTGAAATTCAAGAATGTGCTCACAGCCAAATTGCTTCATTTTCACTTCTTATTTTTTGATGTAAAATTACCAGCACTCTTGGGATTTATAGAAGCAGTCAGCAAAATGTGTTATAAACACCCACTTCAAAGAGGTCCCAAAGAGCTGACTGCAAAATTTCTCACTCTAATAATCCTTTTCATGCCACTCTGACATGGAAAGTATTTTCCACCCTCCCAGAAGCTCAGATGGTGGGCTAGCATGGAAATGTGCCTAGAATGTTTCACATGGAATCTATGTCAATTCTTTTGACGCTCCAGATAAGTGCAACAACTGTTTGATAAACTCACACAAAACATTGTTGTGGTGGGAGGATGCGAAATGACCAAAATGTGACCTTGTCTTCAAGAAACTTAGACTCCAATGTGAAAGAAACCAGCATCTCTGTCTATACGATCATTATAGCAAATCTATAAACACGCACGGTTTGCTTCATGCCAGTTCTCCTGCAAGCATGTCTTAATCTTACTCTCTTAACTGCTGATGAACTCTTCTTCCTTGACCACCACCTTGTGGTCATTGGTCTCTGTACTATCCACCTTATACTGGACTCTGCTTCGCACTCCCCTATTGTTTAGGCTTTACCAAGTTTCCAGAAGTGTCTGGAACCACAGAGAGCAAAACCACTGATAACAGGGGACTAACGTATATAAGAAAAGCTAATGAGGATATTCCCAGGTGCCTCTCAAGTCTGTTAGGAGCTCTTCTTGAGGCTAGGAGTCTTGTCTTGTCTACTATGCACCTGGGAAAAGATGAAAGTGGGCTGAGCTAAGGGCAAGGAAGGGAAAGCAGTAGAAAGGATTCTGCTGTCACCATCAGGACCTCAGGGTCCCTGAGGAAATTCCAGCCAATGGAAGATGCACAGAGATGGTGGGAAAGGGGGAGAGACAGCACCCATGGCCATCCCAGGGCTTGAGTACTGAGCTCTGATCTCCCTTTACCAAGCAGAGGGGTGCCCTGACCACCAAATCTTCCTACCACTTTCCCCAGCCTACACTGACCTATACTGTGCTCAAACGAACCAACACAACCACCTATGCTATGTGTTCTCCTAACAGTCATGCTTTCATGACATGATATACCTTTTTTTCCTCATAGAAATTTCTGGGCCACTAAGAACTTTAAAAGATCCAGAAACCATAGTCAAAACCAGGGATCCTCTACATAAGGGAGGTGCTGCAATGGTGCCTTGGACCAGGATGGGGTAGGAGATACAAACAGTCTAAAGATGCACCTTGGAGGTTGATCGACAGGATTTGCATTTGGATTGAATATGAGGAATAACAACCTGAAGTCATCAAGAATATCTCTCAGGCCCTGGCTGGTGTAGCTCAGTGAACTGAGCTCAGGCTGTGAACCAAAGGGTCACCAGTTCGATTCCCAGTCAGGGCACATGCCTGGGTTGCAGGCCAGGTCCCCAGTGGGGGCCACACGAGCGGCAACCACACACTGATGTTTCTGTCTCTCTTTCTCCCTCCTTTCCCCTGTGTCTAAAAATAAAAATAAATTAAATGTTTAAAAAAAATATCTCCCAGGTCCCTGCAGTTTGGCAAGTGAGTGGGTGTCTTGGCCATTGACTAAAGTAGAGAAGAGTAAGGAAGGAAGACTCAAGACATATTAAATTTGGGAAGCCTAATAGATGTCCAGGTGGTGATTGGATATATGGTTCGAGGTCTCAGGAGAGGAACACTTCCCCAAATCCATCTTCCAAACTACTGTTCCAATGAGATGGTCGTGGGGCCCGTCAGGGCCGGGGATCCCTGTGTTCTCTGAGAACAGGAACCATAATGCAGCGTCAGCACATCCGCAGGGGAGGGCCCCCAGGCTCAACTATGCTTCCTTTCACCATTTACTCATTATTTCAGTAAAAATTGACTACATTCCGGGACCACACTTGGTCTGGGGCCGAGAGTGTCGAATAAAACATGAAATCCCCGCCCTCACTGAACTTAGATCTAGTGGAATAAAAAAAGGTTAAACATTTTTCAAATAAAAACAAATGACAAAACAGTGCACAGGTTCTGAAGTCAAACAGACCCAGAGTCAAATCCTGATTCAGCCGCTCATTCGCTGTGAAACGTTGAGAGTTTTCTTAACATCTCTGAGAATTTGTTTCTTCATCTGTAGCTGAGATCATTCTTATTTCACAGCTGTGAGAATTAAATTCAATAATTCTATATATAGCATAGTGTCTGCTGCATGGCCAGCCCTTGATAGATGTTAGTCTATAATATCACAGGGGCTGTGGGGGTCATAGGAGGGTTCTGTCTCTAGAAAGAATATTTGTGAGCGCCCGGGTGGGAGGGAGCTGGCCAGGCCTCAGAATGAGCTGTGATAGAAAGGCTGGATTGCACACCAGGCGCAATGGAGAGCCTGCGAACAGATCTGTGTAGGAGCCGGGACTCTCCTCGTGTGCCCTTCCAGGCCGCATCTCTACCTGGGCTTATGTGCCCTACACACACTGGGATAGGCCTCTCTTCTGGACAATTCCTTTCCAATCTGTGAAAACTTTGCACTTTAATGAGTGATGACAGGACATGAAGGAGGTTAAAACAGGCGCTGAAAGGATCTGCTTTGTTAAAGACTATTGTCTTTTCACCATATCCCCTCAACCTTGACTGTTCCGAGGGGTTTTGTCATGAATAATGCCAGTGTAAGTGTGGCTGGAAGAATTCTACAGTGTATGTTGCTGCAGAAAAGCCTTTTTCTCTGGCCTCCACAAACACTGTTTTCCTAGTTGTACAGCCTGGGGCGGGGCAGGGAAGAGCAGAGTGCCCCCTCCCCACGTCTTCCTTCCCCACCCTACCCCACCCCCCACCATACACACACACACACACACACACACACACACACAGCAGCAGCAGAGAAGCTCGGGCTCCAGGCTAAAGGCAGCACCTCTGGGAGCCTCCTTTCATCACTGCTTCCAGGACTCAGCGCTGCAAGATCATCCATTACCGCCCTCTTCCCTTCCCCTCTGCGTTCCTGACTTCCAGACAGGCCACCTCTTTCTTGAGCCTGCAGCAAATTCAAGCCACAGAAATCACAGTTGTTCCAAGGAGAGCTTGCTACTGGAGGGCTCACTGTGGGAGACTGAAGACCCAGGTGTGGCTCCAGGGAGTCGAGCCACGGTGATGGATAGAGCCATAGAGCAGGGCTCAGTTCAGCTCTGCAGCCAGCTAAACCCATTTATTCCCCCTGCAACTTTATTGAGGCATAATTATGACAAATAAAATTGTGAGGTATTTAAAGTATACAAGTGATGATTTGATATACATTGGAAAAGGGTTCCTACCTTCGAGTTAATTAACACACCCACCAACTCACATACTTTTTTACTTTTTGTGTGTGTGTACACATGAGAATATTTAAGTTCTACTCTTTTAGTAAATTTTAATCACACAATACAGTGTTATCAACTATAGTCACCATATTACACATTAGGACTTTGTAAAATCCTAATTATATATTAGATCTGAGACTTTAGTAATCTGAAAGTTTGTATTTTACCAACTTCTCCCTATTTCTCCCATCCCCACTAGCCCTAGCCACTACTTTCTATCAGTTTAACTCTTTTTTCCAGATTCTACATATGGTACCATTCAGTATCTGTCTGTCTCTGTCTGGCTTATTTCATTTAGCATACGGTCCTCCAAGTTCATCCACATTGTCCCAAGTGACGGGTTTTTCTTCTTTTTCAAGGCTGAATAATATTCCTTTGTATATGCGATTGTCTTTACCTATTCACCCATCAATGACACTTAGGTTGTTTCCACACCTTGGCAATCTCGAGTAATGCTGCTGTGAACATGAGAGTGCGGATATTTCTTTGAGAGAAATACTTCATTTCCTTTAGCTATATGCCCAGAAGTGGAACTACCAGCCAGATCACACGGTGGGGCTGTTTTTAATTCCTTGAAAACCTACCACGCTGCTTTCCATAGTGGCTACACCTCAATCCTATCTCTAATACTTGGAAAGTATGCAATTTAGAAGAAGGATGGTTTTCAGGAAAGTTTAAGCAGCGCAAACATAAGAAGCATCTCATATGATAAGAAATGTATGATTCCAAGGCATCTAAGAAAACATGCACACATTCTTTAGCTGTCTTGGGCATAAAGTAAGAGAAAAAATAACAACAATTGGAAAAAATCAGAGTCAGATTTTTTTCCATTTTTTTCTTATATTGATTCCAGAGAGAGGGGAAGGGAGGGAGAAAGATAGGGAGAGAATCACCGATGTGACAGAGAAACATCTATCGGTTGCCTCCCTTAAGAACCCCAACTGGGGATCAAACCTGCAACCCAGGCATGTGTCCTGACCAGGAATCGAACCTGTGACCTTTTGCTTTTAAGGATGACATCCAACAACTGAGCCACACTGGCCAGGGCTAGAGTCACATTTTTATGACTTTGGATTTTTAACCCCAGAACATTAACAGAAAGCTATTTCTGTGACTCCAAGTTTGCATTACTTCCTGCTGAACACTGTGTCAAGACATTGTAAGTGAGAAAGAAAAAAAGGTTTTGCAAGATCACATTGTTTAATGGAAAGTTCCAGTTACTTTGGGAGAAAAATATGTCTTAAACCTCAGAATGACAGAGGATTATTTTCAAGTGATATGCCCCCGACCCTCAGTTCACAAAACAGGCATATCATTCTGTTTTAAACACAAAACCTTATTTGGGACAAACATTTTCAAAAGAAAGGAAGACTTTCTCGTCATTCCTAAGTACATCACTAAGTAAATGCAAGTGGATCTCTGCCACAACATTATAAATAAATATCTGCTTTATTTATTCTTCACACTTCCTGGGAACCGTAGGATCCACACACTAGGAAAACACATCAATGGGGCAATGTTATGATGGAACCCCCAGCACTCAGATTCCTTCTGTGTGCGTGGGGCCGGGGAGCATTCCAGGCACAACTGAAAGGCTCCTGCTACTTGGAGAACCAAACTCGTGGCTGGGCTGGATAAAGAAAATGACTGGATGCTAGGGGGAGGGCAGGATGGTGGTAAGTCAGTCCCTGGAATAAGCCCCTTTAGCCACTAGGCAATAGGACTATTTTCTAATCACAGCTGCTGAGGGCTTCTGATCATCCCAGTATCATCGTACTGTGTTAGATGGAAGAGAAGCTTGGGGCGTATGACCATGGCAGGAGAGCTACATCAAAGGGGAGGGCCTGTGGATGACAGGACACTCATATTTGTGTCCCATGCACTCTGGACAAATTTCAGAGACTTGAAGGGCGAACTTGAACTTCAGTTCAAGGGCAATCAGTCTCTCTGTCTCCCTCTGCCATCACCTGACAAAACTCCCAGTGTTTCACCTCCTCCACATATCTACCTACATAACTGGACGTGGCTGGGGAAGGTACACAACCCCACCGACAGGTCTTCCTTTAAATTCTCAAGTGAAACCTTGGCCATGCAGCAAATTCATTATGTTGGGGTTTTTGTGTCAATTTATTCTGCCACTCTTCCAAACAACTATTTTTTCTTCTCCCCTCTATTCATATCTCCAGCACTCTTCATTTTCATTCTTAGCCCTGACCTTATTTCTTGGTTCACCAAAAAAAAAATAGAAGCAATCAAAAGGGGACTTTCACACACTCCCACCAGTTAGTTGATCATCTTACCTGCACCTGCGCCCATACACCATCTTCTCCCTTGTCACAATGAGTAAGGCATCCATGCCCTAGCTACAGCCAAAGCTTCCACTTTTGCACAGAATCTTACCCCCGCTCATCTGCTCAATGACATAGTTCCTCCAATTATATTGTCTCCCTCCTACTTCATCAATTTTTTCTGCTCTCCCGGATCATCCCACTATCATACAAATATTCAGTTGTACCTACACCATCAAAAAAACCCTTTCCTAGGGTCCACTTTCCAGCTCTCAATACATCTCCCGGTTACAGCAAAACCACCACAAAGACTTGTATGTATGTGTTATTTCCACTCTTACTCAATTCTTCCTTGAATTCCCCAAAGTTTGGCTGGAATCCACCACAATTTACCAAGATTGCTTGTGACACAGTCTCCAATGACCTTCTATTGCCCCAAACAGTGCTCATTTCTGTCATCTAACCTAATGCACCAGGAGTACTGGACTTAACCGATCCTTTTCTTTGGAAATACTCTCTTCACTGCATTTTCAGGAAGACTTTAGTACTCACTCTTCCTCAGTCTCTTCTGACCTTTAAGCACTGGAGGGCTTTTCACCTCAATCTTAGATGTCATATTCTATCTATACTCACTCTCCGGATGATTTCATTGGTAGCCTGGCTTGAAAATATGGTCTATTACACTCCAACCCCAACATCTTCCCTTAACACCAAGCTCATATTTCCAACCATGTACTCAACACTTTACATGTCAAAATGGAACATCTGTGATTCCACTCTAACCTGATCCTCTTTCACTGTCCCCAGCAAATGACTTTTCCATTTTCACTGATGGCTAGAGCTAAATCCTTGGAGTCATCTTCTTTCTCTCATACTCACATTCAATCCATCATGAAATTCTATTAACCTTTTCTTTTTCTACTTTTAAAATGTTTTATTTATTTATTTTTAGAGACAGGGGAAGAGAGGGAGAAAAACATGCATGTGTGGTTGCCTCTATGTGCCCCTCACTGGGGGCCTGGCCCACAACCCAGGCATGTGCCCCAATTGGGAATTGAACCAGCGACCCTTTGGTTCACAGCTAGCACTCAGTCCACTGAGCTACACCAGCCAGGTCTAACCCTTTCTCCTAAATATATTCAGAACATGACTATTTCTCTGCAGATCCTCCCTCCACTATTTTCCTATTATAATCCATCATCTTCCCTCCCTCGACAGTTGTAATGGCCTCCCTCCTTCAACCCTGTACCCCACCCAGTGTACTCTATTCTCCATGCTCTGTCAGAGCGATTTTGTTAAAATGGAAGTTAGAGCATCTTGTTCATCTGCCAGAACCCTGTGATGCTCCCTGTCTCACTCACAGGAAGCCTCCAACTTGTGCCAAAGTGTCCAAGGTCCCCTGTGACTGGCCCTTACTACCATCTACTCTTCTCTCCTTCAGTTACTCCATTCCAGACATGCTGGCCCTCTTGCTGTTCCTTAAATGTGTCAAGCCTGCTCATACTCCTTTGAATGTGCTATCTCTTTGCCTTAAAAGACTCTTCACATAGCCTCACAGCTCACTACCCCACTTCCTCCAAATCTCTACTCAAATATCATGTTATCTTTGACTTCTGGCCAAGATGGAGGCATGGGTAGACACACTGTGCCTCCTCACACAACCAAAAGAAGGACAACAACTATTTAAAAACAAAAAATAACCAGAACTGACAGAAAATCAAACTGTATGGAAGTCCGACAACCAATGAGTTAAAGAAAATACATTTGTCCAGACCAGTAGGAGGGGCACAGATGGGCATCTGGAAGAGAGGATCTGTGGCAAGGCAGCAGTGGGTGGACCTGGCAAGGCGGACCTGTGCAGTCCCACATTTGTGCACAGATAAACCAGGAGAAACAACTGAGGAGCAACAACTGCGTAACCCAGGGTCCCAGCACGGGGAAATAAATCCTCAAACCACCCATTGAAAACACCTATGGGGGTTGAGACAGTGGGAGAAACCCCCAACCTCACAGGAGAATTCACTGGAGAGACCCACAGGGTCCTAGAACGTACACAAACCCAACCACATGGGAATCAGCACCAGAAGGGCCCAATTTGCTTGTGGGAAGCAGGGGAAGTGACTGAAATCCATCAGAGAGAAGAGCAAGCACCATTGTTCTCTCTCCCCCACATATAGAGTAACTTGGATTACTCCACCCAGGTGAACACCTAAGGCTCTGCCCCTCACTACATAAGAGGTGCATCAATACAAAAAAAATGGCCCAAATGAAAGAACACATCAAAACTCCAGAAAAAAATACAACTAAGTGATGAAGATATAAACAACCTATCAGATGCACAGTTCAAAATATTGATGATCAGGATGCTCACAGAATTGGTTGAATTTGGTCACAAATTAGATGGAAAAATGAAGGCTATGCTAAGTGAAATAAAGGAAAATGTACAGGGAACCAATAGTGATGGGAAGGAAACTGGGACTCACATCAAGGGAGTGGACCAGAAGGAAGAACAAAACATCCAACCGGAAACGAATGAAGAAACAAGAATTCAGAAAACTGAGGAGAGGCTTAGGAACCTCCAGGACATCTTTATACGTTCCAACATCCAAATTATATGGGTATCAGAAGGGGAAAAGGAAGAGCAACAAGTGGAAGGCTTATTTGGATAAATAATAAAGGAGAACTTCCCCAATCTGACAAAGGAAATAGACTTCCAGGAAGTCCAGGAAGCTCAGAGAGTCCCAAAGAAGTTGGACCCAGGAAGGAACACACCAAGGTTCATCATAATTACATTAGCCAAAATTAAAATGAAGGAGAGAATGTTAGAAGCAGCAAGAGATAAGGGGACAGTCACCTACAAAGTAGTTCCCATCAGACTGTCAGCGGATTTCTCAAAAGAGACCTTCCAGGCAAGAAGGGGCTGGAAAGAAGTATTCCAAGTCATGAAACCCAAAGACCTACAGCCAAGATTGCTCTATCCAGCAAAGCTTTCATTTAGAATGGAAGGACAGATAAAGTGCTTCTCAGATAAGATCAAATTCAAGGAGTTCATCATCAGCAAGGCCTTATTATATGAAATGTTAAAGGGACTTATCTAAGAAAAAGAAGATGAAAAATGTGAACAGTGAAAGGACAGCAAACTCACAGTTATTAACAACCACACCTAAAACAAAAGCAAACTAAGAGGACAACTAGATCAGGAGCAGAACCATAGAAATGGAGATCACATTGAGGGTTAGCAACAGGGGAGTGGGAGGAGGAGAAGTGGGGAGAAGGTACAGAGAATACGTAGCATAGATGATAGGTAGAAAATAGATGGGGGGAGGGGAAGAATAGTATGGGAAATATAGAAGCTAAAGAACTCGTGACACATGGACATGAACTAAAGGGGGGAATGGGAGAGGGGGTGTGCAGGGTGGAGGGGAATGAAGGGGGGAAATGGGACAACTAATGGCATGATCAATAAAATATATTTTAAAAGTAAATAAAATAAAATATATTTTAAAAAATATCATCTTATCTTTATAAAATAGCACTTACCTCACCATTGTTCAATATCCCCTTTATATGCTTTATTCTTTTTTGTAGCATGAATCACCCCCCGAGTTGTACTGATTTGTTCATAGAGCATCTCTCCCCCATCACTGGGTTATGGGCACCATGAGACCAGGGCCTTGGTCTATTTCATTTACAGGCATACTCTACTACCTATAGCAATGCTCAGCACATAATAGACATTCATTTTGAGTGTTTGTTGAGTGAATGATTGAATGAGTGAATAAGGTCATTGGCATGAAATATTGAGAACCCCCTCCATCAAGATGAAAAAGACAAATAAGAGCATTATGCTGTCGTGGGTGGATACTCCACCAGTGGTATTTTCCACGGAAAGTCCAGTGACTGTGTAGAATGTGGAAAGCAAGCAGTTTTCAAGATACCACAGTCTTTCTCTCCAACCTCCTCTGCCTGGAACCCAAAGGAAAAATCTGAAGGAGGCAGAGGCTTCTATAGTTCTTTGTAAAGGCAGCTGAGCCTGAAAAATCCTGCTCTGTTACTGTTTGAGAGACAAAAAAGCACCTCCAACTGGCAGCCTGGGAAGCACCTGTTACATTTATAGTGACAAATAGTCTATGTGTTTACACAGGTCAATATACAATTCCAATATAATGCTCTAAATGACCACAATTTGAAATACGCCACAAAGAGGTGGAGTCCAGTAACAGGCTCGGTAATTCTAAGAATCTCCAGAGGTGGCTTGGATTCCAAAGTGTGGCTTGAGGTCAGAGGTTCTGTGGCTTCTGGGCCCAGAGTCTTAACCCAGAGGGCTACCTTTGCCTCTTTCTGGGAGAGAGGAATCAGGATGAAAATTCTGGTTGACAGTGGTATCTTAAAGTGGCAGTAAACCAACCAGGCCACATCCAGGATTAAATCAACAGAACTACAGTGATACGGAGGGGAGGAGGACTGCTGATTCCAAACTGTACAGAAGAAAGCTAACTTTGCACGCAAGACACACAGGGACCTCAAAGCTCTGGTTCTGTTTGAGAGAGGAAGTCACCAGAGAAACCTGGGACAGGCCCATTTAAGTGACCTCAGTAAGAAAAGATAAAGAATGCACTTAAGCCCTCACCGGTGTGGTTCAGTTGACTGGACACCATCCAGAAAAGGGAAAGGTCACCAGGTCAGTTCCAGGTCAGGACACAAACCTGGGTTGCCGGTTTGGTCCCTAGTCAGTTGGGGTGCATACTAGAGGCAACTAATCAACGTCTCTCTCTCTCCCTCCCTCCCTTCTCCTTTCTAAAAAAATACATAAATGTTTTTTTTAATGTGCTTAAATCACATTTATGGCCTCAGAATCTAGTAATAACTAATAAACTCTTTTTATCACTATGTTAGCACATTTAACATGATACATAGCAAAAAAAAAAAGCCTTTTGTATTTCAGAGCCATAAAGCCACCCTCCTCCAGAAATAGCAAGTGCATTGCTAAGCAACGTCCACCATACAAGAAATTTTTTTATTCTGTTAAAATCAAACAAATATCTATTTTCTTAATATGGATTTCCATTAATCCATAATGATCTACAAATCTATTTCTAAATTCTCAAAAAAATTTTCCTCTTATTTTTTAAAGACTGCCATAGGTACAAGAGGCTGCACAGTATATTGAATCTAGTCACTTAAGACAAGACTCCCTTCTTGGACCCCTTCTGAGTGTTTGCTGTGTGGGGTGCACGCAGCGATGTGCTTTCCCCTTCAGAATAGAGACACTCTTTTCCCCGAGCTGCCCAAAGTACTTCTGGTGCTGCGGCCTCCCGTCTAAGTTCTTCCTCCAGAATTGCTCTAGGCGCCACCCAGTTTACGCCCCTTCCCAGGACAGCCCTTATTGGGTGATTGGTGGACGAAGGCCTGACCACTGCCTCAGTAAGGAGCAAATGCAAAAGACAGTCACATCTCCAGAGTTTCCCCAGACCACCTCAGGCTTCTGAATAAACTGTTCTTAGCTCAGGTCTCCTCTGTCCAGTTCGCTCCCCTCCCTCCCTCCTTCCCAGGTGTGGTTTTCGGCGCTCCTTTCTCAGGACCCGCACCTGAGAAATGAAGTCACCATGATTTTTCAGTTTCTAAGCTAACTTCTAAGAGGACGAGATGAGTAATACAAGGTCTTGTCCCCAACTCAAGTAGCTCAAGCTGAAACACCAGAACACCACAAAAACCACACGTGCTCTAGGAAACCAGGAGCAACAAGCAACAGCACTTGTTCCAGAAGGATCCCCAGCGGCAGTGATTCTTGGACTCATTCTTGGCGCATGAGTTCAACTCTGGAAAAGGTGGTCAGTGGAGCAACTCTCCTAGGCAGATGCCACAGCATTTGCCAAGACAAAAATGTGAGAGAGAGCCTGGCTTGCTTCAAGTTACAGTGTCTGTGTCAGTGTGACTGAGCCGGAGTGAGGCCAGAGGGGAGACAGGAAGTGTCAGTACTGAAGCTCAGGGAACAGGATGAGTCACATCACAAAGGAACAATGAAGAACTTAAAAGCTTGGATTCGGGGGTCAGGCTGCTGGCTTTGACTACCGACTCTACAACTTATCAACTACGTGACTACAGATGAACTGCTTAGCCGCTCTAAGCCTCACTGTCTTCACCTAAAAATGAATGTAAAACTCCAACCTACCCCATAGATATCACTGTGGAAAATAAATGCAACAATGCACACAAAGTGCTTAGTACAGAGCTGCGCTCAGCATGGGCGTTCCAAAAACTGTTAGCCATTATGGGCTCTCTCTTACAGGTGATGAGGAATTTTTAAATAGTCATAAACAGAGTTGTGTCTTTATTTTTTTCATTTTTTTATTTTAATTGTTTGAGTACTGTTTTCTGCCCTTTAGAAAATAGCTCTGATGAGATGTCTTGTCTCCTCGCAGGAGAAAGGTTGGGGCTGGAGATAGATTTACACGCACATGAGGCCTGAAACCAAGAGCGTGGGGACGAAGCACAGGTAGAGCACACAGAGGGCAAAGGCCTGTGGAAGAGGCGGAGCAGCAGGAAAGTCAGAACAGAAATTGCACCGGCTCCTCGGGAGGCCAAAGAGGCCTTCGGGGAGGGTTAGAGCCCAGTTCTGCATTCAGACCCGGAGAGAAGGAAACGCTCCGAGAACCGAGTAAATGACCCAAGATGCTGCCACAGAACAGGTTATGACAACATTCCTAGAAACTGACTCATTCAAAGACTACATCCCCAAAATTCTATATTTGTCAAACCCGATTCCTAAAAATGCACCCCTTACTCACTTCCCTAAATACACCTCCCTCCCAAAGAAAAGTATTATGGAAATTCTCGTACCAGATGGGTATTTAATGGGCAGTGATCACAATAACTTGAAAAAGATATTTAATTAAGCCCCAGGATAATTTAAGGCAAATACTGACTTCTAGAAAACAAAAATTAAAGTTAAAAGCCAGGCCAGGGATACTGATCAATCAAATCTCAGAATTTAGAACAAATGTGTGTGTGTGTGTGTGTGTGTGTGTGTGTTTATGCAAACCATAATGAGATACTACCATTCATCCACCAGAAATATAATACATTAACAAAATCAATGTTGGCAAGGATACAAAGCACCTAGAATTTTCATATATTGTTGGTAGAGTGTAAAATGTAAAATCACTTTGGAAAAAATGCTTGGTAGTTTCTTATAAAATCAAGTCTCCACACAGAAGCGAATCATTTCAATTCTAGATACTTAGAACAAGATGAATGAAAACGTGTGTCTACAGCATGACTCGTAAAAGAGCATTCCTAGCAAGTTTTTTACCACTACCCAACAAGAGAAAACAGGCCAAAAATGAGGGAAGAAATGAAGACACCGTGGAACAGCCATACAGTGGAATCCTACTCAGTAGTCAGAAGGAACACACTGTTGATACAGGTGACAATGCGGAAGGACATCAAAAACATTACCCTGGGAGAAAGCAACCTCGCACGAAGAGCGCAGTGCATGAGATTTCTCACATGAAGTTCTAGAACAGGCAGCCCTAAGCCCTGGGGGAAATAATCAGAACAGAACTCCCTCCCTCTGAGAGAGTAGTTGGGGGTACTGATTAGGCAGGGACCTGAGGGAGCTTTCTGGGTGATGCCAATGTTTTATATCTTGGTAGGGGTGTGTGCTTGGTTACATGGATGCGTGCATTTGTCAACTCAACAAACATGCACTGAAGATATGTGTGCTTCATTGCAAGTTTTACATTAAGAGAAAACTGTTTTATTCACTCAATATAGAAACACCAAAGAAAGCAAATTTTTTTAATTCAAACAAATATTGAGTTCTAGTTACTGGTGTACACAACAAAGTACTTGGGGGAAGGGTACAGATGTCTGCAATTGACTTTGAAATGTGTCAAAAATAAGATGGACTGATGAATAAATATATGATCAAGCGAGTCTTAGTATGTTAACAGTGGAACATAGGTGTGGGTTTGCAGGTTCACTGTAAAAATCTTTCTACTTTAATACGTGTTTTGAAGTTTCATTTAAAAATGTTGGAAAAGTAGTTTACTTCAGAAGAGATCAGATCGATGAAAGCCATCGTCTGTTTATCCTGTTTATCCGGTTGGGCCAGGGGCTGACTGGGAAGTGAGGACTCTGAGGGCAGGCGGGCGGTGGTGATGGGGGACTGGCAGGGCGCCTGGGAAGGTGGGGGTAAATATGTAAGTACAAGGTTTCTCTTTTTTGCTCAGTCAGATATTTGGCAGACCAAATAAATAAAATCAATTTGCTGAATATTCTTGGTAGATTGTGTGCTTCCCCAGCTTCAAAACTGGGACCTAGCAGACAGTCTATGTGCAACTCAAACAAATAAATTAGCCAGCAGGTCAGCGGGCCTCACTGCAGCCGCGGCCTGTGCAGGGTTAGCGGTAAGTGGTCTGCCTGTGCTGAGTGGAGGGGGCTGCGGGGGTCGTCCTCCTTCCTGTGGCACAGACAGGCCATGCCACTGTGAAAATAAACAAACGGTCGGTGGGGCTGTGAGCCTGTTTGGCCAGTGCCTGGGCTAAGCCCCCTGCCCTCTGATCTCACGATGTTTGTGGAGCCTGCGTTGCTGTCTAGCAACAGGGTCTATTTTTCTATCCCGTGGCGCAAGGGAACGCAGCTGTCTGTGGCTGATTTATAGGAGGAAGTCGCCAGTAGGAGCCCCAGGGGGCTCTCACAGCCCAGTGTCTTTATTTCCACTTCCTGGTTCATGGCAGCCATGGGAACTCCAGGGGTTGTGCTTAGTACACTGACTGGTGCTTGGAACTTCATCCCCCAAGCAGACAGCCCCGGAGAAGTCCCGGAGAAGCCCCAGAGAAGCCCTAGAGGCTGGTCGTTTTCTGCGCGCCTGATTGGATTTCCTTTCCTTTTGTTTGCCAGGCACGTTTTCCATCCTTCTTAGCCTCCATTTCTAAAGACCGTGTTTCTAGGCTTATTCAGGGGAGGGTGTGGGATGGACAGGGCTTGGGATAAAAACAGAAATCTTTTTCTTCAGTTTATTAAAGCAATACTTATGCATTTCTGTGTCTTACAGGGTTCAGCCCCCCTGACTTTAAGCAGATGTAGACATAGTATCCTGTCTTCCCAAGAGCTGTGACAGCACAGAAAGTGCTTTCCACCCAGTATTCCATGGAGCGCTAGCCGTAGCCTGCAGGGTAAGTTGTGGCATCGTCAGTTCACAGAAGGGGAAGCAGACACCCATAGGGTAAGCGATCTTCACAGAGACTCAGTTTGAAAGAGGGCTGTAGGGCTTTCTGTCTGGCTCCAAGGCAGCAGTGCTAAGAGAGACACTCACTACTTTTCACCCACGCCATGTATTTTGTGAAGCCAGTAGAATAAATTCTCATGATCAAACCAGCATGGTGAGGTTTCTCTCCAGCTTAACCCAGTAACCCTGATAGTCATGATGTGGCTGGCTGTAGAGAAATGCTTGTGAAACCAAGGTCCTATTCTTTTACCCTACCTAGTGTATTTATTTTCTCAGATATATCTTGGTTTATCAGCATCTTCAGAATACCAGAAAGTGTGTGTGGATACACACTCCGCCCCAGGATAACTCTACATAACTCTCTATGGAATGAAATATTACCCACCAACAGGTTCATCTTCGATGTACTTTCCCACCACATCCCACTCTCCAGTGCCAGCAGCCTGTGCTCCGTCCTGCAGAAACTATGCGGTCTGTCTGAAACAGAGAAAACCAGCCGCAACTAACAAAAAGGCAGAAAGGACATTCCTTTTCATTACTCCATGGTTTCAGCAGCATTCTGATCAAAGATTCGAAATAAAAGTACCGATAACACTCAAGGCCATTGCAAAGTGTAAAGTGAGCCCAAATTGTGAGTTGGTTACGATTTACCTCCATTTTTGTGCTCCCACCCCTTCCATGTAACCTCAGTCACCCCCACCCCCACTGCTGTCAGTCAAACCCCAAGACAAATCCAAGGCCAGCCCCATCATGACCCCTAAGGGCAAACACAGCTCTCCAGGGCTGCTTTGAACACCAAAAAAGGAGATCACATGTTTTCATCTTTAATTTTTATATGTAATTTATAAACTTAATACGTATTTTAACCCTTATCTCCAGCCTGCAAGGCAGATGTCATGATCATCTTACAGATCAAGAACCGGTGGTCCAGAGAGGTGAAGGAGAATGTGCAAGAGCAGGCAGTGCCAAGACTCACACCCAGGCCTGCCTCTGTCCTGCACACACGCGAGGGCCCCAGCCCAGCACCACCTTACCTGGGGTGGGCTGCTGCCATGCTGCCCTTCTTCCCAGAGACTCCCTTCACTCCTCTGCTACATTTGACAGAGAGTTTGAGAGTTTGCTGGCAAGTGTGGGAGGAGCTAAGAGGACAGGCAGGTGATAAGCATGTCTCTGCAACAGACAGAGACCAGGAGGTGGCTGCTGGGCTTGGGGGGGATGGAGGAAGGAGGAATCTGTGAGTCAGCGCAGATTTCTCGTGGGATGGCCTGGGATCTGGAATTTCAGCTCTTCACCAACAACAGGCTCATCGCACCACAAAGCAGCAAATGCCTCCCAGCAGGGACAGTACAGTGTCACTGACAGCCCAGGCTCTCCGTCTGGCCCACAGATGTGCTTTCTTGGAATCTTCTAATTGAACTAAACTTAAACATTTAAAAATGAGACTTCACATTAAAATTCCACTTTCTAGTTACTCTGAAGAAATCAGAAGATTTGGCAAGACAGCACTCATGGTCCCAAATGGCCACATCCGGCTGAAGTGACAGTAGTAGCTGTCAGCGGTGCCCACATTCTCCAGTTTGCCAAGGTCACCACCACTCCCCACTGTTTCCCAGACATGAAGTCCACTTTATTCATTTTCCGGTCCCAGGAGCTTTTGAACTGGCCACCTATACATATATACCAAGAAGCATATATTCATTCAACAAGCATCAGAGCTGTCTTCCCCAGCAAGGCGTAAGCTGCTACAAGGGACGTAAGAGACTTCCTGCGAAGTGTGACATGGTTCCTGCTTCCCAGAGCGTACGGTCCAGTGTGTGTTTGTGTGTGTGAAGGGAGGGGACATGGGGGGCGGGGTGAACATTCCACCAGAACACAGCTCCACGGGGCAAGGGACTAGTCTGTTTTGTTCCCAGTACCCAGAAAGCACCTAGCATCCAGTTGCCCAGTACATATTGTTGACTGGAAGGAAGGAAAGATCAAAGAAAGAGGGAGGAGGGACGGAGGGAGGGAAGGAGGCAGGCGGGCAGGCGGCTTCGGTCCCTTTTAGGACACGAAGCAAGAGATCAGGACTTGACATGCAGGGCAGCCGACGATGAAGGCCTCGGAGCGGAAAGGCCATGTGCGCTCTAGAAACACAGAGGAAGGATATGTCCACGTCGGTGACCGGGGAAGGCCTTTCAGAAGAGAACAGGTGGCTGGGGTTTACAAACATTCCTAATACACAGACGCTTCCCCTCTCTTTAGTGACCTGGGTTGGCTTGTTGAGATGGCTTCATCTCAGAAGAGAAGCCCAGGTCTAAACCCCAGACACGCTGCCCTGGTCAGAACAGACTCTGGCCACAGGGAACATTGGCTCAGACCCCAGACTGCCATTCCCATGGGTCGCAGGGGCAGCCAGGCCACGAGCCACCACAGTGGCGGTCTGTGCAAAGGATGGCACTTCAGGGAGGGAGATGCAGGGGGACTGCCTTTATTTCCAAGTGGGGCTCTGCAGCCGCTGCCAATTCAGGACAGTGAAGTGCACTGATCCCAGACTTCTGATTGTTCAGTGGGCAATTTTCCTGTGTCACCTGGAGCCATTCAATAGCGACGCCCCCTAGATACTGCCCCCACCAGCCTGGCCCTCGGCAGCTTTCTCTCACAGGGCCTCACTCTCTCTCCCCAAGGTAAGGGAGTATCAGTCTGTCCAATCTCTGAGATTCCGATTGAACTCCAACAACACGCTGGGCTTTCCTGAGGCCTCCCGGTAAGAAGACACTACTTATCTCCATTAACCTCTGACCCAGCTAAGATGAAACAGCTCCCATCTGCGGGCCTGAGTGCCCTCATCCCTGAACTAAAGCTAAATAAAGTGTGGGGGTGGGAGCAGGGACCTGGAGCAGCCCCAGACATGCCAACCCTATCCCCAGGGAACGGCTGCCTCCCCCCTCCTGGGTATATAGAGCCCAGAGCCTGTTAATAGATGATGCCTGGGGAACCCCTCCAGGTGGCCTCTGGGTTAAGAACTGCATCTGGAGGAAGCAGTGCCTCCTAGGAAGATGGAAGGGCCATAAACCCTCAAAGACTGTCCATTTGATTTATGTGATAATAATGGGAATGTTCGTCTCAAAGGACAAAGCCATTCATCCAAAATTCCAACCTCCTGGGTCCCCACACCTGACTTACAGAGAACAGCCACCCCTCGCTGGTGGCTCCTGTGGGCATTTTACACACAGAGTCCCATTCAGCTGTACCACAAGCCAGAGAGCCGGGTGCTGTTAGGTTGCTCAGTTGACACAGGAGGAAACAAACACTCGGAGAGACCAAGCGACCTGCCAAAGTCACAGCTCGATGGTGTTGATGAGCCGTTCACTGGTGTGAGTGGCCAGGCTGAGAGCACAGCCCCCGTCTGACTCCAAAGCTGATGCTTTTCACCCCCCGCCCCAGTCTCTGGAAGGTCCCTATATAGACCAAGTCCGTACACCCAGCAGCTAAAGATGATACCGCTCTTGGGTTCTTTTATTCAAATCTTAATTTATGGGGCAGCAGAAAAGTGAATGCTGTTATATGCCCCTGGGAACTCTGAAGTATCAGATGCCTCCTGTGGGCCAGGCCGCAGTAACCGATGCAATACAAACTGTAAATACTGCAGGAGGCATCAATGGACCTTTCCCTGATATGTATGCACTTTAGCTCCAATAAACATAATTCTCTTTGAAGATGACCAGCAGGGATAATTTGTATGAACCAAAATTACTTTAAATAAAGAGGAATCAACAGTATTTTTTTTCTAATGGTCTGCTGGTCGGTGCAGTTAGCCAATCAACGTACCCAAAATGAAAGCAAGCAGCTGCCTCAGGTGGTGAGACAGACATCTGAGGCCATAGAAGAAGCCTTTGTAAAAGAGGGTAATTAGACCAATGTCATGAGGGGTACATCAAGAATCCCTCCGGACCAGACAGTCTTACTTGTTTTTATATTCCTAGTGCCTGATAAATACTATATGCAGAATGAATGAGCCAATGAATGAACGGGTGATTTACAGGCTTCTCCATGCAGAGGCATCGGAATGTGCCACCACTGTGGGTGGTGGAGGCCGAGGTGTTGTACCAACTACACCGAAGACAGCAATCTTAAATGCGTTCATAAAGGTCCTTTGAGGACCTTCCTTGTAGTTGTCTAGGTACACTGACACGTGTTCTCTCATTTAACACAACGTGTCTTACAGTGAGGAAAGGGGGGTTCACCGAGTTTAAGTGACTAACCAAAACGCACAGAACAGGAGAGCAGCGAAGCCCCAGACCAGGATGCTGGGCCCCTCAGCCTGCTCCTTTCCTCTGCCTCACTCGGAAGGAGCCTGTGTTTCCTTGTGAGAAGTGCGGCAGCCTATCTCCAGCTCGGGTCGTGGGGAGGGGAGGGTTAACAGCAAAACAAAAAAAAGACTTTGGGGAAAAAAAAAACAAAGCCACTTAAAATGAAAGTGAAGACAATTTGTGTCTAAACTGGAAGTTCCTGACCTTTTTGTTTGGAACATTTCAAGGCAGCAGAGAGGGAGCTAGACACAACCCTGCTCCGCAGTTCTTCCCAGAGAAGAAACAAACATAAAAACAAATCCAAGGAGGAAATCATTGCTGTCTGTAACCAAGCACAGCTTTGTGTTTTCAAAGAAGTAGGGAATATCAGGAGGGCACTGATGGGGACAAAAGTTGAAATGACATTGTTTAAAAAGATGTTTGTGACTTTCTTTAAATTTCGATTAACCACACTATCTTTAAACTCCGTGTCCTCCCTAATCTAAATTGGCTATAAAATCAAGCTATAAAAGTTTGAACTCTTAGTCTTGCACATAAATTAACAAAAGATATTTTATTGTGTGTACTTTACTACCTGGTGCCTGGTTCACTAACTGCACGATTTGTTTGCAAAGATCTCCAAGGTCCATGCAAGTGAAGGTTTAATCTGGCCTACGATAGAGCTTTGCAGAAAACGAAATTCTTCTCAGCTGGGGTGCGATAAAGGGGGTGCCCAGGAGTTGGGGGTAGAGCTCCCTAAACTGTGCACATACATTTGTCCCAGCCCAGTGTGCTCTCTGAACCATCTCCCTCACTTGCCGGGTGGGACACAGGCCCGTCAAAGAAGGATGCGCAGGCGCCACAACTGCGCACTGAGAGTCAGCTCTCTCGCAGGCGGCTCTGTGCCTCCTCTGTCGTCAGCATGTTCGCCAGACCCAGAATAGAGACACGTGGCCTGGCCATGAGAAAAAATGAAATGAAAACTGCTCCAGAAAATCCAGGACATGTGTTCGCCAGAGCTGCAGTGACACAGGACTGTGTACACCACTGGGGCCTAATAAATGCCTGCATTGAAAATCACAGCAGCTGCCCAAAAGGCATTTTGAATTTTGCTAGGTTTATACTAAATCCTAAATTCTTTTAGGGTCCAGGACTGTGGTGATTCGCTAGGTGCCTTCACCCTTATCCAGTTAACTTCAGTACAACACTTTTATTTTTCAGATTAAAACAAAATTTAAAACCAAAACCTGACCTCTCTCACTTCAATCCCGGGAACTGTAAAACATTGTTAAAGATGTTAAGCTAAAAACTCAACAACTACTAGCCTACTGTTGACTGAAAGTCTTAGCAGTAACGCACACTGTCAATTAACATGTATTTTGTATGTTATATGCATTATACACTGTGCTTTTACAATCAAGTAAGCTAGAGATGAGAAAACCATAAGAGAAAATACATTTACTGTATTTATTGAAGAAAATCTGCATATAAGCGGACCCATGCATTGGAAACCTGTGTTGCTCAAGGGTCAGCTGTAAGCAGTGTGATAAATAAAGTGCTACTCCAAACATATCACAACAGTAGAATGCTCCCAATGAAGTATGAACTGTTGGTTTGTTTAGATAAGAAGTACATCTAGTTGAAATAGAGCTGCAGTTATAGGACTTCAAAGCAAAATAATTTGGCTCAGCAGCGTTGGTTCTAATCTCACATCAAAAGCAGTGTCAGCTTATGAAAAGAAAGCAACTCTTTCCAACCACGATGAAGCATGGGAAAACAAGGGTAATATTTCTTGAAAACTTCAGAGAAATATTGTCACATTGTGAAACACACACGCATTTCAGACTTTTTTAAAAATGTAAACTGCCTACAGACAGTTTACTTCATAGAGTAAGAACAGGTGTAAAACCCAAAAGGGAATGTCCACTTATAGAAAAACAGATTAAGAAGAGAAATCACCAGAGGTGAGATCTGCCCTGGATCCTTGGAGGTGGGGATCCAGAAGAGAAACAGAGGTGAAGAAGGGTAGAATCCTAAAATTGACCCACCTCACCTCTTTCTTTGGCCTGCAAAGTGGAACATTACTTCTCAGACTTTATGAGAAACCTGGTAAGTGCTGATTCTGGTTCGGGAGGTCTGGGGTGGGACCTGCAAGTCTGCGGGCTAAGGAGCTTCCAGATGCCACCGATGCTGCTGGTCTGTGGACCACATTTTGAGCAGCGAGGATGTGGAACTTTTGACCTCGGAATCCCACACATCCATCAATCCTTGCCAAAAGCCAGAAACCTAACAAGATAAAACGTGGCACAGTGCGTAGCCCTGAAGGGGGTAAGGGGTGTTTTCATGTGCTAAATGACCTCCCTTGGAGCCAACACAACAATATGAAGCAAAACAAAACCAGAATTTCGATGGCAAAGATCAGCTCATTAGGAACATATCATTAGAGAAGTTCAGATAAAAGGCAACTGAAGCGGGGTGAAGAGTGTCCTGGGGCTTTCCCCTGAAGCTTTTGATTTCCCTGGAAAGTTTGGGGAAGAGTCACAGAGGGAAGGCAGTGGAACCAGCTGGTGGCCAAAGTCATTATCAGCTCTGACTCTGAAAGACTGAAAAATTGATGGGAGTTTGCACAACAAACAACCGACCTGGAGATGGGTTCATCGTACTTTGGTGAGGCCTTGGGATGGAGTAAGGGATGAATAGGATCATTGTAGAGCTAAAGGCAGTGTTTTAACATCCTGGTCCTTAATGTTTTACCACAGCCTCCTCATCTGCATGATAAAAAACATAACAGCGCCTCTTTCCCGGGAGTAATTATGAAAATAAAAATGGGTTCTATTAAAGCAGTTGAAACAGTTCCTAATCCACGGCAAGCACTATTGAAGTTATTATTATTACTAACCATACAATCCACTGGTTGGATGTATCCAGGAATCTA
This sequence comes from Sturnira hondurensis, assembly GCF_014824575.4. Lineage (NCBI taxonomy): Eukaryota > Metazoa > Chordata > Mammalia > Chiroptera > Phyllostomidae > Sturnira > Sturnira hondurensis. The sequence goes on along the minus strand of NW_028080827.1, from coordinate 28,392,616 downwards.
GTTCTAATACAATAGTGTCGTCAGTTATAAAAATGTATGGGGCCTTACTAGGAAAGTTACTCATTCATTCAGTATATTAATTTAAAACTGGTAATAATCACTCAGCAAGTAGATCCTACTTTCCAGGGATAGACATTCATGGGTGGGGAGGGGAAAGCTAGTCATACCTGGTTCCTCACTTAACACGGAAATAATAAAATAAAATAAAAATTATCTGCAAAGGGCCTAGATGACTTTAAAGAGAAATAGATGATTTTGCATCCTCCAATGCAGACCATTACTTTTACTCTTAGAACAACAAACAGGCTCTGGCTGGTGTGGCTCAGTGGATTGAGTGCTGGCCTGTGAACCAAAGGGTCGCTGGTTTGATTCCCAGTCAGGGCACAGGCCTCGGCTGTGGGCCAGGTCCCCAGTAGAAGGCGCATGAGATGCAACCACACATGCATGTTTCTCTTCCTCTCTTTCTCCCTCTCTTCCACTCTCTAAAAATAAGTAATTAAAATCTTTTTAAAAAAACAATAAACAGAAATAGGCATTAAAAAACAATATTTTGTTGCTGATGCAATTGTTAAAATAGCAATAAACAATCAGTATTTTTCATAAAAATCTTCAGCTGAGGCTCCCACTAGGCAATGCTCAGTCAAAAATGAGTATGGCTTTGCTACAGGATGATAATATTCCATTTTTTCAAGAGAGAAACTTACATTAATTAACCAGTATCATTTCACGATAAAACATTCTCACAGGCATTTGCCTTGACTGTCCTAACTCTGAGCTCCAAATTTCAGAAGAGTCATTGATCAAAATAATGCATTTTTGCCTCTAGGAGAGCTCATTTCCAGGAGGAGTAAGATCTGGAGAGTGAATACATCATAAAAGAGAACTGGGCTGAGGATGGGAAACGAGACCCACTAGGCAGGAGTTTGATCTGGTTGGATCACCACGGTGCTACCGGAAGAGCGAATGAATGAGTGAACCTGGCTGTGTAAATCTGACCCCTGCCTTTCACCTCTCTCATTGGCCAAATAGGGACCTAGACCAAAAAAGATACTCTCCATTAATAATCACTAACATCCTCCGCCATTAAACATTGCAGAATTCTATGATTGCTGTTTGTGTGGGAGAAACTTCACTGGATACATCTTCATGAAGCCTAAATAATTACTAGCTTGCTGTAGAGACTGGCTTACAGTAGTAGTCCCTACTATAAATCATTCTCCAACAGATAAGAGATGCTCAGGTCCACTTTGAGGCTGGACAAGTGGGAGCCTCCTGACTACTAAGCATCTATGCTAACCTGTGCTTGGCTGACTTTTTGAACAGGCCTGGACTTCCAAAAACCTTGAGCATCTTTCTCTCCAGGCCAAAAGCCAAGGCCTAATCCAGGCAATTTCCCAAAGGGAGGTCCCCTGCTGAGCAGCCTCTGACAGCACCCCGAAGAGTCGTGGACCCTCCCCAAACACACACTGCTCCTGCATCTCTGACGAGTCATGCTCCCATGTCATGAACACCTGCTCTCTTCCCCATCGCCTGCACAGCACTTACCCCCAGAGGGATTTCATTATTTTGTCCTTTAATTACACTAGATTCCAGGTCTTTGGGCCCATAGTTTATGTCTCCTGTTACTTACAATCCTCTTGCCAGGATTTCGCACAGACCCATAATAAATATCGACTAAATGGGTGAATCATGAAAGTGGACACCATGACTAGGAAAAAATGGGAAATTCCTAGAACATCCAAAGATTACTTCAAATTTTAATACCGGGAACAAAGCCTTGTGGATTTTGTATAGAGCAATAATACAAGAAAGGCAGTCTTTAAGTCAGTATCCTCATGTTACCAAATTGAAATCTAATCCCACAGATTGTGCACCACATCCCACCGCAGAGTAACAGTATAAGCATGTACCCCAGATCCTTTCAGATGTGGGTTCAGGCCTTGGCTTCTCCGCCTACTCTGCGACCTTGGAGAAACTACTAAGCTCCCTAAGCCTCAGTCTTCCCATCTGTAAAATACAGCTTATTCATTGGATGGTTGCAAAGATGAAATGGGAATACACATAGAGGGCTTAGCAAAGTGTGGGGCATATGGTGTTCAGAAAGTGTTAGCCCTTCTTAAATATCATTTATTGCGCCCTGAAATAGATTAGCATCCATGTGGGAAACACTTGAAAGGACTCACAAATATTGTCAATCCTATAGCCCATTTCCTCACTAATAACTTATCATACCTGGATCCTGTTATTTTGGTTTTGATAATCCTGCATTTAGACTAGGAGCATCTTGGATGAAACACCATAAATGAGTCATTAGCTTACACTAGTCATAGAAACCAAGAAACTGTAAGAGGAGGCCTCAGTCTCCAGCCAGGGGCCATCTGGGCATCCCGGTCTCCAAGCACCACAGAACTGCACCAGGCAATCTGATCGGGAGGTCAGGAGGGCACTTACCTTTACTTCCCAGCAGGCCCCTGGGGATCCCCCAGATACCTCCCTCCTGATAACACACCTCCCAGCACTCATTTCCCTGGTTTCTGGGAAAATGTGACAGTTCAAACCAGATTCAGACTTTATCGACTAGAACACAGCAAGTTTGATAGTAGCAAGATTAGTAAACTTCAAAAGGTTAGGAGAACTTGATAAGCCAAGGGCAGGGGTGGGAATATTTATTTAAAAGTTTACAGTGCCTGAAATATTCCATCTGACTCCCCCCCCATTCCCCACCTTCCTTCCCCTTGACCTTTCTGTGACCCTCTCTCAGCTCCTACAGCTTCTGGCCTTGGGTCAGCTGCATTCCCAACAATAGTACCATTTTTTGTGTGTAGTTAAGGTTCCAGAGACACATCCCTCTCTTCAGGGTCCCTTGAGGGTTTAAAAAAAAGGAGATCAACATTTACATTAGTAAATACACTCAGCTGTGGGGAGGGTTTAATCTCCTTTATAACCGCCCCTGCAGCTGTCCTGTCTGCTTCACTCCCCCCAACCCCCCACTGGCCCTCTGTTTTCCTGGAAATAGCTTTCCCCAAAGAGCCATGGGACACATGATTCCAGCCTGCTAAATATAGTTAAACGGAGCTCACGGAAGGGCCATAACCAGATGGGGTAACTTCAGTGCTGCTCATGAATCCAGGAAGAGACAGCAAGGAGGGACGAGGGGGGTCCTCGTGGAGATAAAAACATACAGAATGATCCTGTCTGCTGGGGGTGGGGCATGCAAAGTGAGGCGCCAGGGTTGGGGACAAGGGGGTAGGTTGTTTGGCGGGGGCTATGAGAAGGGGAAACAGTCTTTCCTGACACTGCTCTCCAAAACAGCCCCACTAACCTCCTACAGCATCACCCCCCATCCCCACCCCCCACCGCCTTTTTTTTTTTCAAGATGTTGTGGTAAATGGAAGACAAATCAGCCCAAAGATCCTGGGCAGCAATTCAGGTCCAACTGGGACCCCTTCACAAGCAGAAAGAAGAAAACAAGAACAAGGGAGAGAAATGGTTTGTTTAAGAGAGTGTGGGGGAAAGTTTCTTAAAAATACAATCTGAAAGTCACTACAAGATCTGCCTTAAATTTGCTTTTGGAAAAAAAAGAAACCTAGCAGTATGAAAGCAAATTGTCTTTCAGAAATCGTAGAGGTGGCCCTGACACCACCCAGAATAGAATTTCACATTATTACCATTCCAAACTCTACAAGCTCACTCACCTTTACCCATCACATCACAACCTGCATTGTTAAGTTGTAATTATGAGCTCTGGTTGAACAGCATAACTCCTAAGGAGTAACAAAATGAAAGAACAATTGAAAAAAAGATTAAAGTACAGTGGAAAGATAGTGGGAGAGGTGAGCAACAAAAAGATGGATGAATAAGTAGTGGCAGATCCATGCAATATAAATTATAGTAGTTAAAATATTACGAACTGCCTGTTTCAACATGGGCAAATCCCTAAAACACAGTGTTGAACCAAATAAGCCACGATGGGAATTGTACGGTCTAATGCTATTTATAGAACTGTCAAAAACATGCAAAACTTGACTATATACTATTTATGGGTAAGTGCAGATGTTTACAAATACCTATGTAAAGTATAAAACATGCAAAAAATGATGAATGCCAAATTCAGAGTAGTGATTATTTCCTCAGGGGAAGAAGACAGGGAAGGAATACTCAGGGCATTTCTACTTTACCTGTTTCATTTATTTTAAAAGTGACATAAAACAAATATGGCAAGAAAAAACGAAGGAGTGAGTAACAGTGCTCATTACTGTTCTTTAACATTTTATCAGAAAAATGTTAAGAATCTCAGACAACTGTCCTCATATGGAAGTGAGTGTACAACTTTGGACACCTACTGGCTTCCATCACAGGGCTCCCACACTTCCTGGAATCTGGAAGGATTTCAGACAGGGCCTCTGGGGTCCAAGAGATGTGATCTCCAACCCCGAACAGTCCTGGCCAGTCTTCAGTGAGGAGCGTCGGGGCAGAGACCTTCGCTCAGGCTCTTGTGCAACCATTTTACCCAGAGAACTCACAAAAATCTGACCTCAGTTATCTAAGTCTTCCCTCAGGGACTTTTGGGAGGAAGTGGAATTTAACAAGCCTCTTTTAGACTAAACATGGATACTTACAAGCCTCTGGTCTTTAATTGTCAATTCCACCACTGCGAGAGGTGACATCGGGTTCTGCCCCGAGCTCCGCGGCTAGTGAGCTCTGTCATGTTGGCTGAGACCTTTGATCTTTCCAGGCCTCCGCTACCCCATCTGGGCCTAGAAGACCTCAAAAGTCTGAACTATAAGACTCACTGATTCTAATCTGAAAAATGATAAGGCAGAGTGAATGTGGATAGGCAGCAAACACTACCTCCCAACCATAATTTATTCTAGGGGTGCTGGTAGCCCCGTGCCCCATCGGTGTCCCCAAACACGCACCCTGTCTCCTTATAAGGTTTCAATAGCTCAAATTCCCACAACAGACGCCCCTCCATATTAAAATGTAAATGATACCTGGGGCCATACTCACCCTCTGCCCTCAGCATTCATATGCTCTTAATTCACACATGACCACTTTTAACAGAGATAAGAACATTTAAGTGACTTGCTTAAGATAACACAGTTTTTAAGTGGGAAACCCAGGTTTCAAGGCCAAATCTTTAACATTTCAAGTTTAGACCTTTTCCATAACAAAACAGTTGCCACAGGTTAGCCTCAACAGGAACAGAATCCACCCAAAAGAACAAGAGTAAGAGGGCAGGGAAGAAGATTAAGAAAGGAAGGGACATGGAACTGTGTCTACAGCCCATAAGAAGAGGAAAAAGAAGAGAAAGATACTGAAACACCCTTTGTCTTACTTTATCATTTTGCCTAAAGCTAGTTCCCTTCACAACTTTCTGGGTTTTAATTTTGCAAAGATTGACATGGGGCTGAAAAAAAGCTACCAAGGTGGGCAACACTGTTACGTACGTTCCTCTTCCTACCCCAGGCAAACTGCGGTGGAACCACGCGAGCCAGGAAAGATAGATGATCTGTGTCAATCAACATGTGTGGGGTCCTTGGCTCCGTCAGTGACCAGCAAATCACAGTAATGATGAAAATGATAACAACAGACGGGGTGAGAACCGAATCAAGAAATGATTCCAGGTATTGCTTAGAAAACTGTCTCGTGCAACCTGACAGGTGCCCCACTGGGCTTTCATTATTTATGATACTTTCAACAATTCTAACTGTTTGACCATGATTCATCCAATCGATTTCTCCTGTCCAAAGCATGAGGTTCAAAGGGGTTTGCTGAGAAAGCATCATACTCCTTGTCCGTTTCTAAAGGAATTTTTAAAAGAAACCCATAAGAAAACAACAGCAAGTAAACTGAGGGGCATTCTCTAAGTTTCATCTCACCAGTTTACCGGCCTCCTCATAAGCACCATTTGCCTGCTGGGCACCACGGTTCCCGTGACCACATTAAACAGGGGTTCAGAAGATGAGCGAATGGATTAACGGGCACTTCCACATATTAGGCAAATTAAATGGGCATTGTAAGTAGGAAAATACAGTTCACGTAGTCCTTCCATCTCTTGTTAGGGAACTCACGTTTTTATACTGCAAATGCTCTTTTACAAGACAGACATGTTCTTTTACCTTCCCAGGATTATCCCTTACAAAAGGAGTTGTCCTAAATAGATTCCTTACAAAATCTTGCAAATCACAAGGCGTTTTCTCAGCTTGACCTCAAAGTGCAGGAGGGGAGGGAGGGGCACAAAAGCATTAAAGCAACCTCCATCCATGCTTGCTTGGGGTGCTTACAGATGTCAGTATGGAATCAATAAAAAAAAGAAACAAAAGAAATTTAACCCAGATTCAGTCATTTGTTCCTGAATGTATTTAAAAATAAACCAAAGACCTGTAAAAATAACTTCTGAAAGCAATACAGTTAAGTAGTCTGTGACATTTTGTAGATCAGAAATCTACACCTACATGACAATGAAACACCAGCCAGTCGATGTGCACCAAGAAGGTGCCTATGGCCTGTCTGGCCGGTGGCTCCTGCGGCCACACTGAACAGGGTTCCAAAGTGTTGTTCTTCAAACAGCCTGGGAGGGAGAATGATGAGCTCAGGAAAGCGGTTCGGTCTCTCAAGTAAAAATCAGGGGGAAAAAATACGTATAAAGAGTTTGAGTAAAATTGTTTCAGAACACTGAGAATGAAACAAGTAATATTCCTATATTATTTAGATGTGTTATTTTAAATACAGATAAGTACCTCTGTTAACACATTAATATCAGTTAACATTTGCCTAGCTCATCTGTACTCATAAAAGCATATAAAGAATTTTCAAATTGGCTCAATATTCTTTTTGGACCTTGTCTTTTATTCATGCGTTCAAGTATATAGTAGTTACATAGGTGTGTGGTAGTTAAGTATAGTGGAATTTCACTTAAAAAGCAAAAACAAATCATTCATAGCCTTCAAGGGGAAGAAAACAGAAGACAGAGCGGGGACTGCGTGTGGGCTGGAGGAGACTTAAAACGATGGCCCACTGCTGGAGCCTTCCTGTGACATCAGCACAGCCTGGGACCTCAAGCCACCCTGGCTCTGAGAGTTCCCACCCCCGCCCCCGGCCTCTCCTGCGGAATTTATTATACAGGAAGATCTTGTTCCACAGATCTTGAAGGTGGCTGGCTCTGAATTAAATCACCTTTCTCCCAAATCAGGCCAGCAATAAGCAGTAGAGAACGATGAGGCTCACGGAGAACATTTTGTTGTATTGTATTGTACTGTGTTGTTTGTTTGCTTCTAACATTCCTGAAAGCCCTAAACAGGGGATACCTACTAACCATCATAAACTGAGAAGCCAGAAGGAGGAAAAAAATAGCCTCTCAAGATTCTGACTCTCCCTGTCACAGTAAAGACTCGATTCTACGCAGAATCACAGAACTAGAGCAAAAAGAAATCCTAGAAATTGTCTAGGAAACCCTTTTGGTTTAAAGTAGAAAAACAGGACAATATCTCTTCACACATTCTTTTGGTGTTCACAGTCCAGTATTCCCTTTAGGTCTCCAGAAAAGTTTATCGGACATTTTCACCAGGCTATGAAGAACCAAAGCTCTTATTCCTCCTGATGTTAAAATGAAATTGTTTAAAACTCTTAATACATGGTAGATCATTTGCAAATGGCTAGCTTTAATTTCAGGTAAAGGTAAGTACATTTCGCACATTACTAGCCTCACCATCTCTACGTGAGACGTCTGCAGGCTCCTCTATGACACCATGTCATTTGGTCACCATTAGAGGTCAACACAATTACAAATCCACTTCTAGGCACTAAGAAGCCTCCTAAGTCACCCAGGACAGACCTGTCGGCACCGAGCCCACCGCCACGAGAGACTTGGATCCCCTACAATCAAGTGAATAGTGTGCTGTCCTCGCCCCAAATTTTCTTCCTTTCAGTTCTGTTATTTTTTAAACCACAAATATGTTAATAGATCCTAACCAACATTCTACATGAAATTATAGAACTTAAAGAACTTCCAGGTTTGCTATTTTAAGTCAATAATTAGTGTAGGCATGTGTGAAATCACATTTATGTGTGTGATACTAAAAGCTAGAAATTTCTGTGTTATCAGAACCTCTTCACTCCAGTTCTTAACTAACAACAGGGCAGCAGAAAGTGAAGCCAGGCTGGTGAGCCAAACTTCTTGAAAACGGGAAGGGCAAGGCAACAAAGAATGAATGAACCCATACATAACCACCTTCCCTTTTAGGATGATATTCAAACTTGGGTAAATAGTGTAGATGAAATTCTGATCCTAACTACTTTAGGCAACACTCAGAGTGTCAAACATGTGTATAAATCTGGAAGCACTGATTTTTAATGAAACAGGAGCTGGTTAAGATGACATGTGAATGAAGATGAGGAAACTATCTCGAGACTTCTCTCAAAGGGTACTAACAGCAAGAGATGTGAATCAAGAGGGGTGCCTAGAAAAGAGCAGGTTGAGGAAAGAAGGATGAGGAAGATTCATTCAGTCAGTGAAAGAAATTAAAGTGTGGGGCCCTGGCTGGTGTAGCTCAGTGGATTGAGCGCAGGCCTGTGAACCACACGATCGCAGTTCGATTCCCAGTCAGGCCACATGCCTGGGTTGCAGGCCAGTTCCCAGCAGGGGACTCACGAGAGGCAACCATACATTGATATTTCTCTCCTTACCTTCCCCTCTAAAGATAAATAAATAAAATCTTAAAAAAAAGAAAAAAATTGTAACTGAAAAAAAAGAAACTAAAGTGTGGGGAAAGAATGGTGTATGTAAGGAATAATACTAAATGGTTCAGAACCCAGAGTCCTAGGCAGTAAGCAACTAACATGCCCATGGAAATCAGTTTTGACCTGAACTCATGAATTCATTCTGAAACGTGTCCAAGAAAATGTATTCCCCTCAAGGACAAGGGAGTCCATACTATGAACAAAGAAAGGGAGCGGCAGGTATTAAATCATAAGCTCTATCACGATGATACATCTCCACATGACCTTGTGAAGCTTTGGCTTTTGCCCTGGAAATCCTCACACTACGGAAAAGTAGATTTCACATCGTGAATGTCTGGCTCGTGAATGACATGCTGATGTGGCTCCAGCTCCATTCTTATTCACTGGGAAAAGGAACAGCGAAGAATAGAAAGTGGACCAATGAGATTCTGAGTTAGGCTCTAAAGAACGTGTGATCAAGAGCCTTCTCATCCTTCCCTTCTGTGCTGGTCAAATCAACAAAGCTGCAGTGTCACCTTGATGTAGTCAGAAGAAAAGAATACATCTGCTTCTTCCAGCCTGTTCTATGCATCACTGGGTCAGTTCTAGCATATAGGGCCAAATTATCCCACTGAGCACTAAAAAGTTTTGTTAAGTTTTTTGTTTCGTGTTTTTCACTTTGGAGTCGAACAAGTATTTTTCATTGCTTGCTAGAGAAAGGCCTCCAAGTCAGAAAAATATAATTTTGTCATATTTTCCTTATTACTTTATTTATTATTTAATGATCATTTGCTCATGCCTTACATTTTTTTATAGTTCCACTTCTGCCTCAAGTCATCATCTCAGCTCACGACTTGGGATAGGAATTACAATGAAATGCATAGGCTCAAAAGTCAGGTACATCTGTGTTCAAACCTACATTGTACCCTTCATTACCTGTGTGACTTCTGAGTCCTATTTTGAACCTTACGATGGGCTGGTTTTTACAATAGTAGCAACTGAGGCACTAAGAGATTCGGTCACATGCCCACCATCCCACAGCTGGAAGTGATGGAGCCCACACCCACACCCAAGCAGTTGGATCCGAACGCACACTCAGCCACAACACTGTTCTAATTGCCAAACACACTCATCTTCTCGCTACAGAGGAAGTGGTACGTTTATCCCCATTCTACAGATACAGAACGTGTGCTCTCACCTGGCCTTCATCCAAGAGGCTTCGCAGGAGGCTGGGACCAGAACTGATGCTGCTGGGCTGGACACATTTAAGGAGCATTTGGTTTATTTAAGGAGCATTTGACAACTCTCAGCTTGTCAGTGGTGGGGGAAATAGCTGCTATGAAGGAAAACAGGTAAAATGAGAAAACAGACTTGTATCCACTTGTCTCCACAGCGACAGACTAAAGTCCTTCATCGGGGCCACATGTCAATAACCACTACATCTCCAAGGGCCCAAACTTGGTCTTTGAGTGGAGTGAGCAGGGTGATGAAGGTTATTGCTAAGATAAAGAGGAAAGCTTGGTAGCAATGGCTATGAAATGGAAAAATAATCAGCCTTAATTTGACCAGAGCCAGAGGCGGAATGGTCATCACCACTTATTCAACAAACAGTTTAAAGCACTACGTGCCAAGACCCACGGTAGACCTGAGATACAATGACAAACATGCCACAGCCCCTGTCCAAGGGTTTGGAATGTCTCCCCTGAGCCCTCAGTGGGATGTGTTTTTAAACACACACACACACACACACAAGAGGACACCAGTTCTTTAAACGGAGGCAGGAGAATGGCGGAGGCCCGACATCTCTGGGGCCATTCTGCTGGCCATACCAACACCCTTTACCTTGTAGCTGACACAGAAGGCAGAAACACCCCCGGCTCTATGAAATTTCTCTGCAGAATTCTCTCTTGGCAAGAGTTTGCAACTGTTGCCTTTTCTCCTGAGGCCTGGGGTGGGATGGGGTAGGCAGAGGAAGGAAGGTGGTCGTCAGGAAAACAGACGCTCAGAGGTACGTTTTCGGGACCTGAGTGATGCAAAAGTTTCCCTCCAGTGCCTGAAGCTCAGGTTACGCAAGAATAGCACATCTGCTCTAAATCATGATCCCTTTCCTCTGTCTACACCCAGCCTGGCAAACCCTCCCGATTATAATGATCCAGAAAGAGGGCTGAGTGTGTTTTTGTTTTCACGATATGGATGTTGCGGGGGAAGTGAGGAGAAAAGCCTAGCAAAAAGCCATCCCCAAGGAGGTTGTCAAATAATTTTCTTAAGACTCCCTTCCCCCACCAGGTATTTTATGCAGGGAAAATTTATTTCTATCCTTGAGAAATCTGGGGACCATGAGCCTCAGAGAAGGTGCCAATGCAAGGAAAGAGGCACAAACAGCACAAATCACTGTGTAGAAATGTCCTGGGAAGGAAGTGCGACAAAAGGCACCAAGGCTGTTGGTTTGTGGGCGCCTATGCCTTTCTACACTGATGCTGATCTCAGGCCCTGCTGCTAGCTGCTCGCTCCTCCTCTCCCCAGCTGCTCCGTACAGCACAGAACCTAAATGTCACTCAGTCTGGTATATCCCAAATGAGTCTTCCAAAGTGGTGAGAAATTGTCCCCTTTTCCTAATGACAGTAGAAATCATCCCCCAAATGCATAGCCCCCAAATGGCCAGAAACCCTCCATAAGGACTGCTCCTATTTTAATACAGAACCCCATTTCAAGACAAACTCCCTGCTGCAGAATCCCACACAGGTCTGTCCTCCCATTGGGCCCTAGGCCCGCCATTCAAGCAGTCAGCTTAGTGATACTCTGCTATAGTCCGTGGCCACACTTCAACTAGGTACCAGAATCGCTTGGGGAGTTTATAACACAAATGTGCACACATGCCCCAGACCCAAGAAACCAGAATTTCTAAGAGCAAGGTCCAAGAATTTTTACTTTTTAGAGTTCCCCAGGTTGAGAGCAGCAGCTGAGACCTAATTCAAAGAATCTTTGGTCCTGTTTCTCAAGCATCCCACAGCTCGAAGAATCTAAAACCAATCCACAGTTGGGAGTGAAGGAACAATAAGGCTTAAACATAGGTTTCTACATTTTAAATGGAATTAGCCCTACAGGAAGGAAATGACTCTCTAAGAGGGGGTACTCAGATCCACTTTTAGGGTACATGGAGATCATTTTGGAGAACATAGATATAGTACATACACATGCAAGTTTTAACTCAACGATCCCAATTTCAAACATTGTGTTCCAGAGTCCCCAGAAGCGTGCACGTCTTGAGAGCCATGGGCCCCAGAAACACAAAAAGCACATTTCCCACGCCCGTGAGGGGCCTCACGCCTTCAGGACATCTCATGAGCTCACACTGCATTCCCCACAACATCTGATATGTTTTTGTTTAGACTTGTTCTCCTAGTTCTGATTGGAACAACAAAAAGCCCAGATGAGCTGGTTAATTAGGTGGAGATTTGATTTAGAATCATAATGAAGAACTCATTTTCCTATAGAAATAATTAGTATTATCATGAGGATAAGTTTTACTGTATTAATGGTCAATTAAGATTCTAACTGCTGTTTTATAGCATTCTACAAGAAATGTGTTTTTAGTTCCCAACCACCAGTTTACAAAGAATCTTTGAGAACAAAAGATGTTTCTAAATTGACTATTGTTTCCGTGTGGCAAAGTGATTTAAAAAGTATAAAATACAAGTGTTCAGAGCTGAGTAGCAACTGCTTTGGAATAAAATTGCAAGACTGAGATTTTTTTTAATTTGCAATTCAAATACAAAACTTCTGGCCTCCTTGTCTTATAGGTAGTCCCATTCGGTTCTAAGAATTTCTCTCTTCTCTTCTACACCTGACTCTCAACAGTTTCAGAGCTCATTAAGTTTATTTTTGTTGGGTGAGTCAGCACCAGGAAGGTTGTTCTGTTAAACAGTAACACTTCACAGAAAAACAGGAATGAGTAACGTGGGTAGGAGCCTCCTTCACGCAACACGTGAGGAATGTTCTCTGAGCACGCACAGTGGACTCACTGATGGAGTGGTGCCCCTTCTTTCGGTTTTCAGAGCTCCCCACTTGGGACTCTTGGCGTAACGGGGAACCTGTTCAGCAGTTTCTGAAAGTGCCCTGCCACTGCCTGCCAAATCTGTGTTTTGTCAGCAACACATTTGCTCCTGACTTTTGCTTGGAGCCCTGTTTTCTATTGTTGCCTGTAACGAAGCCGCAACCTCGCCAGGAACACTCCTTGATTCATGGCACTTGGCTGGGAGCAAGAATAAAGCCCAATGAGTGTGGGCCATACTCTGAGCTTGGAATAAACACTGGATTCCTATTAGTTGCGTGTTCACTAAGGTTTTCATTAAAAGATCACATGCTTTCATATATTTAGCTTATAGAGGCCAATTTTTCCCCTCAAAACACAGTACTGTAGTTAGTCATGGATTTCTGACTGTGCCACAGGTCAGCACCCCTAGCCCCCTCATTGTTCAAGGGTCAATGGTATGTGCTTTCATGTGAAAGAGGTGTTACTTCCCATTGTGTTGGCAGAACCACCACACTCATAATTTAATGGACTTGTTTTATGGAGCAAGATGAAGCATTCCTGATTTGAATTAAGAAACACACTGAAGCAGGCCGCTTGTGGCTTGAGCCACAGCCTCAGGATCAGGGTGGGCCCCGGCTGTCAGTGGCAAAGGCTGTACTTTCGTGCCCGGCTTTTGGTAGCACAAAAATAAACATGAAGAATCCTCCTCAATCAGCTACCAATGTGCTCCTTTTCCTTCTAATAACGAAAAGCCATTCAGAGGGACCTTTGCTAAGCCAGGCTTTGGTTAAGTTTTAATATACCAGCTCCTCCCCATCCAGGTATATTATAGAACTTTGGGCAAGGCACTTAACTTCCCAAGTCTTGGCTTCCTCACCTTTAAAAATGGCCACAGTACTAATATTTTCCATAATAAGACTTATATGAGGGTTCAATGAGATTGTGCTTGTAAGATAGAATGGCCATGATGAAGAAAGGGAGAATGGCATGGTGCTGGTTGTTAGGTGATACTATTGGCCTTAAGCACAGAAAAAACTTAGTCTCCTACCTCATTCTACTTGCCCAATCGCACAGCTTTTAATTCCCCCCCATACCCTAAATGCTAACAAAATATGCACTGAAGTGCTCCATCATTTATTATAATCATTAGGCTCACCATCCTATTTCTTTTTTTTAATATATATATTTTATTGATTATACCATTACAGTTGTTCTATTCCCCCCTCATTCCTCTCCACCCTGCATACCCCCTCCCCCACCATTCTCCCCCCGCCCTTAGTTTATAACCACGTGTCTCAAGTTCTTTAGATTCTGTAGTTCCCCTACTATTCTTGCCCTCCCCCCATCTATTTTCTACCTACTGTCTATGCTATTTTCTGTACCTTCTCCCCACTTCTCCTCCTCCCACTCCCCTGTTGCTAACCTTCCATGTGTTCTTCATTTCTATGGTTCCACTCCTGATCTAGCTGTCTTCTTGGTTTGCTTTTGTTTTAGGTGTGGTTGTTAATAACTGTGAGTTTGCTGTTCTTTCACTGTTCATATTTTTCATCTTCTTTTTCTTAGATAAGTCCCTTTAGCATTTCATATAATAATGGCTTGGTGATGATGAACTCCTTGAACTTGACCTTATCTGAGAAGCACTTTATCTGTCCTTCCATTCTAAATGAAAGCTTTGCTGGATAGAGCAATCTTGGCTGTAGGTCTTTGGATTTCATGACTTGGAATACTTCTTTCCAGCCCCTTCTTGCCTGTAAGGTCTCTTTTGAGAAATCCGCTGACAGTCTGATGGGTACTCCTTTGTAGGTGACTGTCCCCTTATCCCTTGCTGCTTCTAGGATTCTCTCCTTCATTTTAGTCTTGGCTAATGTAATTATGATGTGCCTTGGTGTGTTCCTTCTTGGGTCCAACTTCTTTGGGACTCTCTGAGCTTCCTGGATTTCCTGGAAGTCTATTTCCTTTGCCAGACTGGGGAAGTTCTCCTTTATTATTTGTTCAAATATGTTTTCCACTCGTGGCTGTTTCTTTCCCCCTTCTGGTATCCCTATAATTTGGATGTTGGAACGTATAAAGATGTCCTGGAGGTTCCTAAGCCTCTCCTCATTTTTTTGAATTCTCATTTCTTCATTCTTTTCTGGTTGGATATTTCATCCTTCCTTCTGGTCCACTCCATTGATTTGAGTCCCAGTTTCCTTTCCATCACTATTGATTTCCTGTGCATTTCCCTTCGTTTCAATTAGTTTAGCCTTCATATGTTCCTCTAATTTGTGACTATAATCAACCAGTTCTGTGAGCATTCTGATGACCAGTGTTTTGAACTGTGCATCTGAGAGGCTGGCTATTTCTTTTTCACTTAGAGTTATCAGCTCTGGGGCTTTGAGTTCTTCTTGAGCCATCTTTTGGACTGTTCGTGCCTGTTACGTTTCAGGATTGGAGCCCTAGGTTTTCACCAGAGCAGGGCAACTCAGTTGCTGGGTTGTGACACTGTATGTGGGGGTAGGGTCAAAGAGGAGCAATGGTGGTCTCGTCTGCCACCTCCCGCCACTGCTGCTGCAACTGCCATTGTCACCAGGGCTCGTGCATTCCGTCCCACTGCATGCGATTGTGCGACCTCGGTCAGCCCTCCACTACTGGGTTCGCCCGCTGGGGCCTGCGTGGTCGGTCTCACTGTGTGCAAATGTTCGACTGCGGTCAGTCTACCCCGCACCCCGACTGGATCCAAGCTGCCTGCGTGCCTGGGTCGGGGGATCCTTCCTGCCCAACCCTGCTCTGCTGCTGGCTCCACCCCTCTTACCGGTCCAGTTGAAGGGTTCATTGTTTTCGGACTTCCGTATAGTTCAATTTTCTGTTCTTTGGCTGTGTCTTTGTTTACTAAACCTTTGTTGTATTCAAACTTGGTTGTGGGAGAAGGCACAGTGTTTCCACCTATGCCTCCATCTTGGCGGAAGTCTCCCATCCTATTTCCTTTATGCCCTAAGTAGGCTCACTCACACTGCAGAACAAGACCCAAAACGTGTGAATAGAATACTGCTCAAACTGATGACTGTCTTAGCTAATGGTTTTCTTCCAGCGAATTCATTTCTTCTGGGGACTCTGCCAGAAGACATGAAAGCAAGAAAGGGGGCTGGGGTGGGAAGAAGCGGTGGGAAAGGGAGGAACGTGGGGAGAGGCAGCAAAGCATGGAGGAGGAGGTGACCTAAAGGAAGGTCTTCAGCTGGGCTCAAGGAGGTTCTTGAACAAACCATGCAGAGACTTAAATCTTATAGCTCAATAGTTCCTTTGTCTTCAAGCAGGACTATATCTAACTTTCACCCTTCTCAACCACTAGGTGATCTGTCTCAGACCTTAAGGATCCCTAGGAGGAGTCGAACTTCACTCTAACCCAGCAGTTCCAGGTCTCAACTTAGATGTGCAATGGCATGACTTTATTTCAAATTTCCATGGGCCTCTGTATGGGAAGGAGACATAGAGGAAAATAAGAAATCTCATTGCTTTGGTTTGACAGAAAATATACAGACCATTAGCCACTGGCTTATGGAAAGCTGAAAAAGGAGAGAACATGCCCTAAAGAACAGTGTTTCCCCAGAGAAGGCCCAGGAGACAGAAAGGTAACTATCAAAAAGGGAAAAGTAGCCCTACCTATGAAAAGGAGGTTGCGAGAGATCTAGAAATTCCCCTTACTAACTCAAACATTTTCTATCCATTGCACAAGCAAAAACTGAAGACAAATCTTTGATATCCCCCATGGGATTTTTGTCCCTGGCAGGCTGTGAAAACAGCAGCACTGAGAATCTCTGAAGTTTCAATAAGCGTAGGTGATAAATTTGTAAGTGGCCCTATGTGGCTCTGTGACTTGAAAGCAGGAAACTTAACTACACGGTAAGAGTAGTCGATTGAGATGAGCAAGTCTGCCAAAGCCCTTGCTTCTGACTCTACCCATGTCACAGTCCCAACCCCCATTTTGTGGGAACTTCTGTGGGAAATGCGTTACTGACCCCTCTCCATCCAAATCAGTCAGGTCAGAAGACACTGGCTTTGGTCCCAAGGTAAACAACTCTCTGACTTATTTACACTCTGAAAACATCTGTCTGACAAGACGTCTTTGAAAACATTGCCAAATTTTCCATATTGCTTTATTTACCCACCGCCATAACCCACTGAGCACTCACCCTCAAGATTAGATTCACATTTCTCATGAGACCTCTGAAAGAACAGATCCACTACAGCCCATGAAGAATTAAGTTAGATTTATTCTTAAGTAAAAAATACATCTCCGGGAAGACCAATGGGCATGACCCTTTGGAGTTGACCATTTCTCAGTCCCATAACTCCGCCTTCCACTCCTAGCTACACACCCAAGAGAAACACATATTTACCAAACAGAATGCTCAGAGCCCTGAGCAGTGGAATACTACAAAATGGGAAATAACCGAATACCTATCAAAAGTAGGATAAATAAATAAATAGTAATGTGTCCAAGTAATGTAATATTATACAGCAGAGAAAATAGGCTACAGCTTAGCTCAGTAACACAGAAGTATCATAATGTTTAAGAAAGACGGCAGATTCCAAAAGCCTTCATACAGTATGGTGCTCTTTATATAAAGTTTAAAAATGAATAAAACTAAATAATACATTACCATAAACTGGAAAAAAATCAAGTGAATAAGAAATACCTCAGTGGGTAAGCAAAGAAGACATAATAAGGGAAAGTAATTGAGTTGATGAAAGTTTTGTGTTGTTTTTTTTTTTTGAGTTGATGAAAGTTTTGATTACGCTCTAGTTCTCACAAGGGTAAGGGTTTCTCGGGAATGCATGGTATAAATTAAGGTTTAAAAGGGTCATGCATATGCAAATGATTACAATATGTAAAATAAGTAATAAGCAAGTGATTATTCCACAGGTACTCACTGAGCCTTTATGTTGAATACAAATGTAATAAGAATATTTTTGTAGAGTAGGAGAGAAGTGTAAACCCTGTGTAGGTGGCTCCCTTACTATTGCTCTCCCTGGCATGCTCAGGATTCATTCTTCACAATAAAATCAAGCTACCATTTAGAAGATGTCATACAGAGAAAAAGGAAAGCCCCAATAGTTCATGATCTCTTATCCAGTTACAATTTTGTCAATGACAATTTTTTCAGTCTCTAACACAGAAAAGTGAAAAATTGGTCCCTCTTTATCATTATGTGCATTTTCTTGATCTTGGGCAATGTTAAAGCAAATTTAACAGAACCCAATTATTACTCAACAAACCTAAGTCTTCTTCCTTTTTGCAGCAAATAAAGTTAGCTTCTATATCTCCCTTCTGGGCCACTATGGCTACCCAAGATCCCAGGAGGTCTGCTTGTGGTTGACCTAGTTAGCAAAACCTAGCGGTGAGAACAGGGTGAAATAACCCAGAAGAGAGCGAGGTGGTGACTGTGAATTTTTTGCTCTAAGGAAGGCTTGGTCAGCCCCCCAGTCATCCAGAGCTGCCCCGTCAGAGGCTCCCTTTCTGCTCATCTCCATCCCAGAGGTTACTCAATTCATGAATACTCTTATGGTCGAATGGGGGAAACTGGTTATGGGGAAATATTTCTGTTTCATTAAGCATTCTCAAATCACTCAGAGAAAACTAAAATTATCATTACTAAAATAACTGCCTGATTTAGGACTGTTTAGTCTGTTGCCTGCTGTGTGAAAAATGACCAACTGAACTAATTCTATTTCTTGTACCATTTTAATGACAAAAATAGAAATTCTTGCACTCTCTCCCCCTCTACTCTGAATATAATTAGTCTTTGCCATTTAGGAGCCAACTTGAGGTTCAGAAACTTGATACTGCCTTTCAATTAATCCCCATGTGAATAATAAAAGCACCATTAGCCATCCATGTTACCAGTGGCAAGATTTGCTATTTTGGAGCAAAGAAACCCTTTTGGGAAAGTGAGCTTTCCTAGAGTCTGTGATTAATAAGAAATGGGCACAAATCCAGGTCTCCTAGTCCTAAGAACTCTTTCCTCTGCCTTCATTGCATCTGCAAAACAAGGACATTCCTAGGTGTTACTTACTCATCAAGATGCTATGAGCATAATGAGCTATTGGGGCTGTGAAGTTCTTGGATGAAAGCCACAATAATGCAGTGACAACTGCCACCTAGAATTCCACTTGCAAACTCAGATGACACATTTGTAACCTCGCTGTGAACTATCTAAGCCCTTGTCATTTATTATGTGTAGAATACATTTTAAGTCACTTCTCTGAAGAAGCCAAATGCAGCAAATGAGACTATAGTCTTAGCTCCAAGAGACGAAAAGTTACCAATCTTCCTGAGATCTCTGGTAAGGGATTCAGTCACAGCGGCCTCTACTTTGAATTGATGTCCTGTTACAAATAACCGGATAAATCTGAGACACCTCTGGGCACTTCCCATTACCCCTATTCCAGGAGAAGGGGTGAAGAACTGTATGAATGGCTCCTCTGGATCATATGACATAACTGGAAAGAGAAGAGACAGAGACAGGATTTCCAACAAGGTCCCTAACAGTGAATGCCAAACAAAGGACTTCACCAGAACAGAAGCAGCCTCAGAAGCCGACTAGATTCAAAGCTTGCAGGTGAGCTGTCTTAACTTTGCCCAGGCCTTGCGTAAACCCAATGATGAGACTGAGCCAAGGCAGCAGTGCCCTGGGCCCAGAGGGTGAGACAAAGGCGCAACTGTGTCAGGGTGAGAGGCCCTGACACAGCTTCCCGTGTGACCCTCCTGGGGCCTCTCCACCCCCTCTGGGGATGGAAATGAGGAAGGCAGGGAGGTCTGTCCTCCCTGTCTTTGCATTTCTTCCTCCCACCTCGGGTTCCCTACAGTCTCTCCTTATTCCATAAGTCTCTTTTCCTCCCCAAAGGACAACCAGCTCACCCATGATATAGAACCTCATCTTCGCTTAGGCAAAACCACTACTTCTGCTCAAAGGAGAAGAGGGCAGGAAGGCATTTTGGCCATCTTGGCAGGGAGACACTCAATTTTGTACCAGGGGTCATTTTTATTTGTTCTGCCTCTCCATAAATCGTTATTCTTCGCCAGAAGAAGAATCACTCTATCTCCCCTTTGGACATGAGAGGTGGCTAAGCTACAGGATCACAAATGGAGTTCTGCGTTGTGATGTCCTGTTCCAAAGCAGCCCTCAAGAAACAAGCTGCGCTCAGGTATGCTGTGTCATACTTCCCACCCCACCCCCACTGCGGGAGGGTGCCAACGTCAGCTCCAGGTGAAACCAGTAAGAGCTGTCCTCGGGCTTATCTTCCCTAAAATCTGGCAGTTGAAGAGAAGATAATGCACGGGTATCTTCTGCCTTCTGAAAGTAAAAGATTGATGGACTGGCGTTTTCAGCATTCACCACCCACCAAGCAGACTTTCCAAAAGCTCCATAAGCAAGCAACAGTGGAATGTGGCTGGGAAGGACCAAATGAGCCAAGGCTAGTAGGAACCTGCTTGAGTAATGGACGGACAGGTTTTCCAGAAATACATCAGACTCGCACGATCAATGCAATCGCCAGGACAGAAAACCACTGCAGCACTGATTATGTTTTCTGAGACAAGACGTCTGAGAGCTGACCTTGTTTTGACCCTTCCTGAGTTGCCTCAAACTTACCACAGTTTTTATGGCTCCATTTGAACATAAATCAGTCACACTGGATGCTAGTCACAACTCAGCCTGCCTTTGGAAGTGTGCTGAGTGCCCGATGCTGTGGTGCAAATGAAACGAAGGCCTGAGACCTTCTACACTCTTCTCTGACCGTAGAGAAAATCGAGTCTCATTCTTTTGTTTGGTGACTCCCGTAAG
The DNA here is from genome assembly GCF_014824575.4 of Sturnira hondurensis. NCBI lineage: Eukaryota > Metazoa > Chordata > Mammalia > Chiroptera > Phyllostomidae > Sturnira > Sturnira hondurensis. The sequence goes on along the minus strand of NW_028080827.1, from coordinate 28,372,042 downwards.
CAAGTCTCTATTTCCCCTTAAGCCCTAGATGTCATATTGGATATTAAACAGGCCTGCTTCTGAAATGTGAACATCTATTCCTTAAGTCTCAACTTGAATCAAGCTTTTGATTACGGATAAGATACCCCCAAGTTGGGTCTGTTGGCCCTCAGATCATCACATTAGACTATCTTTTGATACGTGAACCACCCCCGGGTTCAAGTTAGTGGGGGCATTTACCCAGCCTTAGAGGGTTGAAGGGCATTTCACCCTGAGTTATGAAGGCAGTGGTGTACAATTTGAAAAGGAGTGGGCAGCATTTCCCCTGTGTTTCCTAAGACACTAAGAAACACACAGAGAAATGGATTGTTTTACAAATATACAGTCTCCCTGTCTGGCGCGACACAGACGAGGGGAAATGTGGCTTACTTATTCCTGCCCCCTGCAAATCCTTTATTTCCTCTCCTGAAAATACCCAGTGACATACCAGCTGTGACCCAGTGTCTGATGTGTGTGTGTATATTTCAATTTCGTGTTGATGGTATTAAGAATCGAAGCATCCCTAAATCCACCTCACAGGAAGCTAGTCTATAGCTGCTAATATTAGATTACATTCTAATTATTCATTCTATATCCCTCTTCACACCATTATTCCAAGACTAACAGATCAGGGCTTTTCACTGAATACTAATGCTACCATTTGTCAGCGTGCTAGAGCTGCGTCTGTATGTCTCCTGGACAGAGAAACCAATCACGGGCAAAACGGAAGTCTCTGCCCCATATCACGGTAGCATGTCTCTTCCTATTTGGGTCACAAAAAGTCACTTCCCAGTTGTCCCACATGAATAGCCCCTTTACCACGTATCAATATGCATGAAGCCCAAACTATCCACTTTGTGCAAACTAGTAAGAGTGGACTTTCCTTTCTTAAAAAATAAAATAAAAGCAGGTAAGTAGACCCCTTCTGCCCTTTTCCTATGTGAAAGCAGCTGCTTCTGTCACTTTTCCCCATGTCCTAGAATCCATGAGCAGCCTACCCACATCAGGACCGACAGGACACTTCCCCCGGAAATGAGAAGCTGAGGTTTAAGATGCAGGGAGTTGTCTCCAGAGAGAGGCAACAAAGCAACGAATGACCCAGGGAAACAGCAACACCCCACACTCCTTCTCAGAGAGGGAGCCCCCCCCGCAGGGAGAGCGGCCGCCCCACTGGGCGTGGGAGCCCCAGGAAGACTGAAGCAGGAAAATCTAGAGGAACTGTAGGAAAGAAGGATGGCTAAATTGCCACAGAAAGTGTTTATTTGAGTATTTAAAAAATTGCCTGCCATCAGAGCTTCACCAGTTTTTGAATGGGGCCTGATGATAGAGTATTAAATTACTGGTTTTGCTGCCCATAATGTAAACACTCTGGCAGACCAGTGAAGACACCTGGTATATATTTCATATCTGCGAGGTTGAGCTCCGAATCAACCCTTACACTTCATTCAGCTAGGTGCTCAATAAGTACATATTAATCTTCTAAGCACTTTTAAATATTATTTCAAATAACTAACAAACAACCCCAGAAGGTAAGATAGAACCTATTGTGATGGCTAATTGGTGATGGCCATGAAGCCCCCGAGTGGCTGTTTCTGGTATGTCTGTGAGGGTGTTTCTGGATGGCATTTGAGCTGGTGGACTCAGCAGAGACCTCGCCAGTGTGGATGGGCATCACGCAGTCTGTGGAAGGCCTGATCGAACCAAAGGTGGGGAAGGAGAAATTTGCCAATTCTTTTCTTTGTCTCACCGATTGAGCTGGGTCACCGGATTTACACCATCAGCCTTCAGACTCCTACTGAATTATACACTGACTTTCCTAGGTCTCCAGGGTCATGGGATTTCTCAGCCTCCTTGACTAGGTAACCCTGTAGGTTCTATTTCTCTGGAGGACCCTGACTAATACACTATTGTAGAGAAAGCTGTGGCTCAGAGCAATCAATGAACTTGCCCAGACTTAGAGTGAGTAAGCAGCGGAGGCAAGATTTAAGCCAGGCCCACGTGACTCCAAAGCCCATCCACGCTCTTTCCAAGGTACCGACAAATATCCACAGCAGTAAAGTGTGCTGAGTTCACTGGAATTTAAAATTAAAAAAAAATAAGGCAGGACATCCGCCAAGATGGAGGCATAGGTAGAAACACTGTGCCTTCTCCCACAACCAAGTTTGAACACAACAAAGGTTTGGACACACCCAAAGAGCAGAAAACGGAATTATACGGAAGTCCGACAACTACGAACCTTTCAACAGGGACAGTAAGAGAGGCGGAGCCAGCAGCGGAGCTGGGTCGGGAAGGACAGATCCCCCGACCTAGGCACGCAGACAGCCCAGAACCAGTTGGAGTGTGGGGCAGACTGACCGGTCGCACATTCGAGCACAGTGAGACGGACTACGCAGGCCCCAGGGGGCGAACCCAGTGGTGGAGGGCTGACAGCGGTGGCACACTCGAGTGCAGTGGAATGAAACGCGTGGGCCTGGTGACGGTGGTGGCTGCGGCGCCGGGGCCGCGGTGGCAGGTGGCAGACGGGAAGCCATTGTCCCTCTTTGACCCCGCCCCCACATACAACGTCACAACCCAGCGACTGAGTTGCCCTGTTCTAGTGAACACTTTAGGGCTCTGATCCTGCTATGGAACAGGCACGAATAGCCCAAAAGACCGCAAGAAGAACTCAAAATCCCAGAGCCAATAACTCTAAGCGACCAACAGATTGCTAGCCTCTCAGAAGCACAATTCAAGACACTATTTATCAGGATGCTCACAGAACTGGTAGATTATAGTCACAAATGAGAGGAACACAGTCACAAATTAGAGGAGCATATGAAGGCTAAACTAATTGAAATGAAGGGAGATGCACAGGAAACCAATAGTGATGGAAAGGAAACTGGGACTCAAATCAATGGAATGGACCAGAAGGAAGAACAAAACATCCCACCAGAAAGGAATGAAGAAATGAGAATTCAAAAAAATGAGGAGAGGCTTAGGAACCTCCAGGACATCTTTAAACGTTCCAACATCCGGATTATAGGGGTACCAGAAGGGGGAAAGAAACAGCCACGAGTGGAAAACTTATTTGAACAAATAATAAAGGAGAACTTCCCCAGTCTGGCAAAGGAAATAGACTTCCAGGAAATCCAGGAAGCTCAGAGAGTGCCAAAGAAGTTGGACCCAAGAAGGAACACACCAAGGCACATCATAATTACATTAGCCAAGACTAAAATGAAGGAGAGAATCCTAGAAGCAGCAAGGGATAAGGGGACAGTCACCTACAAAGGAGTACCCATCAGACTGTCAGCGGATTTCTCAAAAGAGACCTTACAGGCAAGAAGGGGCTGGAAAGAAGTATTCCAAGTCATGAAATCCAAAGACCTACAGCCAAGATTGCTTTATCCAGCAAAACTTTCATTTAGAATGGAAGGACAGATAAAGTGCTTCTCAGATAAGGTCAAGTTCAAGGAGTTCATCATCACCAAGCCCTTATTATATGAAATGCTAAAGGGACTTATATAAGAAAAAGAAGATGAAAAATATGAACAGTGAAAGGACAGCAAACACACAGTTATTAACAACCACACCTAAAACAAAAGCAAACCAAGAGGACAGCTAGATCAGGAGTGGAACCATAGAAATGAAGAACACATGGAGGGTTAGAAACAGGGGGGTGGGAGGAGGAGAAGGGGGGAGAAGGCACAGAAAATAGCATAGATGGTAGGTAGAAAATAGATAGGGGGGAGGGCGAGAATAGTGGGGGAAATATAGAATCTAAAGAACTTGAGACACGTGGTTATAAACTAAGGGGGGGAGAGTGGTGGGGAGGGAGTGTGTGGGTGGAGGGGAATGAAGGGGGGAATAGAACAACTGTAATGGTATAATCAATAAAATATATTTAAAAAAATAAGGCAAACAAAAAGTTAAAATTTGGATAAAATATAAATGTTATCCCTTTCAGTGAAATGGAAAATCAGACACAAAATTACTAGCTGTTAAAACACATATCATTAAGCATTCTTGCCTTAGCTCTCAAAAAGTCAACAATCTAGAAATTAAAGTGCAAGTATTTTTAATTCCAGAATTTAATACAGAAGACAGTAGAATAAGATTCTAAATGTGTTAAGCCCTGGCTAGGCCGGGACTCCAGAGACCTAGGTTCTACTCCTATATCAGTCATGAAGTAACTGTGTGTTCCTAAGCCAGCTGCTTGACTATCCTGGCCTCGATTCTTGCCTGCATAAGGTAGAGATTTGTCTCTACAGGATGTCTAAGTTCCCATCTTGATCTAAGGGTAAGATGTCTCAGAACTGACAGTAACGCATCTCGTAACACCCTGAAGAAGCATGACACATTTTGCAGATGAAAAGCAGAGACTCAGAAGTTAGGCACCTTTTTCAGGGGTTCCTCACAGAGCCAAGGACTAATGTCTCTCATTCTCCCATATTTCTAGACCCTCCTTCTTCCCCATCTCCTTTGGGATAACTTGCAGTGGGACAGAAGGGGCCCAGAATGCCTCGTTCTACCTCCCTAACGTGGACCGTCATATATTACTACCTACTCTTTTGAGGCTTCCTAGAGAAACCTCCTTGTCCCTAAATCACCCCACGCTGGCGATCATCCCGTGAGGTGGGGGGCTGTGATTTAGTTCCCACCCTTTTGTGTGGAGCCGATTTAACAGTAGACCCACCTGGTCAGATGGGCCCCAAAAAGGGTCTGCTATTGAGGGCCAGCACTTCCCCTGCCTGTTTACTAACACCTCAACACAGCCCCACAGTCTCCCTTTTGGCCACCTGCCTCCCACTCACTCCTGTCCACCAGGCATAAAACCAAACACGCTGTTCTTCTGCACAAAGATGTCCTTGAGTGGAAATTCAGAACACAAGCTTGCCATGTTACACGAGGGCTATTAAACTGTTTAAGCCAGCCTTCTGCTAAATCACTTTGGTTTGGCCTACACATCACACTCACGCCTCCCTGCCAATCTGAAGAAACCAAGTTTTCCCTTCAGATTTTCAGCAGTGTGCACATTAAGAGCCCTTTACCCCTTGTTTGTTTCTTCTCTCACCGCCTCCAGGTATTTTATTCCTAAGTACCTTGTTTTTCTCTTCTACGCTCTTATTTGCTAGTTATGTCTGTTCACTCTTCTGCCTGTATTATTTTCTCTTTCCTCTGGCAAAACACACACAAACATACGTCTTTTTCTTTTTTTAAAGTGTTCTAAAAAGTGCTACGTTTTTTTCTTCTTTACCTGCATTACACATTATGAATCCTGGAGACAAAGGACTCCTTCTGCCTGCTTGGAATTTACCAAGAATGTTTATTAAACACCCGCTTATACACCTGCATGTATTCGGTGCTCTGGGCATGCCTTCTCATTAAATCCTCACAACTACCTTATGACATGGCTCTTCCCCTAAAACAGTGATTCTCTGAGTTCATCTAAATCACAAGGTAATCTTGTTAACATACAGATTCTGATTCAATGGTTTCAGATGAGGCCTGAGAATCTGCATTTCTTACAAGCTCCCAGGTGATGCTAAAGATGCATGCCCATGGACCACATGTGTGGGTTTGGCCTGTGTTGGGACAATGGCAGTACTTTTATGTGATCGAGAGGCCAATGTGAAAATCTTGCCTATTGGGAGCATTTGGATCCTAGTGTCGAGCATTGCCCTCTTCCCACCATTCTCTCCTGAAATGAAAACACTTCTTGAAATATCAAAAGTTCACTATGGACAGTGAATTGGTGACAATTTCAAAGTATTCAGCCTGAGAGCCATGAAAGCACCCAGAGAGAACGATGCCCCCCCAAAAAAGGGGGGGAATGGAAGACAACAGTTGAAGGTGAAAGTGATCCAGTAAGAGGTTAACACAATCGGATACTTCTCCCTGGAAGATGTGAGGCCCCCTTACCTGAGGGGACAAGCACAGAGACATGGGCTCTGCCATCTGGGCACTCACTGAACCTCCTCTCCAAGGACATTCACTGAGTGCCAACTGACAAGTGCACACGTGCCGAGGACTCTGTCCACATACACATCTCACCAAATGCTCACGACCACCCTTGGAAGTAGCTCCCACCCTCAGTTTTATGGACCAACAGAACTGGGGGCTCAGAGAAACTTGTGAACTTTTCCCAATACAATTACCAATTTGTGGGAGTAGAATTCAGTCCACTATTCCCACCTTCAGCTCACGTCTCTATCAACAATATTATCACACAAGCTACCAATACACTGGGGGGAAAAATAGAGGAACCCATTAACATTCCAGAGATTGAGAGAAGATTCTGTCTGTGATGAAGTTAAAAAAAATCGCATGTGACTCAGAAGAGAATGCCTCTCTTTGAGCTGTACTCACGGCTTTCAGTACAAGGGAGAACCTTCCTGAAGACAGGGTGGAGGAGAGTTCGTCCAGTGCACAGTGAAAGCCTTCCTCAGCATTGTCATTCATCGGTGCACCTCTGATCTCTTTTACTAGGTTGGAATCCTCCAGAGCAGGGAATGCCTGTCCCTGCAGAAGAAACAGGGCTCAGCCTGTGTTTGATCACATCCCTTCCCACTCTAGGCCACCTGCCACCTGTGTCCTGTAAATTACAACAAGCGTGATTACTTCAGTTTCTCCCCACTTGGGGGGGTCCACTTTCTCTATTTTCTAATAAAGTCTTGGTTATCCATTACAACATTTGTATCAATTCTATAGTCCTATTTTCTTCTCCTTTCTTCTGTTTCCCCTTTTATTCACCAATGCTTTCTTCGGGGCGCCATCTTTGCTCCTTGCCTTCACAGCTGAAGTACTCACTCATTGTTTTTAAGTCTCGTGATCTGGCTTCAGTCCCCACTCCTCTCCCAAAACGGTTTCCCTCCTTGGTCACCAGAATCACTTAACTGCCTTTTCTCTCTGACTGCTTTATCTCGTGCCTAATCTTTCTTGATTTTGCCCTGCTACTTAATACTGTTGCTCACCTGCTTTACCCTGAAAACTTCCTCTGACTTTCAAAGCATAGCACTGCCTCATCCCATTTCCACCTTTCTGGTCTTTTTTTCACTTGGAGATTCTTTCTCTTCCTCTCACCCATGAATGTGGATGGCCTCTGACTTTCACCCTTGATCCCCAGACACTTCCTCCCCTGATGAGTTCTTCCTGCTGTGGCTTCAGTTATCATTTTTGGGGTAGATACTTCTTGGCCCTGGACTCACATTTCCATCTGGCAGCTGGACATTTCTACCTACTATTTTCGAAGTAGCAATATGTCCTTAAACCAACAAAGTCTTTCCCCTGATTTTACAATTCCTATTTATGATATCATGATATCAAAGAGTTTCCATAGTAGCCAACACATCACAATTTTTTCCCGACACTTATCACAGTGAATGTATATATAAAGGGACAGAGGGCGGGGGAGTGACATGAGGTTTTATTGCTACCACCAGTAAAATATTACTTGTTAACCATTCAAACATATATAAACTTGGCAGCTCCTAAAGCAATTCCATTTAATCATCATCCCAGGTGACAAAAGCATATGCCAGGGCTTCTCAAACTGTCAGAACATTGGAAGTACTTGGACATCTTGTTAAAATGCAAAATCTGAACCAGTAGTTCTGCAGGAAGAGTGGACAAGCTGAGATTTCACATCTCTAACAAGTTCCTAGGTTATAACTATGATGCTGGTCTATACTTTGAGTAACAAGTATAGACCAGCAAGCATTCTTAAACATGCTTGAAAATCACTCAATATTTTCAATGTGTTAGTTCAGATACACCCTGAGGTTTATACACCAATTGACAGGTGCAAAAATTTAAAGTAGGATTCAAACAGATCAAAATTTGTGAAATGGGTCCACAAATGGGACTTTATCTCTACTAATTAGCCATGTAGTTCTTCAAATTTTGTAATTCTGGGAGCTCACAGCAATCCAGCAACAGAAAATGAGGCTAGTATCCAATTACCCATGGTACGTGAGTTTGCACACCTACACATCCTCCACCATATCAGAAAGTCTTGGCTTTTCCCTCTGCAGTTTCAAGTTGAATGTCTTCATAAGTTTTCTCTCATCAGTAAAGAAGTTGAATTTTGTGAATCTCTGGGACCCAATAAATTGGTCTCTAAGAGCCTCTTAATACCCCAAAGAACTTCATCTAAGAAAGTGGCTCAAAAAATTCCATCTTTCCAATAAATTTCCACCGCCTAGCCATCTGCCTCCAGGAAAATAAACTAAGTTTCCACGTCCTGCACCAACCAATTTCTTCCCACCCTCTCATACTCTGGCACGAGTTAAGGGCAGAGATGAGAAGAACAGTCACAACTCTGATCATTTCCTCCATCACATCATACAAAGAACATACTCACACAGCCTTTCCCAACACATGATGCAATGGAAAGGGCACCCACTCACCTTCTCATATGATTTCCACAAAATGTTAATGTCCTCTTTTCCCTCACATTGCAGGTGCCCTGTATGTGACCACTAGACTCAGCTTTTCCACAATAACACTTTTTAAATCTCTTAGTGGTGAGAGGTTAGATCCTTCTGGTTCATGTTGACTAATTTTATAAAGGCATTTTTACAAAATAATTCTAACACACACTATATTCTGTTGCTCAGAACACCATATTTTAGAAGCCCTAAATATTGCTTTTTATTGGGTTGCTATGTACACCCTTTACCTCATAGCCCAGAAGTTTAGGGAGAAATGGTATTCTCTTGTGGGACATCTTTTCCTAAGAGCTCCTCTGATCCTGGATCCGAATCATTATCTGCCCACACAGCTGGTAGATTCTAACTCACTTCCTCCCCTATTTGATGACCATTCTCTCTCACTCTGGTAACTACACTGCATGTTTCTTCAGAGGGCCACCTCTCTTGAAGTCTTAGTTCTTGTGTCCTTGTTAGTTCATGAAGTGAAACAGGCCATGTCAATAAAAGTAATAACCTAAAACTGGGGACAAGGTGGGACTCTCTTTTCACTGGGTGGCTAAGCTGGTAAGATATAAGTTGGGAGCAGCTGGTTGGCACCCACAGAGCACATGGGAGAGCAGAGCCTACAGGGAAGAAAGAAGGGTATCGGACTTAGTTAGCACTATGTGAGCACCCATTCACAAATAGCAACATATGCTTTTGCTATTGTTGTTTAAGTTCATTTGAACTGGGCTTCTGTTAGTTATAACCAAGTGTCCTGGCTGACACAGGACTTAGGAAGTGATAATAATAGCTAACCCCTACGCAGCACTTACTGTTGTAAATGCTTTCTATATATTAACTCATTCAGTCTTCACCACCATTCTGTGGTGTGAATGTTGTAATTATCAACATTATCTTCATTTTACAAATGAGAAAACTGAGACAGAAAGCTGCCTTCTGGCCACGTAGCTAGCAAGTGATGGAATCAGGATTGAAACTTAAGCCGTCCCCCTCCAGAGTCAGTGCTGGGAATCAGAGCTGCTCAAGGCATGGTCCACAGACTGGTTCCAGTCCATGAACTATTGACTGTCTGCGGCGAAAACCTGAAAGCACTGTACGTGCCTAGAAACCGTCATGGCAAGCCGACATCGCAGCAGCATCTTTTTTCAAATTTATGAAAGTATTGGTCCTTGATGAATTGGAAGTTAAAAAAATAAAATCTTATCCTTCACCACAGAATTTAAGGAACGTTATTTAGCTTGGAGCATAAGCACGGTGATTTGGATATAAATCACAACCTTTCTTCAAATGCTCTTAAATTTCTCTGAATAATGTCGGTGTCACTTGGCAATCGAGAAATATATTACATCTTGATTCAATTCCAATGTTTCAAAATAGAGTTCTTTGAGATATTTTTAGTTCTCATGACTCTGGATTAGAATAGGATCCTGCATTCTCTGTGAACCTTTTTAAGATGCTAATGGGTCTTGGCAATGGTTTGTTCCCAGTGAACCTTGCCTGGAGCAGACAGAGCAAAAGCGAAGGGGACTCACAGTCCCAGCCAAAGGAGAAATCACAGAAGGTAAGTTTAGGAAATGAGTGAGATGAGAGAGTTGGAAGAGACACTCCGAATGAAAGGGAAATCTATAACAAAGCGCAGAAGCGACCTGTGACCCTGCAGAGCCTTCCTACACATCCTGCTTTGAAAATACCTGTCTAGCCTGGACCCTGGTACAGTCAAAGAAACAATGCTTCAGACAAAAGCTTAGTCCAGCAGGTCTAAAAAAAGTCTTTCTTAAAAAAATAATAAGTCTTGCTTAAACAGACATCTCACAAATGGATAATAAGCCCATGGGGAAAAAATATGCTTGATATTGTTAGTCATCAGGGAAATGCAAAATAAAACCACTACAAGATACCATTACACACCCACCAGAATGGCTAAAATTAAAAAGACTGACAACGCCAAATGCTGACAAGGCTATGGAACAACTGGAACTGCCATACATGGCTGGAGGGAAGGGAAAAAGAGTTGGCAGTTTCTTTTAGAGTTAAAATACACCTACCCTTTGGCCTGGTAATTCTGCTTCTACATATTTATTTACCCAAGAGAATTGAAAACATGTGTTTATGCTAAGACTTACCCAAGAATTCTCATAGCCCTGAACTTGGAATAATGCAAATACTGTTTAGTAGGAGAATGAATAAAACAAATTGTGAAACATTTCTATGATAGAATACTACCCAGCAATAAAAATAAACAAATTACTAATGAGTCTCATAGAAATCAACACAGAGAGCATCTACTGTATGATACCCCTTACATGAACTTCTAAGGCAAAGCACACCGAAGGTGAAAATGATCAGAATGGTGGCTGCCTCTTGGGAGAGGGGGCTGGGCAGGAAGATTACAGGGGAAAGGACATGAGGGAATTTTCTGGGGAGACAGAAACGTTCTACATTGTGCTGAAGATGTGAGTAACAGCAGTGTATCAAGTGGGAGGTGTGGACATGAGGTAAAAGTATTGATGAAGCACAAAGGGCAGAATATTAGTAATTGCTGGAGCTGAGTGGTAGGTACATGAGAGTCATATTATTCTGTTCATTTTGTATCTATTTGCAATTTTCCATAATGAAAAGCTAGAAAATAAATGCAAGTTTCCTGCTATTCAGTCAACGTAATCAGACTTTTTACAAAGATATTTTTCTAGAAAAAGTACATTTAAGAACCAAATGCCACTGTAAAAATAAGTACCACCAACTAGATATTTCCTGGGTATGAGGCAGAATATGTCATGATTTAGAGTGCTTTTCTTTTGACATACATTGTCCATCACTGTTTTGTCTAATAACTCAAAAAGCCCATGACCAGAAAAGAAAGTTCTCACTGATTTGCATAAAACTGGCAATTCCTCCTTTCAGGACACAGCACAACTTGACTTCAGTGAGAAGTTACTAGATATAAGGCTCAGGTTATGAAATAAAAAGGTTTTTATTTTATCTTCTTACAGCTTATTATTTCACTATTAAATGCCAAGTAGTAATATTGAAACCAAGCTACTTAAGGTTTCAATCAAGTAAATTAAATTTTTTTCTGCATATCACTTAGGAACCATTGGAGAAAATGTCAAAGCCCAATAATAAGGAAAGATTAAATGCACTGTCATACAGTGTAAAAGTATAGCTCATAAAGAATGATCTAGCCCTGACCCATGTGGTCGGCATTGTCCTGCAGAGCAAAAGGCTGCCCGTTAAATCCCTGGTCAGGGCATTTGCCTGGGTTGCTGGCGCGGTCCACCAGTTGGGGCATGTGTGAGAAACAACCAATCGATGTTTCTCTCCCTCTTTTTCTTCCTCCCTTCCACTCTCTCTAAAAATAAATAGATAAATAAATCGTTTCAAGCATTACTTAAGACATGGTAAAATGGTTATGCTACAACAGGTGAAAAAGAAAACAAATGTCTTTATGATACCAATACTTAAATATATTTACATTTGCAGAGTAAAAAACTCAAGAAAATAATGACTGTTAACATATTGGTGTATCACTAATAAGTTATTCTGTATTTTTCTTTATATTTTTTGGAATGTTCCAGTTTCCTATAAAGTCACCTTTATAACAGGAGAATAAAATCAAAAAGTCACCTGTAAGTGGGCAATATGTTTTGTTACAACTCAAATTCTTACTCAGCAACAGTAGAAAAGTCAACTTTATCATTTTTTTATTATCTGGGTTTTCTTTTTTACATATATTTATTTTCTTTTATTTATGTACTTATTGATGTATTTTTATTGTTCAATTACAGCTATCGCCATTTTCTCCCCATTACTCTTCCCTGTGCTACCCATCCCCCACCTCCCACATTTAATCCTCCCCCCACCACTGTCTTTGTCCATGTGCCCTTTTTAAATAATATATTTTATTCATTATGCCATTACAGTTGTCCTATTCCCCCCCTTCATTCCCCTCCACCCTGCACACACCCTCCTCCACCATTCTCCCCTTTAGTTTATGTCCACCTGTCTCAAGTTCTTTAGATTCTATATTTCCCATACTATTCTTGCCCTCCCCCTATCCATTTTCTACCTACTGTCTATGCTACTTATTCTCTGTAACTTCTCCCCCCTTCTCTTCCTCTCACTCCCCTGTTGCTAACCCTGAATGTGATCTCCATTTCTATGGTTCTGCTCCTGACCTAGCTATCCTTTGCTTTTGTTTTAGGTGTGGTTGTTAATAACTGTGAGTTTGCTGTCCTTTCACTGTTAATATTTTTTATCTTCTTTTTCTTAGATAAGTCCGCTTAACATTTCATATAATAAGGGCTTGGTGATGATGAACTCTTTGAATTTGATCTTATTTGAGAAGCACTTTATCTGTCCTTCCATTCTAAATGAAAGCTTTGCTGGATAAAGCAATCTTGGCCGTAGGTCTTTGGATTTCATGACTTGGAATACTTCTTTCCAGCCCCTTCTTGCCTGGAAGGTCTCTTTTGAGAAATCCACTGACAGTCTGATGGGTACTCCTTTGTAGGTAACTGTCCCCTTATCTCTTGCTGCTTCTAGGATTCTCTCTTTCATTTTAATTTTGGCTAATGTAATTATGATGTGCCTTGGTGTGTTCCTTCTTGGGTCCAACTTCTTTGGGACTCTCTGAGCTTCCTGGATGTCCTGGAAGTCTATTTCCTTCACCAGATTGGGGGAGTTCTCCTTTATTATTTGTTCAAATAAGTTTTCCACTTGTTGCTCTTCCTCTTCCCCTTGTGCTACCCCTATAATTCAGATATTGGAACATTTAAAGATGTCCTGTCCTGGCTGGTGTAGCTCAGTGGATTGAGCGTGGGCCTGCAAACCATGTGATCGTTGTTCAATTCCCAGCCAGGGCACATGCCTGGGTTGCAGGCCAGTTCCCAGCAGGGAACTCACGAGAGGCAACCATACATTGATATTTCTCTCTTTCTCTCCTTCCCTTCCCCTCTAAAGATAAATAAATACAATCTTTAAAAATATAAATAAAAATAAAGATGTCCTGAAGGTTCCTAAGCCTCTCATTTTTTTTAATCCTTATTTCTTCATACTTTTCTGTTTGGTCATTTTTTCTTCCTTATGGTCCACTCCCTCGATTTGAGTCCCAGTTTCCTTTCCATGACTATTGGTTTCCTGTGCATTTCCCTTCATTTCAATTAGTTTAGCCTTCATTTGTTCCTCTAATTTGTGACTAAAATCAACCAGTTCTGTGAGCATCCTGATCACCAGTATTTTGAACTATGCATCTGAGAGGTTGACTATTTCTTGGTCGCTTAGAGTTACTGGCTCTGGGGCTTTGAGTTCTTCTTGAGCCATAATGCTTTGGTCTGTTCACACCTGTTACCTATGAGGGGCAGAGCCTTAGGTGTTCACCAGGGCGGGGTAACTCAGTTGCTGGGTTGTCACGCTATATGTGGGGGCGGGGTCAAAGAGGGGCAATAGTGGTCCCCTCTGTTGCTTCCCACCGCTGGGGCCTGCACGGTCTGTCTCACTGCTTGCTCCTTTACCTGATTTATCTGCGTGCAAATGTGTGACCACAGTCAGCCTGCCGCCTTGCACCCTCACTGGGTCTGCCCATTGCAACCCCACGCCTGGGATCTGCCAACCATCGCCTGTGCGCCTGGGTCTGTCTGGCTGAGTTTTCCTGCGCCACCCCGCTCCGCCACTGGCTCTGCCCCTCTTACCAGTCTGGCTGAACAATTCGTTGTTGTTGGACTTCCATATAGTTCCGTTTTCTGTGTTTTGGCTGCGTTTTTGTTACTAAAACTTTGTTATCTTTAAACTTGGTTGTGTGAGGAAGCACAGTGTTTCCACCTATGCCTCCATCTTGGCTGGAAGTCCCCATGTGCCCTTTATACATGTTCCTTGACTTGACCCTTCCCCTTCTTTCCCCAATTATCTACCTCCCTCCCCTCTGGTTACTGTCATTTTATTTTTTGTTTCAATGTCTCATGTTCTAATTTTGCTTGCTTGTTTGTTTTATTGATTAGGTTCCACTTATAGGTGAGATCATATGATATTTGTCTTTCACCCCCTGGCTTATTTCACTAAGCATAATGATCTCCAGTTCCATCCATGCTGTTGTGAAGGGTAGGAGTTCCTCCTTTCTTCCTGCTGCACAGTATTCCATTGTGTAAATGTACCATAATTTTTTGATCCACTCATTTACTGATGGTCATTTAGGCTCTTTCCAGGACTTGGCTATTATAAATAACACTGCCATGAACATGGAGGTGCATAGGTTCTTCTGAAATGGTGTTTCAGGATTCTTTGGGTATAATCCCAGCAGGGGAATTGCCAGGTCAAAAGGCAGTTATTATCTGGATGTTCTGAGGAAGAACAATGGTGTCTGATGAATTAGTGCTATAACAGCTTGCCTAATGAGGCTCCTTTCTCCAACTGCTTTTAAAACTAGTTCAAAAACCTACTCTGATTATTTTGGTGTGGAGGAAAAACAAGGATAGCAAGCCAACAACCATTTTTAATCCTGCTGTAAGCATCCTTTTTCCCAAATTCCCTAACCATTTTCACCCCTCAAGTAAGTGCCACCCCTCAACCAATGGCACTGGGGCATAGAGACCCTGGTCAACAGACCAGGTCAATCCATCTGGGCTGAGTCTCAGCACAGGGCAGAAAAGAAGACAAATTTGACTTAGTCCCTCCTTTCACTGAGTGTGAAAGGGGCCTGTATGACTGCCCGACACAGAAAGCTGGCTTTCCCTACTGCACAGAGCAGACCCTCCAACGGAGATAACTTAATACAGTGCTGTTGTTACCCTGGAGTACTTCGTACAGAGTTGAGGTGGTAGGAGTGGTACAGAGTGTGTAGCTAGGGCAAACTGAGATGTGCAGTAAGTGTAAAATTCACATCAAAGTTTGAAGGCCTACTACAAAAAAAATAATGCAAAATGCCCCATTAATAATTTTCATATTTATTTATTGCATGCTGAAATAATGTTTTGAATATACTGGGTTAAATAAAATGCAGTACTAAAATTAATTTCACCTGTTTCTTTTCACTTTTCTAGTGTGTCTGCTAGAAAGTTTAAAATTTTATGTGCTGTACATATTTTATTTCTGTTGGAGATTGCTGGTTTAAAGAATAGTTAGTGCTGCTTTGGCCAGTGTGGCTCAGTTGGTTAGAGTGTCATTCCCACAACCAAAAGATTGCAGGTTCAATTCCCAGTTATGGCACATACTTAGGTTGTGGGTTCCATCCGGGCACTGATCCCCAGTCTGGGTGCACACAGGAAGCAACCAATTGATGCTTCTTTCTCACATCAATGCTTCTCTATCTTCCTTCCTTTCTCTCTCTAAAAGCAATGAAAAAAATCCTCAGTTAAAGATTAAAAACATAATAACTAGTGTTCATTAAATAAGTGACTACTCAGCCTGGAGCATCTTACCTAAAAATGTCTATGTGAGGAATGGCTTTATGCTAAATGAACCACTGTCTCTCAGCATGTCTTTCAGTTTGGGGTTCCATCATGACCCCACATTTCATTTTCTCTGCCCTTGGAGATTCAATACAGATGGCATGTCTCTCCCTTTAGCTGTCCCATGGGCTGCCCATTGTCATTCCTGTTCTGCAGTTCTTGCAGAAATGACTGTGTTGTCACTCCAGCTCCTGAAACACCTCTGTTGGAACAGTGAAACCAGGAAACCACGTACTGCAAGAGGGAGTACATGGACTTAATGAAGGAGGCAGCTGCTTCTTGCCCCTGAAGTCAGGTATGTTTCTCCTAGCTGGTACTCTGGGGACTGTTCAGAGACTTTTGACACAAGGAAAGCTCCCTAGCCAAAAGACACAAATAGCTAACTCGATGGTTCCGAGATAATGAGGCCGCAGAGGTTATCTAAAGAATAGAGCCCCTGATCCCACCTGGATGAGTGCAGCCCATGGTTAGGCCTCTAAGCCTTCCCCTCTGGCTAAATGGCTAATTATTTCTGATAATGGTGGTCTCTACTAACTCCTCTCCAGCCCTACAGCAGAGCACATCTATCAAGTGAGGAGGGTAGTAATTACTGGTGATACTTGCAAACACTCATTATCTAAGCTCCTGGGTCCTTAAGAGACAGATACTAGATATACAGGGATCAACTCGTGACAATGCCAAAAGGAAGCTGCAGCCATTTGAAAAGCAAACTGTGGTGACTGGATTTCTAAAAGCAAATTCAAAGAGTATTATATTCAAAGAAAGTCTCTAATATTTTACACGGATACGTCTTCTGACATCTGAGAATTGTTTCTTGCCTTCCTTTCTCTCCCCATTAGCTGAGACCTCTGCCTCCAAACATGCTAATACCTTTCTGCCTCTGAATCTCCTTCCAGACTCCAATTTCTCATAGACATGGGCTGTGCTATCCGCTATATTCCCTACAGCTCCTTGCACTTTGGCAGGGACAGAGAATGTACATGATTCATACAGATAGACTGGTTACTTTTTGTCTTCAGCTGTATTGATTGCCTCCTCTCAACAACAGATTATCCTCAAACATTTCACTAAACCAACTTTCGATAACCCAAACAGATCATCAGTTAAGATTAATAATATGAAACTTAAAGGTCACTTATAAACACTCTATGAATATCATACTGTGCTACCAAAACAGTTGAGACTTCTTGGTCTCAAGAAAGATTTTCAATGCTATTGAGGTTTTAATATAGACTTTATTTTAGGCCAAGAATATATTACAGGGGGACATTGCAGAGAACGTGAATTCAACTGCGAAATCACCTTGTTGGTCATTCCAAGACTCTCAGAACACTCTCCTTTTTCCTCACGAAAGGAAGTTTATAGCAAGTCATGATGGAGAGAATGGTGCAGCCCTTCCTTTTAAGACACATCTGGGGTTTAATTTTGAAGAGAGAAAACCAGATTGCAAAAGGCAGATTCTGTTGGAAAGTCACCAACTGGCCACAGACAGAGGGAAATGTCTGAGAGGGTTCAATATTTCTCACTCCAGCTGGAAGTTTGTTGTTTTCCTTTTCATATTCTCTGACTGTACTTCTCATAAAATAAAATCCCAAATTCTACTCCTGGGTAATATGAAAAAGAGAGTCCTTTGATCTTCTAAGTTTTCTTGACTTTTAAGGGGAAAAAAGAAAATTTCAAAATATTTAACTCTCATACCTATACAAGGGGGGATCCCCCCCCACAAAAAAGGAACTATCTTCTAGAGGGTGGACCCCTTGTAGTACAGGCTTCCCCTGCTAGGTAAGTGTTTGAGAAACCCATCTGTATCAATGTACCAGCTGGCGTTGTTGTGAGAAGCTGCATTCCACTTCAGTGATTTTTTTTATTTTAAGACTCTTTCAAAGTGTTTGTCCATTTCGGGATGGGTGATTTACAAGCACACCTGCCCACACTGTGCTGACTGTTCAGCAGTTTTAGACCAAAAACTGTATGATTCCCCCCGCCCCGTCCCTGCCCCACCATCCTTGTTCACCTGATCTCTCCCCGAGCAACCTTTTTATTGTTTCCCTGGATGAAAAATATCCTCAAAGAGAAACGTTTTACTGATGTGGAAGAGGTGAAACAAAAAATGACAGAAGCACTAAATGGCATCAAAATTGACTAGTTCAAGAACTGTTCTCAGCAGTGGAAAAAATCTCAATACGTATATTGTATCAAATGGAGAGTACTTTGCAGGTGACTAAAGTTTAAGCATGTAAGAATAAATATATAATTTTAATAAATAAATTCCTTGTTTGGGGGGGGTCCTCTATCATATAGCTAATGCTTTTTTAAACATTAGTTCAAGAAACAGCAGTTAACAAAAAATCTAATAAGAGAAAATTTATAGGAATAATTTTTTTTTAATTTAGATACATAAAACTCTGAATATATCATATGGAAAAACTTATTCACAGAGGCATCTTAAGAGGGTTTCACTCTCAATACAATTGTGGAGTCCACTCTGTCACTGGGCACAAGGCTGATTTCAGGCCATTGATTTTTTTTTGTATGGGTTTTCTTTTTCTTTCTTTCTTTCTTTCTTCTTCTTTTTTTTTTTTTTTTTTGGCTTAACTCACAGTCAAAAAACACTTTATTTGTCAAAGCTTTAGAAGTGTATTTATCTTTTGAAATGAGGGCCCACACAGATACGCACACACAGAAATACAAAGTTCTGCACATTATCAAAAGAACAGTGGCATATTTATTGCCAAGGCCTTGATGTTTAATAACACACATCCCATCTGCATCTTCAAACCTACATGCATTTAAAAAATTCCAAGAAACCTCATCATAAAGCTTCTACTACTACAGGCTTCCCATTAGCAATAAAGCAGCACTTTGTAGTATTATAGCACTTTTCATGCAAGTACAGAAAAACTCTTTTATGATTCCTTTGTTTTCCTCCAGACACCCATGGAGGAAGGTCAATTGTACATACATTTTATTGAAATTCTTGTCCGTGAAAACATAAAACCAACAGAAGAGAGTGGTACTGTTAGCTTCTTGAGGTTATACATTACTTTCTCAAGTTATTGAAACTTTTAAAAAACATGTTGATTGATTGAAAATGTAAAATTCTGACTCCATCTTAACATTGTTATCAGTGAAATATTTCTTATCTCCTCCACTACCATCCTGTCTCCAGCTAAAAGACACTCCTCACCCCACCCATTGGACTCGACCCCATAGCCACTGAAAATATACAATAGAAATATCTGAATGTTTCTCTTATAGGACCATGAAACCTCAGTTTATCCAAAGTATGGGTGCCTTCAGGCACTTTGAAGGGCATGAGACAGCTAGCTGCCTGGGCAACAAAGGGCTTCCCAAATAAGAGTAAGGACAAGATGTTACTCCAGCCAGATACCCACCAGATGGGCATTTGTTCTTAGTGTATGAAGCATTGTTGAAAAGAACGGAGGAAAGGAGAGAAAAGGAGGAGAGGGGGAGAAGAGGAGAGGAAAGAGAAAAGGTATTAAGGATACCCCTCTCCCAATATTAACACATGTTTAGCAACAATGTAGCAGATGAGACACATTTTGGTCACTACTAATCCTTAAAAAGATCAGGCTTATTTAACTCCGTGGTTATTTAAAGCAAAATTTGTATGCCTAGGAATGAATCCTTTTCCACTTCAACTTCTCCATTTTTGAGTTTATTGAGCAATTACTTCATAATTTGCCAAGCAAAATAATTCTATCACCACCAAGAAATGACCCAAAACGAAACAAATAATATGTGCGTGTATATGTGTATACACACATACACATTTCATCCTTTTAAAAATTTTCTGGGTAAAATGTATAAACAGTTGGTATTTCTGAAGATATACTACTTCTTCTTCGCAAAATAACTATCCATTGATCCAAATGGGTATTTGTGGTGATTGTGTTAATAAAATACAGAAAAGAAAAATCTTTAAGTTACATTAGTTTGTCCGAAAACACACTCATATATCTGCATATCATTCTCACTGCTCTTTCTTCCAACTGCTACACACTGGGTCGGGGAGGACTCTCAGCCCAACCCTAGACAGGATGTTTAAAATAGGGTTTGGGAGACAGCGAAGAACAGTAAGGTCTGATGGTCCAAGAGTAGGGATTCATTGGGCACTAGGGCAAGGCACTGCACTTCAATGTCCTCAATTCCTTCCTGTAAAAACGATGACTAAAAATTCAACATGACCCTGGCTGGTGTGTCTCAATGGATTGAGTGCTGGCCTGTGAACCAAAAGGTTATCAGTTCAATTCCCAGTTAGGGCACATGCAAGAAGGTTGTGGGCCAGGTCTCCAGTTGGGGGCGTGTGAGAGGCAACCGGTCCATGTATCTCTTGCACAACAGTGTTTCTCTCCTTCTCTTTCTCCCTTCCTTCCTCTCTCTCTAAAAGTAAATAAAATCTTTTTTAAAATTTCAAGATGATCTACGTGATTTGAAGCAAGAACAAATCAGTTGAATACATTATAGGGGAATACCTGGGGAGAGGGACAGACGGGATGAGAGGGAAAAAACAGCCACGTGGACCACAAACATGCTTTCAGGAAGAAGCTGGTGGTCTGCAGGTTGCATTTTGAGAAACACGGTCAACAGTGACTATTTTATTTAGCTTAGTCAACCTCTTTATATTTATTTTTTATCATTGCTTCCTGAAAAACAAAGTGTTGCCAATAAAGATGTTCCACACATGAGGAAAAAAATGTCCTCAAATTCCTTCTGAAATTTTTGAATAAACATTCCAGCTGTTCTCTACCATGTGGTTACTTCACCCTACTAGCCAACAGATATAAGCCCCAGATAGGCATCACGCTGGGCAGTGGGGACTTGCAGGTGAGAAGGCAGACCTCCGGGGACCTGCAGTCTAACAGGAAGAGATAAATAAGTAAATAAGTAACTTAAACACAATGGGGTGAGTGTGATGTCCTTAAGTAGAGCTACATTCAACTTCCACATACTAACTGCTGAGTGAAGTCAAGACGACAGCTGGGCCAGTGCTCCGTCTGCTCTGAGGTGGTGGACAATCACGACGCTCTCACTGTCCCTGCAGAGACCCTTTACTTCATGGAAGCCAAGAAAATACGTCGTGACAGCCGTGACTTCTCAGGCCAGGAATTTTAATCCCAAAGCTACAAAACATGTCAAATGCCATGTGGTGGAGTAAAAGCCTCAAAGACTATCTGGGTGTCTCCTGCCCTAGATCTCAGAGGTGCAGTTACTTTTCCCATGTAATGGGTCTTTCCCATACTTGCCCTTAGATCCTGATACCTACTCAAGACAAGGTGTTTCTGTAAGGTGCCAGTAATTGAAGGCCGAGGAGGAAAACTATTCTTTTAATGTAACAAGAGAAAGTGCTAGGAGAAAATAAATATTTGCAATCCAATTACTTAAATCCTCTACCCTAAGCTTATCATCAAACAGGACATTCCCCACCCCATCTCTGCATTTAGGACCCAAAGCCACCACCTCATTCCTGCTCCCACCCCAGGACGGTAGAGGATAACAAATATCCCTCCCCAGAAGGTAGACACAAAATGAGACAGGAAGATGTGGGTGGAAAGGTGCAATAAGAGGACAGAGCACTGAGGAGCTGTAAGGCAAGGAAAGAGGAAGAGAGATTACAAAGGAGAGGGAGTGAAAGGGTCAAAATTACCCGTGTGGTTGAGCACATGATGTGTCCCAAGTACTTAATACTATGGCTTTTCCAATTTCCAGCACCCTGAAGACTTGGAAGGAAATAGAATACAGCACTTGGACCTGACGTAGTCAATTAAAAGTGTTTCCGAGTCCATTTGTGTGCTTGACTAGCTGACTGTGGAGTCTTTGTTATTAACCATAGTACCTTTTCCTTCCACAATAAGTAACGTTAATTGGATATTTTAGCAATGGCATCTAAGAGTCTTTGGCCTCTTCTTTAATCCAAGAGAATTTTGAAATAACATACTTCCGCTTCATGTGCTATTATTCCAGCATCTACCATAGGGTCTGTGGAGAATACATCCAAACTCATAATTTCCAAATTAAAAAATCCTGGGTTTAGTCTGAGACATTAAAGACTATCAAGCAGAGCTCCTGAGGGCATCTGGAGCAAATCAAATATGGGAAGAGGGCCACCAGCGACCTCTCGAGCATCATCATGAAGACTAAGCTATTGTTCTTCAAATGACCTATTACGTCAATCCCTACGATCTAAATCGCCACCTTAGGAAATTATATTGCCTTAATCAAGGACTCTTATTGTGAAAGCTATGAAAACGCCTGTGCTAATAATCAATTTCTATGGGAGCCATGGCTAAGGCAAGTCAAGTCTAGTTTATCTGACTCCTATCTCCATATTCTCTGCAAATACCCAACAGAAGGACAATATCTTCCCTAGTCCTCACAATTGTGAGTGACTGGAGGAGAAACCTTCATGCCCCTTCCCTCCCCAATTCAATCCTTCCTCTACTCTGTATCTGAACAGAGGCAAGGAACCAGAAATGATTCCATCTTCCCCCATTTAATATGGAAACCACCTGTCTCCCTGTCCTACTTCCTTCCACTTTGGCTTTCTCTGGTTTTCATACATCCTGTCTCCAGTTACACAATTCTATGCCAGATATATAATGTGCTCAGTCATTAGCACTGAAAGAAGACCCTGGTGGTTGACTTCCTTAAACAGGAAAGTCCTAGATGTTTCATTTTCATCCAGGCACTAGGGTTTAGTCAGCTCTTCACAATAGGGCAAGGGCAAAAAATAAGGATATAAAAGGTGCTGTGGAGCAGAGGGGAAAATTGGGGTGTTGGTTGAGGTTCTTTGCATTGCAAGTAACAAAAAACTGAACTCAAACTGCCTTAAGCCGAAGAAAAGGGGTATTTTATGGACTTGCAACATGGAAGAGTCCATGTTGGATCTTGCCTGCTGGAGGAGCTTGGTTCAGTCACAAACAGTGTTTCTGGACTATTCCTTCCAGCTCTTCTTCCTCTAGGTAAGCTCCAATCCTTGATTCTACAGGGTGGTTTCTAGCAACTTCAGGCTCATATCTTCACAATCCTTAGTTCAACAAAAGATGAATCTCTTTCCTCAGTGGGTCAAACAGTAGTGCAATATTGAATGTCATTTGACTTTGGTCCGCTTTTGATCACATGCTCATGCCTGAGCAATGGCTGTGGCCAAGGGAATGAACTGCTCAGACTGGTTCCACCTAAGCCACCTGCTCCACTGCCTCAGGTCCAGGAATGAAGTCAGCCTCACATGAAGCCCATGGACTGAGAATGGGAAAGGGGTGCCATCAAAGTAAAAATGTGTCCTCAGGAAGGGTATGCAAGTGCTGAATGGCAAAGTTAATAAGCATTCATGTTGCTACCCCAGCTCAGCAGGGATGATCAAGAAATGCTGGATAGACGAGACTGGTAAAACGAAGTTATAAAGGATAAGTAGACATTTGACAGGCCAAAGAAGGCTGGGATGAGAGGAGAGAGGCTCTCCAAATTGAGGGGGACACTGCACACACATGCGGTAGACAGGCAAAAACTCTGATCTTTTCCAGCAAAATCAAAGAAGCTCGGTATGAATGTGCCTGTGAGAGGTTGCAGTAATTGAGGCTATAAAGTAGGTTAATCCTTTGGGGCTTTATATGACATACACAAGAATTTAGATTTTTATTCTTCATGAACAGATGGGTAGACATATGTAGCCAAGATTTGATCTTTCGAGCAACGATGGAGTATTCAGTGGGTGCAACAAGGGTTATGGGAATGGGGTGGAATCTCAGTCAAGAATATTTTCCATAACCTGGACCAATGTCATTGGCCATGGAGATTAAGAGGTAAGGCTAATAAAAAAGAATACGCTACCATTTGCAACAACATGGGTGGACCTTGAGGGTATTATGCTAAGCAAAATAGGAGAGACAGAAAGACAAATATTGTAGATCTCATTTTTATGTGGAATCTAAAAAAAATAACCCAAAGAACAAATTCACAGAAACCAAGAACAGGTTGATGTTTGCAAGGCAAGGGGTAGGGAGTTGGGGAAATGGGGAGATGTGATCAAAAGATACAAATTTCTGTCATTAGATAAAGAAGTTCTGGGGATCTAATGTACATTGCGGTGACTACAGTTAACAACATTATATGGTACATTTGAAAATTGCTAAGAGAGCAGAATTTAAAAGTTTCATAATAAGTTTAAAAAATGTGTAACTATGAGGGGATGGTGTTAACTTACTGCAGTGATCATTTTACAGTAGATACAAATATCAAATCATTGCATTGTACACCTCAATCGAAGACAATGTTATATGTCAATTCTATGTCAATAAAACCGAAGGAAAAAGAGGTGGAGCTAGACTCCATAAATATCTAGGTGGCAGAAATGCTGGGCCTGAGGACTGACTGAGTGTGGAGAATGCAGGAGACACAGGGTTCCTGCTCAGGTCTCCAGCTTGGAAGACTGCGTAAAATGGAATGCAGATTCACTAAAATACTGAATCCATGAACGCTGGACATTCCAGTAACATTAAGCCTTGGATGTAACTTTCCAACTCCGTCTTTAAAACAAAATATGTGCTGGTGATTTTAGTTACCTTTCAGTATTTATAGAGAGTTTCATGTGACTAACCACTCCGTTGGCAAATGCATCCTGCAGCCCCCACCCACCTACATTGCATCTGTTCTATGTGGGTTATTTATGACACAGCTGTTTTAGCAGTTGGGATCCTCGTGCTGCTTTGTCACAACACAAAACAAACAAATCCTCTCCACCATCTTGGCTCCACTTGATTTCCAGTTCAAGAAAGTGGCACATTAGGAAAAGGCTTCATCGTCCATTTGTGTCCACAAATAACATAGCTGAGGTCATTCTTGAAGCAATGAAATTCTCATGGTGACATTTTATCTCTGAAAAGTGATTTTTTTAATGGTGACAGAGTCCATCTGAAACAACCCTGGTATTCGTGTGTTTTTGTGTTTGTGAACCATATCCCTGCAGGATATCCTCTTTAAGCTTTGCAGCTGTTGATAATGGGCCTCTGCCCAAGCGTGGATTTATTGTGCAAACACATTTATCATCTATCAAACATATTGGCTGGCAAAGGTTTTGTATATTCCACGACTTGTAACATTCTTGCTCCCAAGCATTCTGAAACCACTGAAACACACATTGTCCTTGCTCACTCTTAAAGCAAGAACTGAAAGGCTGACTTTGTCTGGGAGGTGATAGGATTAAACTGTATTTACGCTGAATCCACAGTGTGTGGGGGCATGAAGCTGTTTTCTAGATGAATCAGCTGATTCTTTGTGCTTTATAAGCCGGTGCAGACATTAGTTAATGAAAATGTAAGAAAATAGCTCATCTAACCCACACTAGATGGAAAAGAAAAAAAAAACAAAGGAGCAAAATGAGACTGCAAGACAGATATATCATTTTCTGGAGATAATACTTTGCTCGCTCATGCCAAACCTAACCTAGGAGCCATTTCCAGAGAGATGGGCAGATGCAAGCCCAGAGTTCTAAATCAAGGAGGCAGCTTCCCAAGGTGCTACAGGAGTCCCTGTCTTCAAGCTATTCCCAGCAGGAAAGGCGAGCGAATGGTCCTTTTGGGATATCAGGATGCTCCCAGCAGCATCTTTTTAGAAAAAAGGCTCCAGGTGAA
Organism: Sturnira hondurensis; assembly: GCF_014824575.4. Taxonomy (NCBI): domain Eukaryota; kingdom Metazoa; phylum Chordata; class Mammalia; order Chiroptera; family Phyllostomidae; genus Sturnira; species Sturnira hondurensis. The sequence continues at coordinate 28,346,524 of NW_028080827.1, read as the reverse complement.
ACGGGATCTGATCCCAGACTGAACAGAACTTACTTTGACTCACAATATCACAAACCAAATCAGAACCAACCTGCACTGCAAGTGAGAGGGGAATTCTACTAGGCTACTATGGCTGGCGTCCATTCCTTAGCTGACAACTCACTCCAGATGGACAGGAAACCGTGGGTTGAAACGTCGCTGTTACTTCTGACTTTTTCTCTTCTGAGAGCATGAGAAGTTCTCCATTTCTTTCAAAATACACGAAGAGGATTCAGGCTCCCTATTTAATTTCTTTTTGGTTACACTGATTCCTTCTTTCTAAACTTTTTCCTGCTTCGTGATACTTATCACTCTCTAACTCGTTTTTTCCGTCTCCTTTGTTGTGTTCCTTCTCTATTCTTTTTGTCTTTTTCAAGCTCTACTTTCTTTCTTCTCTATCCAATTTCACTCCTGCCAAGACTTTCTTTCATTTGAGGCACTAATGTGTTTACTCCCAGGAAGTTCAATAAACCTGAAAGTTACAACATTCAGGTAGAGAAAAAGATAAGCAAGATTGAGCAGGAAAGTCATCAGATAGAACAGACAGTACTTCTTAAAGTCTGATCCAGGCATTATCAAGAAATTGCATCGGCATAAACTACACAGTTTAGCAAAACTAAACCAGACCCATTCTCTCAGGTTCACGTTTCCTCGATACTCTAGTCAGCAAAGTATCCCAAGTCAACCAAGGACAGGAAGTGTTACTACAATGGCAGGGCCCCATTAAACTGGCTTCATGTGACTTGAGGCACATCACCAGGTCTCTTAACAGCCCTCTGCCAAGCCTCAAAATCCCACTTTAGTGTCAATAATTTATAAGATAACAAAGCAGAGATGTTTTTCCAGAATCTCCAGGGAGCTCACCTATGTTTCCGCTAAACTACAGTAACTGGTTATTTAATCAAATTAGATAGTTGATGTTTTGGGCACAGAAAAGATGAGTTGCAAGATAGGTATCTTTCAAATGCTGGAAGGAGTGGTTTGAGGAAGAGAGGGTATCAGACAGGATTTGGTTCCAAGTGAAAGAAATCCCATTTGAACCAGCATAATTAAAAGGGGGATTTATACAGAAGAGTTGAAGGACCAAACTGAGAAAAATGCAAGAATCCAGCTTTGCTCAGGAGCACCTGGAACCAGGCACACAAATCCTGGTTCCCTCTCGTCTCTGCTCCGCATAGCAGCAGCCCCATGTCTCGCCCCACACCAGTCTCCTCTACCCGGCAGGAAACAAAGGCTCCAGAGCTCTCCAGAGTTTTATGTCCCGCCGCTGGAACCTCCAGAGTGAGACTAACTCTCTTCTTTCTTTCCAAGTTTAACAATTCCCAGGGAAGGACTCTGATTGGCCCAGACTCAGTCCCTGCCAACTCTGGGCTCGTCAGCTGTGCCCATGGGGGCCACAGTACATGCACATAACGATTACAGCAGCTTTCACTGGAGCCCCATGGTGAGGGTTAAGGGGAGTAGAAGTTCTCAAACAAGTTAGGAGGGGTGAGGAGTGCTATTCTAGGATGAAAAGAATATATTGGACAAACAGAACACTTCGTGCTCACTACACACAGGTCCTGAATGACAGAGAGATTACTCTCTCCGCCCAGTGACCAGAGAGACCAGACCAGAAGGGTCTTGGGGGACTGATAATCACACCAGAGGTAGAGAGTCAGGGACTAGCTGTGCCTTGACTGCAATTTTATAAAGCACTATTCCCAGACTTGGCTTCTCAGTCCCAAAGGTTACTAGATCCAAAACAGGAGACATATAGAGCCCTGAAGCTTCCAAACTACAAATTTCAAACCGTTTAAATAATAAAATCATCTCTCCTATGTGGAACAGAGATATATGTATTGGTCTCTGCCCCTAGTTCTGGAACAGAGCTCGCAAACCCCTTGTAATTTCCTAAGCGATAAGAGCACTAGGAACATCTTTTGTTCTAATATTTGGTTTGGACCCCAGTTCCCAACCCTTTTAGGAGATCCTAAATCCCCTTGGAATTTCCTGGGTGATAGGAGTGCCTTTTGTTCTCATGACGTGACTCTTACTGGGCTCCTAGATGGGGGGTGGTCACCCGAAAGACCAAACTATAATTAGAAACCTGGGACTTTAAGTCCCTCTCCACCCACCCCCCATTCGCCAGAGAAGCAAGAGGGGCCAAAAATAAGAGTGAATGATCAGTCATGCCTATGTGATGAAGCCTCCAAAAAATCTCAAAGTACACAGTTCAGAGAACGTTGGGTTGGTGTCGTCCACGGAGTAGGAGGGTGGCGCACCCCAACTCCACACGGACAGAAGCTCCTGGTCAGGACCCTCCCAATCTCTCCTTCATCTGGCTGCTTGTGCCCTTTATTATATAACAAACTACAGACATAAGTAAATGTTTCCCTGAGTTCTGTAAGCTGTTCTACCCAATGAGAGAATGCAAGGAGGGGAATGTGGGAAACTGGAATCTGTAGCCAAGTTAGGTAGAAGTTGTAGGTAACCTGGAGACATATTACTTGCAATTGGCATCTGAAAGCGGGGGGTGTTGTGATAGTCTCGTGAGACTGAGCCCTTAACCTGCAGAGTCTGCACTAACTCCAGCTAGTGTCACAACTCAATTCCATTATAGAACACCCAGCAGGTGTTGCAGAGAATTGCTTGGTGTGGAAAAAAAATCAACACATCTGGTGTCAGAAGTGTCGTGAGTGCAGCTGTGTGAGCGTAAAGAGGCACACTGAAGTATTTTTCCATTACACCTAAGTATTTTAGATATTCTTAACTGAGCAAGATTACAAAATATTATACTAGGGTGGATTCGTATTTACGTAGTATTCCCTTAAGAAGCAGCACCTCCATCTCTAAGACGACACCCAAAATATGGGGCTGTTGGACAAAAGTCTTCCTAAAAGTGCAGGTAAACCACAGACCTACCAGAACTTTCCAAGTTCTGTATATCCACTGAGCACTTTGCTGTAGGGGAATTAAAACTGAAGTCATTTCCATAATCCCAGAGAAGTGTTTTTAATAGCATACTATCAGGAAAGACTCAGAATTATTGAAAAGGTAAAACTGAGAGTGTACATAGAAGAACTTTGAGCACTAGGAGAATTTTTACATTGCTACAGTTGTGTTAGGAGTTTGTGTCCATTCTCACAAGCCACTGTTCTTTCGAGTACCGTCTACCTGCCTTGCAGGAGTTAAAGCTGAAGCTGGCATTAAGTTCCCCTCTGTGGCCGGGTGGGAAAGGCATTTCTCAGGTTTATTTCTATGAGGAATTATGCTTGAGGTTATCATGCAGTCAAATAAACTTTTTTTCTTGTGGAATACATGGAAAGGGGTCCAGAGGACTGGAGGGGGCCTGTTTTTCATTGAACAAAGTGATTTTGTTCTGAGGTTACATCTGTATGACCCAAAGTACAGGCTGGTATGCAAAGAGTCCTGCATTGACTTAAACAATAACAAATTGTGGTCCAAAATGCAGGGGAAAATCTGTTCCCTCACAGACACTGAAGACCATACAATTTCACTGCTGTGATTTCAAAATAAACCTTGCAATTGTTAAGTTCTGGATTTGCAGCAAATAGGAGAAACTTTTAAAATGGATGCTTAATCCAGACCAGTCCATGATGACGCTTATGAAGCAACTCTTATGACTCCAAAGGTTAGGTAAACAAGTAGAACGTAAATCATTATAAATAGCCAATAAAATTCAGAACTCAATGGTCAAATAATAAATTTTTAAAACATAAAATCTGGCAAACATAAAGCGGTGACTTGAGCCTGTGTTATCAAGAATTCAGGGGCCTTTTAGCAAGATAATTTAGGAATAGGCTCATCCTTGCAAACCCCACAAGGGCCCATGGAGGCTGGTGTGCTTTTTAGAGGTAAGAATGAGTCATAACTGTGCCTGGCACATGGAAAGTATTCAATATTTAATTATTGAATTAATTAGTTAATCACGATGGAGTGGCTAAGTTAGCAGAACAGGTAAAGTCATTACTAACCCTGCCATCCCTAGGTGGCAGGTCCCCAACCTGGGCTCTGGGGAAACCCAGCTCTGTAGGCCATGATCCTTGATTTCTGGGAGCCACCACAACAGATCATGGGGCTCCACCAGCCTCCTGTCTTCTTATTACTGTCCCCTGCTACACAGCGTGACATGGCCTAGAGGTCAGACCATTCTGACTGCCCCATGGGGTCCTCTCACCAAGCCCCACAAGCCCTGCGATATCTCCCTCGGGGCTTTGGTGATGTCTGACAGTTCAATCAGTGGCTCGCCCTCAGATGATTCCTGGATATCCAAAGAATGACACTTCCAGACAAGGTTATCTGCGACAGCCTGCTCGTCCTGGGAGATCCCTTTAAGTCCCCTGACTAAACAATTATAGCGATGATGACCCACTAACAGAAAACAAAATTCCTTACGTTCCTCTGGAGCTTTATGTTTGGGCAATATGGGACTGTTAGAGGGATGGCCTCGGAGAGAAGCTAAAAACCTGGTGCTTTCTCAGCTCCAGGCCCAGTATGAAAGACTTCTGTATCTGTATCATAATATAAGCCTCACTTGGACTTTCCTCTGTAGAGTGTGCCGCATGCTGCATGTTAGTCAAAATCTGACAACTCTGTTTCCAGGAGCACCTTTTAGAAGCCTCCGGGCCTTTGTCCCTGAAAGTACTTCCCCCACCAGCTGCACACTTCATAGTCCAATCCAACACCCCTCCTCTGTAAGGCCTCCTGGGCCTCGCCCCCTCTCCCCGACTGGCAAGGGGCTCCTCCCTCTGTGATCCTATAGTAAGTAGCTCACACCTACCTCTCTTGCAGCCTTTACACACGCTCTCCGTGTTTATAATTAGCTGGGCTGTCTCCCCAGTTAGATTCTGAGACTCAGAGGGAAGGAATTTAGAGCTTAGTCATTTGTATCAGCTCAGAATAGTAGACACTCAGATGTTTGCTAAATTCAACTAATTCCAAAATGAGCATTTTTAAACCCAATTTCCCCCAATTCACTCTCTGTATGGAGGCACTGCCCTATATAAAATGTAAAGTGTTACAGGAACAAATATAAAGGACACATGGACAAAACCTAGGGGGGTTGGATGTGGGAGGGAGGTGGGAGGGATGGGTGGGTGGGCTGAGGTGGGAGTAAGAGACAGAAAACTGTACTTGAACAATAATTAAAATAAAATTTAAAAAATGTAAAGTGAATCACTGGAGCATTAAAAAAGGAAAACTGGACATGGAGCGGCTCTTATTAACCAAGTGGTATCAGGGAGCAGAGCTGGTACAGAGGCAGCCAATCCGTTTCCTGCTCTTTGCCTTCAGAGACAGCAGATGCTGCCAGTCCCCTGGCCTTTCTGGGGCTCTGCAGCACGAGGTGGGGTGCTGCTTGTTTGGTTCTCCATCTGCTCATCTAGCAGGTGTTCTAGACTCTGCTAAGTCAGTTCCTGCTCATTCAACTGCTTCTAGTTTCCAAACTGCGTGGTCATCTCTCATCCTGTGAGGTTGCCTCACACATAATCTTTGTTCTTTGGCTTTATCTTTTTTAATCTCTCATTCCCTTCTGATTCTTGTGAACATTTCAGAGGAAGGGGATATGAAGACATATCAATTCTACCACATGCAATCAGACTTCTCTGAACTAGTGATTTTAAAATACAAAGTTATAAATTGGAATTAATAAAACAATATTATTAATATAAATTATTGAAGAAAATATTCTAATAAGATTTTTAAAACTTTATGTAACTCATCTCTGATCCTAGAAAAGTATAAGGCAAACAGCAAAATAAAACTCTCTTTTAATTCAAAGAGAAAGAACAGTGGAAAACTATAAGAAAAAAGATATCTTATTCTGAAATTTCTAAATTCACTCTCCATCTTTATGAATGCTATGCTGCATGAAGAATTCACTTCTAAATAGGAAGGTTAATGAACATACACAGAGTAACTACAACTTTGTCTTGCAATAAGAGATAAACTAATCTGAATACAAAATCATCCTCTAATCACATTACACAAGAAATGTAAATGAAACAGAGAATCACTGTAATAAGCAGGATGTTTCAAGTGTAAATGGAGGCTCATGAACTAAATAACAAGGAATAGGAAAAAATAAGTCATGGGAAGAGAGAAAAACAGGAAGTCTGAAGACCCCAGAGCTAGAGCCTTCTGCCACCAACAAGAGGTGTCCGAGTTGGCATCATCTCTTAGCTTCTCTGTGCAGCATTTGTCTCTTCCAAAGACAATGGGGTTGGACTTTACCATCTGCTTCAATTTTCAAACTGCCACCCCAGGCACCTGCCAACTGTAAGGCACACAGATGCCTACTCTTTGGAGCCTCCTTGCTTTTCAGGACCCTCCTTGCTTTTCTTCTAGCTCACTTGGTTCCCCCACTTAATTCCATCCCCAGCCTCTCTTTTAACCCCATTGGTTAGGTGGGTGACTGCTGTTCCTGTCTCTTGATTCACCTGAAAGGATAACGTGTCTGACTCACCCTTGAACAATGTTCTCTAGGTTGGGCTCTGACTGCTACACTAACATCCCAGCTATGCCCATTTCATTCACTTGCAAGTAGGGGAAGGAGAAGGATTCAGACCATCATTTCTCAGTTCTCTTTCAGTTCTGGAATTCTACAATTCCATCAGCATGACAGAGCCCGAACAAAGTTTTCTTTGGCCAAAAAAATATCCGAGCTGTGTTTGACTAGCATGAAAGATGGTAGATTCATCTTCAGCAGGAAGGCAAGGATTTTTAGTTTTTAGTTCTTACTGTTTTTCTGGTTAAAAACAAGTCAGTGTTGCTACCTTTAAAATTGCTCAAAGATGGAAGTATAGGCAGGCATGCTTCACCTCCTCGCACAACTACAAAAAGAAATTATAACTAAACCTCAAAATAATACCCAGAGTTGTCAGAAAATCAAACTGTATGGAAGTCCAACAACCAAGAATTTAAAGAAGCCACATTCATCTAGACAGGTGTCTTTTATAGGGAGTCAAAGCAGCTCTACCTAATACACAAAAGCAAACACAGGGTGGCTGCCAAATTGAGGAGACAAAAAAAAATGGCCCAAATGAAAAAACAGAACAAAACCCCATAAATAGAACTAAAAGAAATGGAGATAGCCAACCTATCAGATGCAGAGTTCAAAACACTGATAATCAGGATGCTCAAAGAACTCATTGACTATAGCAACAATGTAAAGGAAGAAATGAAGTGAAATAAAGAAAAATCTACAGAGAACCAACAGTGAAGGGAAGGAAGCTGGGATTCAAATCAATGATTTGGAACATAAGGAAGAAATAAATGTTCAACCAAAACAGAAAGAAGGAACAAGAATTCAAAAAAATGAGGAGAATATAAGAAGGCTCTGGGACATCTTCAAACATGCAAACATCCAAATCATAGGGACATCAGAAGGAATAGAGGAAGAGAAAGAAATTGAAAACTTATTTGAAAAAATAATGAAAGAAAACTTCCCTAATTTGGTGACAGAAATAGACATGCAAGTCTAGGAAGCACAGAGAGTCCCAAACAAGTTGGACCCAAAGAGGCCCACACCAAGACACATCATAATTAAAATGCCAAAGGTTAAAGATAGAGAATCTTAAAAGCATCAAGAGAAAAACAGGGAGGAGTTTTTCTGTAAAACAGGGAGGAGTTTTAGCTGTAAAGGAGTACTGATAAGACCATCAGCTGATCTCAAAAGAAACTTTTTAGACAAGAAGGGATTGGCAAGAAGTATGTATTTGAAGAGATGAAAAGCAAGGACCTACAACCTAGATTACTCTATCCGGCGAAGGTATCATTTAGAATGGAAGGGCAAAGAAAGTGCTTCCCAGACCAGGTAAAGCTAAAGGAGTTCATCATCACCAAGCCATTATTACATGAAATATTAAAGGGACTTATTCAAGAAAATGAAGATCAAAACTATGAACATTAAAAAGGCAACAAATTCACAACTATCAACAACTGAATCTACAAAGAACCAACTAACTAACTAAGCAAACGACCAGAACAGGAACACAATCATAGGTGTGGAGATCATTTGGAGGGTTATCAGCTGGGAGAGGGAAGGGAAAGAACGGGGGTAACGGTGCAGGGACTAAAAAGCATAATTGGTAGGTACAAAATAGGGGGATGTTAAGAAGTGTATAGGAAATGGAAAAGCCAAAGAACTTATATGTATGACCCATGGGCATGACCTAAGAAGGAGCAGGGGAATGCTGGAGGGAGGAGGTAGTGGGCAGAGAGGGGCAAAGAGGGAAAAAGGTGGACAACTACAATAACATAATTAATAAAATATACAAAAAATTCTTCATAGACACTTCATTTCAATTACTTCTGTAATGGAGAGAAACTGATGCTGAATGGAAAAATGACCTCAAAGGATCTTAACACCAGACACAAAGCTGCCATTGCCACACATTTCTTGGAATGAAGCCACATCTATCAAACTTCAGTTCATGTAAATGTTTATTGACATGGAGCTTTTGACAGGCATCAATCTGGCTGATAGCTTTTTCCTGTTAAATCCCAAGTTGCTTTTGCTGCTGAGAGCTCTTAATGACAAAAATGAGGAAGTTGTGTTTGCAGAAAGAGACAGACACTTTGGGCTGGATTTCACCTTGTCTCTCTTAGCCTACCCTTAATAAATAGGGGCAACCATGACAATATCTATTTGACAAGTAATAATTCTCGAACTTGGAAGAAATCAGGGCATCTGAGAGAGATTTTTTATTATACTTCAAAAAGGAAGTAACATTAGCAGCACAATTTACGATAGCCAAGAGTTGGAAGCAACCTAGATGCCCATTGGTAAATGACTGGATCAAAAAACTATGGTACATTTACACAATGGAATTCTATGCTGCAGAAAGGAAGAATGAACTCCTACCTTTTGCAACATCATGGATGGAACTGGAAAGCATTATGCTGAGCGAAATAAGCCAGGTGGTGAAAGACAAATACCATATGATATCACCTTTAACAGGAATCTAAACAACAAAACAAACAAGCAAGCAAAATATGACCAAAGACACTGAAATACAGAACAGGCTGGCAGGGACCAGAGGGGAGAGTGGAGAGAATCACAGGGAAAAGGGGAAGGACTCACATGAACAAGTATAAAGGACACATGGACAATAACTAAGGTGGGGGCGGAAATGGAAGGGAGGTGGGGAGCACTGTGGGGGGGGCAGGGCTGGGAATATAAGAAAACTGTACTTGAACAAGAATTAAATAAAAATAAAAATAAATAAATAAATTTTAAAAACCTTTAAAAAAGGAAGTAACATTTATTGAACATATACTAAGTACTAGGCACTATTTTAGATACTTGAAAATGATCACTTTAATTAAAATAATTTCTTTAATGAAAATTACCTCTTGATTCTAATGACAATCTTTTGAGATAGGTAATAGTATCCCCATGTCATGAATAAACTAATTCAGCTCAGAGAAGTACATAAGTAGTTTAAATTTACTTAAGTGGTGGGAAGCTAAGATCTTGCCCCTCATCTATAAACTGCATTTTATTTACTTCTGGTATGTGCTACAGACCTTTAACTTCAATTCAGCAAAGGATAATGTGCATATGGAAAAATAAATCACAGAATCATATAATTTTAGACCTTGAAGAATCATTCAAGGTCACTTAGTGCAATTTCTTTCATAGAGGAAACAGTCCCACAGAGGTTTAATGACTTGCCCAAAGTAATGCAATTTCTCTCATGTTATAGATAAGGAAACAGACCCACAGATGTTAAATGACCGGCCTAAATTACATGGTTCTAACTGTGCAAATTGTGAAAATATTTCTTGATTGAAGTATTAGGGCTTAAGATGCAAGCCTTTTGTAGTTAATTGAAGAAGCAATGTCCTCAATCAATACAAACTAGTCCATTTGCTTTCAAACAACTGAGGTTGTAAAAAGCCCCAGGTGGGAAATTCTAAGATAACCCAAAGATACAAAGCTCTATGGGGTTTAAGAAATCTTTTATAGCAAATCAAAGTCCTCCAAAGTATAACTGTTTCTATCTGAGTCAATATGTGGCTGAGCAAATCTCTCTGCATCTAGAAGCAGCCATGGAGTCTGTGTTTTCAAAGCTATGAATTCACTCAGCATCGGGTCAGTAGGTTAGCAGAGATGGTGGGAAACAGACAGGAAGGAGAAAAGGGGGGAAGATAAATAGAAAGGATGCATCTACCTAGACATTGGGGCGGGAGGAATCAACTCCGCGTATGTATTCATCGGTATAGGAATGATTTTCAATATAAGCTCACATATATTTGCACTTCTTGACCATGGGTCAGAGCTGGAACAGACTTGGGTCTGCCCAGAGAAAATTCAGCCTTAATAACCAAGCAGTTAGCCGATCTCAGTTATATTTTACAGGCAAAAGCAAACATATAATAGACTTCTCTTCCCAAAATGCAAATGCTGTAATGTAGCCAAAGATCATCTACAATTTTTAAATGGTTAAGAAGGACATTTTCTTTTTGGCTTTTATGAGCTTAAACTCCAAGGTCCAGATAGTTATTTAACCAACAATACTCAGGAAAAGGAACTTATCTTTTGGATTTGGGCTTTGAAAAGCTTGGGCACAAATAGTGCCTAAAAGAGGAATAAACATGATTCATAAAGGTTGTCTCATGTGGTTAATCCTCCCGGAAGTCAGCAGAGGACTAGATTGTCCACAGATGTTTTTACCAACTTTTTCTTTTGGAGGATCCAAGTAGGTGTGACTATTTTGAAGCATCTGATTAAGTTGTCTGCCTACTGAACCTGGAGGACTGTGGACAAAAGCTGCAGTGGAAAGATAATGCAGCAACTTGAAAACTATCAAGGAACATTATCTGATGCACTTGATTTTATGCAATCAACTCACTGGAATACAAGTTTTATTGTAAAATAACTGGAGCCTAAAAGATGTAGCCATCTCATGCTTGTTTGTAATGTAATGCCTCAAACAGTAATAGTATCTCTCTTGGGTTCAAGTTAATCTACTTACCAGATCCTCACTTGGACGTGTACTGAAAAGGCCAGCAAATGGAAAGGGAAAAAAAAATCACACAATATAGACTAACAACATTAGTCCACAGCATTACACAAGTTTTCTCAAGAATGTCTGGTTATATTGTGCAATCGCCTTCACCCCTTTGACCAATATGTGCTGATGCATTCAAAATAATTAATAACGGCCTGGCTCAAAACTCTTTGTTCCACTTGTACTGAATAGGAAGCAACTCAGCCTGTCCTCATGGTCAGGAAAGGTCTGGGACTTGTCAGAAGCCCCTGACAGGCTGACCTCAGCCACGCCTCTCCCAGGAAGTGCTGTCGGGATGACTAATGCAGAAAGTCGTGGCAATATAAAATGCTCTCCGTTTAAAACTTGTATAAAAGTCAAGCAAGATAACGCTGAAAGTATTAACTATTCATTTTTGAAAACCTTTACCTACTGGCATCTTACTTAGTAATAGAATCTTCCTCATTCAGATAATAATTACAAGAATATTTCCATCTATAGCTAGCAGACAGATTGGGTCTCACTTGCCTCCTTGGGTTTCATGGAAGAGTTGGAAAGACATTAGGAAAATGGTTGTTTTTGTATAATTTTTTAACTTAGGGTTTTTTAATTTTTACCCATAAAAGTTGTTGCTTATTAATGTTATATTTCCTTCATCTCAGCCCTACCGACATCTAGAGTTGGATAATTCTTTGTTACGGGGCTGTTCTGCACACTGTAGAATGCTTAGCAGCATCCTGGCCTCTACTTCCTGGATACCAGTAGCACTACCTCACCACTCAGAGTTGCGACAACCAAAACTGTCTCCAAACATTGCCAATGTCTCCCTGTTGAGAACCATCCAATGTAAAAGCTTGGCTCAAGGAATCCTGCTTTATATAAATATGTTCTGAAAAAATAATATGTGGTTGGGGGGGGATCTGTCAGAACAGGAAAGGGGGCAGGGAGGGACCATCAGTGTCCATTGCCTGTTGCAGGGCACTGATTAGGCAGCTTTGTTCACAGACCAACAACAATGGAACCAGACATTGTACCACCACTGCAGTGGCCCCTTTGGGGACCCAAGTGTTTAGTAACCAAGGGCTGGCCAGAAACATTGAATTTTAATTCTAAGAAACACAAGCTTCTTAGCCACATTCACTCGGTCCTTTCTAAACCACAGTCCTCCCCACACAGCTGAAGAAGAACACCTACCTCATTGCTTCCAACCACATGGGACCAACTGGACAGCCACAGTACCAAGTTCATGGCTTCTCATTTAAAGGAAGCAAATGAGAAAAATCGTGGTGTTTTAAAAGGAATTGCTTTTTTAGATTTAGACTAATTAACTCAGGAGAAGGAGAGGCAGCAGTGGCCCAGGAGACGGGCAAACTGCAGGCCAGGCTGCACCTATATGTGGGGCTGGCTGCACCAAGGTCTACCACGTGGTGATCAGGGACAGAGTGGCAACAGCACCATTGCCCACTGCCCTGGAGCCCCTGAGTTGGGCTTTGAAGGCAACGAGAGTCACCACCAGCAGCACATCGGTGACTGGGAGAGTTAGCTTTGGAATCAAACCCATCTGACCATCTGAGGACAAGCATAATTTTCCTGAGCAAATCTCACGTGGATGTTCAAGAAAGGAGGAAGAGCAACTATGGAAACCGTGCATCTCCAGGGCGCCTTACCAAAAAGTATAGCTTGTGTTCAACAACACTTCTAGATGACAGCTCAGGCAGCCAGCATAATCTTAGAACCACAGTAAAATGTGCGACTTCAGCAATACATTACCACATAAAGAACAGAGATGCAAACAGATCCTCGAGTAATTTTGATGGGAGGTCACATCCACTCACAAGAGAAACAGTTCCAGAGGGACACATTAAGCATGACCCTGAACACAAATCTATTTATGGATTTGTCCAAACCCTTTTTAGTGCTGCCCGGCTAACAGGCGAACGTACAATGGTAACTTCAGTAAAGGCTCTTAACGAGATCGGTATTTGTTCCCCTAAGTGGAACAAAAGATTGTTCTGGGAGCTATTCTCTGTGCCACCAAGGTTTGGGACAATGAGGCCGCATGGAATGTGGGCGACTGCCAGGTCCTCAAGGACATTGCGGAGGAGGACATGAATGAGATGAAAGACATTTTGGGGAACCACTTCAGTTTACTGTTAATGTTCCTGCCAGTGTTTATGCCAAATACTACTCTGACCTTCACTCCATAGCAGTTAATAACAACCTGCCTTTTGTAATTGCTTCTCTTAGCAAAGGCAGAACACAGAACAGAGAGGCCGTTCCCAGACTGCGCAGAGCTGCCGTGAGAAGGTCTCAGTGCTGATAATTTCACTGGTATTCGGTGCTCTAAAGCCCCCTGCCTTAAGGGAGAAATGAGGGGCTGTGTGTAATATCACGAGCCCCTCATCTGCTGGGACTGGGGAAATGGCACCTCATCTGCTCACATACCAGCAAAGTTCGTATTTTCACCTAAAAGGCAGACATCAAACTGAAGAGACTCGCGGATGGTACAGGCTGTGCTCCCAGGACAGAATGGGACCTTGTCAAGGCAGCACACGCCTTGTCCTTTCAGTGCAGACAGAGTCACAAAAACTGCCCCACAGATGCTCGCTGACAATGGAGGCTGACAACTGTGAACCATGTGACTTTAACTGAAGTTTAAATTTTGAGATTTGAAAGACACTAACTATATAATTGTATGTCCTTCCTATTCTCTGAAATTCCCTTGCCAAAAAAATAGAAAGAAAGAAAAACAACCTTCCCCCCAAAAAAGAACCTTTCTCCACTCTCCTTGCATATCCCTTTACAGTCGGTGCAGTACTGCCATTAAACTACGGGACGCCTAACAACTCGCAAAGCCACTTCGGAGCAGACTGCTATAATTGTTAGCTGTTCCAGTCTTCTTCCTACATATCACTGAAGCTGCTAGTCATTGTTGGCCATTAGCTTAAACCAAAAAGCTGCCGAATAACTCATCATTCAGATTCTTTGCAAGCACTGCTTATTAGCATATTAACATGTCTGGGATAGCAAGAGAAAGATTCAGCCATTGATTATCTACCAAAAAAATTGTTTTGGAAGAGATACTTTTATTAAAAATCCGAAGGAATCCAAGTTTGTAAAACGTGTGGGTCACAGGCAAGAAACTTGTCATTTTTGGCTCCAAAGCAAATTCCTTTTAAGAACAAAACAAAGTCAACAGGTCGCAGAGGCTCCTTTACTTTGGGTTGGCCCCTTCAAGAAGCAAATGTATTCAGCACCAAGGCTTGGCCAAGAAGGAATCTCAACTCTCCATTCAGGGTTTTCAAGACAACTCGGACGGGGCAGTCTTAGCACCTTGCTATCCGGGTCTGAAAGAAGAGCCACTTTCCCGGGCACCAGGGTCTGCTGGGAACACTCGCCTGGGCAGAGTTTTCTGGCTACCTGTGCAACATCCAGCCATTCGTTCTCTCCTTTACTAATAAAACCCCAGTTGTGTTGGATGTCACAATTTACCTAACAGTTTACTTTTTTTTAAAAAAGCACTTTCTCAAGCTCCCCTTGCAGGTGGGGTGGCCATTTGACCCAGTTCCAGCCAATGAGAGATAATAGAAAATTATTAGGTGGGGCTGCTAAAAGTCTCCTTAAAATAGAGGGAGATTAATTACCTAGGTCTTTCCCTGTGTTCTATCTTAGTTCTCTTGCTTGGAACAGACATCATACAAAACATGAAACAGCCTTCTCACAACCAGGAGGCAACAAGCCCATGGTTCCTGGTAGAGCTTCTATACCATCAATGATGTATTGGTTTCCTTCAGCTGCTATAACAAATTATCATAGACTGGCTGGCTTAAAACAACAGTGATTTATTCTCTCACCGTTCTGGAGACCAGAAGTGGGAAATCAGGGAGGGCCGTACTCTGGGGGGGCTTTAGGGGAGAATCCACTCCTTGCCTCTCCCAGCTTCTGGTGGCTGCTCCTGGGTTTGTGGCCACATCACTCCAATCTGCATCTGTAATCACATTCTGCCTCCTCTTCTGTCCGTTGAATTGTTACCAAACTCAAGGGGTGCTCTGCTCTGGGTGCTCTATTCGAGAATGAAACATTGGTATCGTAAGATAGTTTTATTTACTTGCAGCAAGTAAAGGAGACAGGGAATTCATATCCAAAGCTCTGCCTCCCTGAAAGGAGCCTTATCCATTGCTTATATACACTGTTCAGTTCATTACATGTTGATTTCTTATTTGCAGTTGGCTACTTCATCCAGTTGAGTTCTGGTCAGCTCATCCTGTTTATAGCTGCATCTACAAAATACTATGCCACATTTTAACATTTAGAAAAAAACAACATTTAGTAAGAATGGCCAAGACCTTGAGGCCTTGTCCTATCTAATATAATCATCACCTGCTTCACTCTTATAAGGACATTTGTCTTTGGATTTAGGGCCTACCCAGGTAATCCAGGATGATCTCAAGATATTCGACTTAGTTACACCTGCAAAGACCCTATTTCCAAATAAGGTCATATTCACAGTCTCAGGGCTTTTGATACAAACACATCCTTTGCAGACCCACCACACCTGGACTGCCTACCTCAAGACTTCTTACTCACCATCTCCCCTTCAGAAATAATGAATAAAAACCCTCGTTAGTGTAAGCCTCTATCTTCCAGGTTTCTGTAAGCCTAAGCCAAATGCATTCCCTAAGGAAAAGATTGTTTAACCTGGTGAGGACAATAGGAAGATTTCAGGAATGGACCCTGAGTATAGTTTAAACTACCAGGGCTCTAAAATCACTGTTTCCACTTTTTGGCCTAGATCAAAATCCACTTTAGAATTCTGATCCGCTTCTCGGTGTGGACCCCAGACTATCAGAATGACCTAGGGTAATGATGTATTGAAAACTCTGGTTCTTTGACCTTAAAATGGGATTGCTGAATCAGAATCTGTGGGAATCTGGGTCTCTATCAAATCCCCACGTCTGATAACGGCCGGGTCCTACTTTACCAGGCTCCTCTGCACATTGACTTCAGTTTGCATGGTTCATCTTTATCACAATATGGGCTGTCCGCCTCAAACTCTGTTGATTTTGTGGTTTAATTTGTTTATCTCCATTGATTAAACCAAATCTGTGTTTCCTTAACAATAAAAAATTATCTTTCTTACATTGAGTTTTTACAGACTTCAAAGGCTACCTGATAACCAAGGCTAGATTTTATTGTGGGTGCTATGTGAAAACATGTTCTTCGTTACAAACTGCATAGCCAAAACATATTATACCATTAGATCAGAGAGGGGAAGACAGCACCCAATACAGGACTGGGCTTCCATTTCTGCAAAGGGGCAACCGTGCACCATGGAATACCTGGAAAACAAAACTCCCCTCAGATTCATGGCTCCACGGGGATTAATCAAATCCCTGGTTTGTGAGGGAGTTAACTGTACATTCCTGTGTCTTTAATTTCTTTGATTCCTGCTTTTCAACTTCCCTCCGGAGAATATGATGCGAGCCATTCGGGATCAGGTGATAAGTCCAAAGTGTGGCTCCAGACCATCCAATCACTAGTTCTAAGTCCTTCCTTAAGCCCCTGCAATTTTGCCATCCACCAAGGGTTAAAGGAGGCCTAGTCCCCTCCCTCGTTCGAAGATAAGGGAGGAGAAGCGATTATCTGAGGAGTCAGGCTCTGAGCCAGGTTTTGAACTTCTCCTGCTTCAGCCAACAGCAGAGGCAGAGGCTGAGCTCTGAATCTCTGGGCTTCCCACTCCGAATTCAGGCCGCTGGTGACTGAAGCAGCATAAAACTGAAGCTGAGTGGCCACACTCACGGCAAACTGGCTGCACAGAAACGGCCATGTGCCAAGGAGACGCGGATCTGAATCCATGAAAGGTCAAAGGAAAGCATTGTTTTATTTCCTAGAAACTGAACCACCAGAACCACACCCACCTCAAATCCCCTCCAAATCCTCTAAACTCAGCTAGAAGCTCCAGCTTCAGGTGGGGGAAGGGGTGATGAGATTCTTCTGGCTTGAAAAGTGCCCTGACACGTTAACCACTTACCTGCTAGGAAACTGCTCATGCTCCAGGGCTGAAACTAACATGTGTGCTTGCTGTTCAAGGGCCCCATGTGAACATCTGAACATTTGTTTCTGAATGTGTGCTGGGCTTGTTCCTCGGCCAGGCCTCCCCACCCAGCGGGGGACCTGCAAACCTACAGCAGAAAAACCGCCACACCCACCGGTGTTTCAAACGTTGGCACACGTTCACAGAGGCTCCTTCTCTGCTCGCCTAGTTTCTGTGGAGAGGGCAGGGAAGGGTTAAGCCACTTTGGTCTCCCCTGGCTGTCAAAGCACACTTAAAAAATGCTGCCGGAGATATGAAGCTCCATCCCCTTCCCAGATGTGTTGGGTTCTGTGTTGAGACTGTTTTCAGCTCCAAAATCTATCAAAACCCTTTTCAGAAGTCAACAAATGCCACTCAAGTCTGTGTAATTTCTTTTTTTTTAAATATTTTATTTATTTATCTTTAGAGGGGAAGGGAAGGAGAGAAATATCAATGTATGGTTGCCTCTTGTGAGTCCTCTGCTGGGGACTGGCCTGCAACCCAGGCATGTGCCCTGACTGGGCATCGAACCGCGATCGTGTGGTTCACAGGCCCACTCTCAATCCACTGAGCTACACCAGCCAGGGCTAGTCTGTGTAATTTCTTCCTACTCTGAATCCCCGTAGCAGTAGCATTCATTTCACATGGATATAATCTATATGACTTTTAGTGCAGGCTGTCTGGTTTTACATCTATGTATATATGTCTTACCTTTTTCTCTGCTGTATGTTCCTGGAAGGCATGTAGTATAGTCTTAAATAGAGTTAATGAGAAATCATCTTTGCTGGGTAGCTCAGTTGGTTGGAGCACCATCCAGTACACCAAAAAGTGGCAGGTTTGAATCCAGTTCAGGGAACATACCTAAGCTGTGAGTTCGACCCCCAGCAGGGGCATATGTGGGAGGCAACTCATCCATATTCATTTTTTAAAGATTATATTCATTTTTTAAAGAATCTTAAAATTTATTTATTTAAATTTATCTCCCTCTTAATTTATTCATTTTTAGAAAGAGGGAAAGGGAGGGAGAAAGACAGGGAGAGAAATATCAATGTGTGTGTTGCACCCCCATGTCCCTTACTGGGGACCAGGCCCGAAACTCAGGCATGTGCCCTAGACTGGGAATTGAACCGGTGACCTTTTGGTTCGCAGGCTGGCACTCAATCCACTGAACCATACCAGCCAGGGCTGATGAATAAATATTCTCATTCTCTCTCTCTCATTCTCTCTCTCTCTCTCCCCCCCCTTTCTCTCTCTCTCTCTCTCCTTTCAGTGAACATATCTTCATTAAAAAAGAAAGAAAAAGAAATCATCTTTCACTGAATTAATAAAATCTTAAAACATGTGTTTTCTATTTGAAGGCTATCAGAAGTTGTTATTGTGTGGGAAATGAATGGATCGGTTCTACACTTAGGCCAAAGAAGAGTTGACCAAAAACACTCCCGACTGAGCCAGGCAGAAAAACAATGGCTGCCCCTTGCTCCCTACCCACATGCAGAAACAAACCTTGAGCTCTACGTCTCTGGTGAGAAGACAGGCTGTCATTGCAGCCCACACCAAACTTCTAATGTTGGGAACTAGAAGGGCTATGCAATAGCATTGACATAACTTTGTAGTGTCTAAGCACAGCACGTGTGATGAGAGATTTGGCATCGGTTCAGCTGCCTCCCCATTCAGAGGCAGAAAATGAGGATAAATTGGAAAATATTGGTTAGATAACTAAGGATAATAGAATCTCAGAATAAAATATCCAGTTGTCAGTAGGATATAATTACAACTGTAAGTGAATTTCTTCAAGGTTACTGGCTCTTCAGAGATTAGATTGCAGCCACGCCAAAGTCTCATTTTTCATGGCTCACTCCCTGGGCCCACCCCATCGGCAAAGGAAATTAAAGGTCAAATGGCATTTTCAGAAAACAATTTGTCTCAAGTTTCTCAGTTTTCATTTAATAAGAATTTATTGAATGCTAAACATGGACCTAACATAATCAACACGAGGCACCTGTAGTAGCTTGTCTCCAAAGATACCCCTCCAATCTGGCCTCCTGGTGTTTGCTCCCCTATATAGTTCCCTCCTCTTTAATCAGGGCTCTCATTTTCGAGAGCCTGTGACTGCTTTTGAACAACAGAATGTGGCTGCTGTGAAGCTGCAGGATTTCTACGACTGCACCATCAGAAACTTTGCAGCTCCCACCTGGACCTCTTTGTAGTACTTGATCAGGGAGAAGCCAGACAGGTGAGAAGGTCAAAACCCTGAGACCACAAAAGACGACAGAGAAAGAGAGAGACATGTGCCCAGACAGCCCTCAGCCCTCAGCTTTCCACTATTTCATACGAGGAGTCAGACGTGTGGGACGAGAAACTATTTCGTATGTCCAGTCCAGTCAACCCTTCAGATGACTCCAGTTTCTTCCATCGTATGACTGCAACTGCTAAGAGAGACCCAAAGCAAGAACAGCCCAGCTAACACACTCATACACACACACACATAAAACATGAGAGGTAATTGACGTAGACCTCTAAGTTTTGGTGTGCTTTGTTACAATGCCATAGATAATCAAACCAGTTCCAAAGAAACATTTGATGTTTACAAAACATCAAAGGCCTTGCCCTGTAAAAGAACTTACATTCCAAGTGAGGCAGGAGCACGCCACAGAAAACAACAGAATTACCCTACAACAGAATTCGTCCCCAAGTACCGAAACAATCTCTTCCAACTGAGGAACTGCAACTGGGTTTGTACAATAAGGGAGAAGAGTGGCACTAGCCTTGCCAAGGAGAGTAGCCAAGTGAATCCTGGCAACCAGTGAGGGGACAGCTGTCACATCTACTAAAAAAGTAAAGACAGAGCTGAGAAACAGATAAAATACAGAGCAGAGAAATGAGCAGAGAAACAAGCAAAACACATTGCAAAAAAATTCAAATGTTCACATTAAGAATAGAACCAAAAGAAATAAAAATTAACACAAGACACTATTTTTCAGCTATCAGCTCAGCAAAGATGTTTATTAAATGGTAATAGTCAGACTTGCAGGGTTCAGTGGAACTGCGCATCCTTTGGCAGGGGATGCTGCAAATCGGTCTCATGTTTCTGCAGGGCAATATGCCTTAAAGCCTTTAAAATAACCACATCTTTGACTCGTTATTGAATTTCTAGAAAAATAGCCAGAGAAAATTATCAGCCATTTACAAAAAAATCTATCATGTAAGGTTTTTAAAAATAGAATTACTTATAATAGCATGAATGAAATACAATCTAAATGCCCAATGGTAGGAGGAAAAAATAACTCTGTGATGGTAAAAGTACAGGTTATATTCAAAATATTTTAAAACCAATAGCACAGGCAACATCAATTATAATTATAATCAACACACCAACCAATCAAAACCAATAGGCCAACCAATCACAACAGACGCACCAACCAATTAGATTGAAGATACAAATAACCCTACCTATAGCCACCATGTTGCCTAACAGCTGGACATAAGCCCAGGGGCCCCTCTATGTAGCTGAAAATCATACAGTTGTTAAGAATTATATTTTTAAATAATGTTTAATGATATTGGAGTAGAAATTTAAGTGGAAAAAAAGCAAAAAAGACCTTATATACACATAAACAGGAAAGCAAATATATCAAAATTTAGAGATTGTCTTGAATGATGGAATTATCAGCTGGATAATAACTGGTGGTATTATCAATGACTTATTTATTTTCTGTATGCACTTTTCTATGTTTTCCTAATCATCTATTACAAATATGTATTATTTTCATAAGCCATCAGAAAAAGTCATATTATATAAAAGAAAGAAAATACAAGTAATCAGAGAGATTTAATCAGTGGAAGTATATGAAATTTGACTTGAAATGATTAACAGAAATAAAGGAGAGTTCTAGTTTGGGATGGAGTACGGGAAACTATAGGAACTTGACCATGAGAACAGACAAAGCATGAACAGAAGGAATTCTAAGTGGTCAAATAAGGAAATCATGAGGGGAAACCAGTGCTGGATGCAGGAAATTCTTTTGTTTAAGATTTTATTTATTTATTTTTAGAGAGGAAGGGAAGGAGAGAAGGAGAGAAATACCAATGTATGGTTACCTCTCATGAGTCCCCTGCTGGAAACTGGCCTGCAACCCAGACACGTGCCCTGACTGGGAATCGAACCACGATGGTGTGGTTCGCAGGCCCGCGCTCAATCCACTGAGCTACACCAGCCAGGGCTGGATGCAGGAAATTCTAACTGCTAGGAGGGAGTCTAGTGGGGAGAGGAGAGGAAGGAAGAATAGGCAGAGTTTCTGTTCTAATACAACATTCCTGGCAGCTAAATTGGCAGGCCCATGCACACACAGGTTCCTTTCACCCTGTCAGGATTTTGACTTTAGCAAAATACACCTGCTCTTGTTTTCATCCTGATCATTCAACATCTATCTCAGCAACAAATGAGGCTTTGCCATCTTCTCCTAGCTGAGGGTCTGTGTAGAAAAGAGGAAACAGGAAAGAAGCACACGAATACTGTTTCAATGACACTGAAAAAGCAAGACCAGAATTTTTACTTGCCCCGTAGCAAACAAGCTTGAGATTTGACAAGCTTGGGATCAGAAATCTAAATGTATGCCTCCCTCTTTTTTTACTTTTTATTTGGAAATCATTTCAAACTTTCAGATAAATTGCAAATCTAAGAATAGAAAAAAAAATTCCCATACACCCTTTACTCAAATTCACCTTCTATTTTGCATATTTATTTTATCATTTGTTCTCTCTCTTTCCTTTTCTCTCATATATAATAATATACACATAACATATACATATAGTTTTTCAACCACTGAACCGTAAGTTGTGCATGTCATGTGTATTTCCTAAAATTAGGATATATTCTTGTGCAACTATATCACAATTGCCAACATCAGCCATTTTAACATTGACAAAATTATTTTACTGAGTATATTGTCCATACGCCAACTTTGCCTGTTCACCTCATGGTGTCCTTTGAAGCATTTCCCCCTCCAATGCCAGATCCAGTCTAGAACCAGGTATTGTATTCCGTTGTCATGTCTCTTTAGTCTCCTTTCATTTGGAACACATTAATTCCACAAAATAATTACACACACACTCAAAAAGGCATTTGTCTTCATTCGGACACTTTATTTGAATTACACATTTTCCAAAATCGTTTTGGCAAGGAATCTCTGCCTGCCGACTACCCCAGATTTCTTCTCCACAGCCCGCACCCTGTCTGGGCCCTCTCACAGCAGAACTCCAAGCAACACAAAGTCTCTTTGGGTGACAGGTGTAGTTTGATCCACCCAAAGCATTTTTTCCCTTAGCCTTAAAAGGACTCATAGCTACAAATTGTGTCCCAAATAACTATAAACCAGTGTCCATTTACTTTAAGAAACCATAGTCTTCCATGCCTGACTGGGGAATATAGGGCAGTCTTTTGTGGTGGTGAATTACCAAATCACTTCATGGCCTTGAAGTATTTTCCCAGTCTCCTCCTCCACTTGTCTCCTTCTGAAGTACCTTGACCTTTTGACAGCCAGCCCATTCCCCTTCAACTACTCTTCTAAATGTAGGAACAGAGATGGCTGTGGTTGATAGGCACAACTAAACGAAGGCTCCAGATGAGAACTTTTGATGGCTATAGTTTCCATCTGAGCCTTGGAGACAGCTACGAATCCACACAATGCCGTAGCCAAACCACATGGGTGGGGGAAACTTGACTACCAGACTGAAATCACAGACACACTGCACACTGCAAACTGGAAAACTACACCTCGCCTGCTCTGGGTTTATTCGCATGCACTCCCAGCCAAATCAATATCGCCATCTTAATCAAGAGGGAATTACAGGCTTCAGCAGAGAGGTAACACTGTTAGTAATTACATCCGAGCCATTTTCAAACACATTGCATGCTGAGCTGAAATGTTTAAACAGATACGAGAAGAAGAAGAAAAAAACAGAGAGAGAGAGAGAGAGAGAGAGAGAGAACTTGAGGGCTGTGTGTGCTCTGAGTGGTGATTCAAGAATCATTGTGTTCACGTTCCAACCTTAGAATGGAAGCACCAGACCAGGAGTCTAAAGGCCAGGGAAAGAAAACAGCGAGGGCATTGTGGATGTGCATAATGCGAGCAGAGTGCTGCAATCTTAAGTGAGACTCTCTAGACTTGTTTCTTTTAATCAAAATAATCTCTGTGCATCTTTAAGAGGGAAAATTCTCAGCGTGGTTTCCACGTTAAGACATGGAGTGTTTGCAAATTACCAAAGATACATTTTGGGAAGAGGACCACTCTCGCTGGCTGTGAACAGGTTCGTGGAAGCCCAGGGCTCTGCGCCCAACTGCGGGCTCCCAGCAGCAAACAGAAATTAAGGAGATGGAGGTGGTGGGAGAACAGATCGGACAACATTCATTTGTATTGAAGCTTTGTAAATTCTTTTCATCCATTTTTTCCCTCCTTCCTCCCTTGTATTTCCCTCCTTCCTTCCCTTATTTGAGAAAGAGGATTTGCTTAAATTAAGAAAGTCTGAAAGGGTGTCTGCAAATAAGGAAATGTGATTTTCTTAATATCAAGTGCAGACAGGCATCAGTCACCAAGAGTGAAGGTGCACAGTGGGGGAGACACGGCTTTAGTTAAGGAAGAAAAATGGCATAATTAACTCTGCAAGGGCAGCTTGAGCCCTGCTGGCCTCGGTCCAAAAGGGTCATGTTTATGCGCAAAGGACTTTTTCTAAAGAACTGGAAAACACTTCCTTTCCTCAAGGAGATGAGCATCCTCCTGATATCCCACCTATTCTACTCATTTGGTTATTTTTTTCCCTCTTTTTCCCCTTGATACATATTTTTAAATTTTCGACTTTAGCTCCTATTGCAAATGATCACAAAGTCCAAATTAACCCATTTTCACTGGTCGAATACTGCTCCACACATGGTTTTACCATCATAGCTGTTTTGTAGTGGTGACTCACTAACAGGCCCCCTGGGAACCAAACCAGCCAGGGCACTGAGAGAACGACCATGTTGGGACCTCAGGGCTGTCTTGGTGGCAGCTGCTATGAGACAGAGGAGGTTCCACCTCTGTCCTGGGTCCTGGACATGCCGTGGGGCCAGAGTCCAGCTCAACAGGACACAGAGCTACTCACAGGCTGATCCACCCCAGGTGGAGCATGGCCATGCTCAGGGTCCCCTTGAAGAGGAGACAATGTGCTTTGCCAATAACCCTCCCCCGTCTCCCCACAACACAGAGCCTTAGCCCGCCTTGCCTAGAAGGAAGGTGAAATAAGGGGCTCTGCTTTCTGGGACACAATCATACACATTTTGTATTACTTCATGCCACAATAAATTTCTGTCAAGGAAGGGTGCTACTGGAATGTTGCCAAACAAATCTCCCCCTCCATGGGACCCCCATCTGGTATTACTCCCCATCTGGTACCCATTGGTGTCTCCCTCTGATGAACCCCACCCCAAATACCTAATCACTAAATGGTGACAATTTTACATCTGCTTTGTCTGCTTCTCCCATTCCCAATGTGCTTCTTCATCACCTGCCACTCACCTGACTATTGAAAAAACTCCTTAGCTGGACTCCTTGCCTCTGACCACCAGCTTTCAGTAGATGGGTGAGTGGAGGGAAAGAGACTCAAAACCCCTCAGTGGTGTGTACATTAGGCCACTCAGGCTGCTGTCAAACAAAAAAAAAAAACCTACGGACTGGATGACTTAAACAACAGAAATTAATTTTCTCATAGTTATGGAGGCTGGAAGTTATGGAGGCAGGTTTGGTTTCTCCAGAGGCCTTTGTCCTTGGCTTCAGATGTCTGCCTTCTTGCTGTGTCCTCACCTGGTCACCCCTCAATTCATGTGTGTGGCATCTCTCTCTATGTCCTAATCTGTATACTTCTTATAAGAGTACCAGCCATCTGGGACTAAAGCTGACCAAATGGCCCCAGTATAACTTAATAGCCTCTTTGAAGTCTCTATCTGCAAATCCATGGCATTCCGAAGTACTGGGAATTAGAACTTCAACATATTTCGGGGGGGGAAACAGTTCAGCCCACGACACTGCTTGACCAATAGCACATGGTAGCGGTGATGCTGTGTCCATTTGCAGGCCGGAGATTTAAGAATCTTGGAACTTACACTTCCTGTCCCTGGATGCTTGCTCTTGGATCTTGGAACCCGCCAGCCATGCTGTGAAGAAGCGCAGCATGGGGAGGCCACGGGGTGTAGTCCTGGCTGACAGCCCCTGCTAAACTCCCATCAACCCACAGACACGGGTGAGAAGCTCTCCAGATGACTCCCGTTCCAGCCACCCGCTGGCTACAGCCACGTAAAAGACCCCGCGTGAAAATCCGTGTGCTGAATCCAGTCAATTCCCAGAACCTTGAGAGTTATGAGAATAAAAGTTAAATTTTAAACTACTGAGTTTGGGATGATTTCTTACACAGTAACAGATAAAGTGAACAGGTGTTTTTGTGTGAAATCCTCCAATTATAGCATTGACGATGCATATAAATTTAAAACACAAAACAAAACACTTTCCGGCCAAATACTATACTTCTGCCAGCTGCCAGCCTGCAACTTATTTGCTCTCACAGTTCCCAAACCCTTGGAGTATCAACTGACACCCTGCTTTCTCATCCCTCCACGCTTTTGCAAATGCTGCTCCTTCAATTCAAGATGCTTAGTTTCCTTGAAATAAGAGCTTATTAACTTTTATTGAATAAGTGAACAGGTGACCAGATAGTCTAGGACTAACGACACTGAGGTCATTTCCTGTCTTCCTTGATTCTCCCTTGAGTCCTTCCCACAAAGCCTTTTTGACTAAGGCAGGCAGGTCTGGCTCGGTGCTCGCCTCTTGCAACACCATGGCCTTCGCATGTTGTATAACGTATTCCCCACTTGAAAGAAGCTTCTCATTTCTTTGGATTGCCTCTTTATTTCTTTCTTCACCTTTCCTCGGGCACTTTTTACAGGTGTTCAGTTATTCAGGAGAGGCTGCTGAGCACCACGAGTCCACCAGGCACGGCACCCTGCAGTGCAGAGGGCACGCGGGCACAGAGACGGCCGTAGCGCGCTGTCTCGGCAGGACTCACCTTCTCGGGAACCGGAGCGCCTCTCATTTCACCCTAACGCCACTTGCAACCAGAGATGATCTGTGCGTGTGCAAGCCTATCACAGCCCAGATCCAATCTTCCTTTAGTTCCCACAATAGTAAATCACAAAGAAAAATTCATTTTGCAGCAATAAATTCTTGGCTGCTTGGCTTGGGCTTCATCCCAACTGCTTCATGACAATCAACTTGCTTCTTTGTCCTTAGATATAATTTTTTAAAATCTTGTACCTACAATTGCAGCTAAGTGTCTCTTAAATATTCCCCGTACCTCTAGTCTCTCCAACACTCCAATTCCTATCACACAACTGTGATAGGTTAATCTTTTTCAATTACAGTCTACCCTCAATATTATTTTATATTGGTTTCAGGTGTACAGAACAGTGACTAGATGACTATATTCTTTACATAGCATTCTTCCCAATATTCCCAGTATCCAACTGGCACCATACATAGATATCACAATATTTTTGACTATGTTCCCTACGCTGTACTTTATATCCCTGAGATTATTTTGTAACTACTAATTTGTACTTCTTGATCCCTTTGCCTTTTTCTCCCAGCCCCCTAACTGCCCCCCAACCACTACTCCACTCTGTGTCTATGAGTCTGTTTCAACTCTGTTCATTCATTGTGTTCTTCAGATTCCACATGTAAGCGAAATCACACGGTATTGTCTTTCTGCAACTGACTTATTTCACCGAGCATACTACCCTCCAGGTCCATCTGTGCTGTCAAAAATGGTAAGATTTCATTCTTTTTATGGCCAAGTAATATTCCATTGTATACATGTACCACATCTTATTTAGATAGATTAATCTTTTTCAAAATGCCACCTAAAAACTATCATCAGAGGCCATCCATACACCAGACAAAACCCTAAACACCACAGTGTGGAAGTCACAGGCATCTAATGCCTGGCCCCAACCTATTTCTCTCACTTCTTCTCATATAACACGCTACATGAACCCAGGAAATGCCAGATCACCTTCCCCGGCTCTGTGGTTTTCTCCTACTCTCCCACTTCACAACTTACCCTACTCAAGCCTCGCACTTGCTTGAGAGACCTCACAAACGCTTCCTTTCATGATGTCTTCTCCTAGGGTCCAGGATCGTAGAAACAGAACGTCCAGTGAATGCAGATAACACAGACTTCCACAAACTCAGACACATCCCCTCCCGGGGTCATCTCTCTGCACGGAGCTTCCAAATCTCCAAAGACACTGTGAGCCTTCAAAGGCAGAAGTCATGTTTTACATAACTACAATTTATACCCCCCAGGCCTAACATGATGCCCACTGGAAAATGCTCAATAAATGTCTGACAATCATATCCAATTATATGTGTGTGAATTGTATGAGTGTTAGCTTTGGTTATTGATTAGACACAACCCAACTGACAGTTAAATACCTCGCCTTTGTCAGTGGCCTTGAGTTCCATTCAGATGCTGTAATAACGTGTAAACCTTAGCAGGATTTACTGGCCACTCAGTAATTAAATAATTGACTTGGGGTTCTACACTGTAAACACCACCTAAAGAGATGTGCAATCCTGTTTCTAAAACGAACCATGATTACCTCTAAACCATGACACTTGATACTCCTGGAAGTTACCAAAACAGTATCTAAGGGATGGGCTAAAGCCACCAAAAAAGGAATCAAAATTATTTTCTTTTCTTTATTCCACGGCATCCTGGAATTAGCATCCAGCAGAAACAATGTGAAAGTAGCAAGTCAACAAGCATCTGACTTTAAATACGTGATATCTCAACTAGAGAACACACCAATGGGTATGACTGAGAGCGTTCCGTTCAGGGGAGCTCAGCTCCCTCCTCACTTCGTGAGTGTGGAATGACTGGGTTCTAGAAATACCCTGCTGACTGCCTGAGGAGGGAAAGGGGGTGTTACCTTCAAGCAAAGAGAGCCACATTGCCAAATCTATATCCATTTAATGTGAGGCTTAAGGATGAAGGCATCTCCAAATCACCATGTCCCACTCTCATCAATCCCTCCCTCCCTCCCAGGAAACCTGGCCCTTCTCCATCACAGCCTGGCTTCCTTGATGCCTTTCTTCCCCTCACCCTCGGACTTGATCGATCTCCAAGTCCTATTTTACCTCCTAAGCCCCTCCCAAATCTGTTCACTGCCTTCTGCCCCCACCACACAGTTTAAAAAACCTTCATCTCATCCCTGCACTGACCCAGGTGGCTCCACTCTCTCCTCCCTCCAACCCATTCTCTCCACTATGCCCAGAACCATAACTTCAAAGAGCACATCAGCTCCTGTTGCTGTGATACTTAAAACCCTTCAAAGGCTTTTCCTTGTACAAGCAGTGATAACATCCATCAAGCCACTTTACAATCTTGCCTGTGCCAGGCCTTTGCACATACTGTTCTTTCTGGCTCAAATGTTTCTCCCTATTTCTTTGTCTAATTAATTCCTACTCATCTTTCAAAGCTCAGTTCAAACATCTTTCACTTTAAAGACCTTCCCTGATTCTCCAAACCAGGGCAAGTCTTTTGTGATATGTTCCTATAACATGTATTTTGCTTCTCCATTTAGCACATACAATTAACTCAATAGGTAATTATGTGTTTAACAGCTGTCTCTCCTGCATGAAAGCAAGCTCCACGGGCCAGGGAAACAGGGTCTTGCTCTCTGCTCCCCCTCCCATGCCTACCACAATACCTCACACATAGGAGGCACTCAGGTAGTTGTTGAACACATACAAGCGTAAATGAGTTCATGAATAAGGCAAAGTATTCACAACCCATTACTAACACAAAGCCACTGGAGCAACTCTGCTTCTGGAGAACAAAGAGAGGAAGGAAAGGTTAAAGAGATGTGATTTCCTCTATAAAGTAATATTGCTTTCCTTGGAGACAAAATCTTCAGGCAGAGCAGCCTTTGGTGCCTGGTTACTAGAGCATTCAGGAACATTTACTCCCATATTATTTTCTGAACCTTTCCTGTCTCAAGTTCAGGTCTCTGGAAGGCTGGAATAATTTTTAATAAAGTATCTGAGGAGTACTAGCATAGAGTTAGGTACAAGGCAGATATCTGATAAACACTTTGAGTTTAATCGAATCCTCAAAACCACCAAATTGTAGCTCTTATAGCTTCTAGTCTCCAAAAAAGTTGTAAGGAGAAAACACAAAGCTGTGTCCCTTGAGGGGAAGGGCAGTGTACTGTAGTCTGCACGTAGATGTGCTGTGCAGACACACGGATGTGCCTGCTGTGTGGAGGACCAACAGATGCCCACTGAACTGGGACCTGGTACGGGTCAGGCATCCCACAGGGGCCCGGCAATGAATGGATGGTCTCACCAGACCCACTCTGACTTCCCATTTTCTTTCCTGTAATCTCTCATGAGATCTCCACTTTACAAAAGAAAAAGTGCTCTATGTCCAGGTCTAAAGTGAACGACCAGATTTAGAAGAGCTCTTATTTTAAAAGTCTAGAGATAGAGCTTCTGAGTCACTTCAAGCGAGACCACAAGTTGCCCTCTCAACTTACGGAAACAAAAGAGGAAGCCACAGGACTCAAGCACACTTCCTTCTAAGTGGCAGGAAAAGTGATTTTTCTCTTATTTGTTCAGAGTGTACCCGGTGATTTCTGTTTCCCCAGCCCAGTGTGGAATTGTATGTTTCGGCCCAGTCCCGTTGCCCCTACACCCTAACCAGCTTTCTCTTTGCTCTAACCACCTCATGGAAAAGAGACATAGTGCTGAAAATGCAGCAATCTCTCCTTGAGTCCTGTTCTGATTCTGCTCTGTGGCTCATCCCCAAAGCACAAAGCAGAACTCTGTTTTAATCTGGGTATCCCCACCACATCTGCTAACACCAGGTGCTTCAAGCCACTCAGTCAACAGGAATAAGCTCTTTCTCAATGTCTATCTCAGGAATCTGCACCAGCAACACCAACCAGCACCCCATAAATGCTGGCTTAAGAAATTCTGGGCCAGCACAAGCCTTTCCAAGAGAAGCCTAACAGCTTTTTGAATCCAATTTCAAATAAATGTCTGCAAAGACAGCACCCCTGTCCTACAGTATTTTTGTTTAAAAATATATTTTAAATGGACTCATCCAGGGCTTTGCATCCAAGTATTCAAATCACTTAGCACAGGTTAACATGTCTATCTTTTATGTTTTTACAAACAATTTTACAAATAGAGAATCTTTTATGGGAATGGGATTATATGCTGTATAAACCACAAACAATTAATACAGTTTGGGGTGAAAATGACACTTACCAGTCATTCCTAGAGAGTAAGGCTAAAATATCCGTGTGGTGGTAAATAGCACAATGTACAAACTACCCAAAGCCCAACGCCTCTTCCACTCTGTGTCCTGTCCTGAAATTGCTCGGTCCCTTCAGGAGTCCGGTGAGCAAGTCCAACCCAGGTGAGCAAGTCCGGTGAGCAAGTCCAACCCCATCACAAGGCACAGACTGGAACTAAGGGCTGCTGGTGGGGTTCAATTGATGAATCACTTCCCAACTGCAGAGATGATGGGCCATGTCTCTAGTTCCCATAGGAACCACAGGGGCTAAGGTGGCAGCAGCTCTTCAGGGCTGGGCTGCCCACTCCCCATGTTTTAAGTTTGAGAAAGAGGCTTCCTGCCCAATCAGCCAGGACCCTGTGGGTTAAGGCCTTTTTTCATTTCTTATTCTGCTTCATCTACCGGGAGCCAACCCTTCCCAGGTGAACCAGGTAAGGAGGCCTCACAGGTCAGTTCTCGCAGATGTGAGAAGGTGGAAATGCAGGCTGTGGTCAAGCAGGAAGACAGGACCCAGAGGGAGGGGGAGTGCTACCCACACCAGCAAAGCTCTCCAAAACGCCGCGTCCATAGCAACGTGTCGCAGCTGAGGCCTGAGGTCTAGCTGCCACCAAAAATGCCAAAGAGAATCCCTCGTGGTAGTTCTTCGAGGCATGGCAGCCCTCCCTCCAAATCCAGACTCCTTCCTCAAATGAGTCTGAGCCCCAGCTGTTAGCCCATTAGTGATCAGTTCTTCCAGTTCACGTGAACGAACGGCCACTCCCAGGTGAGCAAGGCCACTCCAGGAAGGCTGCGCGGGACCAGCCCCAGCATCTAGCCACCCCTCTCTGCCGCCGTGAGACCATGACACCCACTCATTCGCACACACAACTAAGGGAAGCCGTGCAAGTGCTGCTTTTAAAGAGCCGGAAAAATGTGCCTCAGAATTATTTTCTGGCCTTGCCTGCGTGTGAAGCAGCTGGCAACTTCCTTTTCCGGGAGGAAGGGGTGGGAACACAGAAATGCAATCTCTGGTAGAGCCGCCCACCACACTCGGGAATCCAGGCGCCCCTGCCGGACCTGGCAGACAGGCGCCAGCCACAGAACACACCAGTTCTCGTGGGCCTGAGACGCTGGCACTGTTCTGCAGGCTTCAGCAATTTGATAATGATTTACACCTCACAAAAAAGGATAGTGAACCATGCTTCCATACCAAGCTTTGTGTTTCTGGAATTGAGAGGAAAGATGTTCAAGTCTAGCACCTTATGAGTTCTTTTGTTTAAGCTGAACTATCTGTCCTCTGCGTGCCAGGGTTTCTCCCCTCTGAAGCAGCGGGGCAAATGCGGATAGAGTGCGCAAGCTAAAGAAGTCAGAGCACTGTATGTGCCTTTTTACGTTACTCTGGTTTCGAAATTTCCGAATAAGCAACTTGGAGAGTCTTATTTGAACCATAATTCTTATTCCTGTTAGCAATTTTTCAACTCCGAAAGATTTAAAGAAGAAAATCAAAGGCATACTTATGTTTCTAAAACAACACTGTGCACTCCTCCTAGCTCTATTTTCTTTCCTTTGTGTAAGACTGTTCACGCCCTCCCTGGCTGGTGTGGCTCGGTGGACTGAGGGCCACACTGCTAACCAAAAGGTCACTGGTTTGGATCCCAGTCAGGGCACATGCCTGGGTCATAGGCCAGGTCCCCATTAGGGGGCATGGGAGAGGCAACCACACACTGATGTTTCTCTCCCTCTCTCCCTCCCTTCCCCGCTCTCTAAAAATAAAATAAATACCATCTGAAAAAAAAAGACTGTGCATTCCCTTTGGGCTACCTCCGAGTTGAAGCCTCTGATATGAGGATCCGCCTTCAAGGGCACTTTCCCAGGATGGAACTCTCCCACCATTCTCCGTCTCAATTACATTTCCTACAAAGCCAAAACTCCTAAGGCCACTGTTCCTACTCCTGAATGAATGCACAGTGCCCCAGGATTTTTCCATTATGTAAAATAGAAGCTACTTGTAAAACAACATTAATATCAAAACATTTTATCCCAGGGACGGGTAATTCTTGAAGTAATTAATAATCACTTATAAAATTTGATCCTGCATTCAGCTCCATTTACATGAAAGTTGGTGACTAAAAGGGAGCGATCTAACCCTGAGCAACTTTCAACTGCAGATCAACTGTAACCCATTCATTTTGGAGTAATCAACCAGAGAATGCAGATACAGAAAGAATATGTAATTGCAGAGGAATCGGTAGATTTTATGCTCAACCTAAAAAGCAAAGATCAGTATAATAGATAGACAGGAAGGTGAGCCAAACAGCCTTGGAATGCTTTCTGCCTCAAGCTAGGTACATAAAAATAAGTAAATGAAATCAATATGATACCAGTGGTTCTCTTGCCATCAAGATGAACATTAGCAATATGTGAACCTGTCCAGTGATTTACTGAACCAGTCACTGGTAGCCACTGTGTACTGTATAGCCTCCTCAATCTACACAGCATCGTATGACACAGTAGATAGGAATGCAGACTGCAGAGTTAAACTGACTGGGTTCAAATCTCAGCTCTGCCACTTAGCATCTGGTATATGACAGATGGGCCCTGCTATCAGCCCCGATGCTGAACTGTCTGGATGATATCAAAAGGCTTCAACAAACTTAAAGTCCTGCCTCAGTCTACCACTGAAGGCTCCGGGCAAGGGCCCAGAGGGAGAGAACAGTTAGGGTGTTTTTCCTCCTGCTTGGCTCCTTCCTGGTATGGCTACCATGGACTAACAGTGCCCTGAACCACTGTCCCTGCACCCATCACTGCTCCCTGCAAGTGCCAACTGGCTTCAAGCACCCTCTCCTTCTGAGTTTTGCTGACTGCTCCCTCCTCTTGTTCATTCAGTCCCAGATTGCCTGCTCCTAGTTCCATCAGTGCTTCCCCTAAACCCACCTTTGCGATTAGCCCATCTTGTAAATAAGCCCTCCCAGTTAACTGTTTTGGCGTGCCATCTGTTTTCTGTTTGGACCCTGCCTGATAAACAGCACAGCTCTTGATAAATTACTTAACCTCGCCATTTCTCTACCTAGAAAATGGAGGTAATAACAGTAACTTACTGCATAGATTTGTGAGGGTTACATGAGTTATTAATACACATGAAAGACTTAGAACAATGCCTGGCATGTAGTAAGCACAATTGTTTTATTTTTACTTCCCTCACCATCATCTCCAGCATTGTCGTCATTGGCCAGCACTGACAAACAAAGGTGGCACAGCTACTGTCCTCCAGGAGCTAGCCATCTGGCCTCTAGCGTGCTGGCTGTTCGTGGAGAGAGATTTTTGGAGACAAGACCAGACAAATCTGACAATTGTTTCGAAAGGTAGCTTAGGAAAAATCCAGGAGTGATTTAGCAACACTGGCCCGTTAAGATGGATGGTCATGACTGGGGTCCCAAAGGATTTTTACATTCAGCTGCTTGCTCTGCCTTTTCTCGGGGCCCTTTTAATGTATCTTATCCTAGATTCATAGACATTGAGAGCTAAAAATGGCTCTGACTAGAGCTACAACCCTTCATTTAGCACTTTATTTAGAAAAGAAAATTGATTTAACCAAAATAAACTTTTAGGCCATTTAGATGCAAACCCTGTGTAGGAAAAATAAGTGGAGGGAAAAAAATACTGAGTCATTGAGGTCTTGCTCAAGGGGCTTCTCATCTAACAATTTGGAAAGATTTATTTCTAAACAAAGTTTCCTAAATCCAAAAAAGGATATTCTGTATTCTCTCCCTAGAGGAGGGAAATGGGTCTTAATAGGAGAAGGAGGAGGTGAAGAAGAAGAAAGAAAACAAGGAGAAAACGGAGTCTCTCATCCATTCTGCAGACTGATTCATAATGACCGTTAGGTTCAGGGGATCATGGACTGCTATATGTGTCCAAAGCATTTGACCAGGACTTACTCACGTTCATAGGAGTGACAGTAAACAGGGCCGGGAGGAAGTATACAATGCCTCAAATGATGAGGAGACTTCTAGGATGTTCTGTGTGCCCACGTCAAATTATAAGAATCACAGTCCTCTGGGAGAACAAAGAGATAAATCCATCCTTTTAAGAACTGGGAGGAAAGAAACTAGATCTCAACCAAGAATAGTTTATTTCATCTCTCTGAGCCTCCATTTCCCATAAAACAAGGAATTTGAACCCGATGGTCCTTATGGTTCCTTCTAGTTCTTTATTTCTATAATTCAGTAAATTTTACATTGGACATTACAGGTATTAAAGAGTCCCCTTCCCAGACTCAGATCCTATTACAAAGAAACAGATGAAGGTCATACCTCACTTGTGAAAGGATCAAAGTTGCTTTATGATTTATTTCTTTTTTTTTAACATCTCTGAGTGGGTGTCTAATCTTTAAACCCAAAATTCATTTTTAAATCATCCAGCTGTTTCAAACTCTTGGTGAACAAATTTAATTGAAAGAAATTAATTAATGAGTAGCATGCCAAAGACCCCTTCATTAATATGTCCAATTAGAAAACCCACTTGGAACACTGAATTGAAATTAGAAGGATGAAAAGACACGTCAAGCAATGTCAAAAAAACAAGCCAATGACTGAGAGAT
The DNA here is from genome assembly GCF_014824575.4 of Sturnira hondurensis. NCBI lineage: Eukaryota > Metazoa > Chordata > Mammalia > Chiroptera > Phyllostomidae > Sturnira > Sturnira hondurensis. The sequence goes on along the minus strand of NW_028080827.1, from coordinate 28,311,471 downwards.
AACCAGCAAAGTACCAAAACTGTGAATCAACAGAGAACAACAATCCAAAAGAAAAATAGGCAAAAATTTCAGTTTATAGAATAAAAATGGCCAATAAGATTATAAATGCTCAGACCCACTAATAACCAGGAAAATGCAGGTAAAAACAACAAACACCATTTCATGACCGATAATATTGAAGGCTGGTGAAGATGTGTACATTCAGGGACACACATGGTTGGTAGCAGAATAAATAAAAACAAACATTTGGCCCTGGCTGGTGTGACTCAGTGGATTGAGCTCCAGCCTGCCAACAAGAGGGTCCCAGTTTGATTCCCGAGCTGGGCACATACCTGGGTTGCAGGCCAAGTCTGCAGTAGGGGGCACACGAGAAGCAACCATACATCAATGTTTCTCTCCCTTTCTTTCTCCCTCCTTTTCCCTCTGTCTAAAAATAAATAAATAAAATGTAAAAAAAACAAAAACATTTGGAAGGCAAAATCTAATGAAGTTGAAAACATTATACCCTAAGGCCTACTAATTATATTTCTAAATATATAATTCAGTGAAACTCTAACAAAGTAATTCAAGCAGATAACTTACAAGAATGCATTCATAATAGCAAAAATTAGGTATAATCAAAATGTCTATCAAGTAATAAAAATAAATAAATTTGGATAATCCTACTATGGGATATTATATAGTAGTCAAAATAAATAAGCTTTTGAGCCACATGAACCAAACAGAATTTGTAAAGTCTATTTACACATACTTATAATTTTATTTCACTTACCTAGCGCTATAACATAGGCAAGAAAACTATGTTATTTATAGATACATTTACATGCAAAGTACAAAGTCATGATGGGCATCTTTGTAGGGTTATGTTCAAATCAGGAAAGTAGAAACATCTGATGAGGGAAGCAAGGAAATTGAAATAAGGAAGTGTTCGCAGGGCACAGGGGACTTCCATGATGTCTTGTTTATTTTTTAAAAACGGATCTAGGGGAAAAACTGGAGCAGGGAAACTGTGAAATGAGCCTAGAACACCTTGTGGTACCAGGAAATAGGGCAGAACCCAAAAAACGTGTGTGTGGTGGGGAAGGATGTAGGAGTCACCTTAGAGGAGCTCCCAATGGCCACAAACCGAGGACATTCTGGGTGGCAAAATAATGGTAGTAACAGATCACACTTTAAAGAATAAAGCAAATTTCATGAATCCATGTTGATATACATAAATAATTAACTAAATAAGTAAAATGGAAGAGAAGGCATGATGAGAATATTTTAGAGATCACCATTTGCAAACAAGAGGAGTAAGTGTTGCAGGCAAAAAGCACCAATGTATGTTAAAATTAGTAAGTAACGATATGGTGAAAAACAGAGTATCTACATAGTTTCAGTGTATTCCTGCATGAGATACTTGTTAATACTTACTAATCACAAAGAGGGAAGAGTAACTTCATGGAGGAGAAACCTGGACAACTTCTCCTTAGCCACGTGATCAAAGTGAACATCGCCAGTAAAGGGACACATCAAGGTTGAGAACTTCCTGATACATTCCCATGGCCTTGAAAAGGGAGCAAAATCACTTCTGTGGTACCTTTGCTAAAAATGCATAAGATGAATTTAAACATAGGAAAACACCAGACAAAACCAAACTGAGAAACATTCCACAAAATAACTGGCCAGTACTTTTCAAAAACTATCCAATCACGAAAGACAAAAGAAGCCTGAGGGGCTGGCCTGGATGCAGTGTAGGATCTTGAACAAGGAAACAGACATTAGTGGGGAAAATTGGTGAAATCTGAATAAATGATGTGGATTAGTTAAGAGTGTTGTATCAATGTTAATTCGTGGCTTTAATCCTTGTGCCATGGTTACGTACAGTGTTAATGTTTGAAGAAGTTAGGTGAAGGATATATGCAGACATTATTTTTGCAATTTTTTAAAGTCTAAAATTGTTTCAAGATAAAATGTGTCATAAATAGCCAAAGCAAACATGACAAAATGACAAGGTGATTAATGGAAATGAAGAATCTGTTATCTATACTTCTCTGTATGTTTAAAATATTTCATAATAAGAGAAAAAAATGAAGGATAAATTTTAAATCTGAGTATAAGGAATTAGATAGTCTAAAGAGATACTGTTATCACACAGCAATTTTTAAATAACATGTTACTGTGGTGAGGGCCCAGGCTTTGTACCTGGAACTTGATAAAAAATTAGAAATTCAAATGCTGGCATATTGAGTAGCCCTGGTCTTCTGACTGCATGCTAAGAAAATGCTTGATGTTAATATCCTGCTTTACCTGGTTTTCTCTTGGGGTTCATGTTAATTTCACTCAGACTGCTACCACCATAAATTTTTTTCCTGATTTGCTTTCCACTTAATTCCTCACCAGCTTAGAAGTCTGGGGTCCAATTTATTTTGCAGCTTTGGAGGTAATTGTCAATGTATAGGAAAAATCACCTGAACAGAAGTAAGGAAATCAAGTGCACAGACTTCCTTTGAGGAGCTGATAAGCTCAGCTTTAAATGTTCAGTCTGAATGGCTTCATCATGACCTTCCAGTGGAGATGCCGTGTCAGCCTTCGGGAATGCAGTCTGGAATTTGAAACCACAGTTAGTATACAACTTGGGTATTTGGAGATTATCCACAGAAGATGTGTGACTTGATAAGACCACCAAGGTTTTGGGAATGAAACTTTGAAAAACACCTAAAGGTAAAGAGCAGAAAAGAGAGAAACCAGGCTTTATTGGGCAGGTGAGAATGAAAACAGGATTATTCTTTATTACCAATAGCGGTAAATGATGTAAGAAATTCAAAAGATGGGAATGAAGTAAAAACCAGCAAATTTGATTAATTAGAATGTGGCCTTCGAGGCACCAGATTCAGCAGGGTATCATGAAGGGAATGGGCCTGTAAGACGCTAAGGCTACAGTGAGTGGGAAGTGACCAGGAAGGGACAGATATTTAGTGGTGGGAAGAAGGAGGAAGATGGGTTAAGTGGTCACCCTGAGGGACTAGCTGCCCTAAGGAGAGGATTTTAGAAAAAAAAGAAACGAGCACATTTGTAGGAGAAGAAGCCAATAGAGACAGAAAACAAATCATGCCCTAGGGAGATGGGACAAGGTCAGGGAGGAGCTGAGAGAGAACTCAGGCCATAGATGAAAGCGTGTATCAGGATGAAGAGCTGAACCTACTGCCTTCAACACAGCAGCAGAAAAACTGAAAGCGAAGATTTGGGAGGCAGACAAGAGAGACTCTTAGGAAACGTTCACCTAGAGCCTCCAAAAAGTCAGCCAGTCACCTGCTGAATAAAGAGCATTAGGGTGAAGTTGAAGGAAAGTAGAGAGGTTTGTGGAGACACTGATTTTTAAATAGCAATACCACAGCCTCCCTATCTTCTCGATTGACTGCTGAGCAGCCCTGGAGTGGAAGAGGATCAATTCCTAAGGCCTCTAACAAGGTTGCTTTTGCTTTGGTTTAATAACTTGATTACAATAACCCTGTGACATCTCTGGAATAGATGTTGCTAACCCTCCCTTGTCCATGAACAAATCAAGGCCCTGCGGTTAAATGCCTACATCAGTCAAAGCAAGATTAGAACTCAGTTCTTTTCACTTCACTCTGTTCACTCAAAGCACTTTGGAAGAAAGAGCTACTTTACACAAATTATCTGCAGCCAAGCAATTTTTCTGAAAGCTCTCAAGGAAAGCTGCCAATGTGTGCACTGTCAACAGAATCATGCCTAATAATCTTATTAGTTGAACAAGATTCTTCATTAAATTTGTTACATGGTTAGATGGAGGTTGGTAGCAGATGGTAGATATTGAAAGCAGCTCCTTAAAGCTAAAAGCTGTTGGCAAAAACATTTAGAATTTACAATGATGGATGATATACTATTCAATTTAGGGAAGGTGGTTGAGTCTAATAGGGTGACCCAAGGGGTTGAGCTCAGGCTTAGTCCTATTAACATCTCTTATGATTCTTGCAGCATGTATAACAGAACCCTAATAGAATCTGAAGATAATCCTAACTGAGAGGTGATCAAAATATTAACAAGACAGGGAAAAGAAAGTAAAGGAACTGGATACAGTTTAAGGTTTAAAGAGAAGAGAAAAGGGCAAGGAATTGCACAAGGTTTAAAGTAAAGAGATTTTTCACGGAGAAAGAAATGCAAATGTGTTGTAGTAGGGAAGAACGCCTACATTTGTGTCTTGATCTTGGGAAGAGAACTAAAAAGAACCTAGAAAACCATCAGAAGAGAGGTTAACGAGTGATGATGCAGTCAGGGCAACAAACTGTCAGCAAAAGGTTCAGTTGTGATTAGAGTGAAAATTGCAGCTGACACGCTATCACTTGCTTGACAAAAAAGGGGGAGGAAGATGGATTTGTATGTTTGTGCACATATATAATACACACACACACACTGAATATATCTGAAAGGATACAGAAGAGCATAATAAATAACCTTGTTTATCTCCAGTGAAATAAACAGGTAAGTCCATCCTACAAATTGTTATATTTTGCCACACATGATTAAACTTTAAGTATCTTTAGGCAAAATAGAAACTCTCCAATTTAGCATAATCCTCATCATTTTGTAATTTACTTTATATCCAGTTGATTTCACACATTTATGTTATTTGCCTGGCCCTAAGAGAGAATTTAGTTGGCACTATCACACATGCCCAGTCATGTGTGATGTATAGACACAGATAAACAGGGAGATGTGGTGGAATAATTATTTTGATAGATTGTGCTTTCTGTATCCTTGCAGTGTCAGAGCCTGTGTCTTTGTCCCGGTGAATGTATAGTGTGGGTTGATCACCCACAAAAAGCAAACCAGTCAGCCTGGTGTCCACTTTTCAATAAAGGAAAAAATGTTAAAGAAATTTAAGACTGGTTTTCATTTTCATGGTAATATTGTAATGGGTAGTTTTTCACTTATTAAATAATTGCCCACTTTCCTACCCATCTAGTCCCTTTACAGAGGCAGCCAAAGTCACCAGTTTATCATGCATTACGTCAAAAGTGGCCCATGCACCTAAGTGATTACAGATATGTCATCTTGGAGAAAATTTTGCCCTGAACAAGTCCGTTGTTTTTACTCAAGTACTATACAAATACATTTGAAATGTATGTTTTTTAATGATGTGAACCGAGGCCACTTGCTACTTATTGTTGGGACATCACGGTGCTTGCTGTGACCTGTATGTGGACATTTCCTTATAATGGGGGGCCCAGGGACCAAACATCGCCTCACTCTTCCTGCCGTGGGGCAAGTGACAAGACAGGAAGCCAGGAGACCAGCAGCCTAACCAAATATTTCGAACAAGCAGAGGGACTGCCCTGGTGCTTTTAATGGTATTCCTCTAATCTGATCATTATTATACCATGCCTTTCCTGTTGCTGACAAAAAGCCTATAGAGAATAGCTGGTTTCAGAAATGAAATGGGCTTGATGGTGAAAATGTGCAACCTTATAATTTCACTGACAATTTATCTTAGTCAGAGCTAAGCAAATGCAAACCCAATCCATCATATTTGTACCTCCAAGTCTCCTAAACAATCCTGAAAAGACACAGTTGTGTCTGCTTCTCCGAAGTCATTTATCATTTGTAAATGGGGAGAAAGGGAAAGTGGTTTCCCGCATAATTAAAAATCAAGAGTTCCTCACTGTGGTGCGGGGAGCCTAAGGGCTGTGAGTGTCACTGCTGAGGGGCTGGAATGGGGGCCAAGTGTGTGTGAGGGCAAGGGCACAGGTGAGATAAATGTCCCTTCTTTAGCAACCAATGCAAATGCCAGCCACACTCAGAGGGGATGAGGGGAGAGGGTCTCCCTTATCATTAGGAAGTTACCACGTGACTGGTGACCTCTGTGACCTGGGCCCACTGGTGTGGGCGTGTTTAGGAAGCAGGGGCCAGCTCTCTTCTCTCTCCCGCCTCTTCCCTTCAGCGATCTTAGTGGTGTGATTGAGGGGTGCTGAAAGGTGAGCCTGTCACACAAAGCTCCCCTCCAACAGTCAGCCAGAATGTGGAGATGCTACGGGAAAGGTCAGGACCCCCAGACAAAAGTCTCCCTCTTGATTCTGAGCTGTCACCATGCCAGGTACCAAGACTTTCTTCCCTTATTCCAAAGGCTGGGATGTAGACTTTCCCAGGTTCTTCTCCGGCAAACCCGTCCTCCCCAGCTCCAAGTCAGGAGCACATGCTCTCAGCCACCCTGTGCTGAGAATTTGCCCCTGAAGTCAGGCAGCAGGGGGGTCAGTCAATTTGCAGAAGATTCTCACCATACCGATTAGTTCTCTTTGCTTTGCCCCTGGGCTGGCTGGCTCACTCCTCACTCACCCACATAGGGGCCCCAAGGACACTGCTCATACCTCCTGGAACAAATCTTTGGCTCTCCGGAAGCCATCTAACCCCTCAGCCCCAACACCTATCTGCTCAAGTATTTTCCAGTCATCTTTCACTCACCCACCCCCACTCCTGTTTCACTGTGTACACGGGGCTCAAAGCCCCCAGGGCCGACCAGAGCCACGAGCAGCCCAGTTCAGTGGTGGGACCTGGGTGCTGTCTACCCGCCCAGGTGACTCAGGAAAGGTGCTGCTGCTTCAGTAGCTTTAAGAGAAACACCACAAAAAATGTGCATTTCCATTTGTTGTAAAAAATCTCTACAACGTAGATTAATCATCTTAGAGAGTTCTACTTTTAAGCAGTTAGGAGAATAAATGCCATCTAAAGGGCAACGTGGTGAACCAGCCTTGTTTCAATGAACCTGTCTGCTTTTCCCCCACTGAATATGGACCGGTTACATAAAGACTCATAACCCAGTTGGGTTGCGTTATACAAGACAGGCATTGCTTTAAAAAGCCCCCCACCCGTGGCTTTGGGAAAGCCCATCTAAATGAAAGCAAAGCCTAAGCATGATCAAGGAAAATGAGAGTCAGTAACTCCCAGGCTTGCCTCACACCCAAGGGCTGCTAGGCTGGATAAACACTGGAGGCCTGGTGTTCAGTTTGTGCCTTGGGCTGTTTGCTAAAACAACATGGTACTGGAATAAAGAATGTTATCATAAGAAAAACAAGAAAAAAGTCTAATGGTTTCCAGACTTATGCCGTGGGGGATAATCTGAAATTAGGATAAAATGCCTTGTTTAATGAGAGTGCCAACATTTCCAAAAGGACTTCAGGGAAAACCGGGGCAAAGGCCTGTAGGGTAGGACATTGCTCCAGCAGCAGCAACGTCTCCAACACCCATATCCGTTGTTCATCCACAAAAAGAATGTCTGAATTCCATTCCTGCAGGCTTCACTGTGCCCTTGGTGTTTTCTCTGGCCTCTCCCCTCCTGCCCTACCTCAAAGAGAAGCCCTTCTCCACCCTCTGTTCCCACTGCCCCCAGTCTACTCTCTTGGACCACACAAGCCCAGCACAAACAGCACAGGCTGCCTTTAATCCTCTCCTGTCCACTCTCATCCTGCCCTTTTAGCAGCCAGTGGCTTCGGGCAGCACACTCTCTTCAAAGATACCTCTCACCCTGGCAGGGTGGCTCAGTGAGTCGGAGCAACGTCCTGTGCACCAGCAGGTTGAAGTTTTGATTCCCTGTCAGAAATACATACCCACCTAGGCTGCCTTTTGATCGCTGGTGGGGGGTATGTATAGGAGGCAACTGATTGATGTTTCTCTCTTACATTAATGTTCCTCTCTCTCTCTCTTTCTCTCTCTTCTCCCTCTCTAAAATTAATGGACACATCCTTGGGTGAGGATTTTAAAAAAGATGCCTCTCACTTGAGTGATGGGTGCTGTGGAAGGCTAGCACACCTCTGAACTCAATTCTCTGTCTTTTCATCCAAACCTAATGGAACTGGAAAAGTCAGTGTCCGTAGTGCTGCCTCTCACTACCAGACCAACGGGTAGAGACAAGGATTGAGTCTTTACGGGTAGTTTATTCAGATGCCAGCAATCTGAGAAGATGGTGGGGTGGGGGTGGTTATGTACCCTAAAACCCCTTTTAACATCTCATCTCAAGCCAACCTTTTTATAAGGAGAAGAAAAGAAGAAAAGAGTAGGTAAGAGGTTTGAAAAAAGGTTAATAAAAAATTTTTTTTAAAAAGATTAATCAGATAAAGTTGCAATCCCTGGGCTGATTTTTCTAGTGTTTCTTTATCTGCCGATCCATAATTCTTTATCTGTCATGGATATTCCCTCCCCGGAACACAAAGGTTGAATCGCTAGTCAGATACCCGGAATCTTGTAGGTCGCGCACTCCATCCCTGGAACAACAGCTTTCCACATGCATTACTCCCAGAAGCCTATCAACGATAACTACAGCTCAAATCTTCAGCTCTTGAGTTCTCCTATCATTGGTATAGTCCCCCTCACCACATATTAAAAATAACAATTCGGGCCATAATAACAAGATATTTACAAAAATTCTACCATCCGGGACTATAATAGCGGAAAGTCAGGAGACTGTGGGAGAAGGCATTATAGGGTGACTTCCACTGACATCCACCTGGTAGCAAACAGTCTATTCGTGTCAAAGTATCAGGGGCACACAAATTGTGTATGTAATTATCAAGTTGTTTATCGTTTTTCAGAGGCCTCATCTTTTGTGGCATCTCTATTTTATTAGAACAGAGTTCTGTTCACACAGAAACTAGTTCCAGCTGGTCCGAGACACCACCACCCACCCTACAGAGAGACAGGCAATAGAGAGATGACCGTACCAGAAAGGGAATCAGAATGGGAGGGTGAGTGGTATTCTGATGACTTTCTAGACACTAACCAACCCACAACAACACTCCCACTCTTTCTTTATAAATTTTCTGTCAGAGTGCATTTAGCTGGAAAACATCCGAAGCCAATTTCCCCCAAGAAAATACCAGATGAAAGTTTCACTTGACTTTTTGCTATCACCTGAAGGTTTTCATTTAACACATAAGACAGCCAACACTTAGACTTGCTTTTGAGGTTTTAATTACAAAATGTTACTCCCCACTCACTCAATGAGCTGAGCAGCTTTCTGTACTAGTCATGTGGACTCGTGTGGACATGAGGCAAATGTCCGGTTTAAAGCAATTAAGAAGAGGGAAGATTCAATTTTTGCTTTTATGCTTGGAGTGAATACATTAGTTATTTTTATTTTTTAAAAAATCAAATGATTGGAAATACATGAAATAGCCACTGGATACTTTGAAAGCAAAAACAGCTTGGACATCAGATAACTTAGTCATATTATTTAATCATTTTCTAAATAATTAGCAACCTATCCCAAACCTGAAAAATCCAACATAAATGCCTTTTGTAAGCCGGACACTGAAACTTGAGACTAATGAACAGAAGGTGGAAAATTATTTCATGACACAATATTGTTTTAAGCCTGAGAAAATACCAAAGAGCTTCAGAAGTCCCTTCAGACACTGATTCATCAAAAACAAACAAACAATGACAACAAAAAAACCCTAAGAGCTTCTATGACCCAACCAAATATCTGTCCCCCAAATTAGGAAGGGTTGACAAGTCCTTCCAGGTCATCACCCTGCCTCGAGCCAGAGCAAACACCATTCAGAAAGAAAGAATCATCTATTTGTCAAAGCAGAAGAGGTCTCAGCTCCCCCCACCCCTGCGCACCCCCCCTCCCCCCCCCGCCGGAGACCTCAAGAGGCCTGAGGTCCACGCTGCCATCGTCTCCTGCAGTTCATCTAACCTGAATCTTGCTGGAATTCAAGTCTGTTCACTCTTGCTTTATCCTTAGTGAAAACAAACAATAGTCAGTCCCTTCTTACACTAATAACCTGTCATAAACTTAAGACTGTATTATGCCAGATAGCAGACCTTTTCCTTTTTCTTTCTTTCTTTAAATCTTCACTCAAAGGGTATGTTTGTTGATTTTAGAGAGAGAGGAAGGGGGGAGGTAGGGGAAGGTGGAGAGAGAGAGAGATCAATGTGAGAAAGAAACATCAATTGGTTGCTTCCCCTACACGTCCCAACTGGAGGCTAAGCTATACCCTGACTGGGAATTGAACCTGCAACCTTTTGGTGTATGGGACAATGCTCTGACCAACTGACCCACCCGGCCAGGGCCAGACCTTTTCCTTGGTGAATTATCCCCAGTCCATCCCCATCTCCTCTCAGGCTTAATTTTCTTTTAACTCTTAAATCACTCCTATGGCTCTCCTTCAAACAGTCTTCAGGTGCCCCCTCCGGATGCGGAGTCCGGGCCTGAACACTGCACTCCAGCTACGTGCTGGCACTGCTGATTTGAACACAGTCATGCCTAACAGGCCCAGCAGAGGCACAAGAGGAACAAAGACTAGAGACACGAAGTCCCAGCAGACTTCAGTCTTCACTTCTAGTCTCATAATAAGTTTCCAAATTTGCTCCACTGTTTTCTGACACTTACAAACTTTTTCTCACAAATTCAACGTCTCTCTTTAGCAGCTACTCCCAGACACAGCTGCTTTGAGACTCACGTGGCACAGGGACAGAGCAAGGCAGAAAGGTCTTACCAGCAAAACACCAAAGCTTTGGCCAGCTGACCCTGTCTGGAGACTGTGTCCTGACCCACCACCACTTGAGCTTCTTGACTCCTGTGGATTTGGTCGTCTCTGCTAGCCCTGCCCAGATGACTGATCCATGATTATCTGGATAACAGCCAACTCTCCCCAATGGCACAGCCCTACCCTCCTCCCTGGCTATTGCCAGGGTCACAACCATGTATTCCAACGCCATCATTTCACAGATGTGGAAACAGAGGCTGAGGAAAATGTAAAGTACATCTAAATGTGCAGCCCCAACACATCCTCTTCACTTGGCTCCTGCTGGCGAACCCACAACTTGCTCCGGAGTCAGTGAATTCCTGAGCAATACCGAAATTATGATGCAATTTGCTATGCCGATATTCAGCAGTGTGACCTTCAGCAAAGTGTCTATGGTTCTCCAGCTCTGTTTCTTCCTGTTTCTCTGGCATTTTATTTCTCTAAACGGCAGCCCAACCCTGTGGGCGAGGAGCTCATCGGCCAATGGCTTTGACTGTCAAGTCACAAGATTTCAGTTTTCCTTTAAAGAGCTACAATTAAAAAAATAAAGTCATCTTGCATGTATATAAAAAACAAAAGTAAAAAAATAAAGAGCTATTTGTTTGAACTCTGTGACTGTTAACAGGAAGAACAGCTTCCAGGCAACATATCTCAGATAGATTGTTCCCTAGAAACAGGAGGAATCTTTCTCACTATCCGCTCATTCTATCCTTGTCAGAAAAGGATAAAAAAGATCCTGCTTAATATTCAGAAGTTGTGAATCCTACTCCAACTCCTGCCCTTCTAGCTTAAAACCATTTTATAGCATTTTGAAATATTTTTCATTTCCACACTACATAAATATTATGCCTGAAATTATTTTCCTTCCTCCCTTTCTTTCAATTTTTTCTCTTTAGAAACAAAGATATTATTTATTTTTAAACAGAGGAGAAGGGAGGGATAAAGAGGGAAGCATTCATGTGTGGTTGCCTCTTGCACACCCTCACTGGGAACCCAACCCGCAACCCAGGCATGTTCCCCAACAGGAATCGAACCGGTGACCCCTTGGTTCATAGGCCAGCGCTCAGTCCGCTGAGCCACACCAACCAGGGCTCATTTTTTTTCTTTCTTTCTTTTCTTTCTTCCTTTCCTGCTCCTGATCCACATCTCTGCATTATTAACAATCTCTGAGGTCCCGATTTTCTCTTCACTTATCGCCCCCCCCTCCCCCCCGCCATTTACTGTTTGATATCAAGTCTGAGTCTCCACTACTCTGGCTACCTTTACCTTTTCCAAATTCCCATCTCAGGGCCCTCCGAGAACTGAATCTGGTCTTATCTTCCTTTCACTCCCCAGTGATCATTAATACTTCTCCTGAGCATGTATCTTTTATTTTAATAATTAGTCACATCAGAGGAGAGCTAACTTGACTTTCTTGAGCAGTTTTTTTGTAAATATTTTGTATCTTATTCTATTTCTAGCCTTCCCTTTCTAGTCTATTCACATTTGTGGGGAAATTACACCTAATCCATTATCCAGAAAATGGAAATATAATACTAAGTGGCTGGCTGTAGCTTCCATTTCTTTCATAATGCCATAGAAATTTATAACACTTAAAAGCCAGTGATCCGTAGGTCATTTATCTTCAAGAAAGAACAAGTTTATTCTTGTGGAGTAGAATCTATAGCAGATGGAGGTCTCGTGTTGTAAGACAGGCACCCTTCATGCACAACATCAGGGCAGCCTGCGAGCGCCAGCATCCGCGCAGGGCCCCGATGGTGCGGAGCCCATTAGATGGAGGCAGGTGGGCTCTTCACATTCAGAGGTAAGGGCCCGTATTTCAGTAATTCACTTCAGATTCCGTGCCAGATGTGGTTTCACAGAGAGATAATGAACCCCTCCAAACAATAGGGAATAACTGAGAAAAGTCATTATGTCACTGTTAAAAAATGTCCTCGATTATCCCGCCCTGGCTGTTGCCTAATCTGAGTTTTATTTCTAAAGGCTCCTGAGTGGAAAGACTTAAGCATTGCACATACCTAGCTCATGAAGTAATTGCTTTCAATGTACATCAGATAGTGGTAGCAGAATGTGAGCAACTGGGGAATGGGAGGTGGGGAGTGAGGTAACTGGGGAATGAAGTAGCAGCTAAAGAAATAATGTTAAATCTACACCCAATTTCACAGAGCCCTTTCTCTCTAACACCAGCTGGAGAAAAGGCAAAAATCTGGCAGATGAGGGCTGTTTACAGAACACCAGCTGGTCTGAGGTGACTTCTCCAGAGCCATCTGTCTCCAAAGAGGCTCTCACCTGGGCTCTCTGCTGCTTCCTGGGGGAGCCCCAGGCTATGAGCAATGCCGACTCCCACTGACACCCACCTCCCCAGACGGCCTGTAGCAACCAGTTGTCCAGGTATTAGATTTAGCCTCTCAGCCTCAGGCAACCGTGTAACTAACCTTTCCTGATGACCTCCTTTCAAGCCTTCTGCTCCGACTTAGCTCTTCTGAGTTAGCAGTTCTCTTAAATGCCTGATACAAAGAAGCATTGCAGACAGACATATTTCATGTTACTGAAAATTGATCTTCCACGTCCTCCTAATAAAATACCACGCAGCCATTTGAAATGATGGTTATATTTATTGACCAAAAAAGTTGTCACTCGATCATGAAATTGAAAATGCAGAGAATAAAACATTGATTTAACAGTGTGTTTAATAAATGTGTATGTGAATATATTTTTAAAGGCATTAAAAGTCCACAAGGGCTTACATATTAACTGTGATCACCCCGTCAAGTCCTGTACTGATCTCATACATGATAGTTATTGCAATATTATTGACTATATTCCCTACGCTGAACTTTGCATTCCTGTGACTGTTTTTCTAACTGGTACTTTGTACTTCTCAATCCCTTCACCTTTTTCACTCAGCCCCCAACCCCCCTTCCCTCTGGCAACCATCAGTTTTCGTTCATTTATTTATTTGCGTTTTGTTATATAAATATTTCATCACTATGTTGTACACCTGCAGTTGATGTAATATTGTGTGTCAATAGTAATAGAACAATTAAAATAATTTAAGATCACAAAAAAAGTAAATGTATAATTATCATAAAAATATTAGATCATTTCCTCAGGACAGATGGCAGGAAGTAAAATGATTCAATGAAAAGATCTGATTATTTTGAGAGCTACTACTAATAAAAGGTTATAGTACTTAAAAAAAAACCCAATAATATTAACTCTGGTCATCTCTGGAGAGTGGGTGATTTTTTTCCTGTTACGCCCCTCCCCACCATTGATTTCTAATTATTTGATGAATATGTACTACATGTGCCATTTTTTAAATAACAAGAGAAAGAAATTCAGCCCGTAGGTGGAGCAATGTTTTGGCCCCTTTTTACGCTGGGGTTTTACAAGACAGTGGTCGTTGAAAGGGGGTGTTGCAGTCCCCTCACCCTGGAAGACTCTCCATTGGCCACGGGAGTTCCTGGAGTGCTCTGTGCCCCGCAGAGGGACAGGAGAGCCCCACGCAGAAAAGGGGGGCCGTGAGAACCACTGCTGATACACAGAAGAACCGCCAGGGGCTTAAAGGGGGAAGTAACAAGGCTTTAAAGATTTGTTTAAAGGAAGTAAAGGTACCCTTTTAAAAATATATACATATTGATTTTGAAACTGTTACTACGACTTTTCCTGATGATCAAAAGTAGATGGAATTTTATTCCTAATCATTATGAAGGTTTTTTTGTCTTTCTGCCACCTCTACTTAATACAGAGCGTCTGCTGCCCTTGGACGAGCCTCCAGCTCTGCCCCTCCGCATGCCCACCCTCCACTCTGACGCTGCGCTTCCCGATATTTGTCAGCGCGTCTCTCTGTGCTTCACGGCACCTATACGACTTGTTTGCTTTCAATAACATAAAAGATTTATGTGCTTATTTAAATTTTAATGAGCGTGTAGCCTCACATCCTAAGAAGATGTAAGTTCACCACTAAGACATCCTGCTAGTTTCCCCCCAAACACATTTTTCCTTCTTCCACAGTAACAGAGCTCCCGATTTTACCTGGGGCACTTAGCCACCTGGAGCAAAGGCCGTTTTCTCGCCTCCTTGCCCTAAAGTTGGCAACGTGACTGAGTTCCTGCCAGTGGGACGTCAGCAAAGGGGCTCTGTGCAACTTCCAGGCAGCGCCTCCGTTTCTTCCTTCTCTTGGAAAGGCTGATGGATGGCTGCCACTCAGGCAGTCAGCTGGGCCCCGATGGTACATCTTTCCTAACCATCTGGGCTGCTGCTTTGATCTAGATTTATCTTATGTCAGAAGTAAATTTTCATCCATGGTAAGCCATTGTTATTTGGAGGTTTCTGTCACTCACCGACGAATCTAATCCTAACTGGCAAAAACAATGACCCTATTTTCAATTACTCCACAAATATTTCCTGAGCCCCACTGTGTGCCGAGCACTGGCTCTGGAAAAACGGTGGACAAAGCAGGTGGAAGGAGCCCCCTCCCCCCGCCTGTCGTGGGGCCTACATTCCAGCTCAGCATCCACACGGCTCCCAGCACCCAGCACAGCGCCGGGACCTCGGAGGTGCTGACCCAGTCAACCCTGAGCCCTCGTGAGGATCTTCGGTTCTAAAACTGATTTTGTCTTTGTAAGTCTGAGAATCTTTGCACAAGTAACACTCAAGAGGAAAAAAATCACTACTGCTTTTCAAAAGAAATAAAATATTGAATCAACCTTTCCTTGTCACCATACATCCCCGTCCTCCCGCGAAAGTCTGTAAGCCCGTGAACAAGGCTTACTGTTGTCTTTTAAATCCCCGCACGCAGTGACGGTGCCGTGAGGTCGGCTCAGCATAACGCGTTGTTGGGTTACACGTCGCCCTCTATGCCTCCACTTTTTAGTCCGTGATGGGGACGTGGATAGGACTGCTGGGAGAGCTAAATGTGATCATGTCTCACAAACGGTTAATACATATTAGCTACGTTCCGTTGACAATAAATATTAACAGCTTTAAAAATATTCATAATCTTTAATTCAGAAATTCCATTTCAGGGATTCTATCCTAAGAAAATAATCCTAAGTATGAGGGGAAATTTGTTGGGGAAATAAAGCTGGTCCCAGAGTCATTTATCATAGGTACAAACTGAAGACTTACTGACCTTTCCCTGCCACTGGGACTTCCATCCCATGGTGAGCGGAGGCCCAGCTCTCTGGCCCAAGCTGAGATTTAACAACTCAGGACTGGAAGGGAAGATGCAGACAGGGTTGCAAAGAGGCGGAGAAGACTGGAGAACTTAAGTCCAATTTCCTGGCAAGGCAGACTTACAAGAAGGACTGGTTCAAAATGTCAAGTACATCAGGGAAGAGCAGAGTCAGAGAGCCAAAATGAAGGTGACCCCTGAGATCTCAGCCGCCTTGAGGGAACATTCTAGAATGTAGATGCTGGAGACATGCCCTGAGAAACGGTGGGAAAGGGGAGGACCATCCCTCCACAGAGCATCGCAGGCACAGCTGGTGGGTAGGCCAGGAGCTGCGGGTCCTGAAGAGAAACAAAACAACTTTCCATCATGAGAGGAGCGGCTAAATAAATTATTGGACAGACAATACGACATTATGTAACCATTATAGATGCTGATTAGAAAGACTATGGTAATGGAGGAAAAATACTTGACTGTTACCAAGTACATAGGTTTCTGTACATATGGCATGTGGGCATGGGCAACGGCGTGGTGATTACGGGGAGGGGGGTGTAAGGGGGCTAAATGGTAATGAAAAAATACAATAAAAATGANTGAGATCTCAGCCGCCTTGAGGGAACATTCTAGAATGTAGATGCTGGAGACATGCCCTGAGAACCGGTGGGAAAGGGGAGGACCATCCCTCCACAGAGCATCGCAGGCACAGCTGGTGGGTAGGCCAGGAGCTGCGGGTCCTGAAGAGAAACAAAACAACTTTCCCTCATGAGAGGAGCGGCTAAATAAATTATTGGACAGACAATACGACATTACGTAACCATTATAGATGCTGATTAGAAAGACTATGGTAATGGAGGAAAAATACTTGACGGTTACCAAGTACATAGGTTTCTGTACATATGGCATGTGGGCATGGGCAACGGCGTGGTGATTACGGGGAGGGGGGTGTAAGGGGGCTAAATGGTAATGAAAAAATACAATAAAAATGATAAACAAATAAACCAACCAACGGTTATCAAGATAAATGGTTGCAATCCCCATCCATCTATACCAGATATAATGAGGCTCAGACCACAAGAAAATAAGAACAAAAAAATTACAGCTAAACCAAGGGACCAGGAGCGATTGCTAGGGTGTCACTGGGAACATTATGCTAGAAAATTTCATGGAGATGCGTTCTAAGTATAATAAATAGGATATTTATTATAAGATGTGTTCTAAGCATAATAAATAGGATATTCTACCCAACAATATTAATAGTATTATGATCTATGGCTTAGAACAGCACTGTCCAGTAGAAATATAATGTGACCCACAAATGTGAGCCACCTAATTATTTATAAATTTTCTAATAAAAAGTAAAAATAAATGGAAAAAAATACTGGACTATTGCCAAGTACATAGGATAATGCACATATAGTATGCATGTTTTATACACATGTGTATATATAAATAGATATAAGTACATATTACATTTATATGTAAGCATACATATGCATTTATATGTAAGTGTTCATATACACTTACATACACATTTGATGGTATGTACTTATATATAAGTATATATGCATGTTTATTCATCATACATACATATGTATACATGTATACGATACCAACTATGGCATATGCATAGAAAAAATACTTGGAGGAATCACATCAAACTGCTAATAATGATTTGATTATAAAGGTAAAATAATGGTAATTTGCCTTTTTTCTCTATTTGTTGTTTTATTTAATGTATAGGATTTTAATAACTTTTATATTTAAAAACTTGGGTGCGAGGACAAAAAAAAACAGGCTTATTTATCTAAATGTTATAGTGCTGCTCTTCCAGAAATTTGTTTCTCAAGAATAAAATATGTGAGTCTTAGGCAATGAGCCCTATTTTCAGCCTCCTAAATCCTTTCCTCCAATATATCAACGGATGAGATTCCAGAGAAAGAATGTTCCTCCTTTGGACCAGTATTGGGTCTTTGGGAATAAGTTTAACTCTTTCCTGACATGGATGTCATTTAAGGGACAATACTCGAAAAATAAAAATAAAAACCCATCCTTCATGGGCAGCAGTTCAGTGTGGTCCTTTCCAAAGGTTCTAACTTGCTCTCAGGGTGAACTTGATTCACACATGATGTGAAGTCATAAAAGAGGAAGTTCAATGCTACAAATATAAGTACCGTATATATATATATTTTTTTCATTCCTATTACGAACTCCTTGACGGAATGACTGTCATTTCAGGCCCTGTATTCCCCAGAGCACAAGTTCACGTGTGATTTTGGTGACTCTACAGCTGTGATCAGACCAATTACTCTATTCAAAAGACTGACCTCATGATTACCAATACCGACCATTGAACCTTTTGAATCAAATCAATTCAGGCAAATATTTAGAATAGTATCCTTGGCTGTCAAGAATTGATTTTAAATTTAATTAAAACAATTTTTTGAAGTTCCTCTAAACCACAAGTGGCAAGCACAAGGCCCACGGGCCGAATCCGGCCCTCCCCCTCGTCTTATCTGGCCCAGCACCTTGTTTCTACCCTGTAGCAGCGCCGAGCTCTCACTTAACTGTTAGGGAGTAGTTACGTGTGTACAGTCCTAAAGCTACACTCAGCCCTTTAAAGGCAACTGCGAGGCTGATGTGGTCCCCGGTGAAAATGAGTTTGACACGCCTGCTCTAGACAGTTGGGGAAATGTGAATGTGGAATGGGTAGTAGATAAGATGAAAATTCATGGAAAGGTGGAGATCTGTGACTTTAAAAATCAAGTAGCAAAACAGTAACTAAGGTGTGGCCTCATTCTAGGGACAAAAATACACATGCCTAACTGGAAGGAGGCCCAGTGAAGGGTCACACACAGTGAAGGGTGGCAGGAATTATCTTCAGATAATAAAAATAGTGTTTTTACTTTCTTATTTCTTGCTTCTTTGTATTTTTAACTTTCTATAATACACATATATTGTATTTATCATAATAAAAGATTATTTCCAATTTTTTTTAAAAACTCCCCTTCAGTTTAAAAATAGGCCTGTACCTTTCCTGGCTATGCACAATATTCAGAATAAAATGCCAGAATCCACTAGAAAGCCAGCAATGTGGCAATAGCCTCTTCTTAAGTAAGGAATATAAATTCAAAAAAGAAATTCTCATAGGAAAAAGTCGCTCTTGCAAGATTCCCTGTCCAAGTTTGCCAGTTCAGAGGCTTAATACATTTTGCGTAAGATTTGGATAAATAGATTTTAGGGCTGTTTACCAAAACCAAACTCATCGTCTCAGCATTTTGACATAACCCATCATTAATCACAACCTCCCAGCGAATGTTTCCAGGCCACCACTCCCCAGCCTCATGTCTGTTGGTCAGACAGACAAATCCATTCCCTCTGAAACGTAACAGCCCCCTGAACGAGTGGTATTGGACATTTTAAAATATTTTGGTAACCCTGAAATATCCATCAGTTATAGTTAAGCAGATGAATAAAGGTAAATTATTCATCGGCTGCTTCAGCTGTAATGATGCCAAAGCAGCTGTTATTTACCTGAGCAACGGTCCTCCAGATAATTCTCCGAGTCAGATCTGGGCTCCATGCTGCTACTCCTTATGTTTAACAGATAGGTTGCAGCAGCTCCAAAAAAGCATTGTGGGCCAGAGAGTAAATAACCACTTTCAAAAGTGTGATTATATACTGTATTTGTATGATAATCAGGGACATGATGATCAGGTAAATAACTTAAAGTGACATGTCTTCCACTAAATGAAATGACTCCCAAGGAAACAAAAGGCGCTTTTTGGCCACCATCCAAGCAATATACAGATGTGTAGAGAATGTTATTTTCTCTTTGCCCCAAAAGAAAGAATGTATAGAAATAATTATATAGCTCCACTCTACCCTGCAAATTAAAGGTTTGCACCCAGAAGGAAGTAAAATAAAATTAACTGTGCCAATCTTAAACACGCACCCTCTTCAACATTGATAAAGGATTTTCTTGCTTATAATGACGCTTACTATTACATGAGATTTTGAAGCCAGAAGACAGAAAGCCAGTGTTTTTCAGAGTGGAGGGGGAGAGGTTCTGGGGGAAGCACATGATTGGCTAGCCTGCAGGACTCTGCTGGGTCTTTGAATTTTCTCCATGTTAAAAATAAATGAGTCCATGGATTCTGATTCTGCCGGCTCAGTGTGAGCCCACCGAAGCCTATCCCTCCTACTGATTAAAACTGAAAACTCTGACAAAAGTATGGGGAGAATAAACTCCCTAAGGACTGCAAAAGCAGAAAAGCTGATGGATTGGCGTGAGGTTGGGCAGGAGGCCTTTTTTTTTCTCTTTTCTTATACAGCTTTATCCTGAGGTCAGGTCCCAGTTTTGGAGTGGTGTTGGCTATAAGCAGTTATTTCAAAGTAAATACATCTTTCTAGCCAGAGGAACCAGGAATGTTAACCCTGTGAGGTAGAGTCAGTGGGAACACTCAGAGAAGAAAGAAATAGACAAAGGGGTCCCCTAATTTTGTGTAAGAACTCTTGGCTCAATCTACCATCTGAACCGAACATGCAAGGTACAGACTCAAACCAGCATAGAAAAGGCTTTGGGAATTTAAATGAGATAGGAACTACCTGTACAAGCCTCAGACTAACCCCTGAACTACGCATGTGCAGGACAGACACGAAGTAGCACAACAAAGACAGAACTGAACTGAGTCGTAAACCACTGCCCACTGAGGTAGAAGAACTTAGGGTCAAGCCTCACTGGGTTGACTGCCCACTAAAGCAGAAATGTCAACATCCTCCTAAGGATTCTGAAAGGACTTGGAACCTATGCAACATTACATTGACAATGTTCAGAACACAGTGTGAAATTACTTGACAACCAAAGCAGCAAGAAAATATGACCAATTCTCAAGAGAAAAACAACAGACAGATGTCAACCTCAAGATGACCTAAATGCTGAAACTTTTGACTTTAAAGGACCTATTATAACTATGATCCATGTGCTTAAGAAAAACACATTGGAAATAAATGAAAAAGTAGAAATTCTCAACAGAGAAATAGAAACTACAAAAAAATTCCAATTGGAAATTTTAGAACTGAAAAATACAGTATCTGAAAAATTTTGAAAATTCATTGGATGTTCTTCCCCAGGAAGCCTGCTCTAGCCACTGGGGCTGCCACCCTGTCTCGGGCGATCCCTGAGATGTTCCAGCACATTCTGTGAGCACTCGACACCAATACCCATGGGCGCAGCTGTTGCCATCACTGCAAGGAAGGGCATGGGGCGAAGAGCCCAGTGTGTGCCGAGGAAAGCAGACATCAACCTCACCAAGAGGGCAGGAGAGCTCATGAGGATGAGGTGGAACCGGGTGGGATCGCCATGGTGCAGAATCCATGCCAGTATAAGATCCCACACTGGTCCTTGAAGAGACAGAAGGATGCGAAAGATGGAAAATACAGTGAGGTCTTGGCCAATGGGCTGGACAACTTCCATGAAGGCCTGGAGCTACTGAAGAAAATTCAGGTCCCCAGAGGGCTGCACCACATCTGGGGTCTTCACGTTCAAGGCTAGCACACCAAGACCACTGGCCACTGGAGTCGCACTGTGGGTGTGTCCAAGAAGAAATAAATCTGAGGGCCTTGCCTGTTAGTAAATACTTCATATACCAAAAAAAATTACTGGAGGAGCTCAATAGCAGAATGTAAGAGAAAATGAAGATAGATCAATAGAAGTTATCCAAATTGAAGAATAGAAATTTAAACATTGAAATAAAAATGGACAAAGTTTTCCAGAACTTTAAGACAATATCAACAAGCCTAGGATCGAAATTCTACAAAAACAATTACTATAACTAATACATGAATTGAGCAAAGTGCAAGGCTCAGGGTTAATACACAATATTAATTATACCCTTACATACCACCAGCAAAAAATCAGAAAAATCAAAACTTCTATTTATGGTATCACCAAAAGTCATAAAATACTTAGGAATAAAAGTAACAAAAAAAAAGTAACAAAAAGCAACCAAGATCTCTACACTAAAAACTACAAAAGGTTGCTAAAGAAAGTTAAAGACAAATAAATGGAAAGATTCAGTACACTCATGGATTAAAAGACATTATTTGTAAAATGGTAATATCCCTAAAGAGATCTATAGTCCATATAATACCAGTAAGAATGTCAGCGGGGTTTTGTTGCTGTTGTGTTTGTAGAAATTGACAACTTGATTGTAAAATCTGTGTGATAATGCAAAGAAAGGGTCTAGAGTAATCAAAGGAAGTAAGAAGAGAAAAGCAAAATTGAAGGACTTGCTCTACCTGATTTCAATACTTACTATAAAGCTACAAAAAATAAAGTTTGATATTAGTGAAAAACTAGGCATATGGATTCTGTCAATTTTTTTTACAAAGGTGCCTATTCAGAGGGCAAAGTCATTTCAACAAACAGTAGGCGCACCAACTATCTGTTTTGAAAAAGCCAGTATCTATCCTTACTTCACATCATACCCACAAATTAATTTCAAATAGATCACTGACCAATATGTAAACCTCAAACCATAAAACTTTTAGAAAAGGGTAAAAGAAAATCTTTGCAACTTTGGATTAGGCCGAATTTTCCTAGATGAGACATTAAAATCACAAATCATAAAAGAAAAAATAGGAAATTGAACTTGATCAAAATTTAAAATTTGTTCTTCAGAAGGCACCATTAAGAAAGTGAAAAGACAGGTCACAGAGGAAAAATATTCACAATGTTTATCAAAGGACTTTGACATGGAATTTGTAAAACAAACTTTTACAATTTGAGAGTAAGAAACCTCAAAGCCCAATTCTTTTGAACTTTAAAAAAAGAGTGAGTTATTTATTTATTTCCAGAGGGAAGAGAGGGAGAAAGAGAGGAAGAGAAACATCCATGTGTGATTGCCTGTCGTGCCTCTCTGCCTCACTGGGGACCCAGCCCACAACCCAGGCATGTGCTCTGACTGGGAATTGAACTGGCAACCTTTAGGTTCACAGGTGAGCACTCAATCCAATGAGCCACACCAGCCAGGGCCCAAAACCCAATTTTTTAAATGGACAAACAATTCGAAAAGACACTTCACCAAAGACATACAGATAGCCAATAAGCACATGCAAAGATGTTCAACAGTAAAATTCAAATTAAAACCACAATGAGATAGCATTATACATTCGTTAGATTGGCTAAAATTAAAAAGGCTGGACTTCCGCCAAGATGGAGGCATAGGTGGAAACACTGTGCCTTCTCGCACAACCAAGTTTAAGTACAACAAAGGTTTGGAGAACAAAGACACAGCCAAAGAACAGAAAATTGAATTATACGGAAGTCTGACAACAACAAACCATTCAACCGGGACCGTAAGTGGGGCGGAACCAGCAGCGGAGCAGGGTCGGGCAGGAAAGATCCTCCAACTCAGGCACACAGGCAGCCCGGACCCAGTTGGGGTGCGGGGCAGACTGACCGTGGTCGAACATTCCCTAACAATGAGACGGACCATGCAGGCCCCAGGGGGTGAACCCAGTGGTGGAAGGCTGACGGCAGTGGCACATTCTCGTGCAGTGGGACGAAATGCGCAGGCCCCGGTGACGGTGGCAGCTGCAGTGGCAGCTGCAGGAAACGGCAAACAAGACGCCATATTTCCTCTTTGACCCCACCCCCACATACAGCGTCACAACCCAGCGACTGAGTTGCCCTGCTCTGGTGAACACCTAGGGCTCCGATCCTGATACGTAACAGGCACAAACAGTCCAAAAGATGGCTCAAGAAGAACTCAAAGCCCCAGAGCCAATAACTCTAAGCAACCGAGAAATTGCCAGCCTCTCAGATGCACAGTTCAAAACACTGGTCATCAGGATGCTCAGAGAACTGGTTGATTATAGTCACAAATTAGAGGAACATATGAAGGCTAAACTAATTGAAATGAAGGGAAATGCACAGGAAACCAATAGTGGTGGAAAGGAAACTGGGACTCAAATCAATGGAATGGACCAGAAGGAAGAATGAAACATCCCACCAGAAAAGAATGAAGAAATGAGAATTCAAAAAAATGAGGAGAGGCTTAGGAACCTCCAGGACATCTTTAAACATTCCAACATCTGAATTATAGGGGTACCAGAAGGGGAAGAGGAACAGCCACGAGTGGAAAACTTATTTGAACAAATAATAAAGGAGAACTTCCCTAAGCTGGCAAAGGCAATAGACTTCCAGGAAATCCAGGAAGCTCAGAGAGTGCCAAAGAAGTTGGACCCAAGAAGGAACACACCAAGGCACATCATAATTACATTAGCCAAGACTAAAATGAAGGAGAGAATCCTAGAAGCAGCAAGGGATAAGGGGACAGTCACCTACAAAGGAGTACCCATCAGACTGTCAGCGGATTTCTCAAAAGAGACCTTACAGGCAAGAAGGGGCTGGAAAGAAGTATTCCAAGTCATGAAATCCAAAGACCTACAGCCAAGATTGCTTTATCCAGCAAAACTTTCATTTAGAATGGAAGGACAGATAAAGTGCTTCTCAGATAAGGTCAAGTTCAAGGAGTTCATCATCACCAAGCCCTTATTATATGAAATGCTAAAGGGACTTATATAAGAAAAAGAAGATGAAAAATATGAACAGTGAAAGGACAGCAAACTCACAGTTATTAACAACCACACCTAAAACAAAAACAAACCAAGAGGACAGCTAGATCAGGAGTGGAACCATAGAAATGAAGAACACATGGAGGGTTAGCAACAGGGGAGTGGGAGGAGGAGAAGGGGGGAGAAGGTACAGAAAATAGCATAGATGGTAGGTAGAAAGTAGATAGGGGGAGAGCAAGAATAGTAGGGGAAATATAGAATCTAAAGAACTTGAGACACGTGGTTATAAACTAAGGAGGGGAGAATGGTGGGGGAGGGGTGTGCAGGGTGGAGGGGAATGAAGGGGGGGAATAGAACAACTGTAATGGTATAATCAATAAAATTTTTTTTTTTTAAAGGCTGAGCATGACGAATTATAGCAAGGACATGGAGCAACTGAAACTCTGATATGTTGCTGGTAGAAATGTGAAGTGGTACAAACAGTTTGGAATGTATCTTTTTGCAATATCCAGAAAAAATTAAACATCCACCTACCATAAGACCAAGGCATTCCACTCCTACGTATTTACCAAAGAGAAACAAAGACATTTTTCCACACAAACACTTGTGCATGAAGGTTCTTGGCAGCTTTATTTGTAGCAGCCACAAACTGGAAAAAAACCAAAAGTCCATCAACAACTGAATGGGATAAACAAATTGTTACAAATCTATACAAAGGAATACGACTCAGCAATAAAAAGGAATAAACTACCGAGACTTACAACAACATGGACAAACTTCAATATCACTATGCAAAATGAAAAATTCAAGCAAAAATAAGTACACACTGTTTAATTCCATTTATATAGAATTAAGAAAATACAGAGCAATCTATAATGGCAGAAAACAGGTTGGTGGTGGCCTGCGGACATGAGGTGGAGGAAGAGATGGATTGCAAAGGGCTTCAAAGAAACTTATGATGATGAAAATGTTATATTGATTGTGGTGATTATGCAGGTGTAATGCATATGTCAAAACAGAGCAAACTATACACTTGAAATATGTGTATTTTATTGTACTCAATAAAATTGTACCAAAAATAAGAGAGGAAAATAAGACTCCAGTTCATAGGCAAAGGCAATGGGTAGTTCAATGGTTTCTGATGCCAGCCCTATAGCAGACTAGGTAACCCAATCATGTCACTGTAAGCCACTTAGAAATGATGCCTAAACTATTAACATTCTCTGGAGTGTGTATGGACTTCACTGGAAAAAAAGGCACCCAAGTTTGGCCCACTCTTGGAGAGCAGGAGAGACTGATGGTCCCTTCTTTAAGCAAGTAGCTTCGGTATAAACAGTCACTCACAGACAAGGACTTTGCCCTCACAGGGTAGGATTTAGGACTGAGACTCCCACATTGCTGAGAGCACCGAAGGACTGTACATTCAATAGAAGGTTGGTCCAGGAGAAAAATTCACTCGTTGGCCAAGGATGAAAATTAGGAAGCTCTTCCACCTTGGGAAGGGTCTCCTCTGAAAACATGTAACCACAGCTATCCTCGTGGGGGGTTAGAATTTGAATTTATTACCTCTGTAGTCAGGTAAATCCAAAGGAGAGAGATTAACTGAAAAGGTGGTCCAGCCTGGAGATCCCCTTGAGGCACCTAGCACAGAGCTTCTCCCTATAGCAAAATCTTTTGTCAAGCCTCACAAGATTCTGCCAATAATGCCCCACTGAAAATGGACTCTTAATACTAAGGAAGTAACAAAACATACACACACATACAAAAAAACACTAGAAAGGTAGTATGTGTGCAAATGTATAGCACTTGAATTAACACTTTTGTTGCTAAATAAAAGAATTTTTCTAAGCAGGGCAAATAAGTAGCCCATAAAATCTGGTAACTTTTTCCAAGGAAATACTTGGAATCCCATTAAGAAAGAATTGGGGTTCAGTCAAGAAAGAGGTGTAGGTAAACACAGCTCACCTCCTTGCACAACCACAGCAAAAATTATAACTAGACTACAAAACAACTATCACCCAGAATCATCAGAAATTGAGTTGTATGAAAGTCCAACAACCAAAGAATTAAAGAAGTCACATTCATACTGGTGGGTAGGAGGGGCAGAGGAGCAGAGATGTGGAGATGCAGAGATGCAGAAAGGCCCCATACCCACACGTGGTGGATAAAAATCAGAAGGGATACCTTGGGAGCCAAGGATCCCAGCCCCACCTCAGACCACCTAGCCCAGGGTTCCAGTGCCAGGAAGGTAAGTCCCCATAAATTCTGGCTGTAAAAACCAGTGGGGGTTGGGATGATGGAAGAAATTGCAGAATTCTTAGGAGTTTCCTCTTAAAGGGCCTGCAACAGACTTAGGACTTATGCAGACTCAGTCCCTCTGGGCTTCAGCACTGGGGCAGTAGCTAGAAGGGAACCAGTGGCATCCAGGGAGAAACTGAAGTGTCTGGCATGAGGGCAAGTGCTGAGGGACAGCTTCCTTCTAAAAAAGCTCCAGAGGCCAGGCAGTGGCATTATCCCCTTCCCGAGCCCTCCCCAACACCGAGTCACAGAATAACACCATATTAGAGATTCCATCAACCTGGTTTACATGATTGCCCCACCCTGGCAATTACCTAAGGCTCTGCCCATCCAACTTACTGGTGGCTTTTCCACAATACGCCATGCTACTAAGAAAGGGAGTCAAGGCAGCTCTACCTAACACACAGAAACAAACTCAGGGAGGCTGCCAAATTGAGGAGACAAAGAAATATGGCCCGAATGAAAGAACAAAACTCTAGAAAAATGACTAAACAAATGGGAGAAGCAATCTATCAGATGCAGAGTTCAAAACACTGGTTATTCGGATGCTCAAGGAACTTACTGAATACTTCAACAGCATTAAAAAGACCCAGGCAGAAATGAAGGTTACATGAAGTGAAAGAAAGAAAAATTTACAGGGAACCAACAGTGGAGAGGATGAAGACGACAATCAAACCAATGATTTAGAACATAAAGAAGAAAAAGCACATTCCATCAGTACAGCAAGAAGAAAAAAGGATCAAAAACACAAGGATAGGCCCTGGCTGGTGTAGCTCAGTGGACTGAGTGCAGGCCTGCAAACCTAAGGATCTCGGTTTGATTCCCAGTCAGGGCATATCCCCGGGGTGCAGGCCAGTTCCCAGCAGGGGACTCACGAGAGGCAACCATACATTGATATCTCTCTTCCACTCTCCTTCCCTTCCCCTCTAAAGATAAATAAATAAAAATCTTAAAAAAAAAAAAAAAACAAGGATAGGCTAAGGAGCTTCTGCAACAACTTTAAACATACCAACATTCAAATCACAGGGGGGCCAGAAGGAGAAGAAAAAGAGCAAGAAATTGAAAACTTATCTGAAAAATAATGAAAGAAAACTTCTCTAATTTGGTGAAGAAAATAGATGCACAAATCCAGGAACCACAGCGAATCCCAAACAAGATGGACTCAAAGACCACATCAAGACGCATCATAATTAAAATGGCAAAGGTTAGCCCTGGCTGGCGTAGCTCAGTGGATTGAGCACAGGCCTGCGAACCAGAGGATCGCGGTTCGATTCCCAGTCAGGGCACATGCCTGGGTTGCAGGCCAGTTCCCTGCAGGCCAACTCCCAGCAGGGGACGCACAAAAGGCAACCATACATTGATGTTTCTCTCTCTCTCTCTCCTTCCCCTCTAAAGGTAAATAAATAAATAAAATCTTTTTAAAAAATAAATAAATAAATAAAATGGCAAAGGTTAAAGATAAAGAGAGAATCTTTTTTTAAAAAACATTTTATTTATTTATCTTTAGAGGGGAAGGGAAAGAGAGAGGGAGAGAAACATCAGTGTATGGTTGCCTCTCGTGCGCCCCCTGCCGGGAACTGCATCCCCTGCTGGGAACTGGCCTGCAACCCGGGCATGTGCCCTGACTGGGAAACGAACGGCGATCCTCTGGTTCGAAGGCCTGCGCTCAATCCACTGAGCTACACCAGCCAGGGCAAGATAAAGAGAGAATCTTAAAAACAGCAAGAGAAAAGGAGACAGTTACCTACAAAGGAGTTCCCATAAGACTGTCAGCTGATTTCTCAAAAGAAACTTTGCAAGCAAGAAGGGAGTGGCAAGAAGCATTCAAAGTGATGAAAAGCAAAGACCTACAACCTAGATTACCCTATCCAGCAAAGTTATCACTTAGAATGGAAAGGCAGATAAAGTGCTTCCCAGACAAAGTAAAAGTAAAGGAGTTCATCATCACCAAGCCATTATTATATGAAATGTTAGACTTTTTAAAGAAAAAGATCAATACTATGAATATTAAAAAGGCAATAAATTCACAACTACCAACAATTGAATCTAAAAATCAAACTAAGCAATTGGAACAGAAACACAATAATAGATATGGAGAGCATTTGGAAGGTTACTAGTCAGGAGGGGGAAGGGAGAAGGGGGAGAGATGCAGGTATTAAGAAGCACAAATTGGTAGGTATGGAACAGACAGGGTTTGTTAAGAACACTACAGGAAAGGAAGAAGCCAAAGAATTTATATATATATGACCCATGGACATGACCTAAGGGGGAACTGCCAGAGGGAATGGGGGTTACTGGGCGGAGGGTACTTGGTGGAGTGGCGGGCAATGAGGAAAAATTGGGACAATTATAATAGCATAATCAATAAAATATATTTTTTAAAAGAATTGGGAGTTATATCCACTTACAGGTCCCTGAAACGAAGAAAGCAAGTTACAAAGTAACATATAGATTGAGACTTCATTTTGATGGAAAAATGCAATGGTTATATATTTGTATGCACATAAGAGTATGGAAATAAATACACCAAACTTATTGAAGAGTAGGATTTAAGGAGGATGAAGGGAAGAGTTTAAACACCTGTGTATTGTTCAGATACACTTTTTCTGACAATGAACATTTGTAATTTATTTAAATAAAGGGAAATATTTTAAAGAGCTCTTTTGTTTGCAACCAAAATAGCGGCTATTTGTCTTTGAAAGTAATGTACAAAACCCAAATTTCCAAGTGCAGTACAACTGCTAGCTACAGGGAAGTCAAGCAATAAACAGAGGACAAACCCAGGGTGCTCGAAAAAGATCCCGTTTTCACACTCTCTTCCTTCAGCATTTTGTTACCTAAAACGTAATTATTCAGAAGCTGGTTTTCAGAAAGCATCCCCTCTGAGAATAATACTCACTGAGAACAACTTGGAAACGATTCAAGAACTGACTGTGGGTCCCTGCTGCCTTACACAATAAACTTGATAGGCTGCCCCCAAAGAGAATGGACCACAACCTCAGAAAAGATGGTGAGATCATCCCTCGCTTGCACTTGGCTTAAGATTTAATCTGGCAAAGAAATTCTAGTCAAAGCAGGATGACTGGTTTCACTGAAAAACATGGAAGTACTAAAAGACAAGACTGTATATTTTGAAGAGCTGAGTTGTCAGAGATGTCTTCCTGAAAAGATGTCTTGACCATGGCCGGGCAGCTCAGTTGGCTAGTGCTGTCCCAATACACCAAAGCTGTGGGTTGGATCTCCCATTGGGGCACATGCAAGAAGAAACCAATGGATGCACAAGTAGAACAACAAACTGATGTTTCTCTATCCTCCTCCCTCTCTAAAAAATTAAAATTTTTAAAAAATTTAAGATGTCCTGGCTGGTGTAGCTCAGTGGATTGAGCACGGCC
Organism: Sturnira hondurensis; assembly: GCF_014824575.4. Classification (NCBI taxonomy): domain Eukaryota; kingdom Metazoa; phylum Chordata; class Mammalia; order Chiroptera; family Phyllostomidae; genus Sturnira; species Sturnira hondurensis. The sequence goes on along the minus strand of NW_028080827.1, from coordinate 28,281,502 downwards.
CTGCGAAAAAAATGATCATGGTTCGATTCCCAGTCAGGGCACATGCCTGGGTTGCAGGCCAGTTCCCAGCGGGGGACGCATGAGAGGCAACCACGCATTGATATTTCTCCCCTCCCCTTCCCTTCCCCTGTAAAAGATAAATAAAATCTTTTTAAAAAAAATTTAAGATGTCTTACTAAAAATTAGATGTCTTTTTTTGGGGGGGGGAAGTCTTACCTTTACAAGCAGTGAGGAAATAATTTGCTGTGTTCTATAGTTAAAAGCCTGCTTGGAGATAAGAGATATATAAAGCATAGGAAAAGAAAAAATTTCTAGGACAGAATTGAATAACAAATAGTTAAGAGATTTGTGTTACATTGAAATTTAGCATTTGAAAATTTCATTTTAAGTACATATGAAAACAAATGTGAGTTACAAGAATGAGCTGATTCTATAGTTTTTTAAAAACTGTTGTTCAAGTACAGTTTTCTTGATTCTACAGTTTCTTTTTAACAAAATTTATCCTTGTCCTGGCCAAATTTCAGACATGTTGAGCATTAAAAAGAAAGCAATAACCGTAGGTGATTGTAACATATCAAATGAACAAAAATCCATGAGTTCATAGTGATATTTTTTAAAAAGCTCTTTGTTGTAGAATGTCAACTAGTAAAAGTATAAAAACATACTTAGAAAACTACCATTTTGCATTCCCAAGGCAGTAACTGGTTCAGTGGAAGATCAGCAATGTAAGCCCTTGTGAAAAACAGGATATCCTCACGGCACCAAATCATCTCGCACAAATACCAAACACTTGAAGAGAGGAAAAAAACTTTACAATGAAAAAAGTCTGTTTACCAACGTAGCCAAGGGATCACTCTTAAATTCAGTAATAGCAGAGCAACCTGATATTATTTTCTTTGATGGGAAGCAATATAAGCACACAAGATCACTAGTAAAGTCTTCTTGCCAGGAATGGTTAGACTGAATCCATTCCAGCCTTACAGTTCACAGCAAACAGATGTTAAGAAAACATAAGGAAACACCTAAATCCAGAATATGAGCCCCCTTTACAAGACAACTATCTTGACTTTAAAACCAATGTCATTAAAAAAAAAACATGAGAAGACCATTCTAGACTAAATAGACTAGAAATCTACAACCAAATACAATGCATACATTGATTGAATCCTGATTGAGGGAAAAGGGGAGAGAGCTATTAAAAACTCTTGAAACAACCTGGAAATTTTGAAGATATTAAAATTTTGATATTAAGAATTGTCAGTTTTCCTTGGGTGTATGTCATGATATTGAGGTTATACAAGAGAATCTTCTTGTCCTTAGGAAATACACTAGTTTTTAGAGATGAAATATCATGGTGCCTGAAATTTACTTCAAAATTGTACAGCTGTGTGGCAGGAAGAGGGAGGATTACCAAAATCTCTCTTTGACCCACGAAACCAGCACTATGGTTTAAGCTCATAAATACAGAGTTAAAGCAAGAATGGCAAAATGTTAGCAATAGCTGAATCGAGGCGGTATCCATACGGGTGTTTATTGTACTACTCTTTCAATGTTTCCATGTTATAAACATTTTCTACTAAAAAGTTGGAGGGTAAGGAAATTCTTCTCAGAAATATTTTCCTTAAGCATCCAACAACTTTACCTTAAATTTTAAAGAAGTACCTTACTATTCTAAAGAAGTAGTTTGCTTTTCCTTCAGCTTACCATCGATTGGAAAGGTCTTAAAACCTGCCTTAATTACTGCAAATGATATTCTAATGCTAGAATAGGCCTAATATAAACCCCACAAAATCAGTACAAGATTTATAGGTGTAAACATCTGTTTTTATACCCAAATAACAAACTTAACAGCAGTAAAACAAATCATTTATTACAGCATATAATGTTATATTAAATTTACACAATGATATATAAAAACACATACCGTTTATATCATACAGTAAATTTAACATCAACAGGAATATCAAAACAAATACTACTCATGCACAAAACATGCATATGTTGGTATTTAAAATAGCAATTTTACACAATACTGTTTTACCAAAAACTTTTCTTGAGCCCTTTCAGAGAGGGTTGGTGGTCCGATCTGGACTGAATTGCACTAACGTGTTCGGGCCAATGCTTGGGTGGCAGAGTGCTCCATGAGCAGTTATGGGGTTGGGGTCATGCCCAGGGTTATTTCATGAGGGGTAAATTTCTCTGCACCCAAGGAGCAGAATTCTCCTAAGGGCAAGTCCTCCAAGGGAGGAATGGCTGGATCTGCTGCAAATTAGGAAGAAAAGAGGCATCAAAATGTGGGGTCAATGGCCCTAGAAATGGTTCGTGTAACCAGGGCCTAGGCACCAAATATGGCAAAAGTTCAGTGAATCCCTTAAGGTATTATTGGCCTCCCCATCCAGATCCCCAGACCTGTGGATTTAGGGAGTCATTTTCAAGTTCTGAGTCCAGTAAACCACTTCTGAGAAGAGAAGAGAGGGGTAGATCTGAGACACGAAGACTCTCCTAAAAAAATCACAAAAACAACCACTGTCCTTCATACCTACTTCACACAATCATGTGATGCCTTATAGGAAAGCCCTCATGGAGACCCTGCTGGGAAGCACCAAGAAGCAAATGTATCTCCTATAATTCCATCTACATGACCTTCAGTCAACAGGTCTCATCCCAGTAAGACCTGAACATCAAAACCTGTGCCTTCACAGATGCTCAGGGAATTTAAAAATCAGCTGATACCACAAAAATTCACTCACTATCACACCATTAAAAAACCTCAATATTTACTTCTAACCAGCGAAACATTCTTTACCTTCCATTAAAGGCACTAGTGTCCATATATAATGAAGAGATATAATTTACTTCGGTTTTATCTTAACAAAAGGAAAGCATCCCGTGAAATTATTACACAAAAAACTAAGACACCACCTTTCCTTCAGTCACTAGAAAAAAAACACTTTCTACACCCATGGTATGACTCAAACCGTCGTCATCAGCTTCAAAGAGCCAGACCGAAAGCGAAGGATTTTCTTTTTGAGGTTATGCGAAGCCTTAATTTTGACAAAGGTTTTGGTGGGGTTGTTGTGAAGGTCTGGGGCTGTGACCGTCTGAATCGGAAGCGTCTGGACGAACTGGGACCAGATCAGACCCCCGCTTTCCTCCGAGTCGCTGGTGCTGGTGCTCTCCCCGGCAAACTCGCCCTCGCTCACGCTGGACTCGCTGTCTCCAAAGCAGTTGGTGGTGTAGTTGCTCTGCTCGTCCTCACTAGTGTCCACCACGGTGGAGTGGAAGAGGGACTCGCACTCGGCCGAGTACTCAGAGTCGCTGGCCACGTAGGCATAGGGGCTGGTGTAGGGCAGCGCCACGGCAGCCGGGTACAGGCCTGCATTCTCTCGCCGGGCGCGTCGCGCACGCCGTAGGGCTTCTTCGTAGGACATCTCCGCAGCTGACCTCCAACGCCGCGAGTCCATTCGCTTGTGCTTGGGCTTGGCCACCACCGCCTCCCGGCCGTGGCCATGAACCCTGCTCCCGACCCGGTGCGCAGCTCCCAGCGGCCGGCCGGGGAGACCTGCCTCGGCCTGGCCGCCTCCACTCCTCCTCCCCTTGGCCGAGACCTTCCTGAGTTTCTTATTTGTATCCACGTCATCAGGGAACCGACATTTTTTGCTGGCCACCCGGGTTTTCTCCCTCACAGTGGGCAAGGCACCATCTGGGCCATGGAGAAGCTGGGCCCTGTGCTTCAGGGCGGAGCCCCGCGGGCCAGCAGCAGTCCGGGCGCCCCGGTGTGGCCGGGCACCTGGCTGCTGACCAGGGACGAGGTGTGCCTTCACCAGAGGCGCTTCCTCCAGACTTGGAGAAGAGCCCTCGCTTTTGAAATCCAGGGCAGGCCGCTCTTCTGCGGGGAAAGCTGAGGACAGTGGGGCAGGAGGGGCAGGAGGGGGCCCGACTGGAGGGGCCACCTGCAGGCCATTTTTCTGTAACATCTTTTTCAGTGGCTGGACAACTTTGTTCTCTTGCACCGGGGCGAGGACTCTCCCAGGGCTCTCTTTTGGAGAGGCAGCTGGGATCTGACTGCTTTCTTTAGGGGCCTCGCCTGTCACAGCACCAGGACACCGAGCCTGTTCCTGGGCAGCTGGCTTGGCATTTTTGGGCAGATGCTTACTTTGAAGTTCAGGAACAGCGCTCGGGGCGCAGCCCTCTAGCAGGGGCAACCTCTTGCTTTCCAGTTGTTCTACCTTTGATTCTTTTGACCACTGCTTCAGTGGGGAGAATGTCCCATTGTCCAAAGAGGGGATTCCACCAGAGGGCAAAGGCGCCTGTTTAGAATTCTTGACGTTCCCACTATTGCCCTGTGAGATGCCCCCGGTCACTCTGACACAAACACTCCCCTTCCTCAGAAGCCCCTTCGTGGGGTCAGCGTTCACACTGGTTCTGGGTTTGTTGGTCCTTACAGGGTGTGTTTTTTTCTGGACCAAGCTCAGAATGTAGCCATCCATTTTCTTACTGGATGAAGGATGGGGTGCAGACCACAAACTGCTTGGCGATGGTAAAGAAGTGTCTGTCTTGACAGCATCCAGCTCAGATCCAACACAAATGTCACTGGCATGGTTCCCCAGCCTCTCCTCTTCCCTCAGAGGGTTGCCCGTCAAGCAAAGGAGAAACATTGGGCTCTGCACGGCCACTGCATGAAGTGGACTGGGATAGCGATAGACGTCATTTCCGTTTTTAGACACCAGATCACACTGGTACTTGGGATTCACATCTGCAATGACACCAAGGGGATTAAATTGTGGTGTGGAGGGGAAACAGCACACTGCCTCTGAGGCCTGGTCTTCACAGTGGCCTTCTGTATAGTCCAACCATCCTATGAGATCTGAAAAACATTTAAAGGTACACTCTGAAGAAATGAACTGGTCAGCACCAGCTTGACTCTGGCCAATTTCTAGGAAGACAAATTCATGAGTAGAGAAACAGAATGCCAAAGAATCAACAAATACTCCACGAGCTACTTTACTATTTTACATACAGTGCAGAAACTGGAGGAGGGAAAAATATTTAATAAAAAATTTTTAATAAGATATAATGCTGTTAAACAGCAGAAGCCTCTGAAAGAAAAATATTCAGCCATTAAATTCTTTTAGTCCTGGCTGGTGTAGCTCAATGGATTAAGTGGGGGCCTGGGAACCAAAGGGCAGTGGGTTCGTTTCCCAGTCAGGGCACATGCCTGGGTTGTGGGCCAGGTCCCCAGTAGGGATGTGTGACAAGCAGCCACACACTGATGTTTCTTTCCATCTCTTTCTCTCCATCTTCCCCTCTCTCTAAAAATAAGTAAATAAAATCTTTTAAAAATGTTTTCAAACGACTGAAAAACATGGGGAACACTTTGAAGTGTAGTAAACATCATGATAATGACAGACTGTAGTTATAATTTTATTAAGATTGTGTAGCTGCAAAGAAAAGTCTGAGGTGAGCCTCAGATGCTAATTGTAATAGTTCAGTGTGGTGAGAAAGTAAGTGGTTTACTTTCTTGTGTTCTGTTTTCTAATTTTTCAATAAATATGTACTTCATTTCTAAACTGGAAAAATGTGTTTTCTGAGTCATTCTTTCTCTAAGAATTTCCTCTCTGTTCTATTTTGGTTTCTCTTTAAAATCCTTTAGATAAACTATTCTATGAGCTTTCTCCTCATTTTGAAATTTTTAGACCTAATTCTCAACATTATGTTCAAATATAACTGTCAATTGAAAGGTCAGGGAAATTAAGCAAATTTCAATAATATTTACCTTATATTTTTAATAATTACACTAACAAAACATAGTATTTTTTAAAGAAGAATGAATTCTTGATAAAGTTTTAAAAGACTGAGTAGTGGTATTAATAAACATTTTCCACATCTCAAAAAAAATGAAGATGCCAAAATATAATGAAATACAGTTTTCTTGCTTAATTAAATGATTTTGATCTCTTATCTTAGTGAATAATGTGAATTTCAAATCTCTTTAATAACCTTCAGTTAGAGAAAAATCAAAGTTTTCATCACTAGTTTTTCCTCCATTATATTTATTTACTCAGTACTGAAAACCTTCTATGCTAATTGTTTAAGGAAAAGCTCCATGAATTTCAGTGACAATTAGCAGTCTCAGGGAATATATAGTCTAGACCCAGAAATAATATCATTCATTTGTAAGGAAATGATCATTATAAAATAAAAGTGCCATGTCCCCACCCTCTACCTCCACTCCCAATAAACAGCTTATTGCAAACAGAAGCCTCTCCTGCTAATATCCTTACCCATCCCTCCTCCTCTACTATATACTCTATCTGCCTTGCTTAAAGCCACATTAACTCATACTTTACCATATGTCCCTTTTCCCTACTTAGAGTTAAGGAACAAGGCAGACCCCCCAGCCCCCAAGCCGAACTGTCTCAATTATGAGATGTGAAGATGTGGCATTCCGAAGAGGGGTCTGTCTTCCAGGGAAACCCATACCAAAGTGCCTTTAATGGGTTTTAAAGTTTCCCTCTGAAACCAGATCTGCAGAGTGAAGGGAAGCAATTACCAATGAACTTGAGGCCCAGACACTCTAGATAAACTGATCTGTGCTTCCCCAAATGATTGCTGCTGACAATGCACACTGTACAAATACAAAGACACCGCCAATTAGCAGCCTCAGTTGTTTGATGTTTTCATTGCCTGGACTCTAAAATCTAGCCTTAGACCCAGGTGGGGAACACAGACAGACCAGGAATGCAGAGACTTGTGACAGCACTTTCAGCTCCTCTGGTGCCCCTACATCTCTGCTCTTCTGAGGAATTGAATGAAGCAAAGCTAAGCACGGAGTGCCGAGTTTCAGCAAGAACTCTGCCATTCGGCAGAGGAGAAGCCTCTGACAAACAGCGTCTGAGAACCAAATTTCTCTTTTCGAGGAAAAGGCTGAACACAACTTCCGCATTCCCTTGGTGTTGTGTGATGGAAAAACATGGGCTTGGCGGTTAGTCCCGAGCTTGAATCCTGCCTTTGCCACTCACTAGCTATTTAGCCTTAAACAGCTTACCTAACGTCACTAGACCTCCTTTTCTGATACAGAAAAAAATGGAGCCAACAACACCTGCACCCTGCAGAACTGTTGGGAGGATTCAAAGGAGAAAAACGTATGCAGGCCCTCCAGCACAGTGCGTGAGGCGGAGCAGAAATGCAGAAACTTTTCCGGTACCAACAATGCTTCTCTTAGGAAGTACCTGCAAGGTCGGCCCAGTATGAAGAACAATGGCACACGGCCTAAGGGGATCTTGTCCTAACCACCTGCTAAAAGGAGAGCTGTCATCACACAAAGCATTCTGGAGAACATGGAAGGGCCACTGCTCCCTGAAGTGCCAAGCAGCCCTCCACCAAGCTGACAGATATATTTAACTTAATGTACCTTAATGTAAGCTTTAGCTTTGAATGATTAAAGAAAGAAGAAAACAGATCGAAAGTGGTTTTCAAAAGAAAATGCAAACAAGTTAACGCCTAACAAAGCCTGTTAAGCAAAGGCTCAGAAACAGAGCTCAAGACCTTTAATGCTGAGACAGGATTTTCTAAAGATAAGCTGAATAGAAAGCCAAGTGGCACCCAATGAGGATAGAATAGTAGTCATCTTGGCTCTGGACGCAACTATAGCACTAAATGCAGCAAGATGAAATTCTCGGAGCCTCTGTTTTTCATTTTCATCCGTAGAAGGTGTTGAAGCAATGTAATCTTTAAAGAATCTTTGACCCCTTCAAATTACAGAAGTGTATGCTGATTCTCGGCCCTGGCTGGGTAGCTCAGGTGGTTAGAGCGTCATCCTGATACAGCAAGGCTGTGGGTTCAGTCTCTGGTCAGGGCACATAAAGGAAGCAACCAATGAATGCACGAATCAGTGGAATGATGTGTCTCTCTCCCCCGGCCCCATCCTCTCACTGTCTAAAAAAATGAATAAATAAAAAAATGTTTTAAACATGTACTAACTCTAAAACAAAGGCTTACCTGCAGATTTGGGGCAACCATCTGAGACAGTCAAGGTTGCCTCCAAGGGGCTGCAAAAGCAGGCGCTGGAATGGCAGCTGGACAGACACTCACTGAAGACCGAGTTAGAGGAGTTGGAAAGGGATCCCGAAGCCCCGTCACTGAGCTCATAAAACCCTACAAATAAAAATGCCATTTGGAATTAAAACTACAACATACAACAACACACATTTGTGCAAAAGGAAAAGGGATAATCATTGAGAAAAGGTAGGAAAGGGAGACTTTTTAGGGGGGGAGCAATTCTGGCTCTATGGTCTAAGTGTCCTGATTTTATGGTTTTATTTCAAGCAATCCTTAGAAAAAAGCAAAGAGCTCATAACTGTGGGTACATTTCAAAGTTACTCTCATGACCTTCCTCCTTGACCCAACCTTTAAAGATGTCCAAGGAGACTTAGATGTGTCAAACCCTCAACGTTATCGTGAGCGTTTCAGAAAGAATAACTTAAAGAAAAAACAAATCTATTTAAAGAGCCAAATGGTTTAAAAGGAAAAAAAAAACAAACTTTGAAGTAGTCTCAGGAAGTTGAAGTGTGACTAATTTTCTAGCCCAGTTCTGACTTTCTCAAGTTTCAAAGGAGGTCCGCTCTCCCAGAAATTTGAATAGAAGCTTTTATTTTTAAACTCAGGGGACTCCAGTCAGATCAATCTCATTATTAAAAATTTCGTAATCTGGTTTTAGTTCCCTCTCATGCAACTGAATGACAGGCGGACTGGTTCTGTATTCTCTCGGCACTAGAAACAAACTCCATTGCCATTTATTTGCAGGCCTGGGAACATTAAGCACCGGGACCAAGGGGGCAAGGCAGAGCTCCAGGGTGCAGAACCCTGTCCTCACGCTCACTCACCTGAGCTGGGCCGGCTGTCTGTCTCCAGATGCTGCTCTTCAGATGTCTTTTCCACATCTAGTCTCAGGTCACTTATCTGCTTGTCAAGTTCTTGTAACTGATTCAGCAAACCAGCATCTCTTCTCCTCAAACAGTTCTGATTAGAAAGAAATGAAGAAAGAAAAAATGAACACAAAGAACTAGAAAGTCTGTGCTGTCTTCAAATCACCACCTAGAGAGTCCACTAAATCTCCCCAAACCAAGAATTTTATTGGATGATGTGAAATAAAGAAAAACTTCAAGTATATGTCCTAAGTTTAATTCCACTTGCTCACATTTTATGATGCTATAAAGTTTCTTCATATAAACAAGACTTGCTTTTAGTTTCAACTGATGTGTACAAACTTTTATAGGTAAGGATAACACAAAATGCACTGAGATTTTATAAAATCTCCTGTGTGCAGCCAATTTTTTACAGAACAGTGTCTAACAGTGGACTCTTTAATTTGAAGTCAGAGTGTAACAGATTTCCTATAGTCTTACTTAGGTGAGATTTGCTGGCCAAATGTCCTGCAGAGCTTTGTTTTCTATTAGCTGCTTTGTGGAGTTTAATCAGTCCTAGGGCCTTTGAAAGTGAGAAACTAATACTAATAGCCAGTGCCAAGTAAAATGTGAGCTGGCAGAATTCAAAACCCTCAAGGGAAGGTCCATCAAGATTTGAACTCAGCTCGGGTTTCCAAAGCTGACAGACCTGCACTGCTAACTCACACTGCCACCTAGCGCTTCCTCCTATAGCTGGAGGGGAAAAGGCATCTGGTTCAAATCAGGAAAGTCTAGGCATGAAAACAGGACCACAAACACGGACTAGACTGGAATTCTCCTGACGTGCTGCCTTGCTCCCCTCCAGAGGACAACAGGAATGTGCCACTTACAATCCTGAGATTCATAAAGACAGAAAGGTGCTATTGTACAAGACAATGCATAAAATGTCAATGACCAGGCATAGCTGGCAAGAATTGGCTCAAATCAATGTCACATACAAACCTGGTCTGCGACCGATGAAACAAGGTAAAATGCCCAAACAGTGGTATAACACAAACCGTGATGCGCATACACCCTTACAAAGTAGGTGCATATGAATTACTACCCCTATGTGTCCTCTGACTTACAAAACTTGAGCATAAACCATAGGCTTGTTTGCTAGGATGAGTTTCTTCAGGGAAAATGAACCTACCAAGGGAAGTCACTTTGTTGCTCAAAAGAGAGAACTTATCTGAAAAGAGATAATACAAGAAAACACTTGACAACCACGGAGCATCACAACATTCCTTGTTGTAGGAGGGACATTATCTAGCCTGTGTCTAGTTTCAGATAGTATCACATGGTCTGATAAGGATTTTTTTCCCTTTCTGCTGCTGTTGCTTTCAAAACTACATTTTTGAGGTCCCTGAAACAAAGCTGCCGCCATCATTCCGAGGCGGAGGTCAAAAGCTGTTCACTAACACATGAAGCCCCAAGTTCTTTTCCTTCCCCATTAATGAAGATGACACAGACTGACAGCAGCGCGAGCAGAAATCCCGTAACATAAATGCTCCCTGAGAGCAGCTTCTCTCTTCTCCCGCCTCCACTCCCAGTCTCAACTAGCAGTACGTAGAAAATATGAGAGGAGGGGGCACTTCCTCCGGCCAAATTTCCATCAGCTGCGTCTTTTAGCTGCCTTATACAAAGGGCTTCTATTTGAAATTAAGCAGCAGCCCAAGCAAAAGCTGGCATGCTGGCGAGAGCCTGGGAGGGGCAGGGCTCCTACGTGCGATTCCGGGTAATCGTAAAATTCAGCATTGGACAGTTAACCACGCCACAGGCCCCCTCCTCGGCTTTTGTCCCCTCTCGGCGGGAGGACATCAAGCTAAAACGACCTCCAAATGAAATGGCATTTTAAATGAGGGGTTTGCAAACCTTCGGGGAGAGGACATGCATTCATTTGTCTAACTAGAGAGAGTTAGGGTTAAAACCAGGCCTCTCCAAGAATCCCGAAGGGAAGGCGGACCCCCGCCCCCCACCTGACACAAAGCGAGCACACGCAGGAACGGGGTCGAAGAGGACGGGGGTCCCGGAAACCTCCAAATTTCCCCCGCCAGAAGCACCCAGGCGCCCACCTCAGGTCACCTGCCTGACCCCGACTCGTCTACCTCCAGGCACGACCTACCAACTGCTTCCGAAGCAGCAAAATGTTCTCCTCCAAGAACTTCTCCTCCAGGCGGCTACGCTGCGCCGCCTCCCCCGGCAGCTCCCCGGCACGGGGCGCGGCGGCACCCGCGCCCCCAGCCCCACGAAGGGCGCCCCGGACCAGTAGCTCCTGGCGCTGGCGCAGGTACTCCAGCTCCGCCAGCCCGGCCAGCGTGGCCTCCTGCCGCTCCCGGGTGCGCTGTCGCTCAGAGTCAGCCTCGCCCTTCTCCCGCCAGCGCCCCTCGGGTTCCACCGCGCGCTGCTCGCCCCGGGCCGGCGCCTGCAGCTCCAGCTCCTTTGCCGTCCCGGCCGAACTCGGCTTCATGGCCCCCAGCCCTGCAGAGAGCACCCGTCACCTCAGCCGGGCCGTCCGGGCGGAGGAGCGGGGAGCTTAGAGCTGCGGCCGCGAGCTCATGCTGCCCCGCAAAGAACGCGGCGGCGGCGGCTAGGAGCGCGCGGTCTCCGCGGGCTGCAGCCGTCCGGCCCGAGCGGCGCCGTCCACTGCACCGCGAGTCGCTCGCTGTGGGCCCGCAGCTGATAACGCCCTGCCCGGCGCTACGTCACGCGCGGTGGCGGCCGGCAAACCCCCGCCCGGCGCCCGCCTCCCCGCGCCGGCCCCTGGGCTCCGAGGCCCGCTCCCCGCGACTTCCCCCTGGACTGTCAGGGGCGCTGCGCGCGCTCAGCGCCGGCCTCTTCTCCGCCCCTCCCTCTCCCCGCCCCCGCTCCTCCCACGGGTCTCCTCGCCCCCTTTCCGAGTTGACTGCACCCAGTTTTTGCCTCGCTCCCTATTGGCTCTTGCCCACCGCACAAAGCAGGGCGCGAGCACCTCAAGCGCAGCATCCTGTTACCGCGGGCCTCGCAGCAAGGTCCGCGGGGGACGCCGCAGTTGGGCTCCCCAGAGAAGTTTCTGAACTGGACCGAGTTGCTGCACACCACCTTAACCCTTTCCCCACACGCCCCCGTCCACGCCCACTGAGACTGCTTTAGGTCATCTTCACCCCACCAAACGCGGTTCTGCGAGTGCATTCAATGACAACTTCTGTAGGTTTGCTCTTTTCACTCCAGATCACAGGCAAGGACTACCGAGTACAGTAATAACAACGTTCTAAAACTGTTCAGCTCAGTTGTGTGTCTGCTTTGGTTTCCTTACGGAAAAGACCGCACTTAAAATTAGGGAGGAAGATTTCGCTGTGTCGCCAGCGTTGCATCCATTCTTCCACAAGCTCGGGGTTCCCGTGTGCGCGCACGTGCGCGCGCTTTGGTTTCTGCGCGAGTTTTATATGGTTACTCAGTCTGCACTCAGGCGAGCTCTGACTCTGAAGCCAGACTGCCTGAATCTGAGTCCCGTCTCCTAGCTGGGCGGGCAAGTTACTTCGCCTCTTTGTACCTCTGTTTCCCTACGGTATACCGAGCTACTAACAGAATCTGCCTGTTGGAAGAACTACAGTAAAATATAGTATAGTACTATATACATGGGAGGGGGCGTTTACAACGGGGCAGACACATAGATAGTAGGCGTTATGTGACTTCCAGTTTCCCGCCCCTGCCCCCTCCAGAGGTACTTCAAACTTTTCTCTCTGAAGTAGCGTTTGAGGTATGGTCAGCTCTGCTTGGGACACTGGTCACAAGGAACTTCAGTGGAATAGGGGTCTGGAAATGCCACTTGACTGAGGAAAAGTACAGTATCTCTGTTTAAAAGCAGTACATCCGAGAGCCTCAGAAACTGAATTCAACAAGTCACAATTTGCTGAAATTCGGGCAAGGTATGTGAAGGAGTGCGTCCTCTATCATTACTTCAGATTCTGACACCTTTGCCCTGCTAAGAATTCTCCATGTATCCCCACCGTGCGGTCTAACCTTCCCTCCAAGACCAGTTGACATCCCTCCTCGGGACTTTCAGCTAACGGCATCAATACCTGATTCTTGCCAAATGATATTTGTGTGATTATTGATCCGGGTACGTACACATATACCTACATTCATAGGTGGTTTTGTGTATCGCTTTGCTCCGGTGGCACTATAAAAATTCCCGGGAGGCAGAGGCTGTTGATACTTTCTTAGTATTACCGTTCTCAGGATAATGCCTTGCAAGCTTCCAAATGATGATCATTAGAGAGAGACTCAAGAAAAAGTAGGTTGGTGGTAGATTTTTTTTTAATTAACATGCTTTCTAACTTAATTGTGCCCATTTAATTCCTCAGATAAATAGAATCAAGTCGACATTTGCCAAAAAAATGAAAAGCAGGAGTTCACTTGCCACCTCCCATTGACCTCCGTATTGCTGCCCTGCACAGACATAAGAACTATAACTACAACCACGATTCATAATTAACCAGAGCGTATGTTGGCATTGAAAATGGAACCATGTTCTGGTGTTCAGCAGCTTTTAAAACAAAATCAATTTTATTCAGGTCACCTGTGCTTTTTGCCTACTGTGTGGCAAATACTGTACTTGATGATGAACTAAATTTTCCTCCCAAATTTTAGTGAGGCACTAGGAAATAATGACCAATCCTGTCAACCAAAGGCCACTCACCCATGTCCTCTGTCATTCATTGTCTCATTCTGTTCATTTCTAGGCAAGCTCCTTGCTTTCTAGTTCTGAATTAGATTCCTTCTGGCTGGGTGGAGTCCAGTATTGTGCCCTGTGCTATGTTAACACACTGACAACTACATTTATATAGTTGAGGGGGCAAAGCTGAAACATGTTTTTACACAGCACTAATAAATCTTGTTAAAGCAGACAGACACGTCACTATTTCTCCAAAACCGCCCAGCTCCCCACCCCTCTCCTCACCAAATGCCACTTTGACTTGGCTCATTAGTCCAAAGCAAACCATTTGCCATAACAGCTTGTACATCTCCAGGAAAAAGTGTTCCCAACAAGTTTAAATATTAAAATTAATGTATTCAAATGGTTCTGCCAATAAAATGGTCACAAATAGGAAAAAGGGTTATGCTTCCCACAGTATCCATTACACATTAATAAATAATGCTGTTCATTCACACGCCAATTAAAACAAACTCGGGCTGTCAAATGAAGTAGAAGCAAGGAGCTCAATGCTCTAATTGTTTTTCCAGGAAAACTCCCAATGTCGTCAGATTAAGTGTGACTGGTTAGGTTGCCCCTGTTCCCCACTTAACCCAACAGCCAGAATTTCTTTCCTCCAGTCTAGTTCTGGCTGTTCTTTCCTCGGATTCTTTGTTTTAGTTTTAGGCATTGGGGAAGCAGTTGAAGGTAATCACCTACTCACTGCTCCCTGCTCCCTTCTGTTGCCAGCAATGTCTCACTTTCCTCTGCTGTTTTTTCTTTCTGCTTTTTAAAAAGCAGATGCCAATGCTTCTACCTCCACTAACACTACTTTGTCATCTCCCCTCTAGTATTGCTCAGCCCTAGTTTATTCTTTTGCTTTCGCCTGCCCCCTGGCTACTCCTTCTCCTCCCCTTTTCCAGAAAAACTGCTAATCCACCCTCAGGAAGTGTGGTTCTAAAGCAACAGATCTGGGGTAGATCTGTGCCACCTCCCCTCCGCGCACCCCCCCCCCCAACACTGATCTGGAGAGTTAGGTAAGTTGTCAGCATAAAAAAGAGTCTTGACTGAAAATATCACAGTTGTGTAGCTTAGTGCTTAAAGATATTTCCTGGGCAGAGACAGGAAGGTTCCCTCAGATCACACAGTCTGACTCTGCCTTTGGGCAGAAGAGCTCCCAACAGCATCCCCCACCAAGGTCTACGTATCATTCTTGAAATGCCTAATGTGGCAGTGCGAGTTCTATTGCAGCCAAGCAATGCAAGGAGCATCAATTGCATGTTTTGCTATAGACCAAAGCAACAAAACGATGGCTTGCAGCTTTTATGGCCAAACAAACACAAATGATGTCATGGAGAAAAGCCATCTCCAAAAAGGAGGGGAAAAAAATAAGGACAATCCTTTGAGTTGGAGTGATGACCACCATTTGAGGGTCTGGGATCAAAGCTCCAGCCAGACATCAAAGCCCATTTGAATCTAGTGCCAGAAGAGCCACAGTGAATTAACCATCCTATCTAAACTAATTATAGCTTGACCCCACAATCCAGCTTCAGTGAGCACACACAGAGGAAAGAAAGCAGACATTGAAACAAAAGATCAAGAAAAAGGAAAGTTGGTAACAAGACTGGGCAACATCATGGCTCTGACCACTTAAAAATCTTTTGAGGGCAGAGGGGAGTAAGGGAATGGCAGCAGAAACAGCTCGCTTTGGACAATGCTGGTCTTGTTTTCAAGGCTATGCATGAAACAGTCCCTTGCACCCTCACTGACGCCTGCACAACCAAACATCTCCTTATTCCTGGAAGGAAAGGCTATCTAGTAGTTGCTTCAGTGCTGTTAAAGAGGTTTGATCTTCGGGAAGTTCAGGCTTCCTCACGCAGCACGCCATGAGTTCCAAGCACTCTATCTACATGGGAGGGACTTGCATTCTTCATGATCTTAACTTCCGACATCCCCACGGACCTCAGGATTCAGTCTCTCAGCTCTGCCACTTCCGTTGGTTATCTTTGCAGATGGAAGGCACAGCCTACCACTTGTGCAGATACCCTCGAACTACATGCCCTGGTACTAATGCCAAGAAACAATTAATACTACTTCAACCCCAGGCAAAATTGAAAAGCGGTTCCAATACCGCTTTAAACAAGTGGCCCCTTTAAACAAGTTGCCCCTACTGGGCCCCATTTATTTGAATGTCTCAGTCTCCAGAACTGCCAAACGCACATCTGATTTAATAATCCGGAAACCATGTTCAGTCATATTTCTTTGTAGATAAACATTAGTGTTTCCATTTTTTAAAAGATTTTATTTATTTATCTTTAGAGAGGAGGGAAGGAGAGAAGGAGAGAAATATCAATGTACGGTTGCCTCTTGTGAGTCCCCTGCCGGGAACTGGCCTGTAACCCAGGCATGTGCCGTGTATGGGAATCAAACCGTGATCGTGTGGTTCGCAGGCCTGCGCTCAATCCACTGAGCTACACCAGCCAAGGCTCCATTTTAAAATATATTTTCTTTTCTTATTTTTTTTTTAGAGAGAGGGGAAGGGAGGGAGAAAGAAANAGAGAAATATCAATGTACGGTTGCCTCTTGTGAGTCCCCTGCCGGGAACTGGCCTGTAACCCAGGCATGTGCCGTGACTGGGAATCAAACCGTGATCGTGTGGTTCGCAGGCCTGCGCTCAATCCACTGAGCTACACCAGCCAAGGCTCCATTTTAAAATATATTTTCTTTTCTTATTTTTTTTTTAGAGAGAGGGGAAGGGAGGGAGAAAGAAAGGGAGAAAAACAATCATTGGTTACCTCATACACACCTCCACCTGGGGACCTGGCCTGCAACCCAGGCATGTGCCCTGACAGAGAACTGAGAATCGAACCAGCGACCTTTCACTCTACCAGATGATGCCCAACTCACAAAGCCACACTGGTCAGGACTGATTTCTTAAAATAATAAAATCTAAATTTATAGCCTGAGTTTTTTAGTAAGAAAAAAATTTAAAAGCAGGCCTTCTTATAGGATAAAAACAAATCTATTCCATCATCATTACATTGCATTACTTTGATTAATCGTTTATTCAGGAGATATTTGAGTATCTACCTACTACCTTTCTGGCACTGCGGACACAGTGGTGAATAAACCAGACATAGTCCCTACCTTCATGGAGCTTAGGGTCTAGGAGGTTCACTGGCACAACTGAACTGTTACATACGTATCTGTGTGGTACCTGTGTACGTCCAAATACATGCTATATAGTTATCTGCAAATATGTAATCCCAAATTAAGAAACTACCACATTTGGCAAAACAATTCTTTTAAAAGCAGATATGTCCTATGATTGTAACCAAAAGTCATAGTCAACGAAATCACACACAAAAAAGTACTGACTTTTCTAAAACTTAAGGTTTTTTACAAGGAAGGGGATCTTCTATTTTACTTGTTATGGTCTTTTAAAAATATTTCCCCTCCTTAAAGCTGCATTTGAAATATCTGTAAGGAGAGACTTGCCCTATAGCAAAATAATTCAGTTTTCATTTAAATGTCATTCATCGAGAGGTGGTTACAGACAACTAATTACCTTACAGATCTATTTGTGACCTTTTTCCTCAGAACATCTCAGAAAAGAAAGAGAGAAAGCACCTCTCCGACCCGTGATACTACGCGCCATTTCCAATACGGTTTACTGATCACTTCTACACCAACAAAGGGCAACGACCCAGGTGATGTTTTTAACATGATTATTAACATGAAAGCAGAGGTTTTTGCTTCAGAATGTACACAGTTGATCCAGTTCTTCCGTTTCATTTGCTCCTATGAACCTGGCCTTTCCGAGGGCCTAGAAACAGAACCGGAACTCAGAATAAGCTCTCCCACGGAGTTCCGGCCCGTGTTTGCCCCCAAGACCCACAAAGCCACTTTAATTAAGATCCTGGGGGGCCTAGGGATCCCTGCGGAAAAGCCCCAATGCCATTATCACCCTGGGAGCAGCTGAAAGCGTGTTGCTGGTTGAAGCTTAGGTGGCCTGGCCCCACGGGGAGCTTCCTCTAATCCTGCTGCCTCCGCAGCAGGCCGTGTGAAGAGTAGCACATGCACTTCAAACAGGAATTGGGCCTTGGGTATGTCTGGGCGAGGCGGAAGGCTGGGGGTTGGGTGGTGAAGAGCCTCTGATTCAAAGACAAGTCAGCTTGGATGACAGGCAGTGGCTGTGTGCGGCCGATAGGAGGGCCACGGCCTCCATTTCCATCTCTCTCTGCACCCCAGGGGACTCTCCCTCTGAAGCGGGGCTTCTTTGAAGTTAAGGAGGATGGTTCTGTCAACAGATGGGACAATTCGCTTCTTGTCCAGTTTGTTCCGTGCAGACTGGATTAAAGAGTCCAGGGAGTTTTGCCTTAAGATACGCTGCCATTTTGTTACCCCACCCCCACCCTGTCCAAGCTCTACGGAGCGATTTGGTTGATTCGCTCTTGCTTGTGATAGAAGCTGTTCCCACAGGAGAAAGAAGCCAATTCTAACACTGCACTTTCTGATGTGGCGAGAGGATACACATTTGGGGTCAGGCCAGCCTGGATTTGAACTCCAGCTGCACCACACTCCACGGCCCCGCGCTGCTCACCTTCATGCACTGATTGGTGTTGCCAGCTTTGACTCATCTCAGCCTCGTTTTTCTCATGTGTAAAGTGGGGCTTAAACCTGACCTTAGAGAGAGGTTGTGAAATACCTGGAAATAAATGTTGATTCCCCAAAGACCCAAATGTGATACATGCATGTGCACACCCAGAGAATGGACATTTAAGGACAGTCCTGTAAGAAAAAATTGTCATGAGACACTGCTTTGACAGCTTTCAAGTATTGCTTTGAAATTTTCCCCTAAAGCATACGCAGTGTATTGTTTTCAGAATACAGTATTGGGTTTTGACCTGTAAGTAGGTCTGAGAGACTTTGGAGGAGTCGCACTGTGGTTCCCCCCATTGCAAAGCAGGCTTCCCAGAGGAAACACAAGGATTCTGCCCTTAGAAAGCAGAGGGACCAGAAGAATGAGGGATGTGTTGGAAGGAGCAGAAGCTTTGGCCCCGGCTCAGCTCCTTGAAGGAGTCCTAGTGAACGGTGAGGATAGGTCACGTAGCAAATACCAGAAGATGCAAACTTCTCCCTTCTTTTTCATCTTTTATCTGAGGGATTACTTATGTTAACAACGTTTAGTTAGCCCCTTGCTTTTTTGCATGGCCTCTTATAATGGAAAATTTCCAAACACAAAAGTAGAGAGAATGGTATAACAGATATCTATGAGCCCATCACACAGCTTAACAATTGTTAACATAAACAGGCCCCATGTAGAAATGAATATTTTGACATTTTGGGGACCAACAGACATAAAACAGAGTTACAGATTATTAACACTGTATTCCTATCATTAGTTTAGTACCAGGTATACAATAAGCACTCGATAAATGATGTATGTTATTATCATCGTTACCAATTATTATTTTTCCTCAACTTATCCAAAATTTTTGATGGGCCTTAGCGAATGCACTTTTGTTCCAAAGGGCACAAAGCATTTCTCACAGTCCTTCAGTAAATCAGTATGTAAGGAGATGAAGTTACCCTGGAGAAAACAGTAGTAAAGTGATTCTCCTCTCAGGATATGACCCCAGTTACTGGTCCTGCGGTTCTGATTGTTCTTGTGCACCAATGCCCTTCTCCCTCTCGTCCTGCCTCACCTACTGGGTTCAGCAGTGAGATCCTTGAGAGCTGGATTCACACCTGATGGAGCTTTACCTCTTCAGGGTAAGTGGCAGCACTGAGTGCTTCATGTGCCAAGTCATAAGGCTGGGAGCAAAAGCAGTATTAGGAAAAGAACTTGGTAAACCAAATTAGCTTGAAAATTAGTTAAAGCATCCCCAACGTCTAGACTGCGTTCCCTTTACTTGGGTTAAAGAGATATTTTTCATGAACAACTAAATCTACTGTTACACAGATTAAAACTAATGGACCCTTTTGGCTGCTATACATAGAAATACTGAAGTCAGTGACTTCAAAAACTCAGCAGTAAATTCTTGGGTTAACTTTTGTTGCCTTTCTTGTTCAATTAGATTTTAAACTCCTCAAGGGCAGGGACAAATCCTTCTTCACCTCTAAGTCCCTCAAAACAAAGCCAGATACAAAGCAGACACTCACCAAATGCTTGTTTCATTCAATTGCCTTTCCGGGTGGATTGAGATGGAATGCCCTGCCTGTGACACACCAAAAAGACCGACTTTGGAAAATTCTATAAATAGGTATTTTGAAACAAACCAAAATTGGCTGTTTTTCCTGTCTATTCCACTTTCAGAAACATCTTTTGTAAGTCTGTGTCTTTTAGGAAAATATGAGAAACAGGAAAAAAGAAACGTTCCATTTCTGAAAAGATAAGAAGTGAGTCTGATAAAGACAAAAGGCATTTGGGAGTCAGGAGAGTTAAAACAAACTCAGACTGCCCAGCCTGTTTGAAGTTGACAAGAAGCAGAGAATGACCCATTGGTCCATTATGGAGCACAAATAGCGTAATCAGCATTTCATCAATGAGGCCACACGGTGGGGTAGGCTTAGCCCACTGGCACCGTGTAAAAAGCCCTGGGTATTGGTAGGCCTTTCTAAAAGGCATTTCTACCGGAGCACATCTGTGTGTGCTGGTGTGTGAGCAGAGAAAGTTTGACATTAAAAACCGTCTAAACTCCAAACCCTTCTGTCCTACTGAACGTGTACCTGGCAGATCCAAATACACTGCCCAATGCTGGGCTCTTCTAGGAATTTTCCCGGGAAGCCGACCGCGGGCCGCGGTGGCTGCAGCTGCTTCAGTCAGCACAGAGGGAGGAGGAGAACCTGGTTCTGCTGCACAGCGGGTGCCCTATCTGCGTCCCGCCATACCCTGCGCCCGGTGGATTTCACGGGCGTAGAGAAAGCAAGAAGGGGGTGGGGGGCGCCCAGTTGACTCGCACACCTTTCCCTTCCACTTTTACCTCATTTCCACATCAAAGAAAGAAGTTTCTTTCCTCGGAGGCTATTTTAGAGTTACAAAGCATTCCACTCTCCCGTACCAGTTGTGTCTCCTGACATAGTCCAAACCACGTCACCCCTCTCTTTTCTCATCTTTCCCTTTTAAATATACCTCTTCCTCTGAGGACCCTAAATAAGCAGCTTGGCAATAGAGGGCAAAGGAAATTAAAGCGGCTCTTCGGCATACCGCACCGTGTTGAAGAAACACAGAAAACTGAAAGCTGTTTAGTGCGTGACCCGAGCAGGGACTTTCATTGTTAATGACCTCGGAGGGGAAGAACGGAGACGCGTGGGGTCTGTGTTCCAAGGCATCACCAGATAACTGCCCGCATCCTTGGTCTTTACAAAAAGTTCGTCATCTTGTCCAGTGTGTCTTCCAAGAAAGAATAAAATAAGCTCTTTATCTTCCCCCCAGGTCATCACAAAGAACAGAAACCCACAGCTAGGTGATTAGGTTTCCGTTCTGTGTATCCCTCCTACCCCTCGTATTCTGACTGGGGGCCTATCAGAAGGATGTGAGTAATGAGGCTGCGTTTCCTATTGACCCAGCTGTTTATAAACAAAGCTCTTCCTTCGAGCAAAGGCAACGACGTTTAAATTGCTGAAAATTATCAGCCTCAACTCATCTGAATTTCATCGCGGTGCTACTCATTCAGGAAATGGGAACCCCGAGAAGTTTCCCTTTTTTGCAAATTGCCTCCAGATGTGGCAGACAGAAGAATCTTTATATTAAAATATCACACAGCTAATGCCCTACAATTTCTTCTTCTGTCACCTTAGCCAGAAGACGGACAACAAACCACTGATCGTAGGACAAAAGCTGTAGGTGCTGTCTGGGATCAACTTTCAAATCGCAAAGGCTCCCACTCTGGCACCATGGCGTCCAGCCACCTTACCCAGCCTCGCCTTGCCTTTTTTCTGCAGCGCTTAACACCTTATTACACCATACAGTTTGCTTACTCATTATGTTCATTATTTATTGCCTGTCTCTATTGCTAGAATGCATGCTCCACAAAAGCAGGGGTCTTTGGTTTGTTCGCTGCCCATCCCAAGGGCCTAGAACTGTGCCGGACACACTGTGCTTGCTGAAGACACATAGGTGCTGAGTGAATGAATGAATGAGTCAGTCTGTCAGTTCCTTTTAGGTCAGAATCTCTAGTCCTCACCATGAAACTGACATCAGTGCCACATGTCCTGGTCCATGTAGGCCACTAGCATATCACAAGGACATTCCCAATCTTATTCCCAGATACCGCTCACTTTCTCTCACCCCTTTACCCAGCTTCTCTTTCCAAAATATCTATTTTTGTCAGTGACAACACAATCGATTAGTCCTAACACGAAAATTTTTGTTCTATTACTCTTACCTTCTCTTCGTCCCTCAGATCACTAATTTATGAATTTCCTGAACTTCTTTTTGTATCTCTCCAACTTGCTCCTTTATCTCTATTCCTGCCCTGATCCACACAATTATCACCTCAAATAGACTCCTAAATGGTCCCCTAGCCTCTAGGCTCTTCCCCCCTACAGTTTCTTTTGCATAAGCATCGTTTTGATCACATCAGTCCTCTTCCAAAGCCATCTGTGGTCTGGCCCTGCTAGAAAACCTGACCTTTCTGGGTGGTCAGATGGTCACTCAGAGTTAAGTTAAGGAGTTAAGTCTTTAAACAACAGAACATGTTATATAGGTAAGTGCATTATGGTACATAGTGGGGGTGGAAAGGAGCGGGAGAGGGGATCATAAGAGCCAGACCAAGGAATTTGAACTCTGAATAGTGACAGACGTCGTGGACTAATTGTAAGATATTTCTGACTTAATTCAACAGTTATCTACTGCGTGCCCACTATATCTCTGGCAGTGTTCAAGGTCTCGAGGATACAGCAGGAAACAGGTATTTCTTGGAATTCTAAGAAACTCCAAGGACCAACGGCAAACCTATCTCGGAGGAGCCATTGATTGGTCCGTAGTTGTCAGTGGCTATGGGGAAAAGGCAGATGTCCCTGCAGACCTGTCCAGGTTGGGGGATGGCTCCGCTTCCTCAAGTCGGGCACCCGAGAGAAGCCAGCTCAGGGACCTGATCCTGACGTGCTCTGTGGCCCTTGGCATATCATTCTAACTTTCTACCTCAAGTGCCTCCCTGACAAAATCATGTGGAGCGAGAAGCCCAAGCTTGTTGAACACTTGGGGAAAACTAGCAGAAAGAACTATTATTGCACTGTTCTCAGCATCATGATATACCTGTCACTACTTTCTAATTGCATTGTGTAACTTCCATCCTGTGTTCACCTGGCCGTTTCTCCTGGCCCCAGACAATCTCTTGGATTTAAAATAAGCACAGTTGGCCAGTCTAGTCATTACCACACGGACTCTCTGGCTCAAAGCGACTGCTCTGAAGACCCGGGCCGAAGCTTAGTCAGAAAAAAGACTTGGGCCTGTAAGTCGGCAAACTTTTTCTGGAGCTAGACAAATAGTAAATATGTTTTAGGCTTGTGGACCTTCCAATACCTGCCACAACTACTCCTCTCTGTAGTTGTAACACAAAAGCAGCTACAGGCAACACTTAACCAAGTCAGCATAGTTGTGTTTCTTTAAAACTTTATTTACAACAACAGGTAGTAGACAGATGTGGCCCACAGGCCAGAGTTCATTGACCTCTGCTCTAAAATATTAGGACATTTTAAATGTAAAGCTCAGTTTTAATTAGAGGAGGTAGCATGGAAGAACATAAAAACAATGAGTTTGGGGAACTCAGAAAGCTAGAATAGAATCCCAACTTTACAACGAATCTTGGAGGCATTAGGGATATTAACTACAGTTTCCTAATGCACGAAATGGCATGGTGGCCCAGGGGCAGACGGCCCGGGTTAAAGTCCAGCTCTGGCACTTTCTATCTTTGTGATCTGGGGCCAGTTTCTTTTTCTTTTTTTCTTTTTTTAAGATTTTATTTATTTATCTTTAGAGGGGAAAGGAAGGAGAGAAGGAGAGAAGGAGAGAAACATCAATGCATAGTTGCCTCTCGTGAGTTCCCCCTCTCGGAACTGGCCTGCAACCTAGGCATGTGCCCTGACGGGGAATCGAACCGCGATCGTGTGGTTCGCAGGCCTGCGCTCAATCCACTGAGCTACACCAGCCAGGGCTGGGGCAAGTTTTTTAATCTCTCAGAGCTTCAGCCTCCACATCTGTTTTCATGGGAATAAAAAAATACAACCTTCCTCATTGAGAGGATTCAATGAGAACATGCATATTAAGAGCCTGGAACAAAGTAAGCACTCAATAACTGTTGGCAATCATTGTTATGTTTATTACTATTATATTACTGTGGAGTCGACCAAGGAGTGGCTATTGAAACATTGCATGAAAGCATTTGTTTTCTTCGGAGATTAAAAGCAGTTCTGTTTTTACCTTCCCCTACTTCCTGCACACTTTACACAACTACAGGAAGCTGAAGTCACCTTGTAAACCAGCCACTGCTTTTTCAGATGATTGCCTTTAAGTGGCTTTCAAATTCTGAAGATTATCATGCATAATGTATTATGCTTATACCAGGATTAAATTTTTTTCCATTGATTTTCACCTCCACCGAGGGTTTTGTTGGACAGCATTGTGTCTCCAAAGGAGGCTGCTTTTGCTTTTCCTGAATTGTGGACACAAAGAGTTTCTTTCAGACTTAAGTGTCTTTAAATCAACTAATGTGATTTTTGTCTCCAATTACAATCAAGTTAAAATTCTCCAATACACACTAGACTTCCCTTCCTAAACTATACATTAAGAGTGTCGCAATCCATTCAACACTGTCAGGAGAAAATATCACTAGATTGGGGGTGTCCCCTCCCAGAGCACCCTGTCCTTTTTGCAATTGGTGCCAGGACTGGGGAGACTCATGAGCCTTAAGAAACAGGGCAGGGTGACCACCATTTAATTAGAATGTACCAGTAACCTTTCCAAGCACAGCAACAATGCACATTACCTTTCCCATTGCATAGCACATACCAAGAATAATATTGCTTCCCAGTATGTCAAAGTAAGGATGGTCTCACCTAAGTGATGATCTCCAGGACCACCTTTGTTGTCTGTTATTCTTCATTAAAGTGCATCTCAGAAATCTTTATGGCTCTTTACATAAAGCTCTCTTGAGCCAGGGGTGTGGACTGTCTCCTTCCGGCCTTTTCCCCACTAGTAAGCACAGTAGCCTTCTCTTTGCCTGCCCAGACTGGCAGGCTGCAGTTCAGGAGGTCCCAGACAATCCAAGCCACTGTATACACCGTGCTCTTTGTTAGAAGTAATCAGCCACAGGGGCAAAGGCGGTAAACAGTAATTAATATGCAAATTTGCAAGTAACTTGCCTCTTGGTGTTGAGGTTTCTTTGTGTGTTTGCACAGTTGTGGGCAAACTGGGGTTTGTCTTAGCCTTAATTAGCAAGATAAATATAAAATTATGATATTAATTGTTAGCTGGTTTTTAAAAAAGTGGTAGTATCCCCCTGCTGTGACTGAGATGCTGCAGATCGGTAGGGGGCTCCTTCTAAAATGAATTTTAAGATGCTGAAATACCCATCTTAATTAAAAGGCAAACACTGAAATGAGTTTTTCAATTCAAAAATTATAGTTACCAGGCAACAAATCTTCAATGCATACATTAACAATTAGTATTCGTACATTGGTTGACCTAACCCCCCACAACAAAGAGAGGATCACCCTTTTACAATAATAATAATAATGAAGGGTAATATTTTTAATATTAAGTGCTCTGCACCAGGCACTCTGCTAAGTTCTTTTCTCACACTATCTCAGTGAATCCTCACGCAAGCTGGACCAGCTGGTGCTATTAATAGCCACATACAGATGTGGAAGGCAAAGCTCTAGGTGGGTTATTTTTTAAGATAGGTTTTCTAGGTCTGCTCTCTAATTGTGGCGTCCTCAAGATTCCATCTGCAGCTCTAATTTCTTCTTTTTTTTGGCTCTTTTTTCTCTGGGAGGTCTACCATTTGGCTGCTTTCAACTGATTCTTTATCAGCTTGCTGCTGATGGCCTGAAATATCTAAATCATACCTCTAATTCTGAATTGCCTCCTAAATTCTAATCATAACAGATTCTCACTTCTACTACCCCTGGAAGCCCAGATTTCTTAGGCTGATTTTCTTAGGCTGTCTCTATAATCTGCACCAGGTACTTTGACTCATTATTCAATTCAGCTCCCATTATTTAGTGCTAATTGGCAAAGGTACTGCATTTGTCCCTAGGGGTGAGGTGAGATGAAAAAAGGGGAAAGTGAAAATTTTTTTAAAGATTTTATTTATTTATCTTTAGAGGGAAAGGGAAGGAGAGGAGAGAAATATCAATGTATGGTTGCCTCTTGTGAGTCTCCTGCCAGGAACTGGCCTGCAACCCAGGCACGTGCCCTGACTGGGAATCGAACTGTGAATGTGTGGTTCGCAGACCCGTGCTCAATCCACTGAGCTACACCAGCCAGGGCAGAAAGTAAAATTTTAAAAAGCACCTATTCTCAAGGAGATTTTGGTGAGGTTTAAAGAAAGCAAGGGTCACCTGGCTGGTGTAGCTCAGTGGATTGAGCGCGGGCCTTCGACTCAGACGATCGCAGTTCGATTCTCCGTCAGGACACATGCCTGGGTTGCAGGCCAGTTCCCTGCAGGCCAACTCCCAGCAGGGGACGCAGGAAAGGCAAACATACATTGATGTTTCTCTCCCTCTCTCCTTCCCTTCCCTTCTAAAGATACATAAATAAAATCTTTAAAATAAAATAAAATAAAATAAAGAAAGCAAGGGTCAAACTCTAACTCACGCCTTCTTTTTAAAAAAATTTATTTATTCATTTTTAGAGGAAGGGAGGGAGAAGAAGAGGGAGAGAAACATCGATGTTTGAGAGATACATCAATTGGTTGCCTCTTGCATGCCCCCCGCTGGAGTCCTGGCCCACAACCCAGGCATGGGCCATGACTGGAATCGATCCTGCAACCTTTCAGTTTGCAGGCCAGCACTTAATCCCCTGAGCCACACCAGCCAGAGCTTAATGCCTTTTAAAAAATAAAATTTAGGTCTCAGAGAGAGGGCCTGCGAGAGAGGCATGTGGCTTTAGCAGAGTGCAGACCCCCTCTTGGCCAGGTGAAAGGGAAGACCACGCAGCTTTGCCAGAATGGAGATCCCTGCGGCCAGGTGAAGAAGAAAGACGCACTTTTGGTGGAGTACGGCTTTGGTAGAAGAGGCCCACGCGCCTTTGGGGCGCTCCCTTTGGGCAAGTGGCCTGGAAAGTGGGAGACACTTTGACTGGAACTTGGTACAAAGAACTCTTGCCAGTGGAAGGTACCGTATGACTTTGGATTAGTTGGAGATCCTGCCTGGACAGGCGACACAGCTCACAGTGCCAGCAACCTGAAAAAAATGGACGTGTGCTCTTTTCCTGATTTACGGTACCCGGAGTTGGGACAATGGGAGAAGGGAGAGCTGTGTGTGTGTGTGTGTGTGTGTGTGTGTATACCCTTAAAGACTTTAATATTTTAAGGAAGGCATTAGGCCTGAATAGCATTAAATAAACATTTTGTTTCCTTTTCACACAAAAAAAATAAAATAAAATAAAATAAAATTTAGGCAAGAAAGTTTATATCATTTTTATTCACTAGAGCAAAAAGAAAACTATAAACCAAATTTTATTTTTTTAAATCATTTTTAAATTTTTAATTACAGCCAACACCATATTATATTAGTTTCAGATACAGGACAGTACGTAACTTATTCACCCCAGTAAATCTAGTATCCAGCTAACAACTATGGTTTGCCCTGGTCATAGGGAATTACGACTGGGAAAGCAGTGCCNAAGACTTTAATATTTTAAGGAAGGCATTAGGCCTGAATAGCATTAAATAAACATTTTGTTTCCTTTTCACAAAAAAAAATAAAATAAAATTTAGGCAAGAAAGTTTATATCATTTTTATTCACTAGAGCAAAAAGAAAACTATAAACCAAATTTTATTTTTTTAAATCATTTTAAAAATTTTAATTACAGCCAACACCATATTATATTAGTTTCAGATACAGGACAGTACGTAACTTATTCACCCCAGTAAATCTAGTATCCAGCTAACAACTATGGTTTGCCCTGGTCATAGGGAATTACGACTGGGAAAGCAGTGCCCCTCTTTCAGTAACGCAGCCGGTACCTTCAATATAGCGTGATGCCACAAAGCCCTTGGTAATGGTTTTCTTCCAATGTGATCCATATATATATATCCCTGGAAGCTTTGTCTTTCTTTGCAAGTCTCGGCTCTAGGTTGCCCTGTCCCCTCTCCCCTGAGCCTTCCCTTCTTTCCCAAGCAGAATAGGCACCCTCTTGCTCCATTCTCACTCCACCCTTCCTTTGATGATAACACTCTGATCCCACACCATGTGTTTGCCTGGCTGTCTTCCCACTAAACTGTGGGCACCCTGAGGTTAGAAAAAAGATCTTTTCCCCTTTATGTCTCCCATGCCTAGAACGGTGCTTGGCACCTCATTGGAACTAGCTGCTCTTTGCAGCGGCCAGACAGTGTCAGACCTGCTAACAAAGTTAGTATATCTTCAGAGAAGAAATTAACAGTTCAAAGCAGAGGTCAGTGAGTGAAAAGGAAACTAGGGGAGTAGCTGGGGAAAAGCTGCCGCCGACACCCCCACCCCCACCCCAGGCTGCCCTGCACAAGGACCTCCAGCTAATGGCCCAGGATTGGAAGTAGGAGTCATTGTGAGGGGCAGTCTTACAGAGATGACTTCACGAACTGCTCCACTCCAGACTTTCTGGAGCAAACACCACGGGTGCTGCCCTGGCAGCCTACTTTTTGAACCTGGCAACTTTGGGCAGGTTTTTCTGGGAAGAGGAGGGGTAGCATTTATTCTGTTCTTTCAGGAGATGATGAAGTAATGTCATTAGAAGGCAATTTCCACAGTACTGCCTTAAAATAGCCATTAGAAGTTCATGAAAACTTGACTTCGATTGGATGTTCAGATGCACACACCATTGGCCTGAGAGCTGGGAGGCCTCTTTCTGGCACTGTCCGGAACTCCACAGTGCAGTGACGGAGATGGTCAAGGCAGGAGAGAGAATAAGGAATTATGAGTGCAAGAAAAATATCCCATATTTTCAGTATGCCTTCCATCACTTCCCCTTTGCTGCCAGTCACCGAAGACCTTCACGGCATCAGTTACTCTCAAAGGACTGGGGATCCCCCAACATACACACTCTGAGGGGAGAGACAGAAAGTCCTGGGTTCTGCTGGGACTAGCAATACAACCCCACTAACGGCCCCCACCCCCTTCCCAAACCCTAGACATGTCTGTTCTTCAGTTTCCACACGTTCAATCCAGCTCTTTCTAAAACGTTTGTGGAGAGCACAAGGTCCAACAGGGCGAGGACTGAGGAGAAGCAAGAGGGTGTCTGGGAACCGGCACCTGTGAATTCATCTCCTGCCTTCCAGCAACAGCAGTCCGAATTCTCCCTCCATTCCCATCCTCTTCATCTGGACCTTTCATGACTTTGACTTTCGGTGGTCCACATAGAATTTCATTTTAATAAAGAGGAAGGGTTCTGCTGCTTACAGAATTAAAAGTAAAAACCACAGCTCTAGCCTCATTCATTAATCAGGCAATCAAGCACACTGGTCAAGTGCAAGGATTCAGGGCCAGATTACCAGAGCTAGACCCTGAATTGGTTATTTACTTGCTGCATGAGCTTGAGCAAGTTTCTTCATTTTGATTTCCTCTTGCTTATTTTCTTTACCTACATAATGTGGTTAATGATTATACATACCTCAAAGAGTCATGAGGATTAAATGAGTCAGTACATGTGTGCATTAGTACTGGGACATGATTAAGTGCTGTGCATTTCCTTTTATTATCACTAAAATGATATCACGGTCTCCATGAGGGCAAGGAAATTTTTTTAAGATTTTATTTTTATTTATTTTTCTAGAGAGAGGGAAGGGAGGGAGAAAGAGATGGGGAGAAACATCAATTACTTGCCTCTCACATCCCATAGCTGGGGACTTGGTCTGCAACTCAGGCATATGCCCTGACCAAGAATTGAGCTGGTGACTTTTTGGTTTGCGGGACATTGCCCAACCCACTGAGCTGCACCACTCAGGGCAAGTGGTGAGCATTTTTGCTGTTTTGTTCATTTCTGTATCCAAAGCACCTAAAACAGTCCCTGGTACATGGAAAGTATTTGAAAAATAATTGTTAGAAAGTATTTGATAAATAACTGTTGAAAGGATTGAACGAATTCATTTTGCTACCATCATTTGTGGAGGCGAGGAAGTAATTTTCCTCTACCTTCCTCCTCTCTTCACCCCTAACAGCTGGTTCCAGCCCTGTGGTGTCCTGCAGCTTGCAAAGGTGACGGCCCCACAAGGAGCATGGCCTGGGCAAGACGGCACTGCAATGAGAAGGTTGAGACAAGTTCCAGGACCACTCCACCCTCCGTGTGTGTGTGGCCTCGGTTTCTCCAAACTGTGAAATGTGAGTTAGAACGAGATGACCCAGGTATACGACTTAGCCAGGGGACTGATGGTGAGAGATACCTGACTAGACACTAGCTGCGAAACTGGGCAAAACTAGGCAGGCTCAGGGAGTCAGAGCCCCACGAAATTATGGTCCAACCATAAAAACGTCCCAAAGAGCCATCAAAAATTATTCTAAAAATCTGTAGTCCCTACAGTCTGCTGCTCCTCCATCATAACCAATTAGATGGCTTATTACAATGCTCACTCAAAGTTCATGAAGAAAAGTGGTACTGACCTGAAAATATAAGTGCACCTCCAAGAAAGCACTCCCTGCTCCTCCGGAAACCCTGAACACCTGTGCATTCCATGTGACACGGACTGGGATACTCATATGGCTGCCCCTCTCCTAAGAAAGAGGCAGGTTGGTGGAACCGCACACTGAAGATTCATTACTGTCAGTTGAGCTGAAATTACATGTATTAGCGCTCAGATTAGATTGTTTACATAATAACAATTACTACAAGAGGGAAGGCAGGCGTTGAAATGAGCCTGTGCAGTTGAACGTGAATGAGGGAGAAGCCTGCACTGCTTATGGTGTGCATGATGAGCCTTTTATCTGGGCATCCATGAAGGCACCAAAGAGAGATGCAAATTACTACTGGTGGGAGGGCAAGCATTAGTGAGCACAGGGCTAACGGAACTCCTTGTTGGATGATCCCATGGTAGTTAGATCCAGCAAAAATCCAATCTTGTTTTTTCTCAGTCACAAGCTGACCTTGACCTGTAGGACTAAGATAATGATTTATTGCAACAAACACTCAAATCACTTTTGAAACGTCCATAGTTTTGCTCTGAAACATTGAATTTTCCTTTTTTACAGTAGGCTCTTGGCCTTTCTCCTAAGTTTTGGTTCTTATGCCTAGTGAGTCTTCAGCATATCATATACTTAGTCAGCTCTTTATAATACAAAGCTCCCTTCTTACCAGACATAATCTTGTTTACTAACTCCATGGAACTGGGTGAATAGTGATCCAAGGTTTATTCTCTGCACACAGTGAGACTTTGGCAGTTAAGCCTAGTCTAAAGAGTTCCGACCTAGATTCCTACCTCATTTGGAGGTGATCAGTCCTTTCTTGACAGATTCCAGTTCTGTGCCCTGGTTTATGAGAAAGTCGTTGTCGCACTAACTGGTGACTTTGCTGCCTCTCTCCGAATCGCTTTTCATCTGCTCTGAATTCTGTCTAGTACCTTTTGAACATTCATTCTTCCATTCAGTTAGCAACCATTAAGCACCTACTAGGGGTGCTTAAAACACCCCTAGCTTAAAACACATGTATCACGTGTGTTTTAGTCTTTTTTCTGGAGTTTTCATGTTTTAATGAAGCATTATTAGCAATCGTTACATGATAATAAACTAGGGCAAATTTGAGAGACCTCCACACTGTATTCCTAGGTTCTGCCACAGCTCATAGGACCTGAGATGCACGTGCAGTGGACAGAGTCCTCACTTTAACCTGTGCTTAAATCTCAAAGACCATCAGCAACTCTGTCTGTCTTCTCCCGACCCTTTCCATGTCAAGCATAACTCAACCTGTCTTCTAAGAGTGCATGCAGGGCACTCACTGATGAAACAAAGAGCACCAAGGTAAAAGTAACTAAGAGCTAATAACTCTTTGGGATCTTAGGGGATAGCAGGAGAGGATTCTGAAGCTGTTGCCCTGCTGGCCACCAGTTACTATACACCAGCCAATGGTGCCATGGCCAATGTCAGAGCCAGAGAGATCCTGGGGTCAGTGAGAAACACGGACATAGGGACACTCTACTATAACATATGTGAGAGGATCTAGAGATTAAGTCCTTACATGGAGGTTTTGTCATTTAATGTAAATTTATAACCATTTATTTTATTGATAACATGCATTTACCTTGCAATAAATCCTTTTGACAGCAATGAACTCAATAGAAATGAAGGAGTATATTTAATGAAAAATTAAGTACAGTCCTAAAGGTCCAAGAAAGTTGATGATGAATATGTGTCTCAGATTAAAAGTTTGCTGACATTTGTCATTCCCCACAGGGGTCGTAGTGACATCACTGAACATATGCAAGCTAGAAGCTAAATCTGCTAAGGAAGCATCAGTATCGATGGTTAATTGTTATTTTAAAAAGAATGCGCCGGAAGAAAAGGTAACCAGTAAAGCTCTAAGAAGTGCATTTACACCACACTCTCTGAACATGGCTTTTTGTTTAGATCGAATGACTGCTCTTTTACACACATTTCAATATATTTTCAATTCTAAGTTTTCTTGTGTACACAGAAAAAGTAAAACAAGAAATGTTTTTTTTAAAGATTTTATTTATTTATCTTTAGAGGGGAGGGGAAGGAGAGAAGTATCAATGTATGGTTGCCTCTTGTGAGTCCCCTGCTGGGAACTGGCCTGCAACCCAGGCATGTGCCCTGACTGGGAATCGAACCGCGACCGTGTGGTTCGCAGGCCCGCGCTCAATCCACTGAGCTATGCCAGCCAGGGCTAACAAGAAATGTTATTATTGTCTCCATTAGCAGAAGCACAGCTCAATGCTGCCAAGTTCATATTAGTGTTATCAGTTACTTCAAATAGGAAATCTCTTCACTGCAACATTGGCTCAAAGTTTTTGTCCAATTTGTGGATTCAAAGTAAAGCTTTTAGATGTTAATTCTGCCACACCTGATATTCTTGTGCATGCCATTAAAAACCCCATTTCAAAGTTTGGCACGGCAAATAAAATTATTTTTGTGGTGATAATAATACAAGTGTTGGTGAAGCAGGACGCCAAGGTAAAAACAGTGTTCTCCAGTTAGGGAGCAGAAATGTGCTAAGCGTTAGCATGGTGCTCACATAACTTATAGACACGTCTAAACAAGCTGGGCTATGCTACCAATGGAAAATAGAGCTGCAATTAACAAAATGGACGAATGTAATTACATATAAAATGTGTTACTGAACTACAGAGCTGATATTGAATACTCCAAATTATGCCAGCATGGCACAATGGCACTATACACTTTCTCTTCTTCCGATCATAAATTCATAAAATTTTAAACATGCGTAAGCCTTTGAAGAACTATTTTCTGTATCAACCTAAGTGTCCATCAATGACACCGCACATTTTTATAATATAAACAAGTTCATCTGAATTTATGCTGCATTTGATTCAAAATTAGCTGGAAATATTTAATCAAAGTTTTTATTGAGTGGAATGTCAAACATGCATTTCAGCTTCTGAAGCTTTAACGAAACTACCATCACGGAAAACAAAGCTTACAAATGAAAGGATTTCGAAGTGTGTTGCTACGCAAGCAAGGGGGAGAGTGAACAACTGAGAAAGGAGAATTCAAATGACCCTCAGAGATGGTTTGAAATTCTATAATTATGCTTTTGGAATAGCTCCTCTAGTAGGAAGTATCTTTTAATAGAAAATTCCTGTTTTTAACTGGATAAATTTATATTCTGAACCAGAATGGAAAGAAATTTGAGAATGTCTATAGCAGGGGGCATCTAAATTTGTCAAAACATTCAAAAGATTCATAAATAGACAAAAAAATTATCCCATGAGTTTTTACTTGTAAAAACTTGTAATTTAAAAAATTCACTTATAAATTATTTGTTAAAATAATTACTCTAGAGACAAAAAACAGTCCTTGTGAAATCATCTGGGCTGAAATATTCAATTTTCCATGAAATGAATATTTTATTTCTGACAGTTCAAATAAACATTCAATTGAAAATATATGTTGTTTACCAGAATCTTCTTTGAGCTTAACAAATGCCTCAATATCTGCAGAGAGAGTATTTTCTCAGACAGGAGACAATTAAAGGTGCTAACAATTCTAAGATTCATTAACCTTAAAATACAATCTTTAAGATGATTGTGAGGAATGACGTGTAAAAATTTAAGTTAATAAAACCCTACTGAGCCCTGGCAGGGCAGCTCAGTGGGTTAGAGCATTGTCCCGATACTCCAGGGTTGTGGGTTCGATCTCTGGGCAAAGCCCATGCAGAAGGCAACCAATGTATGCATGGATAGGTAGAACAACAAACTGATGTTTCTCTCTCTCTTCCTCTCTCTCTCTTTCTCTCCCCCTGAAAGCAAAAGTAAATTTTTTAAAAGTCATTTTAAAAAACCACATTGAGAAAAAGCTATTCATTAGAAAAATATCAATGGCATAATATTAGGCAGAATACTATGGAATGGGTAAATTAAAGCACATTTATACAAAGTATCATTATTCTCATGGTGTCATGTTTAACATTCAGATAAGAGGTAGAAATAATTCAAAATATTTTATGCACACTGATATATTTTTATTATTTAGAGTAATTTCACACTTAAAAATAGTTTTGAACAGACTTTATAGGTCTACTCTTAAAATAGGGATCTTTGACTTCGGAATATGAGTCCATGACATATAAATAGATAATGTATATGTAGGATGATTTTCTTGATGATTAAGCTACATTACACTGTCCTGAATGCATGAGAAAGTGGCTAGTGGTTCTCATTAGCCTTGTTCCAGCTCTTACCCAGAAAGAGGATGTGGTAGGCAGAATTTAAGATAACCCCCAGCAACCCACACCCCTGACTGTCTGTGGAACCTGTAATTTGCTTCTAATCAATAGAATATGGGTCATCACTCCAATAGTTGTGTTATGTTATACAGCAAAGATGAAGAGTTTTTTCAAATGTAATTAAGGTCTAATCAGACTTTAAATTAATCAAAAGGGAACCCTGACTGGTGTGGCTCAGTGGGTTGAATGTCTTCCCGCAAAACCAAATGTCCCTGGTTCAGTTTCTGGTCAGGGCACACGCCGGGGCCATGTCCCCCGGTCGGGAGAGTGCGAGAGGCAACCAATCAATGTTTCTCTCACACATCGGTGTTTTTCTCCCACTCTTTCTCCCTCCCTTCCCCTCTCTCTAAAAACCAATAAATAAAATATTTTTAAAAAGGAGATTATCTTGGATGGGCCTGGCCTAACTGGATGAAACCTTTAAAAGATAGTCCAGAGTTCAGAGGCGCTGGCTGCCACAGATTCAAGGGCTGCGAGGAAACAAACCTGCCAACAACCACCCTGACGTGGAGGAGGGCCCCAAGCCTCAAATGAGACCCCGGCCCGGATGATACCCTAACTCCCACTTTGTGAGACTCTGAGGAGGGAACCCAGCCACTCGGTGCCCAGATTCCTGACCCATGGAACTGTGAGATCACAGCTGTAGGCTATTTTAAGGCACGAAGTTTCTGGTCATTTGCTACATAGCAATAGAAAGCTTAATTGACAGGGGTAGAAAAGTAGGGTCCGGGACCAAACTGGGAACCCAGCCTACTGCCAAGGAGGCCCTGAGCTAGCTGATAATCAAAGCTAACCGGAAATACTCAGCTGCTGAGGGTGCTGGCATGGCACTGCTGGCTTGACAGGAAAACAGAAACGAGAAGGGCAGTAATAAATTCCTTTTCAGGCCTAAAATAAAAGCCACCATCCATTGGATTGTCATCTGACGCACATCCACAATCAAAACTGGTTTGCTATTTAAGTCAGACTTCTTTTGGCAGAGCTCAGGGAAAGCCGAAACATCATCTCCAGGCTATTGATTCTCTTGCACAGTGTTTACGAGCGTGAGTCAGTGACTCTGGTTCTTTTACAATGTCTCTGAAAAATAATAGTATTTAGACCCCGCTATGCTCCCATCCAACTCTCCAATCAGCTAGAAAATCTGCAGGCATTCTTTCCAAGATGTAAAGAAAGCAGCGTGTGAGTCCTGGGATCATTGGAAAGCATGGTCTGATCACTGATTTTCTATCGTTCTGATGCCAATTTAAAAATGGCATGAAAGAGAAGGGGAAGAAAATGGGGCCCCACTGATGTATGGGAGCCTTAAAAACCTCTAGGCGTGTTTAGCATTGGAGCTCCTGAGTTAAAGGAATTATATGAATATATATATGAAAGAATCTACTTAAAACAGATTGCTTTCTTTAGGCCTTACTTTCTGAAAAGCTGTGAATCAATTTTGTTGTCAGCAGAATCTCATTTTACATGCATCGGGGAATGCAGTATCTGAAGGGACTCTACAGTAAAGCAAAGTAAAGCAACTTAGCTTTTTGTAGTGTTATATAATTAGGCAACCTAAGACTTCTGTTCTATTGATGAACATTTTTGTATGTCAAGACTTTTTATAGTGGACAACTGATTACCACACACTACACTCAATTCATTTTCATGAAGTGTCATCTCCATAGACACCTTGGCTGGTGTGGGATGGTCCCAGACAGGCCTTGTCAGAAGACAGCAGGATGGACACTGAGTGATCAGACATTGAAGAGAGAAGGCTGGTGGGCCATTGAAAACCTGTGTCCACCAGGAGGGCTACAGACCTCAGAAGATTCTCAGTGGGATACGGACAGACCTCCAAGCCAGGATGTTAAAGAAAGGAAACTCAAGGTCTTAGGAGGCAGTGTCTTACATTTTGCAGTCTGACTCTACGGGTTCAAGTCCTGGAACCTCAATGTACCAGCTGTGTTACCAGGGGCAGCACTTAGCCACTCTGTGCCATTTCTTACCTATAAAATGGAAATAATAAAATCCCAATTTCATAGGGCTACTGTGAGGGATAAACGCAGGAACACAGTAAAGCCCCTAGTGCATAGTAAGTTTTTAATCATCGGAAGCTATTGCTATTTGTCACAACAGAATTGCATAAGTTCTATTAAAAAAGATTGACTAAACCTGGGAAAGAAAAAGATAGCGTTGAAGGAAATCAACAGGCCACTGGAAAAAGTGCTCCTTTCTCCAGCAGGAGAATGCCTCGGGCATTTTCAGTTCAATGATTATGCACTATTTCTCATAATTATCTCATTTAGAATTACAATGGAGGGTGTTGGGAATAATTAACCTCATTCTACAGTCCCCCGCCCCAGCCTGTCATTGCAGGTAGGAAGGATTAGTTTCCCCGCTCTGTGGGTCCTGGCGTACAAGGCATTCCCCCAGTGATACCAAGTCCTCCAGACTCTGTTTTTAGGCAGGCTCAGTAAATGCCCCACCCACCGCACGGTGACGGGATGGCTGCTGCATTCGTCTCAGATGTGGTCATATTTTACAGTCTTGGAATAGCAGCAGTTCCTGAAAACACCCAGCGCCTTTAAAAGCTTAGAAACAACAGTAATGGGTGGAGCCTCCCGTTAGAATCTGCTGTGGTAAATCCCCTCTCGGCTGAGCTGCTAGCCTAGAAGCCCGCTCCCTCCTTTGTTAGGAATTCTAGTCACAAAAACCTACAATAAAATGCTGCAGGCGCATCCATAAAGGATATAATGAAATCAAATGAGTCTTGTTCCTTACATTTACATGCAAAGTGTATCAAAGGAGCATCCAGTTGATTACCGAGACCCACACAATAGATTCTTTTGTGCGGGAGGAGAGAAGATATATGAAGCTGAATTAGGAAGCAATTCCAATTAAAAGGGTTGTGCTTAAGGCTCCAAAGACAATGTAGCCTTTGCGAGGCAGTTAACTATTAGATAGATGTGTCTGGCTGCCGAGGTGTTTTTATGGTGACCAGCCAACGCGGGTGGAAGGAGCTCAGTGGTACCACCCCTGGGCCCCAGTCCAGGTCACACCGCCTCCCTTCCAACTCAGTCCTGCGCGACCTCAGGAATAATAGCACCTGCCTACTAGGACTCTTATGAGAATTTTTAAAATAAAGCATAATAAACCATTTTGAGTAGTGCCAGGCACAGGCTAAGCACTCTACAAATGTTAGATATCATTATGATTTCCTCCGACTTGGCCCCACATGAGAGCTGGCACAGGCCGGAATTGCGGCGATGCCAAGTGAATGGGACCCTGGCAGGGTCTGCCTTTGGAGGCCACCTGCTGTGTGGTGGAGGGAAAGTTGTCCCTTGTTGCAAAGGCCTCCTAAAGCCAGTACGCCTTTCTTTCCTAGAGAAACGGGGTTCCTGGTACAAACATGAGACGCCCAGGACATGCGCCTTTTCAATTAGCTCCTGTTACCTACACACGTCTCACATTTTACAGCTTTACAATCAGGGCACTGGTAGATGGCCCCTTGGAACTGGGCTACTCCTTGTGGCAGGCTGTCTGCAATTTTCCTCCAGATTCTCCACCTTTTCAATGGGATCCACCTTTTTAAAAAATTGTAATTTATTTATCTTTAGAGGGGGAGGGAAAGAGAGAGGGAGAGGGAGAGAAACATCAATGTATGGCCGCCTCCCGTGTGTCCCCCGCTGGGAACTGGCCTACAACCTGGGCACGTGCCCTGACTGGGAATCGAACTGCGATCCTCTAGTTCACAGGCCCGAGCTCAATCCACTGAGCTACATCAGCCAGAGCGAAATCCATCTCCTTGAAAGTGGGTGCGCAAGTTGCCCAGTGCTGGCTCAGATCTGCAGAGGATCCCCCGTTACAGGGGTCAGGGATCAAGCCTTAGGCTGTTTCCCTCTTGCTGGTTCACCACACTGCCTCTGGAGCTCCCTTAGCACAGAAGCACCAGAAATTCTCCGTTTGTAACATTAGCGTCATTCTTCATTTACCTTATCAAAAGGGGTAATAATTTTCATGTGGGAACATGCGTTGGGGCAAGTTTGAAGCATAAACGGAACACTGGTGGAACTATGAAATATAAGAGAAATTCAAAACGAAAACAAACCATTGAAGGTTTTGATAGACACCGCAGTGCGTGAGGACCCCAACGTGCCCTGGAAACAAAGAAGAGAATCAGAGTCCCCACGATGATTAGTTATTCTACCTGGATGCTCCCTTCAAATACGGGCTCATTATTGGGAAGATGTAAATGGGCCTGTTTCACAGCGTCTCTTACACGAGAAAGCCCCGAGGAATAACGGCACGAAGTCATCACTCTTGTAGTGACATTTTAAAGCCAGTCTGGAGACAGGGAGAGGAATAGGCCGGGGGAGGCCACAAAAGGGGCTTTATTTCCACTTTTAATATTGGATTTCTTTTTTTAAAAAAAGGGAGCTGCAGCCTGTGGCATAAGGTAAATATTTGTTAAATGTAGATGGTGAGTCACAGGTATTTGTTACGTCCCTTTCCACTTGGCTGTAGGTTTAAAAGTACTTCAATGCAGTTTAAAATAATTGTGTAGATTTCGAAGGAAAAGCAATAGAGTGCTTGGCAACTAAAAAGAGAGAAAAGTCTTGGCTCAGAACCGTGCAAAGAAAAGCAAACAAAATAAGTGAGGAGTAGCTCAAAGCCTCACTCTAGTTAGGTTTCAGAACAACTCCGGACAGTGCAGCCCCTGTAAAGAGAAATCCGACCCCTTCGATGCGGCCAAATCTGTTTCAGGGGACAGGAGCGGAAGCTGGGATGGCGGTCTGCTCCGAGGGGCACTGCCCTGAACTCAGCAGCCACGCTTGACACCGAGTGCACTTCTTTCCCTGACTCAATTTTCAATACTCCAACGACTATGCATCAGCAACACAACAATGGTTTGGATACTAATTCGTTTAGACAAAATGGTACCGAAACGCGGAGTAAGTTTAGAAACCCTCTTTTCCAAAAACATAGGCTGGCGTCACCAAAAAAAGGTGCAGATTCATAATGGAATGGTTATGCTTCTTCGTCCAGGAAAAAGAATCAAATCAAAGAGGAAAAACCCAGACAGGGTGAGCGAATTAAATGTTTAACCCTGTCACGAGAGTGCCACTCTGAGCAGGCTGACTGAGCCAGTGTGAGGAGGCCACCTGCTCTCCCTTGCCAAGTGGAAGGCCAGGTTGTAAACAGTCTCCCTGCACAGAGAGGGCCGCTGGGAGGAAAATGGAATCTGAAAAGCCATAAAGTATTCATTGTGGGGACTACACAATTGTTTGAGACCTTTAGTTCCTTTATTGCTGATAAAAATTTCAGGATAGCTGGCAAAGTAAAAATTAACACCTTAAATCGTCTTTGTTTATGAAAAAGTCCTTTGACCAGTATTTCTTCAACATAGTAAAAGATACTTTCTCAAGTCAGACTTTCTCTCTCCCCAAAACTGACCATGTAAGGAGAAGGTACAGTTAAGCGCCATTGCATCCGATGTAGAGCTATACACCACGTACACTGTAGTCACGGCCCTAATATGGACTGCAAACTGATAAAAGTGAGAACTGTTGCTATTTGAATCCACAGTTTTATTTTAGCCTAATTTTCAACATACTGTGACTTTGAGAAGACAAATTTTTGGAAGTCGAACCTTACATACATGTTTTCAGACTATATAAACTTTATGTGACTCATCCTTCCAAAATTACCAGAGACCCATAAAAATATTTTTGCTATTTGTTTCTGATGATAAGTAATTAAAAAGCTATATTTAAGCAAACATGGAGAGGGTGTTTGTCAGGATATTTTGGGTTGCAAGTAACAGAAATCAATTTCAGTGAGAGAATACACACGAGGAGAATGTATTCTAGGGTAGGGAGCTTCCTGGACCCAAAGGACAAGAATACTTGAGGCCTCAGGAGGGCCTAACCTCAGGGAATCTTTTCCCTTCCTCTCTCTTATCACTGTCTCTTTGAGAAAGGGCTCCATCTTCTTAGAAGGGCTTTTTAAGCTACGCCGTCCTCATGAAGAATAGGAAATGGGCATGAATAGCTTGCAAGTTCACAAATTGTTTAGTGTCAGTCACTCCCATTGCTGGCTTGTGCTCTCTCTCACACACACTATGGTCCTGGGTTCTCTCTCTCAACTCCAAAGATGTAGTTCAGGGATGCTCACCAGTCCAGCTTAAATCAGGTGCCCACGGCCAGCAGGGCAGAGTCACACAGGTGCTGAGAGTAAAGCCAGTAGTCTC
The DNA here is from genome assembly GCF_014824575.4 of Sturnira hondurensis. Classification (NCBI taxonomy): domain Eukaryota; kingdom Metazoa; phylum Chordata; class Mammalia; order Chiroptera; family Phyllostomidae; genus Sturnira; species Sturnira hondurensis. The sequence continues at coordinate 28,240,537 of NW_028080827.1, read as the reverse complement.
CAGAGAAGGGGGATGTGGCAAGCAATATATGAATTTCACCACACACGTTACGGAGCAGAATGCCTTCATCCAAAAATGCTTATTAAACACCTCTTCTGTGCCTGGCACTCATCTAGGTGCGGGGAAATAACAGTGAACAAAGAAAGAGTCATTCAGGAAGCTCAAGTTCCATTGAGGGGGGAAAACAATAAACAAATACTCAATAAACACCTAATATATCAGATGGTTATAAGCGCAGTGAACAGTGGTAGTGGCTGTTTGACAAATGTTTAATAGCCAGCTTTCTGGAAAATATTTGACAATTCCTGCGGTATAAATACTTCCGCCATGGTCAATTTCAAGCTAACAGTGTGATGTAACTGACCACGGAGTTGGGAAAAGACGTGCAGTAGTTCACTATTGCAGAGTAGCTCCCCCATTCAGATATAAGTAACCTCAAGAGCACAGGTAAGAGTAAAACATAGTGAAAGAACTAAGACATTTTGGCTTCCGGCCAAGATGGAGACATAGGTAGATACATTTTGCCTCCTCACACAACCAAAAGAAGGAAAACAACAAATTTTAAAAACAAAAATAACCAGAACTGCCAGAAAACTGAACTGTATGGAAGTCTGACAAACAAGGAATTAAAGGAAAAACATTCAGACTGGTAGAAGGAACAGAGACGGGCAGACAGGACAGAGAGGATGCGCAGCAAGGCAGCAGCTGGAGGACCAGTTGTTCCCACATTTGTGTGTGGATAACCCAGGAGGAACAACTGGGGAGTGACACAGACCTTGCAACCTAGCGTTCCAGCACAGGGAAATAAAGCCTCCAAACCTCTGACTATAAAAACCTGTGGAGGTTGCAGTGTAGGAGAAACTTATAGGACAGTTCCTTGGAGAGACCCACAGAGTCCTAGAATGTGCACAAACCCACTCATCCGGGAATCAGCACCAGAAGGGCCCAATTTGCTTGTTGGTAGTGGGGAAAGTGATTAAAACCCAGGGGAGACCTGAGCAAGTGGCATTGCTCCCTCTCTGACCCCTTTCCCACATACAGTGCCATGACAGTGACCTGAGTGGCTCCTCCCCATACTATGTAACACGTGTGCAGAGACAAAGAAATATGGCCCAAATGAAAGAAGAGATCAAAACTCCAAAAATAGAACTAAGTGATAAAGAAATAGCCAACCTATCAGATGCACAGTTCAAAATATTGGTAATCAGGATGCTCACAAAGATGGTTGAGTATGGTAGCAAAATAGAGGAAGAAGTGAAGGCTCTGCAAAATGAAATAAAAAAAAACATACAGGGAACCAACAGTGAAGGAAAGGAAACCAGGACTGAAATCTATGATTTGGACCAGAAGGAAGAAATAAACATTCAACCAGAACAGAATGAAGAAACAAGAATTCAAAAAAAAAAAAATGAGGAGAGGCTTAGGAACCTCCAGAACATCTTTAAATGTTACAACATGCAAATCATAGGGATGCCAGAAGGAGAAGAGGAAGAGCAAGAAATTGAGAACTTGAAAAAATAATGAAGGAGAATTTCCCCAATCTGGCAAAAAAAAAAAAAAAAAGACTTCCAGTAAGTCCAGGAAGCTCAGAGAGTCCCAAAGAAGTTGGACTCGAGGAAGCACAAACCAAGGCACATCATAATTACATTAGCCAAGATTAAAGAGAAGGAGAGAATCTTAGAAGCAGCAAAAGAAAAGAAGACAGTTACCTACAAAGGAGTGCTCATAAAACTATCAGCTGATTTCTCCAAAGAAAACTTACAGGCAAGAAGGGGCTGGAAAGAAGTATTCAAAAATTTGAAAGGCAAGGACCTACATCCAAGATAACTCTACCCAGCAAAGCTTTTATTTAGAATGGAAGAGCAGATAAAGTGCTTCTCTGATAAGGTCAAGTTCAAGGAGTTCATCATCACCAAGCCCTTATTATATGAAATGTTAAAGGGACTTATCTAAGAAAAAGAAGAAGATCAAAACTATGAATAGTAAAATGACAACTAACTCACAATTACCAAAAACTGAACCTAAGAAAAAACAAAAACAAAGTATGCAAACAACTACAACAGGAACAAAATCACAGAATAGAGATCACATGGAGAGTTATCAGCAGGGAGGGGGTGGGGGGAGCATGGGGGCAAAGGTATAGGGAATAAGAAGCATAAATGGTAAGTAGAAAATAGACAGGAGGAGGTTAAGAATAGTATAGGAAATGGAGAAGCCAAAGAACTTATATGTATGACCCATGGACATGAACTAAGCGGGAGAGAATACTGGTGGGAGGTGGGTGCAGGGCAGAGGAGAAAAAAGGGGAGAAAAAATGGGACAACTATAATAGCATAATCAATAAAATACACTTAAAAAGAACTAAGAAGTTTTAAGTTTTGAGGACTTACTACCTTTATTTTTAACATGAATAATTTAATTGTAGTTGAATTATTCCATGTTTAAGGGTAGCTTTGTTTAATAACTGGCTCACAGAATTCTTGAAAATTTATCAGCTCTCACAAGCCAGGATGAGGCAGATCCAGATGCCACTGGCAGTAAAGAAAATAAAGCAGGTTCACGGTTTGTGTTCCAGGCATTGATTCCTGTGGAACAAACCACCTCCAAACACAGTGGTTAGGAATATGAACCATTCTATTATATCTTACAGTCTCCTGGGCCAGACACCCTGGCAGGGCTCATTGGGCAATCCTTCCACTCAGCAACATCAACTGCCAGATGGGCCAGTCTTGAGAGTCCAAGATGGCTTTGCTCCTGCGTCTGGTGCCTTGGTGGGGACAACTGGAAGGCTGTGGGCTCAGTTGGCACTGTGGACTGAAGTACGTACCCATGGCCACTTGAGCATGGTGGTCTCGAGTACCCAAATCCAGGGCTTCCAGAGAAACTGTTCTAAGAGGCAGGAAGTAGAAGTAGCCAATCTCTGAAGGCCTGAGCCTGGAAATGGTCCCAGCACCGCATCTGCCGTATTCCATTGCTCAGAGCAGCCACAGAACCTGCCTACACTTAAGTGGACAGAGAGTCTGTCTCCCAACAGGAGGAGTATCAAAGAATTTGTGGTCATCTTTAATCCGCCACAGACACAGCATGGCAGTGCCGAAGGAGCTGTGCTATTTTAAATATGGTGGTTGGGGAAGACTTAAAAAGTGCTTTTCTTACCCCGGAAAACTGAAGGCAGTGAGGAGTGAGCCCTGTGGACAAATAAAATACACATGTAGTTTGTGAGTCCAGCTTTTGGCGGCCAGTTCAGACTAAACCCTGAGACCCCACTGTGCCGTAAGAACATGTCAGTGAAAACGTTTGAAAAGCACCAATTAGGGCAAGTTCCTCATTCCCCAGGTCAGGGGCACTGCAGCCCAGACACCTCAGGTGCCTGCTCCCAGGCGCCCGCCACACAAGGCCCTGCTCGCTGGTGGCGCAGCGTGACCTGAGCCCTGCTCTTCCACCCAGATCTCCTGTTTCCAAGTCCAGTGCTTGTTCTACAACTCCTTGCTCATTTGTTTTAAAAAATTATTTTATCTTTATAAAACTCTTTTTATAAAGTCACTGTTATCCCATGACTTAGCATTCGACACTTTGTCTTCAACTACACATATTTTGTGTCATCAGTGAGAAGGTACACTCCTCAAGAAGAGACACTTTTATATTTTTCCAGGGCCACTGTGTACAGTTGCGCAGTTCAGACACTGCAGAGGATACCTGACTGGGTTGGGGAGGGGGTTGAATGGGGAGAGGTTTTAACGGGGAGGAGGTTCAACACTGCGCTTGGCCTTCCAGCCTGTGCACTGTGGGGCAGGCTGCTTCGCCCGCGAGGTGCAGGCATCTTTTTCCAGTGCCTGCAAAGGAGAGGCTGGTGGTAGCCCTGCACTTCTTTACAAAGTGCTCATTGTCCAGCACAGTGCTGGGCGCACGGAGGAGGACCCTGGGCCTGAGAGGGGGAAGGGAGGCTGGGAGTAGAAGGAGTGGGACGGCTGATTCACAGCATTCAGATTCCTCCCAAAAGTGCTCTTATGGGAATGCTTGGATTGCCTACTCCTGTGTAACACACCATCTCAAACCAAATAGAATAAGACAGCCATTCGACTGTGCTCGCACCTTCTGTGGGTCAGGAATTTGGATGGGGCCCAGCAGGGATGAACTGTGTCTGCTTCCTGGGGCCTGGGGCCTCAGCTGGAAAACCCACTGTGGGGCTCAAATCAACCGGGGCCTTCTTTCCTCACGTGCCCTGTGCCTCACCTGAACTGACTCGAAGACGCGCCTCCACTGACACTGTCAACAGGAGCCCACCTGCGCCTACTCTCTCGGTGACTTAGGTCCCCACAGCATGGTGGCTGACCCTGAGAACCAGCACCTCAGAATGCGGGCCACAAAGCAGGTGGCAGCTGCGTGGCCTTCTCAGCCTAACCTTGGAAGGCACCCGATATCACCTCCACATGTCACTGGCTGTACATGAGCCACTGTGGCCAGCTTAGACCTCAGGGCAGGGAAATGAGACTCTGCCTCTTGACGGCAGCTGCAGGTGATCAGGTGGGGTAAGGGATACTGTTGTGGAAAATGCAACCCGTCACGGGGGTTGCAATAAGCCAGTACCACGAAAGAGGTGGAGTAGCGACAGAGGGATTAGGCCTCCTGGACATCCCCCAGGGTGCTCATGGTGAACGGCCTTTGGGGCCAAGATAGAGAGGTACTGTTTTCTGACACCAGAGTCTCCAAAAACTATCTTTTAAGTCTGTGGTCAGGGGTGAGCTCTGTGCTGGCAACGTGGGCAGCTGCACAAATGCACCAGCTGCTTTTCACCCTTGGACTTGGCAGTTACGCCACCAGGAAATTCTACAGACGAGCCTGACAACTTGAGGGTCTGCCTCTTTTTCAATTTGTGGGCCACCAACTAACTGTCATGGTTACCAGGGCTTGTGCCAGAGCCAGATGTTCTTAACAGATGTGCAAAGAAGGCAGCTCCCTTATTACATCTTTTTAAGTTGTCTGATGCCATAATGTGCCTTTTTTAGTCTAATTCAGGGTTGGACACCCCTGGCAAAGCAATTGCAGCTATTTCCTCTATTTTCGTCCACATGAAACAACCAGCCATGATCTCAAACCCCTTTTCTTCTTAACTAATTGGGTGGCCTTCTGCAGCTGGGCCATGAAACCAAGGGAAGTTTCAAATTGAAGATATGTAAATATATAATTTGTTTAAGTTCTGAAGTGCAGTCTTACCATCCTACCCCATACCACTGTCCCCCTCTATTAAAATAGGACATACTTATTTGGCATAATCGCAAGGACGTTATAATGATTTCTTTCTATTTCCACCCCATCACTGCTACCAGGACTTCACGCTTGGATGATTTGGGGGAAAGTGTAGTAAAGCTACCACTTAGCTACAGAATATCACCAAGTACTAAATACCAGGCCCACCCCTCCCTCCCCTTTCTTCTGACCTGGTACTTCTGCTGTGTCTGAGAAATGAGCTGTCCCCACCACAGCCCTCATCGGGTTAGACATGGAGGAAACTGCGCACCCACCAAAGAAATGCTCCTGGTGAGAACAGAACTCCTTTCCTCCATCAACTGAGTTAAGTGCATACAAACAAACAACTTTCATTATTCAACTTAAACACACATGTCACTGTGTAAAGTCTGCCTTTAGCTCCACTGCCCACTAACACCATTAAAATGAGAAGGCGCTCTAATGCATTCCCCTTCCTTCTCCTTCCACCCACCCACCAAAATGATGGATGGTGCATATTCAAGGTTACCAAATGCTGCGACTGAAGCCAGGTAGGTTTAGAAGAAGAAATAATTATGGAAAGGACAGGCGAGTTACAACCACAAACTTGTAAGGAATGAGACCTCTTCCACCCGGCCGTGCTGAGCCCTGGCCTGGGCCAAGCCCCCTGCTGCTGGAGCTCCCTGTGAGAGAGCTGAGGGAGCCCACACTCGGTCCTCAGGGCGCCCTGACCAAGCCAGTAGCACTGAGAATGCACACAGGCCACAGGAGTCAGTAAAAAATAAAGTCTAGAAGTAAGTAACTAGGTCTTGTGTGTGACAAAAAACTGCTTTCTGTGCTTACCAAGGCTGCCCCTGGTGATCAGATGCATTTCTTCCTTCACCCCAAACCCTGTCTGAAAAGATGCAAAAGGCAGAAAGTCGAGGCTCTGGGCTCACCTGACCTGGTAAGTTCCTCTAGGGCTGGTGAATTCACTGAACTTCACCTCCACTGAAGTTCCACTAGAAACAGAGACACAAGCAGTCAAATCTGCTTCTATCTGAGACCAAGCATAATGGCTAATGGTATGTCAATTTGACCGGGTCATTCACTCAGTCAAACACCAGTCTAGATGTAAAGATAATTTTTTAAAAGCAATTAACACTTAGATCAGGAGACCTTAAGTAAAGCAGACCACCCTCCACGATGTGGGTGGGCCCCATCCAATCAGTTGAGGACCACAAAGAAAAGACTGAGGTCCCCCATGGAAGAAGGACTTCTATGTCCTGAAGGCCTTTGGACTTGAGCTACAATAACAATTCTGCCAGGATCTCCAGTCTGCTGGCCTTCCCGCAGATTTTGGACTTGCTGGACCCCACCACTGCATGGGCCAATTCCCTAAAATGATCTCTCCATATACATAGACACCCTACGGTTCTGTTTCCCTGGGGAATCCTGACTGCATCTATATACTTTGCATTGCTTATTGGCTGATTCAGTCATGTGGCAGGACTGCAAGTTCCCAGAGCAATATCCTTTCTTCCTTAGTATCAGAATCCTAATCTTACTTGGGATGGAAATGTTCTCGTTCAAAGATTACATTTCCCAGTCTGCTTTCTTGCCAAGGATGGCCATGTGACTCAGCTCCAATGACAGGCAAGCGAGCATTACTGATCGGGACTCACAGGAAAGCCACTTAAAAGGAAAACAGGTTGTTGGCACACACCCTCTCTGCCTTCCCCCGTTTCCCTGTCTAGAACCCCAAAAGGGTGGTTGGACCTCAGGGGTCAGCTTGGACCCCTGCAGTGGATGGAGCAAGAGGAGAAAACCACCAGCTCTGCAGTGCTTACTTCCCTTTCACTTGAACAAAAATTACACCTCCCTCTTTTAAAAGCATTGCAATCTTCAGTTTCTATAGACAACAATGTCCTGTATTTCCTAAATGACCGGACAACACACAAAAGTGAAAGCAATTTAAACCAAACTTCACCAGGCTTCCAACCCAGACCAGCACTAATGATCCAGTCTAGCTTGCCCTATAAATGGATATTATTATTATTATTATTCCCATTATATAGAAGATGAGACTAAGGAAAAAGCAGCTAAGTAACTTGCCAAGGTCACACAGTCAGTGGCTGAGCTGAGATTCAAACTCAGTTCTATTCAACTGCAGAGTCTACACTCTTGACCACGGTGCCTCCTAAGGGTGAAGGTAAGACAAACGGATGGAAGTTGCAGGAAGCAGATTTCAGTTCAATGTAAGGAAGATTCTTCTAACAGTGGGGCCAGGTCACAAACTATGACCTGCATGATGAGGTAGTGAATCCTGTAACTGAAGTACGTAACTAAAAACTGAATAATCACCTATCAGGCAGGCTGCTTTAGGTTGTATTTACAGTGCATTTCAAGTCATCCAAGTCTATATATGTGTTTTGATCTCATTCAGTGTGCCACAGTAGGAATTTTTAAAGAAAAGAAATTGTAGATTTAATGATACCGGGAATACTCTAGTTCTTAAATTGGGCAGTGGGATGGGGGTGTCCATTTTGTCACTGGGCTTCATCACTTCCATATATGTTCTACCTACTAGTCATATCAAATATTACTGTATTTTGCTGTGATGCTTTTTGTCCAAATTTTTGAGGGAAAAATTAGGATATGCATTATACATGGGTAATACTAATTCTGTATCTATATAAATGTTCTGACTTCTTTTATGTATGCATATGCATTAAAAGCGTAACCCTAGAAAGCAATGATACCCATATGTTCAAAAATAAATGTTAAAAATTCCTTTGCAATACAAAAAGCAAGTATCTAAATATAAATAAATAAATAATTGAATTAAAAAACTAGAATGATTTTTCCCCTGAAAGCTTGGGCCAACAATGTGGGTGTGCATGACACATGGCAAAATATGGCCCACGGATAAGTAATCTTGTATATCATATGCCATTTATGGTATATTTATTGCATATCCTATTACACATAAAGTCACGCAGTATATACTCTTTGGTCTGGCTTCTCTCACTCAGCATACCTGTCCTGAGACTCTGCCATGCTCTGTGCTCGTCAATGGCTCACTCACTCCTTCTTGCCACCGCGCAGCATTCCACTGTATGGCCATGTCAGTTTGCTTATCCGTTCTTCTGCTGATGGAAATTTTGGGTTTTCTCCAGTGTTTGGACATTACAAATAAAGCTGCTATGAACATTCATGTGCAACTTTTCATGTGAACCTATGGTTTCATTTCTTTCAGGAAAATGCCTAGGAGTGAAGTGGCTGGTTCCTACAGTAGGTGTATGTTTAACTTTAACCATTTTTTTCTGTTGCAATTTACATTCGATATTACTTTGTGGTAACTTCAGGTGTTCCACCTTTTAAGAAACCGCCACAGTGCTTGTGTCGTTTCACATTGCCACCAGTGCTGTGGGGACTCTCAGTCTTTGCCCCTTTGGTATTATCAGCCTTGTATTTTTCACTTATCAGACGGGTGTGAAGTGGTATGTTATTGAGGTTTTAATTTGCATTCCTCTGTGACTAATGATGCTGAGCATTTTTCTTTGAGTTTATTGGCCATTCATGTATCTTCTTTCGTGACCTATCTGTTCAGTTCTTTTACCATTTTGTCTTACCATTATTTTTTTTTTTAGATTTATTTATTTATTTATTTATTTATTTTTAGAGGGGAAGGAGAGAGGGAGAGAAACATCAATGTATGGTTGCCTTTTGTGCATTCCCTGCTGGTAGTTAGCCTGCAAGGAACTG